>NC_086271.1:5372500-6033000 GCF_021018805.1 Prinia subflava
AAATTTCAAGAGAGAGTTTTTGCCCTCAGACTGCTCTGGCTGTTTGGCAGTTCTGTCAACACACTCCAACCCCTGGGCTAAGCTTAGCTCTGACCTTTAAGAGACACAGCTCTGTGTTTACAAATACAGCTCCAATCTGTTTTCTGCTTGGTGGGGAAGGTTTTACCCTTTCGGTCTCTGCCCCAAAAGTCACATTCAGAGTTTTTGCAAAGTCTGAAAATGTCCTCTGTAGTGTTGAAATGTCTCACAGAACGCACTGAATAGCTGAGGACACATAACATGTCAACATGTTTTTCCAGTAATCAAAATACATTTGTCAAATCAAAAGCTTTAGCCCTGGGCTTTCTGGTCACAGGCTCTTAAGTATTTTATTAAGCCCATCCCTCATCAGCAAAATAATTATGCAAAAACTTGACTTTGAAGTCGAGTTACTCAGGTGGCCACTTTAAGAACTTTGCTGAACCAGATCCTGGAATCCCACATTATGCACAGAATTCAGTGGGAATGGCCGCCCAATAAGAGAGCTGAAATTTTGCCTCAGAGTGCTTAGAAATGCCAGTATCTCTATGGCTGAAATAGAGGCTATCTGAGCTGCCTGGAAACCATCGCAGTTTAACACGTGCTGCTCTGTGGGGATTTGTGGCAATGGCAGAGACCTGCTCAAGCCTGTTCAGAATAATGAGTGTTAAATACACTGTCCAAACCTTTGCATTTCCCTGAGGATCCAAGGGATGTGTCCATTGACCCTCTGATTTTTCAAATGTGAGGCACAGGTTGCTAGAAGGAGGGTTTCTGGGGGCTGAGCTGAGTTCACTGGAGTCCCTGGAGCTGCACTGATCTCCCTGTTGGTGCTGAGATGTGTCAATAGGATGCACAGGGCAGGCTCCTCCTGTGAGGTGCATCTGTCAGGCAGCTGTGAGCAGAACAGTGTTTGCTAAAGAGCTCTGGTTACAGAACTGATTGCAGTGTATGGGCACAAAGGGACTCCAGAAGCAGACAAAAACACCAGAGTAGCTTGCTGGGGATATACAAGATTAATATCACAAGGCTGGTTAGCTCAGAGAGGTAAGGGGGCTTAGACCCAAGGATAATTCCATTTGTCATGTATCATGGCACACATCCCCTTCCCAGTGTGTTACCATTATAAATGTCAGCTGTGCATCTGTGAGATTATTGTTGAAATCATTTTATCATGCTACAGCTCATAAAAGCATTCCGTGCCTAAAACCAGGCTGTGGTATCTGGGAAGCCTCATTTTAACGTGATTGTTTTGATGGTGTTGTAACAGGATCAGAGCTGATGCCCAAAGCTCTTTCCACCAGAATAGTTGGAGGAATATGGTGGTTTTTCACCTTAATCATAATCTCATCCTATACTGCCAACCTGGCTGCCTTCCTGACTGTGGAGAGGATGGAATCTCCCATCGACTCGGCCGATGACCTGGCAAAGCAAACCAAGATCGAGTACGGGGCTGTCAGAGACGGATCCACCATGACCTTCTTCAAGGTAAGGCAGCCCCGGGCAGCTGCGGGGCCGGGAGGCGGAGCCGAGGGACTGCAGGGGCAGGGAAACACGTAATTCACCCAAAACCAGGGCCACAGCATCCTGAGAGATTAGAGGAGAAGGGAAATAGATAATTAACCCCAAACCAGGGCCACAGCATCCCGAAGGATTGGAGGAGAAGGTAAATACATAATTCACCCCAAACCAGGGCCACAGCATCCTGAGGGATTAGAGGAGAAGGGAAATACACCAGGTACCCCAGCCACAGTGGATCCTTCAGCACCAGGAATGCACAACCCAGCAGGTTTTCTCAAGGACACGTGGAAAACCAGCCTGGCAGTGAAGTGCAGTGAGGGGTAAACCTATCTGCCTCTGATGGGAGCCAGGGCACGGACACGGGGATATTCCCCTCCAGCTGGGATCCTATTTCCTTCCAGCCACTTCATTAAAAAACAGCTGGAAAAGTCTGCTTCCCCTTCTGAAAGCCACATTTTACCACAGTAATTCCACAGGGAAAAATGCAAGTTTGTTTATCCCTTTTTTTACTGCTCTTTGGTCAATATTACCCAGACTCTCAATACAGGGGACACACACACACCTGAACACATCTGCAAGTGAAGAGTTTTCTGTGGCTGATTGTTTGGTAGCCAACTGGGATAATTATGTCTTTTTTCCTTTTTCTTAATTATTAGTATTAATTACATACAAAATGGGTAATCTCATAAAATGTCAGTGCAAAAGCCAGCAAGCTATAAATACAGACTACATGCACAAAAGTCCTGTGACGGCCAGAATTAATTGGCAGCTTCATCAGCAGCCTCAGCAGGAGGCCAGGCTCAGGACGAGCCTGATCAGGCTTTTCCCTGGGGCGTCTCGGGATGGTGCTCATGGAGTCACACATGGAGCTTTGAAGGGGATGAGGCTCTGGGGGAGGCAGTGGGGCAGAACAACATCTGTGGCAAGAGACCTCTCCCTCTCTGGGAACACCCCAAAAAGGCAAAAATCAAAACTTCCTGTGTCACCTGCTCCAGGTGACCCTGCTTTGGGACCTGGGTGATCTCCAGAGGTCCCTTCCAACCCCAACCATCCCAGGATTCTGGGATTCTGTGTAATCTGTCCCTGCTGGTGCTGCCAAGGGTGAACTGCCCCTGTCAAGGCTCTCCAGAAATGTTTCCTTGCTGAAAGAAAAATACCAACTACAGCATTTTGCTGTGGTGAGCTCCTGAAATGATGAGCTGACATTTCCACTGAGATGGAAACCCACCTGGAGACATTCCAGTAAGGCAAGCTCTGGATTCTCCTCTGGCTCTTCCAAGCCCAAAGAAGCTCAGTGCCATTGATATTCTGAAGTCAAATTTAACTTCAGAGACAAAACTTCAAATCCTGTGGCATCCTTGCATTTTTAGAGGAAATAGGTCCTGAAGCTCAACATGGGAAGCTCAGAACAAATTTCCTAGAGCTGTTTTTAGTTTTACACTGATTTCTTTTTGCACCATTAATCCCACAGGCAGAAATATGTAGGCTTAAAAGCATGTGAGCTTCTAAAAGAAAACCTTCAGACAAGGTGGTTAAATATTTATGCACTACATGTGCCAGCTTACTTGTGCCTGAAATCCACGTGTACAGAAGCACAGGAGAAGGGCAGTACAGAAACTGGGGAGGGGTTCCCTGGCAGAGGGACAGTGACACAGTGAAAATGCATGAAAAATGCAATGTATCACTCTTGTAAACACTCAGTGTTTTATCAAATCTGTTACGATTTTTACTATGGAAGCATCTCCAGATCCTCACAAGATGAGGAGCTCTTTGTCCTGCCCAAAACTTGAAATAAAAAATCCTGGAGTAGCTCTCTTACAAAAACAGCTACTTCTGTCTGCAAAGGAAGGCTCTGACTTTGCCTCCCTCAGACTGTGGAATGCTGCTCCTATGCCTTGAGCTAAACAAACACACACACCGCAGGGAGGGGCCTGGGAACTGGGAGAAAGCAGCAGCAGGAGGGAATTCAGGGAGCAGTTATTGCACCCCTGCACTCCTCCCAGGTTACGGCACGCTTCCAGCACCTCTGCCGTAACATTCCAGCCTCTGCCCTTTTCTGGGAGCTGTCCTGTCCCCGGCTGTGCTGAAGCCCTGGGAGCAGGGAGAGCGAAAGGCGGGATCAGCACCGCGGGCTGCGGCAGCAGCACGAACACCCCGAGGGGGCGAGGCGCGGGGCTGGGGTGCCGGCATTGCCTCGACTGCTTCCTCTGCTGCAAGATGTGATTTGTCAAATCAAATAGTACCAAAGCCAAAGAATGCCACGGGGAACAGATTTTTTTCAGAGGAACGTTTTTCAAAGCAAACCACGACGTGCTGGGCATTCCTTGCTGTGGAGGGGACAGGCACAAGGGAGTGACATGTAGGACACGAGGGGAAAAGCCCAGATCCCTCTGGCTTCCAGGACTGTGGGACACACATGGTGAAAGGTTTCTGGAGACATCAGGCACAGAAAACACAAAGGAGACTGCAAAAAGCTTTGATTTAGGACTTAGTCCTCAAAGCAGCAGCAGGAAAGCCCCTGGAAGATGAGATCACACAGCGTAACTGCTGGATGGGATGGAGATCAGGAAGCGTGTTAGAACAGCAAGGTGCTCCCACTGCTCTTCTGAAAGTTCCATTTGCATTTATTCAAGCTGACATCACTTGTAGTTAGTGGTGTCTGTAACACACGTGCTAACATTTGTGACTGCCCACTGGTTTAGAATGCCCAGCACTGGTATCCTTGTCACAACAGCTTCCCCAGAAAAAATTATTCTAAAGATGAAATCTTTTTCAAAGAAGTCACTTTTCTGCAGTGACTTTCAGCCAGACAGTGGGAGGAATGAAAACAAAAGCAATTGGAATTATTTGTGGGGGGGAAATGGAGTTCTGACTTTGAAAGGGACCTCAGAATCAGCCTCCTCCCCGTGTAGAGATGAAGATCTGGCCAGAGCAGGGCCTGGGCAGCTCAGGAGAATTAAGCCTTGTAGGAGGGAAAGCCAGCAGCACTGCAGGCAGCATTGCCCATCTGTGAGAATGGCCAAATCTGGGAGAAGTACAGCTGAAGGCAAAATGTTTCCCATCCACAAGCACTGGCACACATTTATTTCTGCAGACTGCTGCCCTGCTCTATTTCCAGCATGTCCATAAATCTTCCACTGCTTTCTTGCCCCTCCACCAGAGCAGATCTCAGTCCTATATTGCAGCTTGTGCCAGCTCCTGCCTTCTAAAGTGCAGATACGTTTCCACTGAAATGAATGAAAATTCAAAGGCCAAAATTTGGCACAGGATCCATCCTGGAAAAAAATGGCAAGTTGAGAAGCCAAGATGTTTCTTACAAACTCTTCTGAATAATGAATACGTCCATTAAATTCACTGTCAGACTCAGTCTAGTGCATAAACACAGCATCAATTTCCAAAATATTCCCAGCTGAGCTATAAAAATGGTTCCTACTTGTTTCACCAAATTTCACCAAACTGAGGTGGAATTCAGGTGACATTCACAGGTATTGAATTTACAGATGAGACATGTTAAAGCTCAAAGAACCAGAAAATGAGCTTCTCAAGGGAATCCCCCCAAAGCTGGTGTTTAAAACTGAGCCTGGAATCAGCTGAGGTGGCTGTAAACCAGAGGCAGGGCTTGAGGGGCTGAGGAGACACTGCCCTTAACCCCTGTGGCAAAAGGACCACGTCCTCAAGTCGGATTGCAATGGGAAGCACAAAGCAGGAGTTTATTTGGTCTGTTTCTCAAACTTTATCCCTGAAGTGCATGGCTTCCAGGCAAGTGATATGAGCACAGCAGGTGCAGATGAATGCTTTGTTCATCACGGGCTCTTGGAGCAATGGGTTGCCCCAAGGGGTGGGAGTGTCCCAGACAGCAGTGTCCCAGACAGCAGTGTCCCAGGGCAGCAGTGTCCCAGGCAGCAGTGTCCCAGCAGTGTCCCAGGGCAGCAGTGTCCCAGGGCAGCAGTGTCCCAGGCAGTAGTGTCCCAGCAGTGTCCCAGGGCAGCAGTGTCCCAGGGCAGCAGTGTCCCAGGCAGTAGTGTCCCAGCAGTGTCCCAGGGCAGCAGTGTCCCAGGCAGCAGTGTCCCAGGGCAGCAGTGTCCCAGGGCAGCAGTGTCCCAGGCAGCAGTGTCCCAGGGCAGCAGTGTCCCAGGGCAGCAGTGTCCCAGACAGCAGTGTCCCAGGGCAGCAGTGTCCCAGGGCAGCAGTGTCCCAGGCAGCAGTGTCCCAGCAGTGTCCCAGACAGCAGTGTCCCAGGGCAGCAGTGTCACAGGGCAGCAGTGTCCCAGACAGCAGTGTCCCAGGCAGCAGTGTCCCAGCAGTGCCCCAGCAGTGTCCCAGGGCAGCAGTGTCCAGCTGCCTCTGTGCTACAACCCATGCAACAGCATAGGCCCAGAAAACTTTAGAGCACTTCACAGCCAGGCCAGTAATGAAGTTCCTGGCACTGCAGACAAAGTGGGAAACAGCAAGAGACTCCTCAGCATAAATCCCAGTGAGGGGGAAATGCTGCTGGAAGGCAAACCCTGCCACCGACTCGCTGTCACTCTGATGTGGTCCTGGCATTGAGGCTGGGGAGGCTGAGGGATGTTTGGCAAGTGCGGTTCGATGCTGGTGTGATCCTGTGCCCCCTTCTCCCTGGCAGAAATCCAAAATCTCGACGTACGAGAAGATGTGGGCGTTCATGAGCAGCAGGCAGCAGACGGCGCTGGTGAAGAACAACGATGAGGGCATCCAGCGCGTGCTCACCACCGACTACGCCCTGCTGATGGAGTCCACCAGCATCGAGTACGTGACGCAGAGGAACTGCAACCTCACCCAGATCGGGGGCCTCATCGACTCCAAGGGCTACGGCGTGGGCACCCCCATCGGTAAGAGCCTCTGGGGCTGGGCTGCTGGCAGCACACCCACAGTGTGCCCTGATTCAGTCAGCCCTGGGACCTCAGAAACAGGACAAGTGAGAATGGATCCACACTGACAACACTGGGGTTAGATGGGGTATTAGGAAGGAATTCCTCCCTGTGAGCATCCTGAGGCCGTGGCACAGGTTCCCCAGAGAAGTTGTGGCTGCCCCTGTGTCCCTGGAAGTGTCCAAGGCCAAGTTGGATGGGGCTTGGAGCAACCTGGGACAGTGGAAGGTGTCCCTGCCCACCTGACTGGAAGGGTTTTAAGGTCTCTTTCCACCCAAACCATTCTGGGAATCTGTATGTACCCCAAAGAAAACTGCTTATTCAAACCACTGAAATCCCTGATGCAGACCCTTGCAGTTGATCCTCACTGCTCTTCAGTGTTGCTGTGAGGTCATGAAATAAATCAGAAATTCATCTCCTTTAATGCAGAGCTTTGAGACTCCTGATTTCTCTGAACTCTCTCTGTCAGACCTTTTCTAGCATGTCCAGTACCCTTTTTAAGATCTTCTAATTGTACAGCATTAAAAATTTTTTATGCTGTGCACCTGTGAACAATTGGCGCTGGGGAGCCAGGTTTTCTCCTGTGTTCACAGAATTATGGAACCACAGAAGGGTTTGGGTTGGAAAGAATCTCAAAGCCCTGCCATGGGCAGGGACACCTCCCACAATCCCAGGTTGCTCCAAGGCCTGTCCAGCTGGGGATTGGTTCATCCCTTGCTTGACTGAGCAGATATAAATAAGGGAGAAACACCTCTGCACTTGGCACTGTCACTCTTTGTGGTGCTGAGCACCGCAGACAGATTGTCACAGACGTGACATCCCAAGTATATTTTTCCTCTGGCTGTGTGAGAATAGCCTTGGCACCCTGAGAAAAGTGATACAAAAGCTAAAATCCCCAAGAATGACAAACCCATGGCAAGAGTTTCCTTGCGGTTCTAAAGCTGCCACACTTTAAACCAAGAACAATGAAAGAATAATTGGAACAGATGGCAACCCTCAGAGACAGCGCAGCCATTGGAAATGCAGCCGTGAAATATATTTATAAGATGTTTCTTGCATGAGAAGTGCACCTTTATTTTTTTGTTAAGAAAAACCTACAACATCCAGGGGAACAGATATCCCCAAGCACTGTGGAATAATCCAGCACCACCAAGCACCTCATAAACAACTGATTTCATAAACAAGATAAACCTGCCACTATTCAGAGGGACCCCCAAGGCTCTATTATTTCTCTCAGAGCATTCAAGAGTATTGATTGCAAAGGTTGTCTGAAAAATAAAAACAAAACAAAAAAGGCTTGTCTGTGACCCTTAACACCACATCTTCAGCAAGGCTTAATAGGCTTGCAGAGGAATGTAAAACCACAGGACCTGTCTCTCCAGAATTTCCAGTGGGAGAGCTGGACAGCACCTTATGGCTCCCGAAGAAACAGGGACGAGAATTCTCGAATCCAGGAAATTAATTCTTTTATCAGAGCATCTTCTGCAAGTAAAACACAGCAGTTACAGGCAGCAGGAGGGATTTCTCCATGGAAAGGGCGGCCAGGCACTGACAGGGGCTGCCAGGGAGGTTTGGAGTGCTTGGGCATGGCACTCAGTGCTCTGGGCTGGGGACAAGGCGGGCATTGGGCACAGCATGGACTCAGTGCTCTCAGCTCTTTTCCACCCTCAGTGATTTCTGATGTGTCAGGGCAGGCTGAACTCCAGGATCAGTGCCAGTGCTGATGCAGGTAATCCTAATACTAAAGCTCATCCCAGGTCCTTAGGAGACTGCCAAGAAAGTAGATAAATGCATTTCTTGGCCTAAGGGGTTTGTTAATAGCTCAGAGGTCATAAGTTATCTGCTGAATATTTGAAGAGGTGCGGAGATGGATTTGTGGGTGGTGTCAGAGCTCACCAATAAACCACTACCAGTGCAGCTCTCTCGACGAACTCTAAAAGCCCGTGCAGAAATATGGAGGTGCCTGTTGCCCTCCAGATGAGTTGTGGCAATCCTGATGACAACATAAATACCACAAGCAAGAGTGAACAACCCCACAAATCCTGTGTTGTGCCTCTGGCTGCTCCACTTTCCCTCCCAGCTGTGTCCTTCCAGACACGGGAAATGGATGAGTTCTGCAGCCTTACACGTTGCAGGGGACAAGCCTCTCCTACGGCACAAACAATTCTGCTCTCTCTTCTGCGAGGCACTGCTGTTTTCAGGGGTGATAATTCACTCCTCTGTGCAAAGCCGGTTTTTGGAGGTGTTTCTGGCCTGTTCTCTGTGCTGTTATTTTTGGGTCTTTAACAGCAAGCACACAAATCATCCATTCCTACAGCGGGCACGTTTCCCTCTCAGAGCTGGCTGCCTCCAGCAGTGCAGGTCTCTGGCTTCCCAGATGGATGTGGGATAGTGTGATACGTGTCTCCTGGCAGCTGTGGTCACAGCACGGCCCGGTGCTGGCAGTGCTTTGCCCCAGCAGCAGCTGAGTGCTGGCACAACAAATGAGGAGCTGCCATGTTCCTCACGCTGGTTCTCCTCAGACAGGGCTGGGGGATGAAGGAAATGGAGAGCAGCGAGGGGGATGTGCATCCATGGGACATGTGTTTTTAACAGTGTCCTGCACAGCAAAGTAAGGAGGAAAACTGAAGCAGTGAGGCTGAATTTCCAAGGCTATTTCAATGCATAAGGACTCAGGACCGGTGCCTCAGTGAGATTTTTCTCCAGTGCTATGTGAGCCCTGCAATTCTGGCATTCAGTCTGCCTTAATGCTTGGTTTGCCTTGATGCAGTTAGTTTGCAACCCCTTTAATGTGCAGAAAAATGTGACTTTGAACAGTGAAACAGTGGTTGAAGAAAATCTGAGAACCACAGAATGGCGTGGATTGGGAAGGACCTTAAAGCCCATCCAATGCCACCCCTGCCATGGGCAGGGACACCTTCCTCTGTCCCAGGCTGCTCCAAGCCCCAATGTCCAGCCTGGCCTTGGACAATTTCAGGGATCCAGGGGCAGCCACAGCTTCTCAGCTTCACCCTGTGCCAGGGCCTGCCCACCCTCACAGGGAAAAATTTCTCTCCAGGATCCCATCTAGCCCTGCCCTCTGGCAGTGGCAAGGCACTCCCCCATGTCCTGTCCCTCCACATCTTATTAATGTGCTACTAAAGGAAGGGAAAGGGTGGGCAGGAGGAGCTGCAGGGCTCTCAGCTCTGCATTTCAGCCCAGACTCAGAATGTTTCCAGCTGCAGGGAGTCCATGGCAGGATTTGGGAGCACCCATGTGCCTTTGGAGCCAAACAGCATCTCACAGAATCACAGAACCATCCTTGCAAGCCCCTGCTGTTTTCTATCACAAAATCCTGGTCGCACGAAGCAAAGTCTCTCTCACAAACACAGGCTGCAGGGTTTGGGGAGATGGAGAGGCCCAGCAGAGTGTGTGAGAGCAAATCTAAGCAGACTGAGCCACCCAGTGTAACCCCACTGCTCAGGCCCATAAAGCTGCAGAGCCTGCACACACATCATTTAGCAAATGGTGGCCTGCAAACCAAAAGCATGAAATTGTTGCTATTTCCAGCTTGTAGGGCAGCTATTGTTACAAATCACAATGTGTTCTTACAAGCTGTAGGTAGCTGAGATGGAGCTGGGGGGGTGCAGGTGTAAATCAGAAGAGAAAGTGTCTGGGTGACTGTGGACTCCTCTGAGGCAGCCACTCATTTACAGGCAGCAGGAGAAACCAGCAGATGCTGAAGTCAGTAGAAGGGATGCAAAGTGGAAATCCTCAGAGTGCTCACAGCAATATTCAAATATGATGTGGAGGAATGCCTTAGCAAGAAAACCCACTGCCAGGGCTTAAATAAACCTCACCGGGAGACCCTAAAATTATCATGAACTCTCAAATAACTGCACCAGTGGAGACTTCTGCTTCCCAGTCCCCAGGGCAGACACCAAGAGAGATTCTCCTTCCCACCTCCAGCCTTTCCAGCTGGAATAATCCCTCCTGTGACACGGGAGGCTTCTGCCTCAGACGGTGGCAGCTGCTCCCTGCCAGCACTGCCACACCTCGCTGTCCCCCTGCAGGGTCCCCGTACAGGGACAAGATCACCATCGCCATCCTGCAGCTGCAGGAGGAGGGCAAGCTGCACATGATGAAGGAGAAGTGGTGGCGGGGGAACGGCTGCCCCGAGGAGGACAGCAAGGAGGCCAGCGCCCTCGGCGTGGAGAACATCGGGGGCATCTTCATCGTGCTGGCGGCGGGGCTGGTGCTCTCCGTGTTCGTGGCCATCGGCGAGTTCATCTACAAATCGCGCAAGAACAGCGACATCGAGCAGGTGAGTGCCGTGCCCTGCCCTGCCCTGCCCTGCCCTGCCCTGCCCTGCCCTGCGCTGCCAGGCCAGGCTCTGAGCACGGGCAGGGCTCTGAGCACGGGCAGGGCCCTGCAGCTCGGGCCTCCCTGCTGCAGTGCACCCTTCCCGCTGCCGAACTCTCACGGGGCGCTCCTGGCCCTAACGACAAATAATTCATTAATGAGAACAGGGAAGTGCCTCGCCCACGGTGCAATTAGCGCTGCTTAGCAGGGCAGTGCAGAACGAGGGCAATTAATTTCTCAAACCGTTTCTGCTTGAACTTCAGCACTTCCAGCATAAATTACATTGGAAAGGAACAAAACACAGCTGGGCTGTTGGGGTTTTTATGTGGCAGTAACACAAGCCCCTTGAGTAATACAGGAAAGCACATCCAAATCCCAAGAGCCATTTTCCTCTTGCTCTGGAAAGCATCTTTTTTCAGAGCCAGGGGTTTACAAGCTGTGCTGAAGGATGCACTTCAAAGCCAGGAGATCTACTGAGAGGTGATGGATGCCACTGTAAAGTCAGATTACGGAGCCAAAGAAATTCTGGCTATAGCTCCACTGAAGTGTAATGAGCAATTTAAAAGGGCAGAGGGAAAACAAAGGAAATGCTGTGTTTAAATCACGCCTGGAGTGTTAGAGCGGTTTGTGAGAAGGGATCAATCCTTAAAACCGAGTGCAAACACCCCTTTGGAGAAGCACCAGCCCTGTGCAAGAGGCAGAGCTGAGCAGGAACCCCAACAGTGCTCCCGAAGCTGGCAGCCAGCCCCGGGGCAGGTTGTCCTGGCTCTGTCCCGGACCCTGCTGTAGCTCTGTTTGGCTCCTCTTCCCTCCAGCAGGACTTTCCCCAGGGACAAGGGGACCCCCCCTGCAGGACCAGGGGGTGACCCTGAATCCCCAGAGGTTCCATTTCCTCACTCCAGGCTCCCAGGCGTGAGGCACCCACCTTGAAGTGGGTGAAGTTCCCTTTGAACTTGGAGGTGGGAAAGGCTGGACCCTTTCCTTGGGGGATTCCCCTCCCCATCCAAGGTGTTATCCTATAAGGGTGGTGACATAAATGCCAGGAGTGGCTGTTGAGGCAAAGGCCCTCCCCAAGGGCAGCAGGGACGAGTGGGAGGACAAGGGAACATTTTGAACTCGTTCTGGGAGGTGCGGTTTGCACTGAAACCAAAAACAGATGCAGCTCATGGAGCAATTCCAGGACATGTCAATCAAAGGTCCCTGGTTTGGGATAAGGCAGAGATAAAGGATTAATGTATTTGCACATATTGCAGCTTTCTAATTAGTACTTTAGCCCGTTTTAGCACAAAATGCATAAAAAATGTATTGGTATCTTTGTTTTGTTCGTGTCTCGGGAGATAATTTATTCAAATACATTTTGGAGAACAGTTGCAGCTAATTAAAATATTTAGTATAATTAAAATGTTTCGTTTAAGTGCTAACATGGTGCAGAATATCCTGGAAACTTTGAAGGAGTCTGTGATGGCAGTGCCTCCCTGAAGCCAGGACTGAGGCAGACCTAAAGCTCTGGGCCAGGGGTGTTAATTTACTGAGCAATATGTGGGGTGAATAACGCAGAATTTAGGGTCACACACGTGTGCACACACCCCCCATTCCTGCACCTGCGCTGCTGCTGCACAGCGAGGTGCTGCTTAATAATTAGAATCATTAAGTGAGCTAATGTGGCCCATCCTGCTTCTTTTCCAGAAGCAATTTCACAGGGAGCACAATGCCAGTAATTCCAGTTTTCTCTCTGGTTTCTCTGGGATTGTTTTCTCTTTTCCCTGGCGAGATAAGCAGCTTAGATGGGAAATGCTGTGCAGGGTGTGTTATCACTAAGCTAATCCAAAGCATTGTTGAATACAATCTGTGACTTTTCTGTTTCCATAAGTGGAGTCTCTTTTGATTTAAATGGCTTTTGAATCATTCTCATGCTTGTTTTCAGTTTTGCTTGGTTCATTTATTTACTTTCTCCATTTCTCTTCTCTTGCATGCAAGGCCTTTTGTTTCTTTTACGGACTGCAGTGTAAGCAACCCCACCCGTCCAACTCCACCTCTGGCACCACCTTATCCACGGAGTTAGACTGTGGCAAGTTAATCCGGGAGGAGCGAGGGATCCGAGCACAGCCCTCGATCCACACCGTGTAGTCAGGAGAGGAGCAAGGTGTGTCCGGGGGGAGCCCCACGCCCAGGCAGGGCTCAGCGCTGCCAAGGGTTAACTCAGGGGAGAAGCCGATCTAGAGTGAATGGCCAAAGCCCTGAAATCCGGGCAGCTTAAATTCGTGTCACAGCAAATAATTACACCCCCAGCAGGGAGCGCAGCAGAGCGCGGTAGCCTTTCAGAATCATCACAGTCTCTCATGTGCAATTGTCACCTTGTCATTTCCTGGGGTAATTCACCTGCTTCAGGTAAGAAAAGTTATTTACCTCCTTTTGATGTCCTCCCCAAGCCGGGCTGAACAGCGGCAGCCTCGTTACTGAAAGCAGGGAGAAGCATCCAGCTCGGTGTCTGCTGCGATGGGGCAGGGAGCTCTGAATCCAGAAACCTCCCAAACACCCCGCAGGGCTCCATTAACTTCCTGAACCCCCGCTACACGCAGCCAGAGATGTTGAGCTGGCATCTCTTATTCCCTGTGTCAATATTTAATGAATTTTAATTCCTCCATTTAAAATTCATTACTCAAAGCCTGCAAGTAGCTATCACAGCACAAAATCAGACCCATCAGTTACGTTTTAAGCCATGTAACCATTAGGGACACACTGACAGGAGCACCCTCAGGCAACACCCGCACAGACCATTAATAGAGCAACTCCATTGTCTCCTTTGAGCAATCCACGGCGTTCATTTGTAACAGAGAAAGCTCCTTTGTGGGAAAATCGGGCATCAGTTCATCCCAGACAGCGAGCCCTGGCATTGCCTTGCATTTCGAACCTTGGTGGGATGGTTTGTGTAGGAGGCTGGCACTGGATGTGGAAGGACAACACTTGGATTTCCTCCAGCCCTCAGCCAGTCAGGGACTGACCGGGCAGGGGACAATGGACTGGATGTGGTTTTGTCACCAAAAACACATATGTCAACAACTTGATATGTACAAAGGGCACAGAAATGGCAGCTCGAGGGATGCCATGAGCTGTGGCAAACCCCAGTGTTCCCAAAGCCTTTTACCTGTACTCCATTGCACCCCAGATGCCCATCTCAGTCTCACCCCTCAGCTCTCAGCCCTCACCCCTGTTTTATGTTTCCCTGCCCAGTGGAGCTCCTGCTCATCAGACAAGTCACTCTTGTGTTTTCCTGGGGCTGTTTCTGGCCCCTGCTGAAGTCAGGGCCTTGCTGGAGCGGATGCCCTCACACCCAAAGTGTGAAACCCTTGAATGCTTTCTGTGTCCCTGGCTCCTGAGCACAGCCAGAGCAAACAGCGCCCCGTGGCTCCCTCTCACCCCTGTTCCAGTGCTGATGCTGCTGGCAGCAGGCTGGAGTGGTTTGGGACAAAGCTGTGCTGCCCCCAACTCGGCTGTACCAATTCTCCCTGCTCATCCAAGGATGGGGGTTTATGCTGCACTCCAGATGCTGCCAGAAATTGCCTTGCTCAGAATGGTCTCTTAACTTGTTTGAATGGGGCCTTCAAAGCTTTGGCTCTCCACAAAATGCTCCTTCTTGCCAGCAAAGACCTGAATTAGGTCCTCTGAATACCTGATTTAAGAAAACACTTTTTATTTGCAGCTTCCCAGTAGAAGAGCCTTAAAACTAATTAAATTCAGCTCCTCTCAGCTCTCAGAGGAGAAGGAAGATGCCTAATGTGTTTATCTCCATCACTGCTCCACGCAAGAAATCCTCTGGGCTGCAGCCTGGACCGGTTTGTAATTGTTCCTTAGATGAGTGCCGGATCCAGAGCGTTTCTGTCACTTGCTGGGTAAACATTTTCCCAGCTGCCAGTCCCACAGCCCCGCTGGCAGTGACATGCACAGCTCCCTGGGCTTAGCTGCCCCACAGACAGCCCCACAGGCTGGGAGCAATTCCCTGGGGGAATTCCAAAGCAGCTCCTGCTGTCCCTGACAGAGCCTCATCCCTAGCTACAAAAAGAGTTATCAAAAGCCAGCGCTGGTGTTCAGGTGATGTGGGAGGCCAGCAAGCAGCTTTACTGATTTTTATGTGAACAGAGCACAAAGGAACAGTTTCTGTAAGTGGGAAGAGTTGAATTAATCCCTGGATTACTGTCACACTGTTTTGACAGTCACTACTCAATAGACTCTGGCAGGTTAGACGAGTTAATTTGGGGATCCCCTCATGCCATCAGTGACAGAACACTCACACAGATCCTTCATGTGCCCCAGCAGCAGTTTGCTCACTAAAAGAAACTATTTTGGATATTTTTCCTCCTGTGCAAAAGTAAATCCATTTTCTTTCAGTACAAGACACGGGTCAGTGTCCCAGCTATGGGTGCAGGAGAAAAATCTTGACTTCTGCATTTCCCCCTCTGTCCCTGAGCTGCTCAGGGGTTCTTTCAGAATGACATTCACCCCACATCTTTTTGATTTTCACAGCACTTCAACACCACACTGGGTTTGGGGTGGCTTCTTTACTGTTATTTGGTTGTTTTGCAAGGTATTAACAAAATGCCTTGTCCTCAGTGGTAGCCCAACAGCAGAAACAACAGATTGATAAATCTTGGCTACAACTCTGTTTTATCATTGTTTCTGCTTTATGTTATTTATGTTATTTGTTTATTTATTTATTTATTTTTAATTCTGAGTCTGTAATTCTCCTAAAGCTTAGCAAAGGCCTCTGCAGGGAAGTGTAGAGAAGGATTTGGGAGCTTCATGACTAAGCTTTAGCAGCTGCTGAAATGACCAAAGGGCACAGAGAGAGTCCCACATCACACAGAGAGCAGAACTATTCTGTTTTTAAAGGATGACATTTCCTTTTACATGCCATGGCCTGCAGCATTTTGACACTGCCAGAATAAGAAAGTTAAGCTGGCTGACAGCAAAATGTTAAATTCATTATTAAGCTGTAAAAGGGATTGATCTGTGCCCACTCTGCTCCTGTTCTGGGCAGACCTCAGCAGTGGACTGACCAGCATGGAAAAAAGGGGGTTTAAAGCAACCCTTTCAGTCTGGCCACCTGAACATGAGGCAAAAGAATAGTATATTACCCTTTTAAATCGAATTTTCATGTCAACATCCCCTTTCTGAAGGCTGCTTTGCAGGTGCTGCTCAGAGGGCTTGGGCTTCCCCCTGGGGTGTGTTCCTTGTCCGTGGCTTTCCTGTAAACCCCACACCATTCTGGCTGAGGCTGTGCTCGCTCTGCACCCCTTTTCCTAAGAACAACTTGAACTCCTCCTGATAATAATTATTTTAAAATTCAAAGCAATTGGAAGTGGAGCCATTGGGCATGCCACAGATCAGATATTAAAACCTCCCAGCAATATGTTCTGTGTGTCTGTCTGCAGATGCAAAATGAACTTCGTGGGGCTGTTTTGTGGAGATGAATGTGAAAGGCACTGTGGTTATTGCACAGTCTGAGTAATAGGAATCCTTTTGGAAAATTAAAGTACCAGCCCATTAACAAGGCAGTAAAATGCACTCTTTCACCTGCAGAAATCATCCCTGTCTGCACTGTGCAGAGAGCAATGGTTGGGATTAAATACCACACATTAGGAGCTTAGTGAGAAACACAGGGAAAGAAAATAAAAATCAGACTGACCAATCCTACACAGGGTTAATAGCATCCTGTCCCTATTTACCACGGAGTTCTGGATTCACTTTGTAATCCAGATTTTAAAAACTCAATTGAAGCTGAGACCACAGAGAGCAATAATCCAGGCCAAGTCAGCCACTCAGAGCATGTGGGCTCATTAGTTTGGGGATCAGTGGTGCTGCTCTCCAGAAAAGCTGGAGCACTACAGAAAGGGTGCTCCCAGGATAACTGCTCCTCCTGCTGCTTCCAGGGGCGGGAGCGCCGGAATGCCTGGATTATATTAACAAAGGGAGGCTGTTTAAATGAGAATTGCAGCGGCCTGGTTACCGCGGCTGTCCTTTGAAGGGACCGCACTGCCCTGGCTGTCCCTGTTGGCTCTGGGCAGTGGCACGAATTAACAGGACTTTAATTGACCTCGGAACTGCAGGTGAACAAAAGTGTGGCACCTCAAAGGAGCACACTGAGCCATGGATCTCAGCCCGCGAGGCCGAGGTGGCACACACAGGACACAATTCACACCCACACTGGGGCACGGAGGGCAGGAGCTCTGCAGAACCACTCACCTTGGTGAAGGGAAAGGCCTTAAAGCTTCGTTACCCCCTGCTGCCAAAGCTTGATTTTATATATAAATAATCTATTCATCTATATTTGCACAGAAAAACTACTGTGGGGTTTTTTTGTTTTGCAAAGCCAGACACTTCCACTTAAAGGCTACTTGTGTTTCTTTGTGTTATGTGTAATTATTCCAGCTGTGGATTTTAAAAGATGTTTCCACTTACCCAAACATCTTTGTTAATGTTGTGATGGTGGGAAGAACAAAGATCTCTTCTTTCTTCCAAGCCATTCAGCTCCCTTATTCTTGTGGTAATTATCTCCTTTTTCCAACACACGATATTTGAAAAGATTCTTTCCAAAGAAAAGCAGAAGATTGAAGGCTGCACTATATTTGAGAAATGTCTGTTCATTTCATGAGGGGAAAATAACTAAACCACAAAGAAATCTTCAGAAAACTCTTCTTTGTTTTCTCCAGCATGCTCATGGTTTTGTGTGACTAAGGTATATGGCATTTAAAACAAGATGTTTTCTCTTGCAAGGTCAGGGCCAAATGAGAAAGGGTGAGTTTGTGATGCGAAGCCATCAAGCAAAGGTGCCTGTGGGGAATTTCGGAAACATTCAAAGCAGCTTTAGTTGAGCCAAAGTCAAATGAAAGTCACTGGAAGCTGAGTTAGGGAAAAACCCCTGCTGTGTGCAGTCACCTGTTGTATCCAGGGATTGATTCCCAGCTGGATCTTCTGAGGAGATCCCGGAGCTCCTTGAGGGCCCGGCCGAGCTTTGGCCTCTCCTGGGGGCCCGGCCAAGCTTTGGCCTTTCCTGAGGGCCCAGCTGGAGCTTTGGGCTCTCCTGAGGGCCAGGCTGAGCTTTGGCCTCTCCTGGCCCGGCCGAGCTTTGGCCTCTCCTGAGGGCCCAGCTGGAGCTTTGGGCTCTCCTGAGGGCCAGGCTGAGCTTTGGCCTCTCCTGGCCCGGCCGAGCTTTGGCCTCTCCTGAGGGCCCAGCTGGAGCTTTGGGCTCTCCTGAGGGCCCGGCCGAGCTTTGGCCTCTCCTGAGGGCCTGGCCGAGCTTTGGGCTCTCCTGAGGGCCCGGCCGAGCTTTGGCCTCTCCTGAGGGCCCGGCCGAGCTTTGGCCTCTCCTGAGGGCCCGGCCGAGCTTTGGCCTCTCCTGAGGGCCAGGCCGAGCTTTGGCCGGGCTCACCACAGTGGGAAGTGTTTAATGCCATGCCCTCTCCCCACAGTGTCTTTCTTTCAACGCCATCATGGAGGAGCTGGGAATTTCCCTCAAGCACCAGAAGAAGCTGAAGAAGAGGTCGAGGACAAAGGGGAAATCGTCCTTCCCAAGCATCCTCACCTGCCAGCAGCGGCGCACGCTGAGGAAGGAAACCATGGCGTGAGCGGGGCAGGGGCAGCAGGACAGAGCCGCCCTGCCCGAGGGGACAGCGGGGCACTGCTGACGTGGGGACACAACCTCCTGCTCCTCAGAGGCTCCCTGGGGTTTCTTTTTTTAATCTAGAGGTCCAGCAGCTGAAATGCTCGCCTAGACTGATGTACTACTGATCCTGAGGGAAGTGTCTGGCTCTTCCTCTGGGCTGGATTTCTCTGCTCACCTGATCTGCATCTCTGTCCCCCTCCCCGTGCATTGCTGTATGTGCTTTCTAAATAAATAAATAAACAACAGACAGGGTTCTTTTTTCCAAGAATCTGGGAGTGAAACTTTTCTTTTCCCTTCTGAAGCAAAGATTGCAGCTCTGCTGAGCACCGAGGTCTCAGCTCTGCTGAGCACGGTTGTTTAGGAACCCAGCCCCAGACACCAAAGTGAAAATCCACACCATTAACTCATAAACTTACTTCAAAAACTTGATTATTTGGTAATATGAGAGCACCAGGTGACGCCATCAGCAGGTGCTGGTGTTTAAAAAAGAAAAATCAAAACCCCACAAGGAGTGATCAGTGAGCAACACTGACATAATCACACTGCCATATCCCCCAGAGCCTGATGCCAATGAAGCAATTCTTGATTTGGAAATGAAAATCTCTGAGAAATTAGGGCTGAGAGTGCTCAGTTTACAGCAATGTTATCACAATGTTATGTTGATTACTGAGATAACAGATGATCTGGCCTGGATTGGGTGACCCCTCTGTGGTGCAGGCAGGGAGAATTTCAGCCTGCATTTATGGACATCAAAGGCTTATGAAGGACCCCTTCCCTCACCCATGGAGGGTCGAGTTCTTAAAGAAGGAAATTCATCAGCTAACAAGACCTAATTTTGACATACTCATATTAATTCCTGTTTATTCCCTCCCTCTTACTTAAAAAATAGTTATTTCATGCAAGTGCTTGTCAGGCAATGCAAAATTCCCTGCAGTCTTCTTTTCCTTCCTCTGAGAACAGGAATTATTCGTGCTGTTTTCCAGCATTTGCTCTGGAGGATGTCTGTCCTCCAGGAGGTTTGGGACAGTGGGACAGGAGTGGGTCTCTTCCAGGTGCCTCCAGTGGGAAGCTGGAACCTCAGTGCCTGCTTTGGGCAGCTCAGTGTGCTGCAGAGGCTGGGCTGCTGAGCAGGAATTAGGGAAAGCAGCCCCTGGCTGGGAGTTCACAGGGAATCTTATAATGGGCAGCTTCATTTATTGGTGTCATCATCACCTCGCAAACAGACCCTGCAGACCCCCAGCACCACTGCACTGATAGAAAAGCAGGTTGTTATTGAAATAATGATTGAAATGCAGGTTATTATTTTCCAGTGGGTGTAACTCTATTGCTCTGCCATCCATGGCCCTCAGCTAAGGTGTTTTTAAATTACTCGGTTAAAAGTGATAAAAGATTTATGATCAAGCCTTTTCTTTAATTTATTTTTTCCTGTGGCTTAGACCTTGAGATTAAAGGATTCCAAGTTCAATTTTTAAAAAATTTACTCATGTTTGCCTGAAACTAAGAGACAGCACTTTGTCTGGTTACTTTTTACAGTTATACATGTGAGTGTAGGAGCAGATATGACTGCAGTGACATTCTTGTATCCCAACAAGTCCCATTTTCCTGCCTTTTTCCCTGCATGGCAGCAGAGAAGCCTGGTTAGAGATTAGGAAAGCCAAGTCCTCGTTGGTCTGATAGGACAAGGGGGAATGGCTTCCCACTGCCAGGGGGCAGGGATGGACGGGATATTGGGAAGGAATTCCTCCCTGTTAGGGTGATGAGGCCCTGGCACAGGGTGCCCAGAGCTGCCCCTGCATCCCTGGCAGTGCCCAAGGCCAGGGCTTGGAGCTGCCTGGTCTTTTTCCTTCCAGTTAAGCAGCATCTTTGGAGAAGGCAACACCTTAAATGTCCAGAGAAAATAAAATGGGCTGCCTAACAAGCAAACAGGCAGAAATACTGCTACCCACGTTCTCCTAGAGCACAGCCCCTTGTGCAGGTCAGCATGTTCCTGCTCTCCTAATTGCCAGAGCAGTAATTTTTAACAGGCCACCAGCCCCAAATCAAAAGGGAGGCTTGGCCTCGGAAGGAGTGATGTGTTTAGCAGTTAATCTCTCTAATCACAAGGGTTCCTAACTGCTACTCCAGCATTTTGCCATCCAGCAGGGATTGCCCGTTCCACTCAATCAGACTGCCTGGAGATTCATGTCCTGCTCAGAGGCACAGCCTGGGCTTTGCTGCAGGCACAGGGACGGGGGAACAGCAGCACCCCACAAACCCTGCCAGGGATCCACAGCCGGGAGGGGCTGGGGCTGCCCCTACCCCTCACAGACACTGCACACACCCCTGCACCAACGACAGAATTCCGAGGCTCTGCTGCTTTGGAGGGGACAGAGGAAGCACAAGGACCAAGTTCTGTTTGACACAGGCTCCTCTTGTCACGGGATGTCACCTCAGGGAGTCCCCAGCAAGGACAGCTTGTCAGACACACTTGTTCCCCGCTTCCCTTGCAAAGAGAAAATTACTTCTCTTTAAAAAATTCAGCCCCAGGTTCATGACTGATTAAATAATCTTTCCCTGCTGATTAAATCACTCTGAGCGTCCCCAGGGGATGCTCTGAGGCTCGAGGAAAGCTTTCCAGCGTGCTGTCACTGTCCCCACTTTTCCCAAATTACCACCTCCCTTTCTCCAGACAGAGGTGTCACCCCAGCCAGACTGAGCCCTGCAAGGGGACCTTTGCTCTCCTCCAGACCCCAAAGTTATCTCCTCATTTCAGTGCACACCTGGAGCTCAAGAGCTGCAGTCCTTTCAGAAGGCCCAGTGGTATAAAGGTCAAATATAAAGTTTATCTGACTACAGTATTAAAGACAGAAAACTTGCCCAGCTATCGATGGCTAAATTCCCTTTTTCACTTTCTGTTCTTACCATGCAAAGTGCCCACCCCTCCAGGCCCTGCCCAGAGCAGCACTGTGCACCCAGAGCTGGTAATTCAAGGGTCAAGGCTTGCTCAGGTAGGAAGAAAAATGAACAGGGAGACCATCCCTGCCAGCAGCACTTGCTGACAGCTGGCATTATCAAAATAAAATTGCTTTAAATAAATTCCTAAGCAGTGTGACCTATTTGCCACTTCATTATCTACAGACTAAACTCAGTAAATACATGGCCTTTTGTTCTGCGCTCCTTCTCTTGATTTTAATGAGACCCAGTGCTAAGGAAGAGGCATTCAACAGGAGGGCTGCATTCATTATTTCTTTGGCCTTCAGCTTTATCTCTGCAGGTTGTTACCAGTCTATCACCCACAGAGCTCTCTCATATCCTGGATTTTTGAAGCAACTGAAAGCTGGGAAAGGGATCTCTCTCTGCAGCACAAGTGAAGGCAAATATTCCATCAGCAGTTTGGGGGTTTCCCTGCCCCAGAGCGGGGAGAGTGGGGCTGGAGGGGCTTTTGCTCCCTAATTTCCTTGCACATGGACCCAGTGTCCAGCAGGGACACGGGGCGAGGATGCCAATGCCACTGGAAGACACATGAGCACCAAAACTGGAGGCAGTTCCTCATCTGCTCCTCACCCTCACTCCTGTCTTTAATCCATCCAGTATTTTTAAGCTGTGTGCATTATGCAGAGGCACCAGCTGAACTTGTTTGTTCCTGCTTTGGACTCTACCTCATGCCAGTGTCTGTCAAGCCTTGAGCAACTTTAATTACCTAAAACTCACCCACAGGATTTCAGTGTGCATTTCAGGCAGGTGAACAATTAACTCCGATGGGTGACACTGAAATTGTGGCAGCGTGAGGGCTGTGGATGGAGCACACTGAGCCGATCTGTGGGAGCCTGTGGAGATGCAGAGCTGACACCAGAGCAAAAATCTGCTCAATGCTAAGAGGGACTGACAGAAAGGGGCTCTAAAGCAGTGACAGAGACCTGCAGGGCACCTGGTTTTACACAGCAAAGAACTATCGGCACAGTTCTGCTAATAAAATCACAGTCTTTCTGTCCAAGTCTTCAGTCTTTCAGTCTAAGCCACATTTCTGCAATTATTCCAGTCGGAGTTTTGTCCAGCCTAATTCAGCCAAGGCAAGTGCAGGAAGTGACCTAAAGTGTTACCTGCATTTAGGTGAGGTGAACAGTTCCCCCAAGTTTGCAGGAGAATCTGCATCCCATTTGCAATTGATTAACTAATATTTGGAACGCTATTTGGGCAATGAATTGCTGACATTTTGAAAAGAGCTCTTTGATGATCTAACACAGACTTAAAACCTGGCCTTTGATTTATACAAAATGCATAGAAAGTGAGTAAAAGGAGGGGCTGCACTTTCTGCATCCATCTTGGCTGATTTTTTTTCTGCTTTTCTCACCTCCCAAATTCCCTTTGGAGAGATCTGGGGAGATTTTTCAGGTACAGGTTTGAGCACCATCCATTCTGCAGAGCTATTCCAAAATGTTAATAAATGATGGTGCTGATCCAGAGCCACAGCAGCAGCAAGACATGCCAGTCTTAATATTAATAGATTATCAATGTTTATTCAACTCGGGCAGTGTTGGGGTTTGCTTTAATAAATGGCTGCACTTCTGCGTTTGTTTAGGAAATCCAACAGCAGCTTGGGAGTTAGGGGCTGTAAAGGGGATTTCCCCTTCAAATCTGACCTTCCAGTGCTATTGGAAATAGCACAATAATTACATAATTTATATATATATACACACACATATATTTTCTGCTCTTTCTAGACACTTTCCAATGTCCTACATAGGGAAGCCAGAAAACTGAGCTGCAAGGAGTCCTGAGAGGTCCCTCAGTTCCCCCACACAAAAGCAGAGATGTAGATATCCCTGTAAGGGATTTTTCTTAGGATATTAAGGTAATAAAGAAATTGTGACTATTTTTTGTTGCTGCTGCTTAAGTCAACAGCAGATGGAGGGAAGAAATAGAGTGCTTGGGTCAGAAATCTAATCCCATAAACTAAGGAAAGGCCCTGGGAACAGAGGGAGACAAACTATTCTTAGTGTGCAATGTATGGACACAACTGTCCCTGCTTTCCAAAGAAGTAATTTCAGCCTTGATTTTGATTGCAAAGCAAATCCCAGTTTCACAGCCCTTAAACTGCTGCAAGCCCAGATTTGGGGGTTACAAGCCAAAAATTTGTACACTTTTACTCCAACCCTGCCCATCCCACTCCATCTCTAACTGCAGCAACAAACCTGAGCCAGTACCAAACCTGTGCTGTGGTGCAGAAACAACAGCGGAAGTGCCAAAGGAGATTTTTCCCAACCAATATAAACAGAGGGAACCAAACTTGGTTCTGCAACTCAGCCAATGGCCCAAGAAGGCCCTGAAAGGGCTGGATGGTCCTGGATTTGTACACTTAGAGAAAGAGGCAATAATTGTTGATGTGACTTCCCGTCAGCACTCCGGGGCTGAAAAACTGGTCTATGAATTCCATGGAAAAGAGATTCCTCCCCAGGTTTTCTGTCTTAGTCTGGCTAAGCCAGAAAGACTGTGATTGATAACAGCCTCTTAGAAATTCAGCACTTTGAACCTGCAGGCTGCTCCACCTCTGAGAGAAGCTTGAATTTACAGCTTTTCATTAAGAGAGTTATGCATTAAAACCCCCCAGGTTCCTCAGAGAGAATTAAAATGTGCTTGTCTCTCATATCAGCTTCTCAAGCACTCACCATTTATCCCAGCATTTAAACTGAGCCTGCAGTCCTTGTGGCAGTGAAAGTCTGCCCAGGCTGCAGCTGGAGGCAGCCCTGCCCAGGAGGGAATCCAGAGCCAAGCAAGCAGCTGACACTTCCCATCCCCTTCAGACAGACAGAGCAAGTGAAAGCAGAGGGAAATCCATTCCCAGGAATTTCCCTCTGCGTGGAAATGGCACAGTGACCCACTCCAGAGGTGTTCAGCACCTGCCCAAGGTCATCCCAGGCACCCGGGGCAGAGCCAAGAACCAAAGCTGGGAATGGCAAAGGAGGAATTTCTGAACTAAATTCTCTTCTCCGTATTTAATTCCCTGAACAATAAGGACAAAACCATGACTAACACCCCCCAAGGTGGCAGATGTGTGTTACAGTCTGTAGGCTTTACATCCCACAGACCTGGCTGGAGCTGAGCAGCCCCTGAGTGACACGGTGGCTGTCACCTGCTAGTGGCACAAAGCTGATGGGAAAAGGCAGATTTTAAGGCACTGCTCAGTGACTGGAGCTCTGCAAGGCCCATCAGTCACTCCCCATCTTTCTGAACCCCTTTAGTGGGACACTCCCTGGGAGAGCCTGACCATCAAAAACGCACCAAGGGCTCAAATAAGCTCTTCTCTACCTTTGGTAAAGGTGACGAAGGGAATTTGAAAAAAGCAAAGGCATTAAGACACCTTCCCAATTAGTTTTTGCTTTGTTTTTAAGGGGATCTAAGCACAGCAGCTGCGCTGACTTTTGTAAAGGGCCACAAAATCTTCTGCTCCATACATAGGAAAGGGCAAAGCAACATAAAACCTTCCATGGCAAAGCTGATGGAAAATGCCTGTGTTCAACTACAAAGCCTCATTTAAAACAAACAAACAAAACCAAACAACAACAACAACAACAACAAAAAACTCAACCAGATTTTGCCATCCAGCGGAAAAGTTGGATGTTCCTGGCTCTGACTTGAGCCCAAACTCTGCCTGCTGAAGGCTACAGGACAGCCCAGAGGCCCCGAGGAGAGGCTGCTGCTCGAACTGGCTTTGAAAGAGATGCTCCTCACAAGCAATAAAAATAAATGTGTCCACAGGCAACGGCTTGTACAGATTCTCCACTGTTATAAATCCCAAATGCACTTTTCCTCTCCAGATTCAAAACTTGCAGATTGCCAGCAAGTAACCAAACAAACCAAGAAAACCAAAACCAAAACAAAACAAAACAAAAAAACCACCAAAACAAACAAAAAAACAAACCAACCAACGAGGTTATTGTGAAAAGCACAATTTGAACTGCACTTTCCCTTTAAATTAAATATTGGAATATTTTGAAATTCTGAAAATATTTTGAAATCGTAAGAAAAGGAGATTTTAAGACAAATTTTCTTTTTTGCAGATGCATTAGTGTTAAAAGGACCTGAGTATTCCCAGCTAAAAGACTTGCCACCAGAGCATATTCCTGACATTTATCAGGCTACAAACAAACACCCACTGAAGAGCAGCACGTTATCCTTAATTAAACAACAACAGTTGGATGGGGGAGGGAGCAGGAGAAGGAAATAATAGTCACTTAGTTTAACTGGGAAAACATGAACAGACTTTTAATGCAGCCACAAACCCAACCAGTGACTCAAAAACACAACCTCTGGAATTAATGCTCCGGGCACCACAGCACAAGGAGCGTCAGGATTGGGCACAGGGGCTGTCCCCTTTTGTTGGTGGCACCACACAGAGTTCCAGTAATTCCAGAGGATGAAAAGCTTCACTCTAAGATGGCTTTTAAGAGTAAAAATACGCTGGTAATAACTACATTAAGTAACCATTAATAATGAGCACACTAAATAACTACTAATAATAACTACATCGAATAACCACTAACAGCAACTGCACTTGTAAAGGAGGATAATAAAACTCAATAAAGAACTAAAATTTTAATTCTCCTTTAAAACAAAAAATCTCCTATAATTTAACATATAAATTTGATGTTCTGGGTATGACATCCTGCACAGGGATACGGGAAAGTTAAAAAGTGGGTTCAAAAAGCTTGGAATTGTTGTGCTTAACTCTTACAAAAAGTTCTAAGGCTTGAGATGCAAATTGGGAAACGGCTCACTTGGCACGGTGTCTTACAAGGGAGAGTAACTTCAAATTAAAGCTTTAATTAGCGCAGCATTTAGCAACGTTATTAAGTTATCTTTGGTGGAAAAAGCCCTGGAAAGCACAATCTTAATGTAGCTGAGACATCCCAATTCCATAACTAAAAAATGGGAAGGACACGATTTATTATCGTGAAAAGCAGGGGGACATTTCCTTTAATGCATGACAGCAGGAGCTTTCAATAACACTTGTGGCAGTTCACAGGACGCGTTTTCAGAGCAGCTCATTGCAGCAGCAGGCCCCTGGATAGAAGCACCCTCCACCCCAGGCTGCCAGTGGCTCCAGCTGGAAGGACTCCTGGCTCCAGAAAGGTGTGGACACCAGTCAGGGACATTTTCAGGGACCTGGAGTTGAATGACCACAGTGGCCTCATCCCAGTCCGGTGTCTCCCTTTTCCCAGGTCTTAGGGATCAGTCGGCCCAGAGGTGGGAAGGAGGGGGGATGTATTTATTCATTTCTTGGGATGTGTTCATTCCTTTAGCCCGGTCTGTGGGTGCCCAGGAGCCTTTTCGAAGCTCTGACAGCCCGGTGGCAGCACCAGGCAGAGCAGCACAAACGGGGGTCACCGTGGGCTCCAGGCTAACTGGGGCACGGCTGCAATCCCAGGAAAGTGCCCGGGGGATCCAGGTGGGATGAGCTCGGTAGACAAGACAATAGCAGGGTTTATGCACAGGACTGCAGCGGGGGAATAAATAACATTGTTCAGGGAAGGACATCAAATCAGGGTAGGGGAGCTTTGCTCTAATCCTGTGTTGTAATGACAGCTTAAAAATTTGGTACTTTGATGAGTTCTGAGATTGACTTAAAGCTCTTTAATTTGGCTTCCTGGTATTTAATCTCTTAACTTTGCATTCTTAATCAAAACTCCGGGCGGATCTTTAATCTTGTGTGTACAGACTGGAAGATTACAGGCCCTCAGCTGCCTCCGGCAGACAGCTGGAGCCTCCCCTCTGCCTCCTCCTGCCCCCAGAGGCACTCCAGACCTGGGGAAAGGTCTGGGAGAAAAAGGAAAGTCCATAAATATCCTCTGGCAGAGAGCAATTGGAACACTTCTCCCTCTCCAGCCAAGAGTTAAAATCCATCAGAGCCTCTGTGTGTGTTTCTTTCCAAACATTCCACTATTCATTTGAAATTCCTTCCCTTCCCTCCATGATAATCCTGGAAACACTTTATTTTACCAATTTTTTTTATTGTTACTAATGGTTATCCTGGTTTATCTGGTCCTGAATTATTCAAATTACTTAAATAGAGGCAAAGTCTACGGAAAAGTAATTTCCTGAAGTTCAGTGGGAGTTTTGAGCACTCTTCAACTTAGTTTGATGCCAGTGAGCCAGAATTAAACTTTTCTTAATCTGGATTGTTTCCTCACAGAGCACATACAGCTGGACAGAACAGCAAAAGTTATCTGGGGGTTTATTTAGAGGGGCAGGGAAAGGTCAGAAGGAAAAAGACATTTGCTATACGGACCAGAAAATAAATGCAGGAAAAAAATGCTCAGTGAATAAAAAGGTTTCCAGTGTGGCTTCTGACACCCTGGTTTTTGTGCAATGCCCTTGCAACACAAATGTTATTCACAGAATACAAGGATTAAGATGAGAACATTCTCTCTCCCTTGAGGAAGATTAGGAAACTTTTAAGAAACATCCCTGAAACCTGAAATGATTAAGTCATCGTTTTAAAACCTGTGTGGAGTCATTTTAAAAACTGTGGGGAGTAATGACCAATGTTACATCGCTTTTCCATGTTTTTCATATTGTCTGAATAGCATAAAATATTTTTTATGGGATGAAAACCAGCAGAAGCATATCAGCAAAAGGGCAAGGCCTCTCTTGAGTCTTGCACAATATCTTTCTGATAAATATATTTATATACATATATATGTATAAATGATGTTCTAGTGAAGAGGAGAGTCCTGAATGCTGCCAATTCCCAGGCTTGGCTGCAGGGTGATTGTCCTGCAGCATCCACGGGATGAGGATTCTTTGGGATGAGGAGTCACGGGGGAGGAAGAGGAAGGCAAAGGGGCCATTACACACCCAGCAGGGCTGGCAGAGGGCTGGGCTCTCCCCGCATCAGAGGGCACTGAGCAAGGCCTGGCACTGGCTGACCTGGGTCAGTAACTCCCAGCACAAGAGATGCTGCAGATCCACTCATCAGCACTGCTGGGCCTGACTCAAGATCTACAGGGGAAATTAAAAGCGCCATTGCTTCTCAGTAATTTGCCTTTAAAGTGTTTTTGCAGGCAGGCACACATACAGCAGCTTGAGTGACTCTGTTTCCAGCTGCTGCAATCTGATTCTGGTTTCTGACAGAGAAACAGAGCCCAAGACTTGTTTTTTTTTTTTGGGGCAGGATCTCGGACAGGAGCCCCAGCTGTCACCAGGGCTGGGAACAGGCAGTGGCCACCTGCAGAAGGTGGCTGTGAATCACCAGTTCCATTGGGCAGTGCCACACGTCCTGCCAGGCTCACATTTCTCCCCGAGGGGTTTTCCCTGGAAGAATGTGCTCATCGGGAAGTTGCAACACCCAAATCCCTCAGATCGAAGCTCCTTGGGAGGACAAACCCAAACTGCCACCGGCGCTCCGGCCCCCGGCACAGCAGGGTTTGAGTAAGAGGTGCCCTGATTCGTGACCCTGCAAGCAAAACCCAGCCATGGGATGGAATCCTGGAATCCCAGAATCCCTGAGGCTGGAAAAGACCCCCGAGTCCAACGTGTGCCCCATCCCCACCTTGTCCCCAGAGCACTGAGAGCCACCTCCAGGCCTTTCCTGGACACCTCCAGGGACAAACACCTGGGAAGTCTGGGAATCTCCAACAGTGGCAGCACTGAGCCTCCTTCCCCCCTCCGGTTTCTTCTGCCCTATGAAGGGCTCTACAGAGTAATCCAGCGAGCAAAGAGCATTTCTGGGATCACAACCCTGAACTCCAGAGCAACAAAGCAGGGCAGGAGTAAAGCAGGATTAATGTGCCGCCTTGCCTCATGCCTTGGTTCCATCTGGGGTTCAGGCTGTATCCTCAGAGTTTCATAGTCCAGTGCAAAATGCACTCCCTGGGTTGAAGCAGAACTGCTTGGTTTTAAGATGGGGCAGAAATAATTTTTTGATGGCTTAAATAAAGTATTTTTCAAAGCTATTTTTGAGATTGGAATTATACAGAGGTCATTTTCCCTTACTAAGAAAAAGCATGTGAAGTATTTGGAAATTTCTCATAACTGTAAAGCAATAATCACCTTTGAGATAATGATTTTCTTTTTATGACACCAGCCCCTTCTTGCTCTTAACATTTGCATTTTAATACCTCAAGAACAAATTTCCCACATATTGTTCAAACAAAAAGCTGTTTTCCAGTCTAGCTTGTAATTTTTCAATCAAATTACTAACCCTCAAAGCACTTTTATTACTATTTGAAGAGTTTTGTAAAAAGATAACTCTATTTTCTGTAACATTATGGAGAAAAAAACGCTGCCACATTGATGTGAACTAACAAGTTGGGGTTTTTTTTAAACTGATGGATAACAGATAAATGATAAGTTCCTGCCAGCACCTGTGTGTCGCTGACTTGACAAGTGTTTTATCTGTGCAAGCAGATAAATATCATCTTGGAACTTCTTCATTCTTCTTTAAATGCACTCAGTTAAACTGGCACAGCATTAGTGTGACAGATCCCACTGCAGCTCCTCAGCAAAATAACGAGACAATTCAACATCGATGTTATAATAATCGAGCATCTATTTTATCTCCCCTAACTCTTTGTAGGCAGCGTTTGACGGCGCCAGCTCAGAGCTGGAAGCGATGCTGTACAAAAGGGGTGACAGCAAATCTTCCTCAGAATTTTAAAACCTCCTCTCCTTTAGACACAAGCAACAGAAGCTCCTTGAACTAATAGCACATTTCATATTAAAAAGTGCTTAAATGCCTTTAGGCACATCCAAATGCAGGACGTGGCACTTTACCTTTTCTTTTGCCCCATTTTTCTACAAATAATTTAAATTCACTGTCCCGCTGAGTTTCTCCGGGCGCCATCCAAGGCAAGAAGCTTGGATGGCGCTGCTCTCCCGTAGGAGCAGCGAGGCAGCAATTCCCAGGATCGTGCTGCCATCTGTGGTTCCGAACTGGAAAGGAACGGGCAGGGAAACCTGCTGCCAGCCCAGGGTGCTCCAAGCCCCATCCAACCCGACCTGGAGCAATTCCAGGAATGGGGCAGCCACTTTTGCATTAAAAAAATTAAATCGTGATAAATCTCCAGGAAAACAAAACCAGAAACCTCTTCTCTCTCCCTCTCTTTTTTTTTTTTTTCCTGTTAAGAAAATAATGGAAAAGTCTTTTCTTGATGTGGAAATCCTGTGATTTCTCAATTCCTGTTTCCCAGAATCTGACACAACCTGGTCTTATTTCCTCTGGAAGTGGTTTGGGATTTTTGGAGAGGACAAATTATTCACTTTGGTTCTGACTGAAATCCCAAAAGCAGACGACCCTTTCCTGTTCTCTGCAGGCATTACACACACAGACATTAAAGAGAAGCAGGGCAGCTGATTACCACCAGTCACCAGTTTAAATCCCAGTCTGCAAACAATTTCTGCACAATTCCAAACGCTTCTGTCCCAGCTTTTGCCTGGCTCTGTGAGGCATCAGCAGAGCTCAGATGTGAAATCCCAGCCCTAATCCAGCTGGTTTTTCCTAGCCCCACATGCAGCCCCAGCCCCACAAGTGGCCACACGTCCCATTCCCCATGCAGGACCCTGAGCTGCTCCTTCCCAATCCCAGTCCTGAACCAAGAGCAGAGCTGGAATGAGCAGCAGAACCTGGGCACTTAAGGGATTCCTAATGTGGCCTTTTCCAGGCTGGAAGCCTGGATCTTTTCATCTGTGCACTTCTCTGATCTCAGACATGTGAGATTCTGCCATCTCTTTGTGTAAGTGCTGCTATCATTTCCTGCAAGCTGCTGCCAAAGTGTTCCAAGGAATTCTCCTTCCTGCACATCCTCCAGAGGTTCCAACCCCCCTCACCTGACCGAGCACTTCGTGTGTCCACTCAGGCTTTAGTGCTTGCTTTTATCAGGAATTATCCTTTGGGGGAGGCACTCGGGGTCTGCACAGCCCAATATTTGGAGGCCAAAGCCCCCATGAGCTAAAAGCTGAAGGAGCTGCGGAAATCTCTTGGCCAGAAAGGGGCAGCAGCCGGCAGGGCTCAGCTCCGGAGGCACCAGGACAGGCACTGCGCTGCTCTGCCAGCATCGCAGATGGGCTGCGCTGAGGGGGACCCGCCTCCCTGCGATGGGCACGGACACTTCCACTATCCCAGTGGCTCCCAGCCCTGTCCAGCCTGGCCTTGCATGGATGGGCATCCTTTGGGAGAGCACGGGTGTGTCCCGGAGCTGGGACACCATGGAGCAGCGGCACAAGGGCGCTCTGGCCAGCCCCGGCCGTGGGTGGAGCAGCAGCCGCAGGAGCGGCGAACTCGTGGCTCGGATCAGAGCCAGGAAGAGTCAATAGATGGTGCTCTTCTTTCATGTAATATCGCAGCGAGAGATTCCCGCTTCTCCACTGCTGGACAGCCCTTTCCCTGCCGCTCTCCAGGATCCCGTGTCGGGGCTGTTTGGGGTGTCTGTCTCTCGCTCCCCTGCATGTACAGTCTCCTCTTCCCCTGGGTTATTGCCCCTCCCAAGGAGCTCTGCCCTTCCAGCCCCAAGCCAAGCCCATCCCGAGGGTCCTGGGGCATGGGCTGTGCACAGCCCCCCGGGAAGGAAGGAGCTCTGCAGCTGTAAAATAATAATAATAATAATAATAATAATAATAATAATAATAATAATAATAATAATAATAATAATCGTTCCTTCTAATAATGCCTTCCTGTGGCACTGCAGAGCCGGTGGAACTGCTCAAGTTTATTTTCTCTGCAGTGGCAGCCCTGCTCGGGAACACAGCTCAGTGTCACTTGGGTGCAGAGTGCTTTGGGACACGCTGATGTGGCTGTCTCCTGCTCAGCCAAATGTTTTTGTGCTGCCAGACCTGATACAGGGCTTGTTCAGTTATTATGTCATGAGCTGGTGCAGATGATTTTCCCTTTGGAAACATCAAGTCCCTCTGCCCAGCCTGTCCTGTGGGGTGCCCCATCCATCACAGCCCAACAAGAAATGCCAGGAGGGAAAGGCTGCTGTGCCTTCCTCTGCCTGTGCTGCACCACGACCCTGAGAGGGGAAATATCCCATCCAGAGGTGGCACACCCAGCAGCTTGTTGTGGCTTCTGGGATGAAAAGAGAACAGGGAACGCACCGAAGGGCTCTCCCTCTCCCTCTCCCTCTCCCTCTCCCTCTCCCTCTCCCTCTCCCTCTCCCTCTCCCTCTCCCTCTCCCTCTCCCTCTCCCTCTCCCTCTCCCTCTCCCTCTCCCTCTCCCTCTCCCTCTCCCTCTCCCTCTCCCTCTCCCTCTCCCTCTCCCTCTCCCTCTCCCTCTCCCTCTCCCTCTCCCTCTCCCTTATATTCCCCTTGGACAGGACTCTGCAGCTGTCCTGCTCTCCAAGCTGCAACTTTACGGAATCCAAACGTGAATTTGCCCTGGCAAAGCTCGCCTGTGTTGGTGCACCTGTCTGCTGGCAGAGCTGGGGGTGCTCACCTGGAGAGGAGAAGGCTCCAGGGAGAGCTCAGAGCCCTTGCAGGGCCTAAAGGGGCTCCAGGAGAGCTGGAGAGGGACTGGGGACAAGGGATAGAGGGACAGGACACAGGGAATGGCTTCCCACTGCCAGAGGGTAGGGCTGGCTGGGGCTGCCTGTTTGTTACGTTCTCCAGTTCTCGTCTGGAAAAGCCTCGATGCTCAGAGCGAGAGTACTGGGCAGACATTGAAAACAAATAGTCCGGGGTTGGATAAACAAAGTTTCCCTTTCCCAAATCCTAGGCTTACACCACAGCTTCAAACTTCACAGGGAAAAAAAAAATGCTGATAAAGCAAATTGAACAAGAAAATGAACACAAGGAAGCTGCCCTGGAGGAATGGGACCCTTGCAGGGAGGGGAGAGGAGACTGGAGCTGGGGGATGGAAGGAAAGCCAAGCCCAGTTCGGAATGGGACGGGGCAAAGATCTCGCAAAGCCCTGGCTCAGCAGACCGCAGAGCTCTGTCATTATGGGATTGCAGCTTCACGAAAAAGCAAACACAAGAATTTAAGAAATCCTATCGAAAGGGATTGCAAAAATTGAATGCGCTCCGGCTTTTAAACGTGCAGGCGAAGCCCCACCTCCAGCTCCACACTCCACACACCCCGCACGCATCCCCACCTCCAGCCCGGGCAGGAAAGGGAGGGAATGGCCCCGGCGGTGGTGGCGGAGGGACAGTGTCGCTGCCAGAGCCGGCGGGGTGAGCTTCGGGAGAGCCCTGCAATGGTGAGTGTGGCGGCACCCGCTGCTGCCGGGATGCTGAGCATGGCTCCGGCGCCGGGCCCGGGGCTGCCTCCCGGCCGGGCTATGGGCAAGGTGAAGTTTCTCACGCTGCTGTTCCCCGCCTGGTTTTGCAAAACTCCTGGATCCGCTGGGGCTCAGGAGCAGCTTCCAAGGGGAAAAGCGAGGCGTGACTCCACGCCTGTTCTGTGCCAGCCTTCTGTCTGTGTTCTCTGCTTGTGCTTATTTATTTGAGGGTCTTTTTCCCCTCATGAGGCAGCTCCACTTCTTTCTCCCGTTGCAGGGAACTTTCCCAGTTTTCCCAATGCCTGAGGCTGCCCCGGTGGGTTTCTCTTACAGTTTCGCTTCTCCTGTAATGTCCATGGTTCTTTCCAGCCCAGATCCTGGGAAGATGGATCTGACCTGTGCCCGGCTGCCACAGGGAGAGCCCGGCCGAGCCAGACCTCTCCAGCCGGGCACTGCCTGGGAGGAGAACCGATCCATACAGCCCCAGAGCCATGGAAAGGTTTGGGGCAGGGCTGAGCTGCTGCCTCTGCCTGCTCCCGCTGAGCTTTTCCTCGGCTGCGGGGGTCTGGGAGCAGCGGGCTGTGTGTGCTTTCCACTGGGTCCTGCAAATGGGGGAGCTGCCGTGTCCCTTCAGGCCTTTGGGGTGGGCCTATACCCCGGGAGTCAGCCGTGGGAACAGCCTGTCCTCCCTGGAACACGGACGGGAAGTTTGGGGTGGGTTGGCCACCCTGCTGCTTGTGCCGGGGGCAGCTGTGGTGGCCCTGCCGGGCAGGGGGACACGGGCACGGCTCTGCAGGGGTGGGTGGCACATGGCCCATCCTGGGGGCAGCTCTGGTTCCACCCCGCTGGAGATGGGGACCGGGGGCAAGGAGAACCCTGGATGGGCAGCTCCTGTGGCAAGAGGGAATGGCACCGCATGTCCCAAAAAATGGAGGCTGCGCCTGGAGCCCTGGCAGTGCCCAAGGCCAGGCTGCACGGAGCAGCCTGGGATAGTGCAAGGTGTCCCTGCCCAAGGCACTGGATGGGCTTTAGGGTCCCTGCAACCCAAACCCTTCTGTGAGTGCTGAGCTGTGCAGCCTGAGCGAGGTTTTCCCCCCACCTTGGAAGCACAGACACATCCAGAGCTCCTCCCTGTTTTGTCTAATTTCCTCAGAAAGCTTCTGGCCCCAAGGGGGCTGTGAGAGCCCTCCTGACTGCCAGCCTCCTGCTTGTTACTGTTATGGGGCTGTTTTACAGCACAGTTCTCCTTTCTTAATTTCCCACCTCAGCACCTGTCATTGCCCCCCAGGCTTTGGAAAAGGTGATTTTCTAAGGAAATGGAGGCAGTGTGGGAGGCACAGCAGGCGCTGAGGGGAATTCCTGCCTTGAGACATGATTGGAACACCACAAGGCTCTGAGGTGTCATCCAGGGAAAATTGAGAGTGAGTGCACGGCTGGAGAAACCACAGGACAAAATCATGCCCAGGGATGCAGGAAAGGGCTTGTTGCTGTCAGGCAGCTTGGTCGGGGATAGTTGTGGCTCCAGCTGCAGGTCTGGGCACTTCCAGAAGATAATCTCCATTTTCACTGGACTTTCTTAGTCCCTCTGAGTGTACAGATGACAGTGCAGTCCACTAATGTTAAACAGTGGAAGAAGGACATTGAGTAGTTCCCCCTGCTGCCCAAAATACCAGCATTTCCTCCTTTTCCTGTGCCAGCTCCAGCCCCCACCAGCTGCTCTGGGCTGGGGCTTCACTCCAGCTCCTTGTCCATCATCACCCAGAACTGTCACCAGGTCTCTCCCACCCACAGCGTTTCCTCTGCTGTTCACAACCAGCTCCTCTCTTGCTGGCTAAGGAATTTTCCCACTTCTCCTAAGCTCTACTCAGTTCCTTTTCCTGGCAGCAGCATTTCCCTGCTCCTGCTCCTCCATCCATCCCTTTTGCTTGCAGGTGGCCAGCATCATTCCCAGCTCCTGGTGAAGCAAATTTTACTGGCCATCGCCAAAATTTGAGGATGCTCCGGTTGTTCATCCCTGGGTTAGTGTGGAGAAAGTAAAGAGCTGCCCTTGAAGGTCCCTTGGAAATAAATGTTCAGCATTGGGCTGTAGCTGCTCTTCATGGAATCCTCAGCATGAGGAACAGGTCTGTGGTTCTGGGCAGACCATGAGTGCAGATGGAGAATCTGGGTTTGTTGGGGCTTCTTTTTCAGAAGTTAGCGATCATAAATAGCAAACAAGCTCTGGTTTGCTGCAGGAGGGCTCAGCTCCAGGGAACTGCTGGGGTTTCCACTCAGGATGTGTGTTCAAGGCACGGGGCTGTTGCAGGGGCTCTTGCCCCTTGTTTTGCAACAGCTTCCCCTTGAAAACTTTCGTTTTTCTCACCGGAGGTGTCTTTGTCCCTGGAGCCACTCTGGGTCTTCCCATTTCCTCCAGCTGCTCTCACAGCTTTCAGGAGGACTCAGCAAAAAAAATCTGTGTTTTTCTCAGTCTTCACTCCTGTCCAGGCAGCAGTGAAGTACAGAGGGGGAAGAACATCAGGAAGGTATTTATGGTGTATGAAACCCCAAGTCGGGGAAACTGTGGTTTGGGATCACTTTCCTGCAGGCTTCTCCTGGCAGGTGTTTGTCCAGAGAGCCAAGCCCTGCCTGCAGCCTGTGGAGAGGCAGATTCCTGCTGGAATCATGCTCTTCATCCTTCATGCAGCACTTTAACCCCTGTCCAGGGGTTGGAGCTGCTTGAGGCAGGAAGAGTTTTCCTGCCAAACACAGAGGAGGGGGTGCTAAAATAGGAAATCCCCACTGAGGACACAAGACAAGGATTTTCTGCAGCACAGCCACATCTGTCCACCCCAGGGCAGGGGAATCTGTGTTCAGCACCTGGCTCCCTCCAGAAGACAGGGCTGACTTTTGTACTCAAAGTACTGCATAAAACCTTGGAGGAAAGGCGTAAAACTGGCAGAGCTGGGGGATCCTGGTTTGGCAAATCTTACAAACCCTTGAGCCACAGCACAAAGCCACAGGTGACAGGGGAGGAAGGAGGACAGGAGCAGTTTAATGGGTGCACAGAGGGGGATGCACCCCACCAGAGCCTGGGGAGCAGCAGGGACAGGGGGTGAGGAGGGGGTCTCGGGGTGGCTGCAGACCCTGACAGCTCCACAGCCCTGGGCAGCCTTTGAAAGCAAAGCCAAGCGAGTGATTCATGGAATTATGCAATGCCAGCCTCACTACTTATGTAACTCCAGAGCCATCTCCCTCAGCCAGAGGCTCTGGGATTCCCTCCCTCCCTCTCTCCCCACTCAGGGCCACGGCTGCTCCAGGGCGCTTCCCCCTCCAAAGGAAAAGTCACCCAGGTGTGACGGGCACCGCTTCCCTGCAGGGAGAGATGGATGGATGGATGGATGGATGGATGGATGGATGGATGGATGGATGGATGGATGGATGCAGAGCAGCCTTGGGAGGAGGATGGGGGGCTGCTGGTGGCTGAGAGACTGGACATGAACCAGCCCAGAAACCCCCAACCCTGGACTGATCCCCCAGCCTGGGCAGCAGGGCAGGGGGATTCTGCCCCTCTGCCCCTGTGTCAGGTGAGAGCCCACCTGCAGAGCTGCCCCAGCCCTGGGCCAGCAGCACAAGGACCTGGAGCTGCTGGAGAGAGCCCAGAGGAGCCCCGGAGCTGCTGCAGGGCTGGAGCCCCTCTGCTCTGGAGCCAGGCTGGGAGAGCTGGGGGTGCTCACCTGGAGAGGAGAAGGCTCCAGGGAGAGCTCAGAGCCCTTGAAGAGCCTAAAGGGGCTCCAGGAGAGCTGGAGAGGGACTGAGGACAAGGGATGGAGGGACAAGACACGGGGAATGGACTCAAACTGACAGAGGGCAGGGTTAGATGGGATATTGGGAAGGAATTCCTGTCTGTGAGGGTGATGAGGCCCTGGCACAGGGTGCCCAGAGAGGCTGTGTCTGTCCCATCCACAGGGAGGGATCTGAGAGTTCCCATCTCTGCTTTGGTATTGCCAGGTGAGCTCCAGCTCCTTCACCACATCCTGCAGTGCTGGAGCAGGTAAGGATCCTTCCAGGAAGGGCTCCAGCCCTGGCAGGGGTGTCAGGGAGAGGCAGGGAGCTCTGGGAGACCTCAGCACTCACATGGGGAGCAGGGTTTCATCCTTCCCTAAGCAGAGGGGCACCAGGGCAGGGCTGGACACTCTCCCTTCATTGCCTGTGCTTGAATGTCATGTGTTTCAACACCAGTTTTCCTTTTTCCTCTAATTTTTAACCTCCAGTAACATTTTCCTATTGTAACTTCTTGTAAGATTTCTGGGACGTGTCATCTGTGGTCCATTTCTCATTACATAGAGTCACTGAACTGGGCTGATCCCATTTTCACTTTCTTTTTGCCACTTGGCACAAGATGGAAACAGCTCTTGGGCACATCTCTGCATCCCTTGTCATTCCCTCTGTCTTTTTCCAGGGACGGCATGATGTGTATCCACTGCCTTCTCCTTCTGTTGTATTATAAAGCATCTTTGCACCCGCATTTTCCGAGGCAGCCTCCCCTCCACCCCAGGCGCACTCATAAATACACACCCTGACACCACTCCAGCCTGGCTGCCACTGAGGGAAAATCATTCAGCAGCAGGAAGACAGATTAGGGAATATCTGCTGGCATTTGGAGTCCCCTGCTGGGATTTAATTTGCTGTGTTACATTGGCTGTTATTTACTCACGCTCTGCTGAGCCCAGCGCTTGCCTCGCCTTGCTCCGCTGAGGGGAGCAGCTGGTAACGAAAGGCTGGGATGGAGTCTCGGGAGTGGGGCAGGGTGCTGTGGCACCCAGCCCAGACCCTGCTGTCACAGCCAGGACCCTGCTGCAGGTCCCACACATGATTTCGGCCATTTCTGCTGCCCTGGTGTCAAAGAAAAGGCAGCCTTGGGACAAGTGGAGCATCTTAATCAGTGCTGCACACGGTTGGTGAGATTATCTCAGATATACGCAGTGACAGGACACAGGGAAAGGCTTCCCACTGCCAGGGGGCAGGGTGAGATGGGATATTAGGAAGGAATTCCTCCCTGTGAGGGTGGGCAGGCCCTGGCACAGGGTGCCCACAGCAGCTGTGGCTGCCCCTGCATCCCTGGCAGTGCCCCAGGCCAGGCTGGACATTGGGGCTTGGAGCACCCTGGGACAGTGGAAGGTGTCCCTGCCATGGCAGGGGTGGCCCTGGGTGAGTTTTAAGGTCCCTCCCAACCTAAAGCAGTCTGGGATTCTCTGCACAGATGGGGGCTATTCCCCAGCCTGCAGCTCCCTGCATTCCCTGGGAGCTGCAGGAGGTGTCAGGCAGGTGAGGCTGGGATTCCTGGCAGAACTTCGGTGTGAGGCTGAGCTCAGCTCCCCGTGCCCACTGCACCCAGGGTCTGCCATGCCAGGCCTTTCTGAGGGATGCAGTGACCCAGGACAGAAGTGAGGAGAAAACTGGGCTTTGAGGACAAAACCCTGCACCTGTAGCTGAAGAAACAGCAGCAGCTGATGGATCTGCAGCACTCTGAACAACCATCCATGCATGCATCACCTTCCCTGGAGTGAAACCCGTGGCTGTGTGGTGGCAGTGCCCACATCAGGGGTGACCCTTGGGGCAGCCTGGCCACCTGTGCAGCTCCCTGGTTCCCAAATGCACCTGGGGAGCACGGAAAGCCCCTCCTGGGTTTTGGGGAGCAGCAGTTTCCCCAGAGGGGTCACCTGCAGGCACGCAAACACACCACATTCTGCTTGCTGAGGGGCAGGGCGGGTTTCCAAGGGTCTGTGTCAGGTCAGTGACTGCTCTCTGCGACCCTGGCAGCCTCTCAGCCCCGGGGTGTCCCTAACAAAGGATTTCACAGCCCAGGAGCTGCGGGAGAGAAGGTGAAAGGTTCCCCGGGAGCTCCAGGAGAGCGGCGTTTGGCACCAGGGACTTCTTTCCATGCGGAGCTGCCCAGATGGAAAAGGTGGCTGGTGCCAGGCAGTGCCACTCCCAGAGGATGGTGCCAGGCAGTGCCACTCCCAGAGGATGCTGCCACGGCTGGGCTCCCTCCACTCGAAGGCAACAGGGATCATTCTGACCTTAACCTGCTGCTGTCATCATGCCTTTTTTTTTTTTTTAATCAATTAAGTCTTACCTGCCGTTTTATCTGACGTGCTCCTTGTCCATTCTGCTGGATCAAAGTACTTTTCTGTTTCGTTTTGGTCCCGAAGGAGAGCCGTGGGCGGGGGGGATCTGAGGGCAGTGTGTTTATCCTCAGTTTGATCTGCTGGCAAACCCTGCGGTGTTTCAGATCTCTGCTGAGCATTGCCCGAGGGATCAGCCGCCCTCCTCCTTCCACACATCTGAAGGAGGTTGTGGAAAGGATGGACAGGGAGATCGGGGTCCTGCCGCACCCCGCTGGATTTGTGGTTCGCAGGCCTCATGAGGGACAAGGCATTAACACAGTTAACCAGGACATCGAGCCTGCAGTGGCTTCCAGCTCCATGACCATTCCATCATCCCTGGAAATCCAGGCTCGGGCTCCTTTGGGTTTCCTGCCTTTGCTTTTCCACCCTTTTTCTCCCGGCTGTGGCCCCCTGAGCTTCTGAGGGGCTGCACAGCAAGGGCAGGGGCTGTCAATGATCGATCAGGGCGCGGTGGGCTGCAGCCAGGCTGGGCCTCTGCCCCAGCCCTGCTGGACCCTCCAGGGGCCCGGGGATTCTTCCTGCCTGCTTTTATTTACCATCAAATTCACTTTATTGATCCCATCCCGGGCTTGTTGTAGCAGTATCTCTCGGGGTGGGGCTGAGGGCAGCCATTGCTTCTTGCAGAGGCTGCTGTGGCGCTGGTGGCCGGTGCAGGTCCCCTCAGGAATCCACCTCTGCCGTGCACGGTGCTGAAGGGTTTGTAAACACCGCAGTCTGAGCGATCCCCTCCTGCTAAAGTTACATCAACCCTGCCTTGGTTAATTTGTTCGAGGCTGCGGGTCCTCGCTCCTTTGCTTCTCATCATGGGGGAAATAGAATTACACAAAATAATAATGGGAAGCCTTTCACCCCATTTGCTGCGGAGATGAAAACATCTATTAAAGTGCGCTGAACAACAAGTTAGAGCCTAATGGCTTTACCGTGCCTCCGAACAATGCAGCTTCCTGAGCAGGAAGCCTGGGTACTGAAACCCCACAAAGACATCGCCGGTCCCTGGGGAGCGGGGACTGAGCGGCCGAGGAGAAGGGCGGGAGATCTGAGGGCAGGGCGGGGCTGCCGGCGTCCCGCGGGGCGAGATCGCTTCCCGCGGGGCGAGATCGCTTCCCGCGGGGCGAGATCGCTTTGCACGCTTGCGTTGACCTGGTGGCTGGGGGTCCGAAAGCGGGAGTGGAGGGATCTTCCAGGGGAGAGGCAAAACCAGCGTGGGTGAAAATGGGATGTAGGAAAGCGGGGCTTGAACCCACCGGAGCCCAGCACGGGGAGGGATGGGGAAGGGCCTGCTGGGCTCCCCGTGTGCAGCCGGAGCTGCTGCCCCTCTGCCTGGAGGGAATGCCAGGCTGGGGAATGCCAGAGGGACGCGGAGGCTGGGCCCTGGTCATGGTACAGGACTTGGCACAGCTTGGTCTGCTTGAGCTTCGTGGGGTTCTGCAGCCCACTGAGATCCCTCTGCAAAGCCTTTCTGCAGCCCACTGAGATCTCTGTCAGAGCCCATCTCTGCAGCCCACTGAGATCCCTGTGGAAAGCCATCTCTGCAGCCCACTGAGATCCCTGTGGAAAGCCATCTCTGCAGCCCACTGAGATCCCGGTGGAAAGCCATCCCTGCAGCCCACTGAGGTCCTTCAGTTCCCGTTTCTCAGGCAGCTGAGGAGCCTCTGGATGGCAGCACAGCCATCAGCTTTGTCAGCTGCTCTCCCACTCCTGTGTCTGCTGCCAGCTGAGGGTGCCCTGTGCCCCATCACCGAGGCTGTGGATAGGGGCATCACACCGACCCCAGTGATGTTTCACAGGGTTGTCCTTGGCTCTGCTGAGCAGCGTTTCACCTCCCAGGCCTCTGGTGTCTCACATTTTGCAGGCTGCTCTGTTGCTGTGCAGAACTGAAGTGCTCCAAGCTGAGGAAACCCGGGAATAATTAGCGATTGCTTGGGACACCATGTGCCTGCTGTTTTGTGGGGGTGTTTGCAGAGCATGCCAGGATTTTGCCAGCTGAGCACGGGGGAATTGAGGCACAGCAGCTGAACATTGTGCTGAATGATTTATCTCTGACAGGCTGACAGAATGACAAGCACGGCTGCAAGGAGCAGCCGCCCGGACGTGGCCCGGAAAGCGCTCTGCAGGAGCCCCTTTCTCAGCATCAAGGTAAATAAATGCCTCCTGCTTTCCCCAGTACACCCCTGGATTGCTGGCCTGGGAAAGAGGAGTTCAGCCTCCTGCAGAGGACATTGAGAGGATTTCTGGGTACCAAGTGTGTTTGGAAAATGCTCCCTGTGTTTCCCATGGCAAAAGTGCCCTTGGTGTGGAGTTGTCTCCATTCCAAAGCGAGTGGTGGGGCAGCGATGTTTCAATGCAGGATTAACTCCCAGCTCCTGCAGGATTTAACTCCAGAGAATCACAGGATGGAATGGGTTGGAGGGACCTTAAAGGCCATCCAGTGCCACTCCTGCCATGGCAGGGACACCTTCTGCTATCCCAGGGTGCTCCAAACCCCTTCCAACCTGGCCCTGGACACTTCCAGGGCTCCAGGGGCAGCCACAGCTGCTCTGGGCACCCTGTGCCAGGGCCTCCCCACCCTCCCAGCCAGGAATTCCTTCCCAAGATCCCATCTAGCCCTGGATTTCCAGTGTGAAGCCTTCCTTCTACATCTTGGGTCCTCCTGGGTTCGGTGCAACCCCAGGCCCTCCAGGTGAGTGTTTGAGGAGCTCTGCAGAACCCCAGGCTGTACCTGGGATGGCTCCCTCTATCTTGCAACATCTGCTTCATTCCCTCCTGGCTCAGTAATTCCTTTCTATCGGTAGTGGCAGCCTTAACATCAGTTTATTACTACATTCAGTGTAGTTGGAAGCCAATTACCTCGCTCATTAGTGAATCTCACCAGGCCAGAGAGCAAAAGATGGCAGTCGCTCTTACAGGCTCAAGAGTTCTCTGTCACTTTTGTGGGGAAGATTGGGTGGTTTGAGGGGTTTTCTACAAATGCTGGTGCATTTAATCCCCCTCATCCCGTGTGGCAGAAAAAAAGTGAGTCACTGAGGCAGAGGCTACCAAAGCACAGAGGCTGGGGACACAGAGCCGTGTCCTGAGCCTTCTTCCCCAGTCCTCTCTTCAGCCCATTCAGCTGGTTTTTATCTGGTGGGGTTTGTTTGTTTTTTCTTTATTTGCCAGCAAGGTTCTCTTTACAAATATGACCCCACTGGCTTTTCCTTGAGGAGATATTTTAAACGGGTTCAAGGATTAACCATTGAGGGGAAAAGCTCAGGCCTGTGAGCAGAATCAAGCTGTATTTTGCTGTATCTGTGAAGGTAGACCCTAAAATCCCACACTGGGTAGGATTGGGAGGGACCTTAAAGATGCTCTTGTTGCAACCCCTGCCACGGGCAGATGTGGAGGAAGCTCTTGTCACCAAGAACACAATTATCCTCAGCACAGAATGTTTTCCCCTCATGTCTTGTGGTTCGTTGTTTTTTTTTCAAGAAGTTAGGCCACCCTGTCCAGTTTCTAAATGACTTCCTCAGAAAACAAAACTTCCAGCCCAGAGTTAGAATGGTGCTTGCAGAGACACAGAACCATTGCACAATGTGGTTGGATGTGTTTGAAGTGGCTGAAGGACCAAAAATCCCAGCACTGCAGTTTTTATGTGTATTTATATCTCCAGAGAGCATGTCACAAAAACCATGTACCACATGTCAAAATGCAACTAAGGGACATAACTAAAACCCGCCCTGTTTGGCTTCAAGGAGCATTATGATTTAGATGGGATATTGGGAAGGAACTGTTCCCTAGGAGGGTGGGAACCCCTGGCACGGGGTGCCCAGAGCAGCTGTGGCTGCCCCTGCATCCCTGGCAGTGTCCAAGGCCAGGCTGGACAGGGCTTGCAGCACCCTGGGACAGTGGAAGGTGTCCCTGTCCATGGCAGGGGTGGGAATGGGGGGCTTTAAGGTCCCTTCCAAGTACAGTCTAGCCAAAGTGGTTCCAGCTGTTTCCTTCCAGCCCCGTTTGTCATTAGCACAGCCCAGTGCAAAGGCCCAGTGTGCTTTTGTCATGTGATAAGGCATAGAACCCTCTCTTAAAATAGCATCCAGAATGTCCCAAGCACATGGAAAGAGCGTGGTGGGGACATCCTGGTGTCAGCTGGGCAGGGTGGAGTGTGAGGCTCCCAGAGCCCTCACGGGGACAGTTCACTGCCAAGCTGCACACTCAGCACTGCAAACACCTTAGGAAGAGGGTTTTTTCCAGACCACCAGGAGAGGAAATGCTGGTGTTTAATTCCCAGGCCTGTGATTTACTGGCTGTGCAGGATGGAGGGTGTTTCTCTGTTCTCTTGCACCTGTGGGGTTGGAGCAGCAACACCACGCCAGTGTTTGGATTCTCTGGGTTGCTTTAATTCCGTGGATGTAGAGGGAAGACTTTACAAGCACGGCTCAGCCCTTCAAGGGAAAGGTGCTGGACTGCTGGGCCTGGGCTCCCATGCAGGAGCCCCCAGCCCTGTGACTGCTCCTGTGTACATGCTCCATCCTGCTGTCAGGGAAAAGGTCCTGGGAATAGCCTGGTGTCTGCCAATCCAGGTCACCTGCTAGGGCAGCACATCAGTCCCACCAGTCCAAAGGCCAGGAAAAGTCTGCTTGCTCTTTTCCTGACAAAAATTTGATGGCTGAGAGCAAAGAGCCCCTGGAGGCAGAGCTGAGGTCCTTGCCCAAGCCACTGCAGGTCCTCTGCAGAGCCATCTCTCCTTTCTGTGCTTCATTCTGCCCAGAAAAAAATACCAGATTCCCATTTTGAGCTGAAGAGGATGTGGGGCAGTGCTGGGCAGCTGCTGAGCTGCTGTAAACCCATTAAGGTCCTGGATTTGGATCCTCAGGGGGCTGTGGATGCCTGGAATAAGCAGATCTGGTTCCAGCCTTTCCATCTGAACTGATGTGTTCAAGAGGCAGAGCCCGGACACAGCCAGCGACTTGTAGGAACATGGGAGTTACAGCAGAGCTGACTCTGGGGACACTTTCCTTTGGCTGGGTGACATTTTCCCAGTCCAGACACATTGCACCCATCACTGGTGACATGAGGCTGGAGGGGGGACAGCCCTGGATGGTGTCCTGGTGTGCATCATGCCAACCCATTGCTTTGGGAGGCATCCCAGCCCCGCAGATCTCAGGGACCCAGGGGGTTTGACCTTCCCCTTGTCCCCCTTTGTGCTGGGGATGTTGCCTTGGCTCGCAGAGCAGGCCAGCTTGGCCAAGATCTCACTTCAGGCCTGGATCAGAAGGAAACATAGCAGAAATCCAGGCCAGGCTGAGCAGTTTCTCTGTGGTGGGAGCTGCTGCAAAACGCAGGGAGCAGGAGCAGTGCCCCGAGGGTTTGGGCATCCCCCAAGGCTGAGGGCAGCAAGAAGGACCTGGGGCCATCCAGCCTGTGCTGCAGGGAGATGGGTGGGCTGTGTCCCAAGGGGGTGTGACTGCTTGGGGTGGTTATTTGAACTGCTTTGGGGGCTGGAAGTTATGCCTGGGAGAGGCAGCAGGGAAGGAGATGGCTCAGATGAGGAGGCAGGATGGAGATGAGGGCAGATGATTTTCTGGGAGATGGTGGACTCTGACAAAGTTTTCTTCTGGAAGTGGAAGAGAACCATCATATTTTCCAGAGGAGATGTGTTTTACATCTAGGGCTTTGTGAGAAGGAAAGGAAAGCAGTCCGAATCCTTCTCCCTGACCTTCTGCTGACTTTCTCTAAAGGAGTTGTTTGTTGCTGTGTTTGGAAGGGCTCATTGCTGTCCCAGAAGAGCTCCCAGCACTGGGGATGGCTGCCTGCCTCTGGCTGAATGGGAACAGGAATATTGTGCAACCTCCCTTCTGCTGCGCATCCTAGGGGCAAGGCCAACACAAACAGGCATCATCCCAGCTGAAGGCATGTGTTTGTCCACAGCCACTTCTCAGCTGAAGGAATTACAGCCTCCTTGCAGACTGACCCTGCTGTTACTTCTGGCAGAGGCCAGTTTCATGGTTCTGACCTAATTGCAGAAGATCTCACTGGTGGCAGAGAGGGGTGACATTTCCAAGGCTTGTGGTCAGAGGTTTATGTAGGATAGTGGTGCCTTTCGGAGGGGCTGCAGTTTGTGGTGACCCTGCCGGGGGCTCTCTCTCTGTGTTGGCAGTTCTTTGTGTTCTGCCATGGGCTGCTGCAGCTCTCCCAGCTCCTGGTCTCCGGCTACCTGAAGAGCTCCATCTCCACCATCGAGAGACGCTACGGCCTCTCCAGCCAGACCTCGGGGCTGCTCGCTTCCTTCAACGAGGTGACCCCCAGCGGCCCCCCGCCCCTGCTGAGCCTGCCCCCGGCTCCCCCTGCCCTCCAGGGAGGCACTGCCCTTCTCTGTCCCTGCAGGTTGGGAACACGCTGCTGATCGTCTTCCTCAGCTACCTGGGCAGCCGCGTGCACCGGCCGCGCCTCATCGGCGCCGGCGCCCTGCTCGTCTCGCTGGCCGGCTTCCTCATGGCCCTGCCACACTTCATCACGGGGCCCTACCACTACGACCAGTCCGTGCCCAGTAAGTGCTCCAGGAACCTGGGCTGGGCCTTTGGGACACAGGGAGGGAATAACAGAATGGCAGAATGGTTTGGGCCAAAAAGCACCTGAAGATCGGCCTATTCCGCCCCTGCCACGGGCAGGGACAGCTTCCACCCTCCCAGGGTGCTCCAGCCTGCCCTTGGACACTTCCAGGGGTCCAGGGGCAGCCACAGCTTCCCCACCCTGACTGGGAATGATTCCTTCCCCCTGGCAGTGGGAAGCTGTTGTGAAATGGCCTTCCCTGCAGGCACTGGCAGCTGCACGCTGTTGGCTTCTCCTCAGGAAATTCTCTTTTTCTGAGAATGAAATCACCTCAGTCCTGAGAGGCAACAGCTACTGGTGGAAAGCAGGGCCAGGGGATGTGGGAAACATGGAGCCATGGGAAAGGGCAGGAAAACAATCAGAATATAGGCTGTGCCTCTGATTCCCCTTGTTTGCTGCACATGCAGCCTCACCTGCCTTCCCTGGTCTAGCTGGGCTGTCTGTGAAGGTTTAGACCCCACTGGAATATCAGCCTCCCATGAAAAACATGCAGGTATAAATCAATCGTGGAGGGAACAGGACAGGGTGGGTTTGGGATCTTCTGCCTGAAGGAAAATGAAGGGATGAGAAAAGAAAGAGAGGAGAAAACCATGTTTTTGGCCACTTTTCCAATTTCTGCCATGAAGCTCCAGCAAATCTTCTAGAAGCCTCCAGTGAACAGCTTTTGTTTGGCTCACCAGAGGGAGTGCAGCTGGTTCAGGCAACTGCAGGCACCAAAGGAAGGCTGAATAGGTGAATAATTGCTGGCTGCAAACAGGGCCAGCTGCAAACCCCAGCTTGGAAACAATAAGTTTGTGTTTCAGCAGTGCTGCTGCGAGTGGCCTCGTGTCCGAGCACATGGAGTTCCACAGGATTTGGGGCATAACCATGGAAATCCTGCCACAAGCACCACCACCCCCTTGCCTGGGGTTGTAGGGAAGATGAGGGTGCTAAAATCAGCTTTCACTTGGGCAGCTTTTCTGAGGGAAATGAGTTCTCATTTCCTGGGTAGCTCCTGACAAAATCTGCAGGTTTGCTCATTTACCTGTGTTGGAAGGTGTACCAAAGGTCCTGGGGATGACCTCAGCTCCACTTCCATGACGGAGGAAAAGCCTTGAAGGCTTCCTGTGACACGTGAAGCCATCTCTGTGAGCGTTAGCACAGTGATCTTTGCACCTTCTTTGTGTTTTCTTTCACCTGCCATCTAAGGATAAGATAAGGACCTGGAGCTGCTGGAGCAAATCCGGAGCAGGTCATGGAGCTGCTCTGGGGGTGCTCACCTGGAGAAGGCTCCAGGGAGAGCTCAGAGCCCCCAGCAGGGCCTAAGGAAAGAAGTTCTTTCTTCAGACTGAGCTCCTCAGACCTGTTCCCTTGTCACCGCAGGCACCTTCAGCAACAGCACGGACCTGTGCCAGCCCGGGGCGCCGGGGGCCGGGGCCAACCTCAGCGATGCCAGCTGCACCCCCCACGCCTCCAGGGAGAACCACGAGGTCCTGCTGGTCATGTTTGTGGCCCAGGCACTGCTGGGCATCGGCGGTGTGCCCATCCAGCCCTTCGGCATCTCCTACATCGACGACTTCGCCAGCGAGAGGAACTCCCCCCTCTACCTGGGTAAGGCGGGGCTCCCCGGCAGTGGGAGGTGCCAGGGTGGAGGTGACAGCAAGGCCAGACTGGGCTGATTTGCATCAGTGAGAGCAGGGTCCCTTACAGCCCTTCTGCTCTGCCCAGAGCCAGGAAGGTTTCTGCAAAAAGAGTTTATGTGCTTCAGGCTTGGGCAGAGAGCTGGGAAACACCATTTGGGGCAGATGCTGGGGCTTTTGGCCTGAGAGTGACAGCCTGGAGAGGGAGTTCATCACCATATGCTCCTCCAGAAAGGCTTCAAGGAGGACAAGAGGAGCAATCTGATCTCTGTGCTCACAAGTGGCAGCTGTGGGTTTAAGGGGCAGCAATGGGGACTGTTTAGATGTTAGCAAAGTGATGCAAACCAAAGAAAGCAGTTTCAGCCACCTGGGAGAGGGGAGGGTATCCTTCAGCAGAGGGGGAGCTGGAGAACAGTTTGGGCACGGGCCCAAAAGGGGAGTCCCGGGGTGGGGAGGTCCTTGCAGGTCCTTCTAGTCCTTTCCCAGCTGTTGTCTGTGACAGCCTTGAACTGAAAGCAACAGCAAAGGTGGATGAAAACAAGGCCATTGCTGTTAAAAAAAGGGAGCACAGCATCAAATTTTGCTCTGGTAGATGATCCAAACCTCTCACATGTAAGGTAGGGGTTGAATCTTACATGTGTGGATTTCTGTTATCAGTAATTCACGGAGGAGTGTTCACTGATAATTTTTATCTCCTTAACCTTGTAAAAAACCTTGGTGTTCCCTGGATTACTGATACCATGGGGCACCTCTTGTTCTTGGGAGTATTGCAGTGCTTCCAGGAGGCTGAAGACAAGCGTCAGGAAAGGTCTGAGCCCTGCCAAAGGGAAATCCCTGTGTGAAAGGAACATGGGCAGCATGGGGCTGTTGCTCTTGGAGATAAGAAAGCTGCCAGGGAAATGGGCTGTGCTGGAGGCAGGTGCAACAGAGCCTGGTCCCACCTGGAGGCACCTCTGTCCCCGTGGTCCCTTCCCACAGGCTGAGCCTTCCCCTGCTCCCATCCCTCCACAGGAATCCTGTTCTCCGTGACCATCATTGGGCCGGGGGTGGCCTTCATGCTGGGCTCTGCCATGCTGAGGTTCTACGTGGACATCGACAAAGTCAGCACAGGTGAGGGAGCGTGTCCTGCCAGAGCTTCTGGAGCAGAGGGGGCTCCAGCCCCTGTGCCAGTGCGGCAGAGTGGGCATCCAGGACATCCCTGTCCCGGCTGTCCCTGTCCAAAGGGCTGAGTGGCTCCTTGGGACAGCAGTGAAACAGGGAAGAGACAACGAAACGTGATGCAGTGATGGGATGATCGGGGCAAACACTGCTCAGGCCCCAGAACTGCTGGGCCCTGGGCTGGGGGCCACCCCCGTGGGGCTGACTGAAGCTGGGGGTGGCTGGGCCGCCCTTTGGTGCTCTGGGTACCCCCTTGTCCCAGCACTGATGGCCCTCTCCTCTCGTGTTGCAGCTGAGGTGCAGCTCACCAACAAGGACCCGCGCTGGGTCGGGGCCTGGTGGCTCGGGTTCCTGGTGGCCGCCAGCCTGGTGGCCCTGTCTGCCCTGCCATACTTCTTCTTCCCACGGGAGATGCCGAAAGAGGTAGGAGAGGCTCTGCACACACACACCTCGAAATGTCAGCCACAGGGACCCCTGACACTGCCGTTCCTTGGGAAGGGAGGGATGCAGTCCCAGATTGTCATATCTGAAAATGAGAGCTTTGCCAGGGGAGGTAAAGGGCAGCCAGCTTTGTCTGTCCTGGCTTTTGTCTGGGAGCAATCCTGAATTTCGGAGAGGGGATTGAAATTCCATCTGTGGGCCCCCGGCAGACAAGGACAACTCTCCCCCAGCAGCAGCAGCTGGGGAGCAGGGCCAGGGAGGGGCTGTGCAGTCCCGAGCTGCCACCAGGACCCGCCACCACTTGGGAGCTTCCCCAGGGCTGGAGGGGCTGTGCAATCCCTCCAGAGCTGCCACCAGGACCCGACATAGCTCAGGAGCTTCCCCAGGCCTGGAGGGGCTGTGCAATCCCTCCAGAGCTGCCACCAGGACCTGACACAGCTCGGAAGCTTCCCCAGGCCTGGAGGGGCTGTGCAATCCCTCCAGAGCTGCCACCAGGACCTGACACAGCTCGGAAGCTTCCCCAGGCCTGGAGGGGCTGTGCAATCCCTCCAGAGCTGCCACCAGGACCTGACACAGCTCGGGAGCTTCCCCAGCGCCTCCCGGCTGCGCGTCCCAACACGGTGGGAGCAGCCAAGCGCAGCAAACTGTGCTTGCAGAGCAGGCATTTGCTGCGGGTTGGGATGCTGCTGAAGCTGCTGGGACACGCTCAGGAGGTGAAGCTGTGCCCGTCTTGGTGTCTTGGCCGTGCTCTAAGTGGTGTCATTGCCCTGCACGTGTGCTCTGCCCTGAGGCAGCATGGAAACCTTCCTGTGTGAACAAGCCTGTGCACCGGTGCAGAGTGATTCTTCACCTCTCCTGACACTGCCTGAATACCCACAGCAGTGGGGGGAGATTTGGGGTTCCCCGACCTGTTCTGCCAGTTCAGCTTGGGGATGCAGTGATTTACTCCTGGCTCACATGAGTTGTGAGGTGATGGGGTGGGGACTGCTCCGTGCACAATCCCAAATGCAATGTGCCTGACTGATCCCACTGCAGCCTGGGCTGCTCTGAAGCCTTAGAGAGGGTCTGTGCTAGCAGGCTCTGCTCAGCATGCCAGGGTGGCAAGCTCCATTTCAGGAAAAAGTTCTTCATTAGGGCTGATGGGAATATTAATTTCATAAATGCCTCTTGAGAGAAAATAATGCACTTCCAACTAGAACAGCTGTACTTTCTGGCAAGTGCTGCACTCGGAGCAGTTTAAGGGGGAATGGGTGGATACTGATTTTAAAAAGAGCAGGGAGGTTTCACCCTGCTCTGCTGGCTGGGATCTGTAGGGAACATTCCCACATGGCTGAGCACCCACGTGTCCCTCTGCAGCATGTGAATTTCTTGAACTCTTGGATTTCTCCCCATTTTGGCATCTCCCTCAGAAAGTTGGAATTTACTGACAGCTAAAAATAATAACAATAGGAAAATACAGTAAATAGCCAAACTGTGCCCTCCTTGCAGGAAGGGAGGCAGCAGGGCCAGCCACGCCTGTCCCGTGGGGGTATCAGCACCAGCAGCAGCAGCAAGGGGCTCTTCCTAAAAACTTCAAATGAAAGACTCTGTGGAAAGTTTGCCACGTGCTGTGCTGGGTAACACACGTGAGCTGTAGGAGCACTGCAAGATTGGTTGGAAATCTGCATTGTCATGGACATTTTCCTGTATGTGTGCACTGTCCTGCGCACAGCAAATCCCTTCAGGCACAGCATGGAAACAGCCCAAGGGAAAAGCACGGCTCTGCTCTGCCCAGGGGCAGCTGAGGTGCTCCTGCACCACCAGCTCGGATGCATTTCTGGCCGCCCTCCTCAGTGGGCACCATGCAGCCAGCACTGGATATCCCCCAGCCCTCTGTGTCTTTGGAGACTTACCTGCCTCCTCCCACCAGCCAAGGCACATCCACATTTTTTATTCCACAGCCACATTTCAGCCTCACCTCTTCTTGATGAATTCTTTCTTTGAAGTTCCTGGAATGGCTCGTGTTAACATTAATGATAGTGTGGGGCTGCTCTTTTGATCTTTTTTTTTTTTTTCATAAATTAGTCACTCCAAACCCAGGACATTTTTATTTCTCTGCTCTGCTGCTTGTCAGTAGGTTTCTAGCACCAAAGCATCCTGAATAATCCTATTGAAGGCTGATCACAGCAAAGCCATGAGGTTGTCATGAAACCAGGAAGGGGATGGGAGGATGAGGCTCTTATACTGGAAAAACTGTTTTCAGTCAGGAACAGCTTTTTTCCCAAGTAATTCCAGTTTAATCCTGCCTCCACGAGCCTGAACCATTCCTTGGAGTTGTGTCCTGCATTGTGAGGAACTTTAGGCACTCTCCAGTTGCTGTGTAGCCACAGTTCAGCTCGTGCTTTGCCATCTGCTGGTGTTGCTGTATCCCAAGCCAGGCAGCAGTATTGCCACAATATTCCAATATTCCTGGGACACAGGCTCTGTGTGTCCTGCAGCCCTGAGGGTGACACAGAAAAGGGACACTGGAAAGGGGGAAGCTGCTCTCAGCAGCACCTCAGCATTTCTCATGTGCAGGCTCTGTCTTGTCCACCCAGATCCCTCCCACTGCAGGCTTTGCTCAGAGACACTCCAAACACAGAACCCAACATCTCCCAGATGCCAGAGGGGCTGAGTGACACCTCCTCCTGGCTGGGACAAAGCCTTCCTGCTGTGTCAGGATTTCTCATGGATGCCATGGGAAGCAGGTTGGCTGTCCCTCTCCTGTCCAAGCCCTGGGGGCTCAGGTTCACTGTCACACAATCCCTCTGGACACCAGGTCACCCACCAGTGCTCTCCTCCTGAGCCTCACTGCCAGCAGGTTGCAAAAATTTATTTCCCTGCATGTTGCAGGGACACCTTTCCCAATCCCAGATTACTCCAGCCTGGCCTTGGACACTGCCAGGGATCCAGGGGCAGCCACAGCCTCTCTGGGCACCCTGTGCCAGGGCCTCCCCACCCTCCCAGGGAACAATTCCTTCCCAATATCCCACCCATTCCTGCTCTCCTTCATTTTAAAGTCCTTCCCCCTTGTCCTGTCCCTCCCTGTCCGTCCAAAAAGTCCCTGTCCAGCTCTCCTAGGGCCCCCCTTAGGTGCTGGGAATCGAGGTCTTTCTCTGGAAAAAGGTACTGTGACACTCTGGGTGCCTCATCAAAACTCAGAAAGCACCACCAAAGGCAGCCTGGGAGCACAGGGCATGGTGTGAGGAACAAAGAGGGCCAAGGGGCAGGACAGGCTGTAGGAACGGGCTGGTCTCTGCAGCTGGATTTTCCCCAGGGAGCTTTAAAGACAGGCACAAACAGCAGCTAAAAATAATCCTCCTGTTTGGTGGGAGCAAGGTGCCCCTCAGCTGGTTATTTTAACACTCCTGGAAATAGGGCCCCTGGAGGGACCCACATGTGCTGGAAGAGCCATAATGAAGTGGTTGTAGGGAGCCTGACCTTGTCAGAAGGAAAATAATTCTTTTCCAAGCCATGAGGTTTTACACTTTGTTTGTCTAATATGAAAATAACTTCTCTGACCTTACTTTTCATTGAGCTGGGAGTGCCAGGCTCTGTTCACAACCAGAGAGAAAGTGTGCAGACACCTCAAAATAAACAAAGAAAACCTCTCTGTCACACAGCAGGTCATTTATCCCTGTTTCCAGGGGGTATTTGGATAAACCCAGCCTGCTGGCACCTCTGGCTGCCCTTCTCACAGGTGCAGGAGCAGGTGGGGAGAGCAGGAGCTGGCAGGAAAAGCTGCTTTCATTTTCCTTTCCTGCAGAGCCATCCCTGGATTTATTTGTGTCTGTGCAGGGAAATGGGGGATTTCCCCAGGCCAAGGTCAGGTTGGGGATGCTCCTCCTGATGCAAAGTGTGTGGGAGCTTCATTCTCCTTCCTCAAAAGCCTCTCTGCCTCCTCCATGCCCTGTGAGGGTGGACGTGATGCCATTGGCCCCTGGAATCATGGCATGGGCCAGGATGCAGGGACCTTAAAGGTGCCCCAGTATCCAGCCTGGCCTTGGACACTGCAGAGATCCAGGGGCAACCACGGCTTTGCTGGGCAAAATCTTCCCTGCAGATAAAATCTCATTGCAAAACCATGAGGTGCAACAAGGGGCACCAAGAAGCCGACCCCTTTAAGGAATCAGCCAGGAAAATCCAAGTGTGGGGGCATTTTGCCAGCTTGGTTGGTTTCTCCTTGGCGTGATGCTAAGGCAGGGCTGAGCAGCCAGCCCGTGTTATTGCAGCTCCCAGCTCCAGTGAACAAATTCCTGCTGTGAGAATGGCAAAATCCCCCATGGCAGGGGCACAGCAACCTCCTCAGGGCTTGGGCATCTCTGATTCAGGACCTTTCCAGCACCTTTCCAGCATCATCTGCAGCAAGCAGGCAGGATTCCTGCTTTTCCTTCTGCCCCTGCTTTCCTTCATCCCAGAGGATGAAGGAAGAGTATTTCCTGATCCTTTCAGGCAGCATAAAACCATCCCAGGGCCAAGGCAGCAGAGGGAGAGGAGCTTTCCCCCTCTGTGAGGGCTTTGCCCTGTGTGCAGGCAGCTGCTGCTCCCGAGCCAGCAGGGAAACATCCCCTGAAGGGTCACATTCAGGGACATCCCAGACTGGGGGACTGGGGGGAGCTGGGGTTTTGTCTGGGCGTGCAGGCTGTTGACTCTCAGAAGTACAAACAGCTGGAAGCTGAGGAAGCCACGGTCAGGAACAGCTTGGATGTATTTTTGGAAGATGCTGCAGTTTCAGGGCGGAGAGAAGAGCCCCTGTAACGCAATTGAAAAGTGAAAGGGAGCTGGATTTTATCTTTGCGTTTGAAAAACGTCTGAAAGCCTGAGCTCCAGCAATACAAAACAGGAAAGGAGTTTCACTGCTTTTGCCCTTAAAGAGGCCACGTGGCACCCACAGCACAGACACTGTGACCTCGCTGCTGTTTAATGACCACTCAGTTTCAGAGCAGAGGAGGTGATTTGAGCCCAAGAGCTGCCCGTTTCCTTCTGTCCATTACAAGTCTCTAATTGCTAATTGCTGTTGAATGAACTCATTTGTGCAGCTCAGGTCAGAGCTGCAGAGCTGATGGGGGTGGCAGAGCCGGGGCTGTTGGCTCTGGCTGTAAAAACTCTGTGGTTTCCCATGAAAACAATGCTGCCCTGAGCCCTCCACAAACACTGCAGCACATCCCCTCTCATTAGTGCCCTCTGCTCCTGTGATTCCTCTAAAAGCCTGCAGAGAGGGGATCCTAAGCACATCCCAGAAATGCTCTGCTCTGGGGTTTGAGGCTGCAATGGACCCTGCACCCCTCAGGGGTGGGGGCCACGGGCAGCCTTCTGCCTTTAGGGGTGCCAAATATTTTGCCTCCATCCCAGACCCCCTCCTTGCCTGGATCATTTTCCTCTCCCAACTGCTGCCTCTTTGCTGCCCACGGCTCGTGAGGGAGCACATGGGGAGCTGCTCATCCTCCACCCAAGCTGTGCCCAGAGCTGTGCTACTGGGGATCCAGCTGTGCCCCTCCCTGGGTGCCTGTGCCTGTCCCTACACACGGAGGTGAAAGAAGCTAGGGGGCAGAAAACCACCCCACTAAGGGTATCCAGCTTTCCCTGCAAAGGTTTTCTCCTGAGTTTATGTGAGCTGAGCACATGGTGTGCTGTTCCTGGGGAATGGCACAGCTTGGGATTGATGAAGTGGATCCACTGCTGTCAGGAAAGGTGGGAAAACTCCTCTGCAGCAGCACAGATCCTTGTCTGGGTGCTGCCAGCCCCACTGGAAGCCCGGTGGTGTGGGCAGCTGGGCACAGGGATGCCAAGGCCAGCAGCATCGTGGGCTGCTGTGTGTCTTGGTTTGGGAGAGAGAGGGCCAGGGCAGGGGAAGCTGCGGCGTGATGTGTGCAGTGACAGCCTCTGGTGTGTCCCCAGGTGGTGAGAGGGACGGACAGAGGCAGCAAGAAGAGGGAGGACATGCTCAGGCAGCTCAGGCCGAGGTGCGAGCACGCGGAGAGCCTCTCCCTGGCGGAGTTCATCAGACGTAAGTGCGCTCCCACGGGGCAGCAGCGCCCTGCTGCACAGGCACACGGCCAGGCCAGGCTGCAGGGCTGCCAGGGCACAGGCGTGTTCCCCTCTGCTCAGCACAGCCCCTGGAAAAGCCTTGATGTGCACCTGAGGCTCAGGGTTGGGTTTAACCCCTCTGCCCACGCTGCCCTGCTCCACCTGGTGCCAACCAAAGCACCCGGCCTTGGCCACTCTGAGGGTCACTGCCTGCCCTGGCAGTGCCCAAGGCCAGGCTGGACAGGGCTTGGAGCAACCTGGGACAGTGGAAGGTGTCCCTGCCATGGCAGGGGTGGAATGAGATGGGCTTTAAGGTTCCTTCCAACCCTGATCCTTCTGTGGCTCTGTGATTCATGGCTCATGTGGGCAGTAGGAATCAAAGGCAGAAATCTCCCCAGAGCCCAACTCCAGGCAGGAGAGAGGGGTGCTAGCTGTGAGCCTGGAGCAGAGCTGTGGGGAGGGAGAGACCCCCTTCAGCCAGAGGGGTTTGGGTGCCCCCAGCTGCTCTTGCTCAGTCATGGGCCATGGCAGGAATCAGAGCCACAGCAGCACTGGCAACTTTTCATGCCCTAAAAACCTCATCAGAGTCCCTCCTCCAAGGCTGGAGACACTGTCCAAGCCAGGCTGACCTCTTGTCCCACTGAGGATGGCCGGCACTGCCTGAGGCCAGGGCCTGAGCGGTTAAAATCCAGAGGGAGATTTCAATCCAGTGCAATTAAACTGTTTGGAAATGAGTGGGCTCTTTGTGCTGAAGGGGATCAGCCGGGCTTTAGTCTGTGGAGGCATCTGCTAATGCTTGGGATGTTTGGGTTCTTTAAATACTCTGCACTTTGGCAACTACTTAGGAAAAGTGGCCCTCTGAAGTCACTCTGTGTCAGCTTCCTCCATATTTCCCAAATATTATTGCTTCAATTTATTGGAAGTTCTCTGTGTTCTGAAGGTCAGTGCAGGGCAGGCACAGCCAGGCAGGTGTGGGCCGGTTTGCTCATCAGCCTAATGCTCAATTAGAGGAGGCAGTCAGGGCTTCTTCCCCCCTGACCTTGTGGCACAGTTGTTTAGAAATCTGTGCAATGGAAGCTGCTGCGTGGGAGCAGATTGATGGTGCTCAGATGGGATTTTCACACCAACACCCTGCTCTGTGCCTCTGAAACACGAATGAAAATGAGCTCCTGCTCCTGGGTGCAGAGAGGAGGAGATATCTTACCCTGCTCCAGCTGCAGCTTTGGTTCAGGGCTTGAATTGCTGTTGCTGTGTCAGGGCTGTGCTAATAAATTCATTATTTCCGAGAATTTATCCCCCAAAGCCCAGTTCTGAAATAAATGAAGTGTCTGGTTTATGTCAGGAGAGCAATCTTGCTGAAATCACCAGGATCTCTAACACAAAACTCTTTTTGGAGCCTGGAATGGAGTGGCAGGTAGTGTGTGAAGATTAGATGGGACAGTATGGGTGAAGCTTCAAGACCTCAGGGCTGGCTCAGCTGCAAGTCACTGGAAAGAGAATTTCCTTCCCATTTCATCACTCTCCTGCTTGTTTTGTTTCCTCTCTCTGTTTCTCTTTTTTACTATTATTTTCTACGTGATAATTTGTGAAAGCAGCATTTGGAGATGAGATTCTGCAGCCTGAATCTCCTTGGAAGTGCCCAAGGCCAGGCTGGACAGGGCTGGGAGCAGCCTGGGACAGTGCAAGGTGTCCCTGCCCTGGCAGGGGTGGCACTGGATGGGCTCTGAGGTCCCTTGCCACCCAAACCATGCCATGATTCTGGAGAAGGAAATGCCTTTTGCCATGTGTTCTGTTGCTCTGGGGATAACCAAAATCCCTCCTGTGGCAGTTTTTGCCGTGTCCTGCAAGCAGAACAAGAGTGGTTGGAGCCCATCCCAGGAGATGCTGCTGGGGCCTCTGAGCCTCTCTGGGGCAGGGTGGGCTCTGCCCCAGCAGCACTGACAGCGTGGGGCTGTGAGCAGGGCAAGGGCTCAGCCCCAGCTCTGGGGATGCTACAGGCACGGAGGTTGCTCACCCCAGGAGGGAGCAGCTCCTCTGCCTGCACTCACCCAGGGCTGGGCAGGGCAGAGCGCTGGGGAATGATCCTGGCTCTGGCACAGATGCTCTGCGTGACACTGGCTTGCACCCTGCTCCTCACACCCACAAATTCCTCCTTCTGCAGGCACTGGATTTTCCTGCAGTAATGAAAAAAGGAGGATTTAGCTTGCCTGAAGTAATTTCCATTGCTAATTTCCAGGCTTCTGTTGAAAACACCTGGGAGGATGTGCAGATCCTACTGCACATACTGGGAATGAGCCCGTTAAGGTGATCTTCAAAGCAATTGGAGCGCTGCACTCGTGACTTGTTTGTTTCTCTTATGGTCCCTAAGGACAGCTTCAAGGAGATTTTTTTTGTTGTTGTTTATTGTTATAAAGTTTCCTCTTGTTTTTCCTGTCTGCCCAGCTTCCTCTCTGGAGCTGCGAGGAGGATCCAGTGAGTGCTGAGGTGGGGGTTGCAGAGGATGGAAATCTTGCTGCTCCCACCATGAAGTGGGGACCTGCTCAGCTTTTTACTGCTGGTCTGGGGTGGCAGAAGGGGTGTGGTTTGATTGAAAAGACCAGAGACCTCCAGGGAAAAGGACTTTTTGGTGGAAGATTCACAAAAAAAAAGCTGGATTGGCTCTCAGGAAGTTTTTCAGCAAGCAAGCTGAGGTTTCCTATCTGCAATATGGCTGAGAAATTCCAGGAATACTCTTCAAAAATCAAAGACCTTTAGTGGTACTCAAGAGCAAAACCATCTCCCCTCTTGGGTTCACATTGTAGTAATGCAGCTCCTTCCCTCCCCACGGAGTGGCAGCCTCCAGAGGGTCACTATTCCAGAGTCCTTGACCCCTCTAAGGACCTGCTTCTGCAGCTCCCTAAGATTTTTGGCCGCTTGCCTGACCTGAGGGCAGATGCTGAGCTGGAAAGGCGATGCTGCCACACAGGGGAGTTTTGCCTTTGGACGTGGAGGACCCCACTGCACACACAGAGGGTCCTTTCGCTCTTCCAGAACATTTAGGACAGCCCAAATCCATCCTCCTCTAAGGCCAGCTCCCAGACAAGCCCCGGGGAGACATCCCCCCGCAGCCCCCGGCGCCGCTGTGCTGCAGCAGATAGAAAGATTGTCCCAGTTGTTTGTCAGCTGCTAAGAACTAACACCACTAATTTATGGCAGTCCTTCCCATTAATCCTCTCTGTTAATTCCTTATCTCTGCTCCAGCATATTGGCTGCCCAGGCCCTCGTCTGGGAGACTCAGCAGCAGTTTGTTTGGAGGTTGCCCTTCGCGCGGCAGCCAGAGCAGGGGAGGGCGGTGGGACAGCAGCAGCAGGAGCAGAAGGTGGGGATGGGATGTGCAGGAAGGGGACATCACTCCAGGATGGGAGTGGCAGCTCCCAGCACCCCGAGCCCCTGGCAGCAGGGGCTGCCTGTGCTGAGCAGGCTGGAGACCTCTCCTGCTCAAGGGATCAGCCTTAGGGCAGTTTGCTGGAGTGTTTCTTGCCTGTAATCAAAAAATTCATGATTGAAACTAAAAGGACGCTGAGATTGCAGTGGCAGCAAACAAATAAATTAACTTTTAATGACTTCCCATCTACTTTTGTATTTGCCTTAGCAGAAGCTCTGCCAGAAAGCTTCAAGGAAAGGGGTGGAAGGAGATGAGCTCTGCAGCACCCTTCCAGCCCAGGCTCCTCTGTGACTCCCTGATGAGTATTTTGCTGTACCCCTGCTTTCTATGGAACAGGTCTCCCCTTGTCCTTGCAGGTTTCCCTGCGGTGCTGCTGAGGAACCTGCGGCACCCCGTGTACCTGCTGGTGGTGCTGGCTCAGGTCAACCTCTGTGCCATGGTTGCTGGATTGGCAACGTTCATGGGCAAGTTCCTGGAGAGACAGTTCTCCCTCACAGCGTCCCTGGCCAACATGATCATCGGTAAGTGTTGCTGAGCTTTTGACTCCTTGAAAAATAATCTAGAAATGAGGAAGAATCCCTCCAGAATAAAGCCTCCCTCTCAGAATCATTTGGAGGGTTCAGAGATCCTGCCACAGAAGTGTTTAAAACACATTTTTGAGCAAACAGCACCTCAGGGAAAGAGGCTCTGAGGTCTGCACTAGATAAATCAGAATAAAGTGAGCAGAGCAGACTGGCAGAGCCTAGGGCTGGATGCAGGCAGGAAGGTTAAATGCTGAAGCAGTGCTGGCCTGCCCTGATTGTGCCCAGCTCAGCCCTTCCCAGCCCTGATTTACCCTCTGCATTCAAGTCAGCACCGTGTTCCGTGGATGAACTTCTCCAGCCTTTGTTCTCACTACTGAGCCTTGCTTGGCCTTTCTCTTTCAGATCAAAAAGCTTTCTGTAGCTGGAAATTCCTTCCTTGCGTGGGTATTTATGGGCTGAAAGCAACCTCCCCATTGATTCTTTGCTGAATTAAACAGTTTGCATGTGTCTAGCTGAACTTTGGTCTCCCCTAAAAAATGGGGGGTTTTATGTAAACAGGGTTTTTACAAGGGTGAGCACAGAAATGGGCACAATCCTGCACTGCACAGAAATTAAACATCCTCCCCAGGTTTACTTGGTGTTTCCTCCTGTTGACACTGAAAAGTCACATGAAAAAGCACAGCTTTCCACTGCTCCTGACACCTTCCATCCACAGATACATGAGGCAGCCAGTTTGCTGTGGGATCCTGCTGCTTTTGAAAAGCAGATTTTTCCTGGCATTATTCCCTTGGTCCCCTCTGAATCACCTGTGCTGAAAAAAGGGAACCCAACAGCAAATCCTCTGGGGTTTTTTGTGAGAAGGGACTGATACAGATCAGAGATGGAAAGCAAGGTTCAGTGGTAGGACAAGGGGGAATGGCTTTAGATTGGGTGTTAGGAGGGAATCCTTCCCTGTGAGGGCAGGCAGGCCCTGGCACAAGCTTTCCTGGATCCCTGGAAGTGTCCAAGGCCAGGCTGGACGGGGCTTGGAGCAGCCTGGATGGTGGAAGGGGATGGAACTGGGCGACGTTTGATGTCCCTGCCGCTCTGTGGTTCCCTGATTCCGTGCCCTGCCTTTCCCCAGGTGCTGTGAACATCCCCGGGGCCACGGTGGGGATCGTGGTGGGCGGTGCCATCCTGAAGCGGTTCCAGATGTCCCTGAGGCAGTGCAGCGCCCTGTGTGTGCTGGGCATGCTGCTCTGCCTGCTCACCGCCTTCCCCCTGCTCTTCCTGGGCTGCCCCACGCAGAGGGTGGCCGGTGTCACCTACTGGGACAGGTACCAGGGGCTGGGCACAGGGCGGGCACACGCCACCACAGGCACATTCCTGGGGCTGGGGCTGGGAGCCAAGCAGAATCCCCAGAAATTCCCTCAGGAGAAGCAGCTAATGGACATAAAGTAAGGAATTCTTGTGGATAAACACTGAGTCTGCCGTGTCCTCACATTTAGGGCAGAAAATGTACAGCTGGCCTTCGTGACTGAGCCCCTCATGACAGAGTCATTGCAGCTTTATCTCCTTAGGGCTAGAACCTTTTTAACATGAGGTTTTTAGGAGCAGGGTTCTAAGAGTTCCACCAGTGACATTTCCTAGTGAGGAGCAAGTGTGGAACCCAAAGTAAACACATTTTTGGCACAAACAGCACGAGTTTTCATCTTGGAAAGCGTGGTGGATGAGTAATTCAGGCAGGGGCCAGCCCTGGGATCACACCATCCAAGCTGTGGCAGCTGAAGGTGGCCAGGACCTTCTTGCGTGCCCTCAGGGCTTCATGCCTTGAGGTCTGTGTGAATTCCCTGTTCAGTGTCCTGTGGTCCCGGCCCTCAGGGGGAATCTCCCTCCTCTCCCTCCTTCCCTCTTTCCCTCCCACGGTGTGGTGTGGCAAGAGCCCCAAAGCCCAGGGTTGGTGTGGCAAGATCCCCAAAGCCCAGGTTTGGGCATGAAGGGGTTGGGTGGCTCCCATGCCCATTTGTGGTTGGGATGCTTTGCCCAGGCGGAGCAAAGGTTTGGGGTGATGGAGGAATTCCCACAGGCGCCCCGACACACGGGGAAGGGTTTGTGGTGCACTCCAGTGGGTTTTCAGCCCACACACGGCTCCTTTGCCCCGTGAGATGCCCCCTGGTGCTGCTCCATAGCTGCATTAACGCTCTCCTCGTGCTCAGCCCTGCGTTTGGACACCAGGACACGGCGTGCAGCGCGCAGTGCCGCTGCCCCCAGAGGGGCTTCAACCCCATCTGCGGCTCCGACGGCGTGGAGTACACGTCCCCCTGCTCTGCTGGCTGCAGCGACGTGAGCACCCACCCAGACAGCTCCGTCCTGGTGAGTCAGGGCCGGGGCAGGGGGGTTTGCTCCTGCCCTTCCTGTGCTCTGGGCTGCCCCGTGCCACTCTCCCCTGAGCTGCTCCCGCCTGTCTCAGAGCCCGCAGCCTGGAGCGCTCCAACAGCTCCGCTGGGTCTGCAGCGCTGTGGGTGAGGAGATCCTCGCCACGGGAACGCCTCTGCCCGTGGCTGGCAGCCCGTGCAGGGCGAGGGGCTCTCCTCTCCTGGCACAGGATGTCTGGGCATCGTGCAGCAGCGTTTTGTTAATTAACAGCTCTTCATTTTAATAACAGTTGTGATTGCTGCCAGAGCTTAGTCCCAAATGTGCTTTCCTGCACCCCCACGCCTGCCTTTTGTACAGCAGATCCTTTCCAACTGCTGTTTCCCTCCTCGACGATGCCTCTCTCTTCCAGCCCTTGCTTTCCTGGAAATTTTACACTTTTCTTACCATTGTCAGCATCTCTGCCAGTACAGGGACCTGTGGCACTCATTGCCTACCGCCCTCCCTATCCCAGGGTTTCCAGTAGCCCTCCCAGCCTGCAGAAAACCCTACAACTGTGTGCCCAGCTTTGCTGCAGCTCTGCTACAGGGCACCACGTAAGCTTGGATGTAGGAACGAGGTTTTGGGAGACCCTGAGCTGCCTCTGGGATCCCTCTTCTGCAAACTGCCACCCCCTCTGACTACCAGAAGATCATGCTCATTTTATTTAAAGGTCTCTTAAAAAAAAATAAAGGAGAGAATTGTGACTAAAAAATAGAGAAAAGGAAAAATTCCACATCCATCATCCCAGGGCATCTTTTCCTTGTTGTAAGGCTCTGCTAGTTATTTATGAGCCTCTCTCCAAGGTGAGGTTTTCCACATTTGATTTAACACTGCCCTGAGCTTGGGCTCTGGCTGTGGCTGCAGCTCTGCCCTGGATGGATGGGCTCACAGCAGGACAGCGCCCATGCCAGGGCCTCAGCCAGGAGTTCCTGCCCAATATCCCATCCATCCCTGCCCTCTGGCAGTGGAAGCCATTCCCGGTGTCCTGTCCCTCCAGCCCTTGTCCCCAGTCCCTCTCCAGCTCTCCTGGAGCCCTGGGTGGGGCTCTGAGGTCTCCCCGAAGCATGGAATGCTAATTCCTGCTAATGATTTCCAGACAAATCCTACCCCCCTCCTTCGCTCTGGCAGCTGGCAGCATTCCCTCCCATCTGCAGGTCCCAGGGCCCATGAGCAGCCTGGGATGTTCTCTCCTCTTTGCAGAACTACACTGGGTGCAGCTGCATAGCGGGGCCGGCTGGCTCTGCCCGGCCGGGCACCTGCGGCACCGGCTGCTCTCACCTCTTCGTGCCCTTCGTGGTGCTGTCCTGCCTGGCAGGGATCCTGGCCAGCACGACCCACACGCCGTCCTTCATGCTCATCCTCAGGTGGGGACACCCTGGCCACAGTCCTGGGCAGCCACAGAGGGAATCTTGGGGTCAGGGTTTCTTCTTGGAGGAAGGATTTCTCCAGCTGCAGGGCTGGGGATTAAATCAGCCCTGACTGGGGTTAAACCAGCCCTGTTCCTGCAGCCTGGGGTTAAACCAGCCCTGTTTCTGGGGTTAAACCAGCCCTGCACTGCACCTCGTGCCCTGTTCCTGCAGCCTGGGGTTAAACCAGCCCTGCACTGCACCTCGTGCCCTGTTCCTGCAGCCTGGGGTTAAACCAGCCCTGTTTCTGGGGTTAAACCAGCCCTGCACTGCACCTCGTGCCCTGTTCCTGCCATGGCTTTACCTCTGCACAAGAGAATTCTGCCATAACTCAGCAGTAACTCAGCACCAGCACTTGGGCTCTTCCTGAGGCAGCTCTGTGTGAAGTTGAGACGTTTAATTCCCTCCCTTTGCTTGGAAGCAGCCTCCCCTCCCAGTGCAGAGAGGCAGTCAGGGCTCCAGCTTCCCACATCCTTGGAAAGGTGCCTGGGGGTGGCAGCAGGATGGAGCCAGCCTAGATGTGAGCCCAGGCTGGTGGGGCTGGACCCCAGCATGGGTAAAGCTGAGACTGAGGGGAAAACCATGGGGGAATCTCTGTCTTAGTCTATACATGATACTTCCAAGCTCTTCCTGGGTCTGGCAGGATTTTCAGGCCAAGAAAAGGCCATGGTCAGTGTTTAGCCCTAATGAATGAACCCTCATCAGCTTTGGTGATTTAAATGGGAATGCCCTGGGATCCTTGGTGGCTGGGTTGAAGGACAAGTGTGTGGGTGAGGTGCTGTGCCAGGGAGGGAAGCACCCATCCCAGAGGGCACATGTTCCATTTTGTGTTTCAGGAGCATCCAGCCTGAAGACAAATCATTCGCTGTTGGGATACAGTTCATGCTGCTGAGAGTTTTAGGTAAATTGAAATGTCTTTAATACCATCCTGGAAAATAACAGAAGCTCTTGGAGAAGCTTTCCCAAGGCTTTCCCAAGGGAAAGATGTTGCCCTGCAGGGTCTGGGGGTGCACGTGGAGGGGATGAGACAAGGCAGCTCCAAGGGCTCCCTCTCCATGTGTAAACAAAGAAGGGCTGGAATAATGCAGGTCCAGGAGCTCGGGCTATGTGCAGACACTGCTCTGCTCACCTCCAGCACGGCAGGGGCCCCAAACCCCATCCTGTGACCCCACCAGTTACGTTTCCAAGGGGGAAAAATTCATGGTGCCCTGGAGGCCCCCAGGGTGAGCCACAGCAGCCGTGGGAAGGAGCAGTAAATGCTCAGTTTATGGAGGAGGTGAGCACTGGAACAGACTGCCCAGGGCAGCGGTGGAGTCCCTGTCACTGAAGGGCTCAGGAGGCACCTGGCCGTGGCTCTTGGGGCTGTGGTTTGGGCTGTGGCACCTGGGGACATGATTCGGGCTGTGGCACTTGGGGACGTGGTTTGGGCTGTGGCACCTGGGGCTGTGGTTTGGGCTGTGGCACGTGGGGCCGTGGTTTTGGGGTGTCGGTGGCACCGGGGGCTGTGTTTTTGGGGTGTCAGTGGCACGTGGGGCCGTGGTTTTGGGGTGTCAGTGGGACCCAGGGCCGTGGTTTGGGGTGTCGGTGGCACCGGGGGCTGTGTTTTTGGGGTGTCAGTGGTGGGGCACAGCTCAGCTGACCGTGTGTTCCAGCGTGGATGCCGGGCCCGGTGCTGTACGGCAGCGCCATCGACAGCAGCTGCCTGCTGTGGGAGAGGAGGTGTGAGCGCAGGGCAGCCTGCAGATACTACGACAACACCCTCTTCAGGCAGAGGTAGGCATGGGCAGCAGGGCTGGGGCTGTGGGGGGACGCGGCATGGGGACAGAGTGCTGTGCAAAGCACTGTCACCACGCAGGGACACTCCCAGCAGGCTGGAGAGCACAGGGGTTCTCTCCCAGGACAGCTCCCTAGCCTGGGGCACAGGCAGTCCCTGGAACAGGCCCCCAGAGCCCCGGGGAGGGTGCCTGGAGCACCAGGAGCATCCCTGAGCCGCTGTGTTTGCACCCCACAGGTATCTGGGGCTGCAGTTCTTCTTTGAGGTGTGCGCATTCCTGTGCTTCGGGGCCGTGTACCTGATCCTCAGCAAGCAGGAGCGGGAAGCCAGCCAGGCACAGGAGACAAAGGCAGAGCCAGAGAAGGAGAAACTGGCAGGGAGCTCCACAAAGAGCCCAGAATCCAAAGTGTGACATGGAAAGGGAGAGTCGTGCTCTGCTCTGGGGAGGTGAAGCCCCGTGCAGCAGCCCACACCCGAGTGTGCAGGGTGATGGACCCTGGGGCTGCTCTGATCCCCCAGAGGGGATGAACTCCTCCTGCAGTGCTGTGGATCCATCCATACGGTGTTCTCCACCTCAGGGCTGCAGCTTGTTCCTCCACATGGATTACTCCACACACTTTAACCCTGGACTCTGCAGCCTCCTGGGTTTGTGTCCTTCAGAGCAGCTTTTCCTGCTGACAGTCTGGGTGATGCCAGCACTGAGCATTAACCAGAAGCCTGAAGGGTTTTGTGGTGTGGGGTTTTTTTAAATAAATCATTTTTAAGAAACGGTTTTGTACTGAACCCATAGATCTCTGTGACTGATGATTATAATTCTTACCTTCTGTGTTATCAGCACTTATTTTCTGATGGTCAGCGCTTATCACAGGAGCTCACTGAAGCACGTGGGAGTCCAGGTGCATTCCTGGTTTGCAGTTCCAGAAGGGCAGAACTTTTCCCAGGGTTGCAGGATCAGAGGACGGGGTTGGAGCCCTCTCCAGACTGGGTAGAGCTTGTGGCTCAACCACCAGCCAGCCGTGGGCTCCCTGAAGGGGGTTCTCTCTGTAATTATGGGGTGGAAGTCCAGCCTGGCGCTATTTTGGTTCAGCTGCCTCCATTTCCTGCATTCTTCCCACCCTGGGGCTCCTTCCCACCCCAGAGTGAATTGTGTTGCTCCTGCCACCAGCGAGCAGCCACAAACACTGGTTAACTTTGTCATTTTTGGCTCCAGGGTGGAATTTAGTAGAGAAAACAAAACTTGCAAGTTCAACCCAAATACACAGGAAAGAAACACACAGAGGGGAAAATTGATTCCCTCCTCCCACCCTGGCAAATATCCTCTGGGAAGGGCTGGGTGTGCAGAGCAGTGAAGGGAGAAGGCCTGTGGTCAAGTGGCTGAATTTAGCTGTTTCCCCAAACTGTTTGCCCTGCCATTCTGAGGGACCCAATTACCTCAGTGCAGACAGAGGTTAATTGGAACTTTTTAGGGGTATGGGTTGGGGGTTTTTTCCTATTTTTGTGTAGTGCCTTGTGTTCACTGAGTGAAGAGTTTACAGCCCTGTTCAGGGCACCAAGAAGTGATACCCTGGCTTCAGAGAAGGTTCTAGAAGGCAGAGGTGTGCAGGGATGAGGAAGAATGAGTAGCATTTGCTGACCATGACCTTCAGAAAGCCAAAACCGGGAGAGTTTTGCCCTATCCTCTTTTCCAAGCCACGGCCAGGCAGCGTCTGTAGCTAAGGCAGCAGGAGAGGAAGGGGGACAAGGTTCTTTGGGCAGGAGCAGGGCAGAGACGGTGCCCACAGGGGTTGTTCAGCTCCTGGCAGCTCAGGGATCTGCGGCACCCGCGCAGAAGAAGGAGAAGAAGGTTCTTTCCTGGCTGAGCACAAGCCTGGGCTCACAGGCGCTTTCCTGCCGCGCTCAGCTCCAGCCCAAGGCGCTCCAAGGTACTTTCCAACCACAGCAAACAGAAACCAGCACAGTTTGCTCCGTGTGAGAGGCGGGGAGCTGCTGTGTGCTCTGCCAGGAATCTGCCATGGATCTGATTCTTCGTCCCTGCAAGTGTCCAAGGCCAGGCTGGACGGGGCTTGGAGCCACCTGGGACAGTGGAACATGTCCCTGCCATGGCAGGGGTGGAATGGGATGAGTTTCCAGGCCTTTCCAGCCAGAACCATTCCGTGGTTCCACGGTTCTCTCTCCCCATCCCACTGGATGTGCAGCCTTCCTGAAAGCCCCTCAAGCCACTGAGAGCAGCGGTTCCATTTACAGAAAGGAGGGGCAAAGGGGGCAATTAAACAAAGCAGAACAGCGAGTTTGAGTGCCAGTGGTGCTGCTGCAGGTGGCAGACTGGCTGCACCCCCCTCTCCTGCCTGGTTGGGATCCTGATGGATGCACAGGGGGCCTGCAGGGTGGCCTGGCCAGCTCACTCCAGCCCCTTCTCACTGCTCGGCTCAGGGCTGCACGTTCGTTTTCCACTTGGAAAACTCCCATCACAGCATAGGAAGGGCTGGCTCAGGCAGTGCACAAGCTGGCACAGCCTGAATTCTTCCTTCCCTTGTTGCCCCTCCAGCAGAGGACAGATCCCTGTGGATAAGCATCCAAGGCTCTTGCAAACTGTCTTAGCTCTAGGCCTGTTACTCTGCTTTTGCTCTGGTAATTTCCATCAATTTGGGCTGGAGTTTCTATAAAGAGAAATAAACCCACATTTCCCTGTAAGAACACGATTGAAAGGGACTGACTTGCCAGGGAAGATTAAAGAGAGGCAGTTTGGGAAGGCTGCTCCCACCTCCCGTCAGCAGGGAGGGAGATAAAACCCAGGGAATATGAAAGGCTTGGCAGCAGCAGCAGGAGTGTTTGATGCAGAGCAAGGGGCAGGCAGGTAGGAGGGCTGCAAAGGAAGGAAGCAAAGGAGGGGGAGCAGCAGCAAAATCCACCCTGTGCCCTTTGCCAGGTTCTCCCCTGAGGAGATATCCCCCGGAGAGAGCCTAAACCAGAATTGACAGAGTACTGGAGGGTGCTGGGCACCAGCCAGGAGTTGCACTGGGGGGATTAACAGGAGCTGATCCAGCTGGGCCACAGCTCCATGGACTTCCTGGAACTGGAGCACTGGATGTTTTCGTGCAGCACTTTGTGGTGCCAGGGGTCACAGGCCTGGAGGCAGAACGGTGCCTTTAAGGCTGGTGAGAATTGCACGGGGTCAAGAGAAGGAATTGAAGCTGGAGGGAAGGACCCAAAGCACTTAAGGAGAAAAGCTGAAGCTTTTAAACTACCCTTGGTGTGTTTAGGGCAGCCAGATCTCTCCCTGGGGTGCTCCTGGCCACTGCTGCAGTCAAACCCAAAGGGTTTCTCCTGGTTTGCTGCTGCTGCTGCTCCAGAGCAGGTTTTCCAGCACAGGGGATGGTCCCAGGTGGATGCAGTGGCTGTCTGCAGGAGGCCAGCAAAACGTGAATCAAAACCCACTGAATGTTCCTCTTCAAACTCACTCGAGCTGCCTCTGGCAACCTGAAATCTGTTCCCAGAAAATGCTCGCTGAGGAGATGCAGTTTGGAGCCGAAAGACAGAGAATTGCTGTGCCTGGGACTGAGGCAGAGCTGTGGGTGGAATCCAGTCCCCAGGCTGAGAAGAGGAAGGAAAATACACTGTGGATGTTACACGGAAGTTCAAGAAAATCTGGGAAGTTCCCAGAGGGCTACTGAAAAGGTGAGCCAAGGAATCACTGAAATGCTACCAATTAAAACCACAGTTCCCCAAAATTGGAGGTTTCCAGGGATATCAATAGGGGGAAACAGAGCAATGAGGCAGATCCAGACCCAGCTCAGCAGTGATCCCTGGAAGGATGCTGAAGGAGTGACTCATCCATGTGCAGTCACTGGATAAGGATGTCATGGATTGTCTCACACACATCACATCAAACATTTCACTCCTCCTTCAGGCAGGCCCCTGTCCCACCCAGGGAAGCTGTGCTGCCTCCTGACTGAAGGAAGGATTTTGACCCTGTCCCACCTTGTTCCCATAAACCAATTATCAGCCAGATGGAATTACGCAGAGAGGAGAAAGAGAAGAGAAAATACAGGCTTAATTGGAAAGCTTCAGGAGCTCCAGGAGCTGCAGGTAGTTTGCTGCCTCCCCAAAACGATTTATCTACAAGAATCTCACCAGGACAGATCTGTCCTGTCTCTAGGACTAATCAATATTTTAATTAATTACTTGGATAATGAGAGAAGCAGGAGATAATAAAATTTCTGCTTGCAGTGGTGAGTGCTGTGGACAGCGGGATTGGAATTCCAGTGATTCACAGCAGACTGGAGCAGTGGTGTGAAATGGATAACACTGGGATTTAACATCAGGAGCAAAACAGTGGTGCAGGGGAAGGAGGGCTGGGTGCAATGCTTGCCCTGTGAGAAAGGGGATGTGGCACCAGCTCCTATGCAGCAGAGGAGTTTTAAGCTCATATTTCAATTAAATTGGCATTCACCACAGTTCACTGGCTGTCCTGGGAGGGGAAGATACGACCCCTTGCACTTGGAGGTATAAAATTATCTCCCCATGTTGCTGAATTGAATAAGTTTCCCTGCTTATTGCCAAGTGCATCTCCTCCAGTTGTGCTCTCTCCAAGGTCCAAGCAAACAGAGCAGAGTAAATCAGGAATTATCTCCTGTGTTTAGAGACAGGTTGAGTAATGATTACTCCTGAAATATGGAATTCATCTTTGGGCCTTAATGGACTTGCAGTGGAGCCGTGCAGGGGCTGGTGGCTGAAGGTTCTGGAGTGATTGTGGCAAGGGAAGAGCATCGTTTATCCTGCAGGTGAGATAAGAGCTGACGCTGCTCCCCGAGCGCATCCCCAGCCCAGCCTCATCTGTTGCTTCCAGAGTGCTGAAGGACAGAGGTGCTCCCACCTCTGTGGCACTGATAAAGGCTGCCAGAACACTTCAATCCCTCTCCCCTCACTTTTTAAGTCAGAATCTCATTTGCTAAAGAGACCAGAACCTGAGATGGTTCCAAGCTGTCCCACAGCCCCCAGCAAGTGGCCTCTGTGTGCTCACATTCCTCTGGCTGCTCAGAACCTCCTCGGGGCTGTGGAGCAGTGCAGAGAGAGCTCCGGGGCTTTAAATCTGAGATTATTGGACAATAATCCCACTTCCATGTTTCCCTTCCACAGAGGGAAGAAGCAAGGTGTATTCCTACTTTCTGAGAGGGAGGAAAAATAATAAAAAAAATAAAAATAAAAAAGTGTAGGGTGCCAGCTTCCCTGGGAATCAGCTCCTTCCCAATTGCACACAAACGTCTCAGGTCTCAGCTGGTGAGCTCAGAAGGGATTCGGGGCTGCTGCAGACAGGGATGCTGCTCCCGGGGCTGCTGCAGGCAGGGATGCTGCTCCTGGGGCTGCTGCAGACAGGGATGCTGCTCCCGGGGCTGCTGCAGGCAGGGATGCTGCTCCTGGGGCTGCTGCAGACAGGGATGCTGCTCCCGGGGCTGCTGCAGGCAGGGATGCTGCTCCTGGGGCTACTGCAGACAGGCATGCTGCTCCTGGGGCAGCTGCTCTCTGCCATCCTGTTCCCTGCACTTCATTCCCCTCAGACTTCTCCAGACGCAGCAATAATGAGTGAACTCCAAGTCCCGAAGCCAGGAATAAATCATGACACGGGTGACACTTGTAATTGAGAGTTTCTTAATTGCTGTGTTTGATTAAAGAGAGCTGCCGGCTTTGTGCATAAAAGGCAGAGACTCCAGAAGCCCGGGGTAGGAAGAAAAGAGGATAAGAAGATGATGGGAACAGAAAAACGCAAGATCAAGGAGAAGAAAGACTAGGGAGAAATCTTGTTGGAGTACCAGAGATAAGGGAGACAAAAATAGAATGAGTGGTTTCACTTGTGACTACATCCATGTTTATTTCTGCCCTTTTGGGGCAGAAATACAGGGATTTGTGCTTTCCTGGTGTGAAATGCAGCAGCTATTTAGCACCACAAAGCACCGAAGATAAAGGCAGCATATCAAAAAGAACTAAAACCGACGGGGAAATTGCTTTTTTTTTGTTGCAGTAACTCGCCAGGGAAATGGGAAAACCTTTCATTAGAACTCTGGTGGCTGGGCTGCCAGGAGGGCCATGCTCCAAAAGGCCAGGAGCTGCACCCTGTGTGTCTCCTGCCCCTGCAGCTCCTGCCAAGGCCAGGGAGAGATCCCTGAGCATCTCAGGCCCTTCTGGGATGGGGGTGGCTCTCCTGCCCCACGCTGCCTTCCAGGGATATTCCTGACCTCTGCAAGTGGTTCAGGGGCAAATCCAAAGCACTGATCTCAGGGAGATGACAAGCACAGAGAAAAGAGCAGGAGGAGTGGGGACAGATTCTCTCTTTGGGGGAAATTCCTGCCCCCATGAAGCTCTTTGCCAGCCCAGGTGGGCAGAGCACGGGCAGCAGAGCCCTTGAGGAGCCCAGAGAGGGCCCAGCTTTAGGGAGAGCACAGGACACTGCACTCCTCTCAGCCTTTACTTGCCTCTTGTCCATCATTTTCTTCCTTTCCAAAGGAATTACACAGAGCAGGAGCCTGGCTCTGGCCTGGATGGATGGCGTGGGTAGGAATGGCAGCAATGCTTACAGGGTGAGCCTGGCTTAGGTAAACCCTCCATCCTGTACAGACTTTTTCCAACTCAGATGACTTTTTTGTCTTTGTGTGAACTCTTTAGCACTGACCTCATTGCTCCCAGGTGGAAGCTGGGGTTTGGTGACACTGCAGGAATAAAAATACTCCATTTCCTCCCTCTTTCATTACCGTCCTGGCTGTTGTCTCCAGCCAGCTCTGAGCAAGTCTGCTCTGAATGAAAATAATATCTCTGCTGTGGGTTAATGGAAAGAGAGAAGAAGTCCTGGAGCAGCAGAGGGAGCTGGTGCCTGGGCACTGGGCCATGGTGGGGCAGACCAGCTCTGACCCTGGGGATTTCCACAAATAAATGCACAAACACCTCCAGCTGGAGCCAAAATCTTCAGGAGACCCCTGAGAGCACTGACTGATACAGGGGCGTTCAATATACTGTCAGTGCATTACAAAAGCTTCACCTGGGTAGAAATCTGACCCTAAGAAATCTTTGCCTTGAGCTAAAAAAGCCTGAAGAGTATAAAATTTGGGATCCTCTGTAAATAGCTTTTTTTTTCCTTCCCTTTAAAAGACCTTCAAATGCATGGTATGGTTTTAATGAAAAACAGCTCCCCAATAATCTGCAGCACAGGCTCACAAAATTTCCAGACTCATTAATTTAGAAAATCATCACCAAAAAAACCCGGGGTCTGGTAATTTCTAATGATTTCCTTTGTGAACAGAGAGTCAAATTGAGCTGCCTCGTTCCTACAACTCCCAATTGCTTCCTACTGATGGGTTTTTTCCCCGGATCACTTGTATCTGTCTCTCTTTAAGCTGTGACAAATGTGAGGGCTTCTGGCACAGACAAATGGTGCATCACACTTTTGGAAAGCTCGAGTGCATCTTCATTTTCTTCCTCTTGTCACACGTCCCCAGCCCTCCTTTCCATGACAGCAGCGTCCCCAGAAAATTCCGGGCTGCCACCACAGCTGCCCCAGCGAGGCTGCCTTTGGAGATCCACTGTGATCCTTCTGGGAAGCAGCACCATTTCCAGAGGCAGCATCCTCCTGGCCCTTCCACGCCTAAGGGGCTTAAAAAAGATGGGACAGACAATTCAGTAGGTCCTGCAGCGAGAGGACAAGCTGGGGGGGATTTAAACTAAAAGAGGGAAGATTCAGACCGGATATGAGGATTTTTTATGCCTAGGGCAGGGAGGCACTGGCACAGGCTGCCCAGAAAGGTGGTGGCAGCCCCTGGGAAGATTCAAGGACATTCCCCTGATCCAGGGGAAGGTGTCCCTGCCCGTGGCAGGGGCTGGGCTGGCTGAGCTTCCACGGGTCCCAAACCATGCAGGGTTCCTGCAGCCTGGAGTGCCCTGTGCCACCCATCCGGCTCTGTTTGCCCTCTGCACACTCTGGGTGATCTCTGCAGGGCTGCACAGGAGGAGGGGACAGCAGCAGTGGCACTGTGCCCCTTCTCCCCTTACAGCCCACGGCAGCGCTGCCGGCTCCGCTTCCAGATCCCGCTCCAAGGACAGCCCGAAGGGAGCTCAGGTGACAGCAGGAGCATCTCCAGAGGCCGGGAAACGTGAGCGACCGGGAAGCGATCGGCGTCACTTCATCTGGAGCGAGGACGGCCGAGAGGAGACAATGACAGCGTTCAATTATGCAAAAGGTCATTGCCAAGGGGGGAGGACAGCACGGAGCTGCCAGGCACAGCAGCAGAAGTCACGGCCTGAAATTACAAGGCAGAGGGAGGGGTTTGGTCAGGCACCAGCCAGGAGGGGTCTCATCGCACCGACCCTTTTTGGGGAGGCTCTGTTGCGAATGAGCAGCTCGGGGGCCCTGAAAGGATCCCCATCAAAGCTATTGTGGTTCTAATACAAACTTAGAGAAATGCAGCGGAACGGAGCTCAGTGGCAAGAGTCACTGCCACTGCCCACAGGGGTGGAACACTGAGGAAAACCAGGCTGGAATCGATTCAGAAGGATCTGCACAGAGGCTGAAGGCACACAGGGGTAAGGCAGACCCCCGTGCTGAGTGGAGCCCCTGACTGCCCCAGCTCCTAGTGGAGATGAGCTGTGGCCAGCTCCAGTCTCGGTCTCACACTTGGATCAGGGTTTCTGTCCAGATGAATTAACCACGGGGATTTAATGAGTGCTAATTCAGAGCCTCAGCAAGGATCTGTTGAGCACAGAGGGTCTCTCTCCCCTGGGCAAGGAAGGATCTCTCAGGCCTGGGTAAGGAATCTCAAGCCCTGGGAGATGTCCCTGCTCCAGGGGAGATCCCACCGTGCAGCCACGCTGCAGAGCAGGGAGAGCTCCAGGAAGGCTCCCAGGCCATCACATTTATGGGATAAAGCAGCTGGGCTGCAGACAGACTGGGAAAAGCCAGCATGAGGCTCCTGGTACCCACACTTGTCCTTGCTCCTCAGTGCAGGAGTCCTGGAGAAGCCCCCAGGACTCACTCACATGGTCCCTGCTCCAAGCCCACACACCTCAGTGCTTCCTGCTCTGGGAGGTTCCTGGAGGAATTCTTGGCTCAGACACAGCTGGAGCCTTCACATCCTCCAGAGCCAAGCTGCTGCTGGTCTGAGGGGTGCAGACCCCCAGCCTGGAGTGACACTGAGCTCTCCCCATCCTCCCCACCTTGCTTTTGGGGTCCCATGCCCCCCAGACAGCCAAGGTGGCCTCTCCTGTGTTTGCTGCAAGCAGCCAGGAGCTGGACACCCCTCCCTCTGTGGGGACCCCACTCTGGGGGCAGCACTGAGGGGGAAAAGCTGCCCGGGAGCCGGGGGGGGGTGTGTCAGCTGTAGCTGCACTCCTTGGAAAGTAATTCCGAAATGATGGATCTGCTCCTGCCTGCAGGCTCTGAAAGAACAGAGAGATAAATGGGAGAGGCTGCGGGGAAGAGTTATGGGAGTGATTCAGGAGCTGGAAGAGCACATGTGAGCGTGAGAGATGAAAGCAGCCCTGGCTGTGGAGATTACGGCAGCAGAGGTTAAGAGGCTGCTGAGTTGCTCCCCGTGCTTCCCAGTGGAGACAGAGAATGCCTGATAGGAAGGGATCTCAAATGTTCCCTGAGCTGAAGCTCAGGAGTTCACAAAGTGTTTGGACAATACTGCCAGGCCCAGGCTGGGACTCTTGGGGTGTCCTGTGCAGGGCCAGGAGTGGCACTCATCAATCCCTGTGGGTCTGTTCCAACCAGAATATTCCACGGTTATCTGGAGAGGACCTGGCTGGCACAGGCTGAGGAGAGCCAGCAATTCAGCAGCGTGGCTAATTGCAGGTTGCACTCCTGGGAAGTGTGTGCGCACTCAGTAACCCCGAAGGAATTCCAGCACTGAGACCTCCCCGTGTCCCTCCTGCTGCTCCAGGGATCCCTCCTGGGGTGCTTTGGGAAAGGAGAGCATCTGGAAGCTCCAAGTGACGGAAATGCTCCCTGGAGGAGGGATTTCCATCACTTTTCCCAGAGGAAATGCTCCCTGGAAATGGATTCCCATCCATTTTCCCAGGAGGGAAATCCAAGGGGCTGAGGGGCAGGGAATGGGACAGACAGCAGCATGTGGGACAGGACCTCTGGCAGGGCAGGGGAGCAACCTGGGGGCCTGCATGGGGCAGGGGCTGGGACAGAGGGCAGAGCTGGGGGAATGCAGGCTGGGGAAGGCCTGGGGAATGTGGGGCAGGACAGAGCCGGGAGGGTCCAGCTGTGAGGGGTGCAGGGTGTCAGCACTACCCTCCGACCCAGCAGAGACCACCAGCCGCTGATGGACAGCCCGAGGCTCCTCCCTGGCCCCTTCCCTGCTGCCAGCACCGCCCCCTCCTCTTCCTGCTGGGAATCCCCCAATCCTGCTGCAACCCAGGGGATTTAAGAGCCCCACAGCCAAGGCCTGGAGTGAGTTAGCTGGAGAGGGGTCACTGCCAAGCTGGCATCTTTTTGCCAGCATTCATTGCTCTGCTCCCTTGTTTTGCAGCTGGCATTTCACTTCGGAGCCTCATCCCAGCCACTCTTTTTCTCTGCATCTGAAGCAGATGGCCCTGCTGCAAAAGGCAGAGCCCAACTTTGCCTACAATCTCCTAACCAGGTTCTGACTGTGTCCATCGTCCATTAATATGGAGACAAAACAACAAAAAAAAGGCATTAGTTTAGCAGAAGGTCAGAAAGCAGGTTATTGACTTGCTTTATCACAGCTCCAAAATCCTCCTAAGAACAGAGCACTTTAGTTTAATTGGGGGGAAAATGCATTGGAAAGTTGCAATTAAGCTGATGTCATAATTTTGGAAAAAAAACCCCAAAAAACAGGTGTTCTGCTACAGCTGTAGTTCTCTCCCTGACTTTAATTGGTGTCCCAGTCCCAGCTGTCTGTATTGATAAAATGCTGTCCATTAAAAAATGTGTAATTAGCACTGGTTTAAAAGGTATGAACATTTTAAAGGGAAAAAAAAAAAAAGATTTAAACCCAGAAAAACTCCAACACTTTTTTTTCCTTTAACCTTTTGGAAGCTGGGGGTAATTGTCCCTGCTCTGTGCAGGGCTGAGGGAGGAGGGCAGGGTGCTTAATTGCACAGCCTCTGGAGGAGTCTGGCGGTGCCCCTCAGGCACCGAGGGTCTCATTAGCAGCGTTTTCCCTGCAGGTTCTGCAGCCCCTGGACAGCTGGGGAAGGCAGCAAAGCTGCTGGGAAGGAGCATTTCTGCAGGGCACAGCCAGCCCAGGAACCCCTAGAAGGAGGCACTGCCCATCCCGAGCTCCTTCGCATTGATCTCTCTGGTAACAGCCCTGCCCCAGAGGCTTTGTCCCAGGATCACAGGCTGGGTTTGGGGAGGGACCCTGAAGCCCATCCCATTACACCCCTGTCACAGCCAGGGACATCTTCCACTGTCCCAGGGTGCTCCAAGCCCTGTCCAGCCTGGCCTTGGACACTGCCAGGGACCCAGGGGCAGCCACCACCCCCCCGAGAAACCCATCCCAGTGCCTCAGCACCCTCACAGCGAGGGATTTCCCCCAGCCTGGATACTGTCCTGCCTTGCTGCACCGCTCTGCAGAGGCAGCACCTGGCCAGCACGAAGCGATTGAAGTTTCTGATCAGGCAAGTGTCTGACAGCACCACCGAGCAATCCAAGGGAAGTAGGTTTTGCTCTCAGTGCCTCTGCCTGGCATCCACAATCTGTGCTGGCACCAGGACAAGTCTCTGAGGGGTTCCTGGGGTTCAGAGGGTGCCTCAGTGCTGAGCACAGAGAAACTTGAAGCACTGAGGGGAAAAGGAAGGAGAAACTGAGTTTCTGCCCTTCTAATAATGTCTCTGCTTGATTGCAGCCAAAAATCCTTCACTGCATTAGATTAGAGGAGTGAGTTTGGAAATGTGGACCCTGACAACTTCAGGCTGGCAAAGGGCAATTCCCTTTGCTTGTCCTGAGCTTTCCCAAGAGCTTTTGCTGAAAATCCCCATGTCAGCAATGCCACCACTTCTTTTTTGGGTGTTTGTACCCTTCAAAGCGCTCTGCACAGGCTTCAGATTCTCCTTTGCCATCATTCACTTGAGCTTTTCATATTTAACTCCTTTAATCTTCCCCCAATAAATCACTGCCTCCCAGCCCTTCATCACTCTCAGTGCTGTTCCAGAATCCCTTCGGGATGCTGACACCCGTCAGGTACTGAGTTAATTAATGGATGGCAGATCTCTGCCAGTGCCGAGCTGTGCTCCTGGAAAACAACCTGGGAAGTGCCAAGGAAAGGGAAGGTCAGGCCTGGGTGCTGGATGGGGCAGCCACTGCTGTGTCTGCAGAGCAGAAGCTGAGGAGCAAGAGCAAGAAGAGGGGCCCGTGTTCCTCTTGGAAGGGCACGATCCAGGGGACTGCAGGCTCCCCTGGCACAGATTGGGTATGGGCTCTGTGGACACGGAGCTCACACCAGACCGGCCGTGCTGAGGGAGCACAGAGACCTTTTTTGGGGCAGCAAATATAACACTGCTCAGACTGGAGGCCTGACTTCCATAACTCATCCGTGGAGTGATTCCCCTTCTGCCAAGATGCACCCACCTCCCCCTTCTCCAGAAAGAGAGGAGTGGACTCAAAGCAGGGCTGCGCAGTGTGACTGAGGAATGAGCAGGTGCCACCTCTCCTTGCAGGGCCAGGAAAGGGCTGAGGACACTGGAATGAACAGTGCTGAGAGGAAGATTTATTAACCTCTTGTTCCCTTTTTTTTAGCACTCTCAAAGTCACCAATGTGCTTCTGCACCTCTTCCAAAAAAGAAAAGAGTTGCAGGTGCTGATAGCATCTGACTTCTCTGATTTGCTGGAAACTGCTGGGGAAAGGAAGCAGAGATAAAGGAAGAGGATTCATGCTGCTGTCCCACAGGGATGGGTCCTCTGGGGACACCACCAGACACAGAGCATTCCCACAGAATGTTTCCCAGGGAATCTGTGGCTGCCCCATCCCTGGAAGAGTTCCAGGCCAGGCTGGATGTGGCTTGGAGCACTCTGGGACAGTGGAAGGTGTCCCTGCCCATGGCAGGGGTGGCACTGGGTGGGCTTTAAGGTCACCCCCAACCCACACCCTTCTGATGGGTTCATTAAGGAAGATTGCCTGTGCTTTGGTGGGGAGCAGCAGGCTGCTGATGGTTCCATAACAAAGTTACAGGTAATTGTGCAAACCTGCCAGTGTCTCCACATGTCTCTGTAGGATTCCCACTGCCATCCCCAGCTCTTTGCCCTCTGAGGAGCATGAGAGGAGGAACATGTGCATGCAGATTTTATTTGTATGAGTGAGGCTGGTGACCTTGCACTCGACAGCTCTGCAGCCATGGAGTCCCTCTGCTTTGGGGACTCAGGCTAGTACAGACAATAAACTTGGGAGACGGTGTATGAAGCAGTTATGCTGCTTTCTGGTAAAAGAGAGGGGAAAAAACATCCTCAAATAGCAGCAGCCAAGAGAAAACTTTTTGGAGAGGTCAGGGATGGGGGTTTCCAGTGCGTGAAGGTATCCACAAATGCTGAGGACATGTGAGCAAGGATACAAGGCCAAGAACAGCCAAAAAAACACTTACAGCTCACTAGAGAGGGCTGTGGGAGAGCTTTGGGGGTTTTTGTTACCTCTGAACATTTTGTCTCCAATATTAAAGCAGAAAGCAAAGGCTATTTAGGAGGACCTCTTGTGCTTGGCTCTGCCTGCTCACCTCCCTCTTTTTGCAGTTCACTCTCAGGGATCAAGTTGAGTGAAATAAAAGGATCCTGGCTAGGAGAAATGGAGCCTCAATAATGTGATATTCAGCAGGGAAATAACCCTGAGGGGTCTGACACCCTCAAATGTTCTCTGGGTCAGCAGTGGTGGGATCAGGGCCAGGAGGCTCTGCTGTAACCAGCCCTTGGACCAACTGTGTGTCCTCACCCCACAGTGAGCACAGAGATGGGCTTGGCATGCCAGCAGCATGCCTGCTCTCCCATCCATCCATCTTCCTGCCCTCAGGAAACAAACAGCAGAGCAAATATTGCCTCCCTGTCAAACGGGGCTGGCCGGGCACTGTGCTCCTGTTTGCTTTTCAAGGAGCCACGTCCCATGACATCAGGGAAAGGCACACAGAACAAGACAGGCCTGGGGCGATGCTGTCCTGGGAGGGGATGAGCAGGGCACCTCAGCTGGAGGGAAGCAAGGGAGGAATCATTATCCATCCTGCAGAGGGCAAGGGCTGTGGCGTGGACATGGCTCAAGGCAGCCGTTCCCAGAGATTCCCAGTTCCACTCACACCTCCAGATTTATGAGCCTGTTCTGGCTTCTCATTTGGAACCTGCTCTGAGGGGACTCAGGAGGCAGGAGATGTGGCCTCACCTCCTGAGCCTGGCCAGGTCAAGCCTGCGGACATCTCACTGAGCTGTTTCTTCTCCCCTCTTTCCCTCAGTTTCTCTGCGCTGTAGGAGCCTCATGGCAGCTGGTGGCTTTTGCTTTTACTCCACATTGAACAGCGTGGAAAAATCCAAAGTAAAAGCCTGTTCACATCTTTGGGGATGGAGGCTGCCAGAGTGGAGGAGGAGTCTGCAGAGTCCTTGCAGGAGTGGGTGGGCACCACTGCTGCCAGTGGTGCTGCCCTGAGGATGCAGGGCACCTCCACCCCACACGGGATGTGCACTTGCTGCTTTAACACCACAGCCTTGACACTTGGCTCCCAAGGCCCCTCCTGATCTCTGAGACTGAGCCCAGTTTCTCCTTTCTCTGTGTGGAGAGCTCTCTTGGTAACAGGATCTGCTGTAGAAACACCCTTGTCCCAGTGTGCAGGGGGAACTCGTGAGACCGACAGCTGCACCGTCCTTGAGCCCATTTTTGGACACCACACACCTAAGAAATGTGTCCAAGCCAGACACACACACCCCTGCCCCTCTCCTGACAGTGTTTGACCAGGACAAACCCTCCCTGGCTCCTGGCACCAAGGAGAGCAGCAAACCAGCACTCTGCTGTTTGTGTTTGACCAATACTGCAAGTGTGACATCTCAGCTCTTTAACCCCGGAGCCGCTGCAGCCAGAGCTGTGTCTCTTGGTGCTCTAAGGGCAGGCTTGGCTCCTGCCTGAAGCAGAGCCATGGACTTGTAGGGATGCCTTTTCTCCCCAGGGAAAAGGCAAAAGGAAGGATGAAGGCAGAGACGGGGATTGGTCCTGTGCTGGCATCTCGGGTTGTGATGTCTGAGTAAATCTCTTCCCTCCTCCCCACAGGGTCTGAAGAGAAAGCAGCTAGCTAAACATCCCCTGAGTTCCCCACGTCCTGGGGAAGCCTCTGTGCTCCTGGGGTGTCTGCTGGGTGAGGGGCTGGATTCTCCAGAGCAGCGCCAGGGGCTGCTGTTCAGAGCAGGAACTCCCAGGGTGAGGTTTGCCAGCCCTCACCTGTGCAAAACAACCCCCTGAGCTCTGCCCACCCTTTCCCACCCGGCTGCCCGGCCCTGGCCCTCGTTTCCTCCCCGGGGACCCCGCTGCACCCCGGAGCCCGAGGGCAGAGCTCGGGAATGCAGCATCCTCACCCCCTCATTAGCACAGGTGCCTGCTTTGAAGAAGGTGCCTTAATCCTTATCAGCCGGGGAGAATTTCATCAAACAAGCGGCAGTGGGGAAATGGAAATGCGGAGATACATAATTCATGGCAGAGAGGACACATTTAATAGGTGCCTCAGCGGCAGCCCGGCTCGACACCTTGTTCTCCATGCTGGGGATGATGTCAGGTCACTCGGGATTAGCTCTTTGTTCTCCAAGGCTCCGTCTGTGCATTCCGAGGCCGGGGCAGGAGGAGCTCTGTGCCCAGAGCCTGCAGCCCCTGCTTGGTGTCAGAGAGAAAAGGCCGTATTTAGACTTAAATGAGGAAGGCAAATGCCCACAGCAGATCCCAGGGTGCAAGGTCCTACTGGCAATTTTCTTCCTTACCTTGCAAACGCCCAGATAACCCTGGATGTCTCCCGCCCTGGCCCCGCCAGGGCAGGGATTTGGGCAGGAAATGGCAGGAACCTGAACCTGCACGATCCCATCACACAGAACAGCTTCATTCTGGGCCTGGGATGTGCACGGAGAGCACGGCAGAGCCTCAGGGCTGCCCATGCCGTGGGTTTAAGGGCTGGACAAGATTCCCTGGCAAAGCCTGCACAGGAAAGTCCCTAATTCCCGCCCGGAATTCCCAGTTCCCTCCCTGGGGCTCCTAACCAGCCGCTGCCATTCGGGAAATGCAGTGGTCCCCTTGTTGTCTGTACAGAGACGGGACACGAAGGTGGGATCTGGAGATGGCTCCGTCCCCTGGGTAAGGTGAGGGTCCCGGGAAGTGGATGAGCCCAGAGAAATGCAGCTCCCAGGGAAGTGATCCCTCCCAGGCCCTGCTCAGGAGAGCCAGCACTGCTTCTCCGGGCATCTGTCCTGCATTAGGGAATGCAGGCGCTTTCTATTTGGCAATGGGGAATATGGGAAGGATGAAAACCCCTGGCATCCTCCTTCAACTCCCACTCGAAATACCAAAATAACCGTTCAGGTTCTTCCCAGCCCGTCCGAGGGAGGGGGTTTTCTCCTTCCCCCACTCAGATTCGAGCCAAAGGCAGATTCATGACAAATCCCTGGGATTGGAAGGGGAGGACCCAGCACTCCATCACCACAGCACTGCTCCCTGCAGACACGTTCTCTGCACAGGAAAAAATAACTTTTTTTAAAAATTATTTTTCCTATTTCTATTTATCTTTCTCTTTTCTTTATCCTTTTCTTTTTCTCCATATTTTTCTTTTATTCTTTTCCTTTTTCTTCTTTTTCTTTACCCTTTTCTCTTTCTTTTATTTATTTTTATTTTCTTTTTCTCTTTCTCTTTCTGTATTTCTCTTTTATTTTTTTTTCTTTTCTTTTCCTCCTTCTTTTGCCCTTTCTACTTTTCAACTTTCTCTTTCTCTTTCTTGCCCTGCTCGTCCCCAAATGATGTTTAATTCCTGGGGCAGGGCTCCGCGCATCCCCAGGCGGGTGCTGCTGTTGCCGAGGGCTCGAGGGCCCTCTGCTGTCCACCCATCCCTCCCCTGGACGTGGCTCTGGGACCTGCCGCTCCTCCTGTCCGCAGGGGCCGGGATGGGCGCGGCCAGTGGCGATCCTTGTGGCGGGAGATGCCCACCGCCCATTAAAAACGGGCTCGCGTGGCTCCAGGACGGGCACAAAGCCAGGAGAGGACACGGGTGGCTTTTCTCTTGTCCCCCAAAGCCACCGGGTCTGGGTAGTTGTGGCCCTGCTCGTGGTGTTCCGTGAACCTGGCCAGGGCCCCCCGAAATCACCGAAGGGCTGAATCATGGAATCGCGGCTGGGCTGAGTTGGGAGTGACCTGAAAGCTCATCCCCCCCCAGCCAGGGGCGGGGACCCCTCCCAGCAGAGCAGGCTCCAAGCCCTGCCCAGTCTGCCCCTGGCTGAGCCACTCTCTGCCAGCCTGAGGAGCCTCTCTGGGCCCTCAGAACCATCCTGGGCAGCCTTGTCATTGGACGTGGGACAGCTCCCTCTGGAAGGGAGGAATGCTTCTGTACCCCTCACCTGGCTCCATCCCCCCGTTCTTCCACGGCTCAGATTCTGCCTCCAATGTCAACACTCGGCTCAGGACTCTCCATTTTTCCCTGTGAGAGACAACCTTAGAAATTATAAATGAATAATTAATGCAGTGTTTATCTACAGCATAATAAATGTGTAAGAAACGCTCCTATTATGTGGAGAGGTGCTAAATTGGATCATCTGCACAACTCCCAGCACAAAGGTGGTAATATCATTCCAGTAACCATATAGATCACTTCAGCTCAGTTATGCACACACAGGAACCCCCACAAGAGCCTTCCTGCTGGGGCCCTACCAGCGTTGCCACAAGCCCTCAGCAACAGAGGTCATGGCTAGCTGGAATGCAGGGAAGATTTGCCTGGATTCAATAATTCATATCTGTATACAACTGGCCTGAGTGGGGAAAGGGAGGATTAAACACAAAGTGGTCCCCAGAGCCAAGATTACTCGCTCATGCTGGCAGCCTTACCTCAGACAGAATGAGAATTTTCCTGTTTGCTTTATTAGTTGTCCATAAAAGCCTTGTTAGCCTATTCCACTGGTCATCCATTATTTATGTGTGACAGCTCATTTGGAGTGCTTGTGGCTCCCTTTTCTGCCCCTGTTTGAGTGTGGGGGGTTTCTGTCCCTCCTTGGCCTGAGGGTGTGTCCTGGGAGACTCAGGACAGGTCAGAAACCCTCCAGCCCCAAGGCCAGGGCTCTCCAGACCCACACTCCCCCAGCACCTGCAGAAGGGTGGCAGGAAGGAGGCTGGACAACCCCATGAGAGTCCCTGACACCTCCATTTCCCCCCACCAGCTCCAGGCAGGCTCCAGCACGTGGATCCCTTCAAAGACACTCTGGGAAAAGGAAATATTCACTTTCTGGTGTGAAGCAGGGCTTCCTGTTCTGTCCAACTAGATGTGAAGTAATCCTTCATTTTTGTTAGGTATTTGTTTAAGTGGGAACAAGCCAGACCCCGTGGCTGGGGGGACCCACCTAGACAAATGGCCAGCCTGTATTTCCAGAGTTTCAAAGAGGTTTCCAGAGGCAAAATCCTCCCTGGCTCATCCCTCAAGCCCAGGTGTCAGCAAGATCCCTGCTCTCCACCTCATCATCACCGATTCCTGGGGCAGGGAAGGGATTGTCCCCCATGGGAGCAGGGACAGCTCTGGTCCCTGGGGATCCACCTGCACCACACCACTACCCAGTGAGGTTTTGTCCCTGCGGGAAATCCCAGAGGGAATTTGGAGCTGTGTGGAGGGGAAGCAGAGGCAGAGGTTTCCTGCACATGCCCTGGTAGCTCATGCAGCTGGAATCCAGTGCCTGCTTTTGGGGGAATCTCGTTCCTGTAATCCAGTGGCACTGAAGTCTTTTTAAACTGGGACCTGGGCTCAGGTTGGAGCAGACATCTCCATGCCAGCAACTCTAAATATCCACCAGCCTCTGAACGTCACACTTGCTCAAAAATCCAGCTCTGCTTGCAGCTTCCCTGCCAAACTAATCTTTTCCTAATGATGAGGACACCCTGCCCACTCAGCCTGGGCCACAGAACCTTCACAGAATCATGGAATGATTCCGTTTGGAAGGCCCCCGTGTTGGGCCACCATTTCATAGCCTCCAGAGCCAGCCAAACCGGGCTGAATGGGGGGAATTTCCTCCCTGGGTTCGGTGATGCAGCCCGGTTGTGGAGAGCAGAGGAGGGAGGGGAAAGGGGCGAGCACCCGTGTCTTGCCTCCTCTGAATCTTGCTGATTAGCATTCCAAATCTAATGAAGCCGGAGCGAGGATGCTCCTGTTTGCCTGCTGTAATGGATCATGATGCCGAGGTGGCTGGACGCCGGGGGTGGAAATGGAGGGCCGTGGTAATGTGACAAGAATTAATGAAACATAACCAGACTTTCATATAATTAAAACCAGTAATTGCTGGAAAGATGGCTCATGCAAAGCGATGGGCTGGGGGTGGGCAGGGTTGATTAAAACTGGTGACTGGCTACAAATGATTAGATTAAAATCAATTAACTGTAGAATTGCTGTCTGGCATATGGAAGGATAATTCAGTTACGTAACTGACAGCGGGATTTGCACTTTGCAAATGTTGTTTCGGTACATCAGACCAAGCTTAGGCAACCTGGTTATTTAACAGGACGCACTCGCGATTCCTGGTTCCGAGGGTGGGTTTGGTAAGGATGCAAGGCAGAGCCCACAGCCCGGCGCTGTTCTCTCTCTGGGTAGAGAGCGAGAAAGCGCGGAGACGGCTGTGATACCCTCTCTGCCCTGGTTATTTGTAAACAAGAGCTCTTTTCATTACTCTTTTAAAGACTGGCTGGATTAAGGAAGCATTAGCGGAATTCAACGCTCGGCATGCTCCCTCCTCCCGGGAGCCTGCTGGTGGCGGTGCCCATTAGCGCTAATGCAGCCGCATTAGCACATCCAAGGGATTCCTGCGTTACAGCATCCTTGACGGCTCCAGCTCCTCTTCCTTCCCTAAGCCCCGGGAAAGGCATCGGGGGGTGAAACCCTGCGGGGGGACGGCGAGGAGGGGCTGGCTGCAGAGCAGGGTGGGGCTGGCCCGGTGCTGCTGCCGCCAGCTCTGCAGGTGACCCTGCAGCAGCTCCTGCTCCGGGCTGGTCCCCTGTGGGGACCGTGCTTCCAATGCACCCCACAGCACCTGTGCCTCATCCTGCCCCACCTCTAGGCTCCCCCCGGCGCTGGGGATGAGCAGGAGCAGAATGAGCTCTAGGGAAAAGCGCTGGAGGGGCCAGGGCAGTGCTGGCAGGGCAGAGGCAGTGCTGGCAGCCCATTACAGTTTAATGGGCTTCGAGGTCCTGCTGGGCTCATCCCGGCTGCAGCTGCACTGAAGATTCACCCTCTCCTTACACAGCGTGGTTTTCAGCAGATGTTTTGTCTGTTCCCAGCTCCTCTGTGGCCAGAGGAAAAGCGTGACACACCTGTCACCAACATTGTGACATGTGGGGCAAGGCAGCTTCGCTTCAGGAACTGTCCCAGGCCAGGCTGGATGGGCCTTGGAGCAGCCTGAGACAGTGGGAAGTGTCCCTGCCCACGGCAGGGGTGCACTGGATGGGCTTTGAGGTCCCTCCTACTCCAGACCATTCCATGATTCTCCTTCTGGTGAGCTGCACTCCAAGCCCCTGTTGTTCCCAAGGCCTAGAGCTGCACTCCAGGACAGCTCCCAAAACTTCAGGGAGGTGCAGAAAGAGATTCCAGAGGTGCAATGGATTTGGCCCAGCTGCGCTTGTGTCCTCAGGAGGGGAGAGCTGCTGCTTCTACTGAGTGCAGAGAATGTGACACAGTCTCTGGGATGGGTCATTGTCCTACCAGGGATGGCAGGGGGCTTTCCCCACTCCTTTCCCAGAAAGCCTATCCTGGAATTGCTCTGGAAATCTCCGGCACCAGCAAAAATACGTGTGCTTTCTGTAGAAGAGGCAAAAGTAGATTTAGGTCAAAATTTACTATGTATAGAGCAGAGAAACATCTCCTGAGCCATCTGCCATGCACCAAAGCCAAACTCTGCTTACAGCCTGATGAGGCTTTAAAAAAATATAAAAACCTGACTGGCTTTCATTCAGGGCTTTCAAACCACTTCTGCTCTTTATAGGGCTGTTCAGACATGGCTCCACTAAGCTGCTGTCCATCATAAATAAGCTCTTGGTTCTTGCTGTCAGGGAGAACATTAACCCTCTGCTCCAGGAGGGCATGGAAAGAGCTCCTTGGAAGAGCCCTCGTGTCCAACCCCAGCTCTGCCAGGCTAATGGAACACATCTTCCATTTTCTGCTGCTTCCAAAAGTCCTGGGAGAAAGCTTTGCAAACAGTGAAAAAATATTTTATTCAATCAACCTGCGCTGGTAATCTCTGTGGAGATCCTCCTTCGCTTCCCTTTATCTGCTCTTGCATTTGCCTGTTCTGGATTGATGCAAAATCCCTCTTTTCCTTGCTCTCCACTTTCCATGCTTCACCCACAGCCTGTCTATGATTTCTAGATCTTTGCCAGGATCTTTTTTCCTGCTTCTGTTTCTTCCTCCGTGGCCAGCAATAATGCAGAGACATCTGGATGCCTTTCTGAGGACAGGGAAGTGCCCCACAGCAGTATCCCCACACACAGCGGTGTTATTGCTGCCTAAATCCCTTCCAATTCCACGGAAGGTCTGCAAATCACCAACAAGCCAGGCTTCAGGATAAAGCCCCTTCCATCAGAGAGATGAGTAATCATTTCCCTTCCTGAATGAGATGCAGCAGATTTATTGTCCTGACTCAGCCCCCAAGTTTATGTGAAGGAGAAAGGTCAGGACAGAGTTTACAAACTCAGTCAATATTCCTGCACTAGGAGGTTTCTTCTCCCTGACAGAGTAGCTCAGCAGTACTGGTTGCTTGTTTGATGCCTTTAATAAAGGCAGAAAGACACAGATATTTTGCTGATAATTCACTCATCTGCAGTGAATCATGCAGCAATCAACAATCCACACCATGGAAATCATGGCTGGTGCTGGAAAATCACTCCCTTCTCTCCAGCCGTTGGGTCATGCCCAACCCCAGATGAGTACAAAAACTTCTCTGAATTCTTATTTCAAAATAATCTAAAAAAAAAAAAAAAAAAAAAAAAAAAAAAGCCCAGAAGCCAAATAATCTTGTTCTGGTTATGATTTGAAGAGGACAGGTCTAGTTTGGGACCTCTTAAAGTATTATCACGTGCTTAAATTAAAACTCCGAGCAGAAGTCCCAAAAGGGAAAATGAACCTGCTCCATTTCAACTTTACAAGAACAGTTTGCTTTGGGGACTTTCAATGAGTTTTCAAGATTAAACATATCTGTGAAATGTCGCTTGTTGAGTGAGCCCATGGCCCATTCCATGTCATCATCACATGTTGAATGAGCTCTTATGTCCAAGCCATTCCCTGTGTCCTGTCCCTCCATCCCCTGTCCCCAGTCCCTCTCCAGCTCTTCTGGAGCCCTGCAAGGGCTCTGAGCTCTCCCTGGAGCCTTCTCCTCTCCAGGTGAGCACCCCCAGCTCTCCCAGCCTGGCTCCAGAGCAGAGGGGCTCCAGCCCTGCAGCAGCTCTGGGGCTCCTCTGGGCTCTCTCCAGCAGCTCCAGGTCCTTGTGCTGCTGGCCCAGGGCTGGGGCAGCTCTGCAGGTGGGCTCTCACCTGGGCACAGGGGCAGAGGGGCAGAATCCCCCTGCCCTGCTGCTCACGCTTGGGGATCAGCCCAGGGAATGGGGCTTGTCCAGCCTCTCACCCCCAAATCCCTCTTGGCAGGGCTGCTCTCAATCTGCTCATCCCCCAGCCAGCATTGATCCCAATATTTGACATCCCTTTGCTCTCAGGTCACTTTGGAGCACACTCTTTATTTATAGGCATCCCAGAACAGCCTGTGGAAAAACAAACACCTGACTCTTCCCAGTTTGTGATGTTTCCTGGTGCTCCGCACTGGAAGGCTGAGCCGAGGAGAAGCACACCTCTCTCCAGATGGTGAGAGCTGCTGTCAGCTCAAAGAGGGGAATCACAGCTGAAATGAAGACACAAACTGGCATGTGGGAAGGCAGACAGCAGAAATCTTTGTGATGCCTGAGCTCTGTCACTCCCTGTGAGCACCAGCCCAGTGATTTCCTGTCAGAAACCTACCCTGCTGAACTCCACTGCAAACCTGATCTCGCACGTTTTGAACAAGGATGTTGTGTTCAGTTCTGGGCTCTGAGTACAGCAGGGACAGGAGCTCCTGGAGTGGAGGAAGGGCCTGGAGCATCTCTGTGCCCAGGAAAAGCTGAGGGAGCTGGGGCTGCTCAGCCTGGAGAGGAGCCCCAGTGAGAGGGGCCCTCAGCCCTGGTTGTCCCTGGGTGTCCCAGGGAGGGACAGAGCAGGGCCCAGGCTCTGCTCCAGGCTCAGCAGTGACACCAGAGCCATGGGCAGGGACTGAGCCCAGAAAATTCCAGCTGAACATGAGGAAGAACTTCTTTCCTGTGCAATGACCAAGCACTGAACAGGCTGCCCAGAGAGGGTGTGGAGTCTCCCTCACTGGAGATATTCCAGAACCCTCTGGACACTGTCCTGTGCTCTGGGATGGCCCTGCTGGAGCAGGGAGGTGGCACCAGGTGACCCACAGTGGTCCCTTCCAGCCTGACCCATCGGGGAATTCTGGAATTCTGTAATTCTATGATTCTGTGCAATGAAAGAGCCCCTCATTCCAGCCGTCTGGGAGCTTGCAGGATGGGAGGCCCTGGTCCCAGAGGGGTCACAGTTCAGTGTCATCCAACCCCAGCTCTCCTAAGAGGGGACAGGTGCTTGTTTGGGTGGAGAACAACTGCCTGCCGCGGTGACTCAGCCACCCTTATGTTCCACTTTTTATTTACACTCCCCAGTGGTAATGTTATGGTACTTAATGGCTCACAAGGCCCTATTTCATCTTCTAAATATACATCCCCATTGTGCTGCCTGAACTCCCTTCATTATATCACGAGCTGACTGCAGGCATCAGTCATGGCTGTGATAAACACAAACTGCCCTAATATCATTTCCCAGGCTGTGAAGAGCCTGATCTCAGCTGTGCTGGAGCCAGATGGGAGAGGGGGTTTGGAATAGAGACTTAACACTCTGTTAAATGTATGTGACATTTAATTATGACTGCAAGAGCTTCTCTCTCATCCAGGGTAACATGAGGCTGAATTCTGCAAATAACAGGAAAAACCCAGATAATTCAAGTTCTGCTGTTCCAGCCCCGGCCTGGGCACTCACTGGTGCATTCTGCAGCACAGCCCTGTTCCCAGAGGATTTATTATCTCAAATGCTGCATCACACAAACACAAGAAGCTGCTCAGGTTCAGAAATAACCTGCCTGAATCCCTAATGAGTGCACTGAGTTTTGCAGCCCTGGCAGGAGCTGGAGCACAGGTCTCCAGCTGGTCTCTGGTTATTGCTGCTCTTGCAGCCCTGGGGAGCAGCCCAGGGGACCCAGCCCTGTCCTGTGCAAATGCTGGGTGCACAATCAGGGCTGTTTTAATGCACAGGGAGGTCCCAGGGGGATGGAGAAGCATCTTCAGCCTGGTGGAGCTACAAGGAGGCAGCTTTGGTGGCTGGTCACAGGTGCCTGGGAATCCAGCTGCTCTTAGGACTTCAGGATGCATCACAGCTCCAGCCTCACCCAAGAAAGGAGCAAGGACAGAACAAGGATGTGGCTGCACTGGGGTTCACACAGAAAAGGGAAGAAAAAATTGGGAGAAAACTCCAACAATGTTCCCCAGAAATTCATCCATGCCTGCCACCTTCCAGGCCAAGCTGAGCCCGGCTTTCCATGCTGAAGAAGCAACGGAATGGAGAGCAGGGATAGACAATGAAGGGGTTTAAACCAAGGAGGAGCAGCTCATGGTGCTTTGGCAGTAATGTGTGCTCAGGGAAACGCTGGGTAATCAAAAGGAACACACAGCTAAAAATCATGTTGATGACTTCCTATTTTGTCCTTTGAAATCAAGGTCTTTCCTTTTTTTTTCCCCCAGCAGTGGCAAGTACAAATATCAGTAAACAGGAGCCCACTTAACACCAGACTTTTAGCAATGGCTAAGCCTCTATCCAGCTCTTAAATTCAGATAATAATCTGCTCCACAAAGGTCTGCTTTCCAAAATACTAAAGTCCTTTTCTCCAATAAAGCATAGCCTTTAGGCAGCTTTAAGGGTGGTGGGGACAGAAATAGGAACCAGTTTGTTTCATGCCTGGAGGAATATTTCTTTTCTGGCAAATGAATGTCAGAAAGACAGTGTGTGAAAATACAGTTTTCCTGCATGTGGGCAGCCCTCCCTTCCCAGGCAACACCCCCACACTTCCCAGCCCAGTCCTTGGATGACAGTCTGGTGCACTTTTGGAGCAGGTACAACATCGTATTTATGCAGAACTGGGCCAGGATGGATTTCTCCATAGCTCAAGGCAGAGTTGGTGGAATCACAGAAGGGTTTTGGTTGAAAAAGACCTTAAAGCTCATTTCATTCTCCCACCTTGCCATGGGCAGGGACACCTTCCACTCTCCCAGGTTGCTCCAGCAGCTCTACCTCCTTCTGCTGTCAGCCCCAGGGCTGGAAAAGATGTCCTGGAGGAGCTTTTCTCCACACAGAAGACTATTAAAAACCTCCTGTTCCCACAAGTATCCCATGCCAGGCAAGTCCCCAAGTGCAGGATAAGATTTCTCTGACTGTAGGGGTTTGATTCCTCCCCAGAGGAAGAAAACTTCCCCATTCCCATCTGACTGGCACACGCTGGCAGATCAGAACAATACCCAAAGTCAGAAATAAATGGGTTGAATAATTCAGTGGGCTCTGGAACAAGGGAATGGCAGAGAGCATCATCAGGAATAGGAAAGCACAGCTAATAAAAGCAAGAGACAGAGGGAAATTTATTAAACATTTTTCAGACAAGAACATTTTGCCACTCGCAGAAAAAAAAGTTAAGCTGGAAATGAGGGAAATTTTGTTCACAGATGGGTTTTCTGATAGGAACTACATAAAAAGCTGAAGAAACATTTGATTAAAGATTGGGAGAGAAAAGCTTTCCGAAAAATGAGCAAGGAACAGTTAGAAGCTTAATTTCAATTTTCTGAGGGCCATATGCATTCCTTTGGGTCCTGCCTGTGGAAAGAAGCCCGGGACTGGTGACTTTTGGGGTGCAATGAATTCCTCACCCCTGACCTTGGAGCCACAGTCCCATCTGGCACGGAGGTTTCAGCTCAGCCCCTCGGTGCTTTTGGAGCACTTCTGACACTTTTTGGCACTTTACCATTCCCCAGGGGCAGAGCACTGCTGTCCCCTGGGTGCAAACTTGTTGAGGACTTGTTAACAGGAAAATCCCTCATTAAGTGCAAGGAACATAAAGATCCTTCTTGGAGTGCCAGGGGATTTACTGGCAGACACAGCTCTGTATTGCAGGAAAGTTTCTCCATGTCTCTGTGAGACATTACCCCCATTTCTCCTCTTTCTTGTCCTTTTCTCACCCACAACCCTTTCTCTGAACCTTCAAGTCTCTAAATTTACTTGTAGTTCCAGCTTTAACATCAGAATGGGTCATTTCTGTCACCCTTTCCCTCTCTGTTTGCAGACTCCACTGCTTCTGACATTTAAAAACTAAACAAACCAGGCTAAAAGCTTCTGGTCTTTGCAAGAATAATGGCTGCAAGGGTGATCAAACTAATCGATGCTTGCAAGCAAATATGTGTGAACAATCCCGAGTGCTTGCTGGCAGCCTTATAAAGGCAAACCAGAGCAGGCAGGGGCTAGAAACAAGAGGTTTTACAATTGGAACAGGTAAATGCCTGGGATAAAATCACCAAAACCCAGGAAAACTTCTCCCTTAGCAGAACAGCTTCACCTGTGCAGTGAGGAATGGAGGAGCTTCATCTCAGCTGGGGCCATGCCTGTCCAGGAGGCTGTGGTTTGTGCAGCAGGGATGGGTGGGAGGTTTAATTGGTTGTGGATTTATTATTTGGGCTGGCCTGAAGGAAAATGAGAATTTCTGTCCCAGCAGCCTCTTTTCTTTTTATTTTCTTCACTAAGTGCCTAGCTGGCAGGGAAGAAGCAGGGCTCAAAATGAAACCAAGACTTTTCCGCCACAGGTACATATCAATGTAATCTTCCGGGCCATAAATCCAAATTTAATCCGACATGACAGTACAACGCCAGCCCTCACAAATTCACCTTCCTTGGTTACATGTGAATATAGAGGGCTGCCTGATTCATCCAGCCAGGAGGAACTGCTCGATGTTTCTTTTAACAGCTGAGACTTTATCTACCAATTCCCACTCCCCTGTGTCCATTCCTGAGCAGCTGATTAGAATTTATTGAGATCTGTACTCCACCTCAAAGCAGATCCACTTCCCCCTACAGTTCTTTCCCTTTCACCAAGGGAAATGTGAATATTTATCAGCCCCGCATATAGAGACATCAGAAAAAATAAGAAATTGGCATTCCAAGGCTTCTTTTAATTGCTTTTCTGGGTTTTTTCAAATGCCACTTTTCTGCTAAGCCAAGAGTAACAGCCCTCTCACATGACTGTGCTGTTCTGCAAAGCAGAGGGAAGGACTGATCACACCCAAACCCTGAGCTTACTTCCCTGGATCCCACCAAGAGGGAGGGGAACTGGGGGGAAATCCTATGGAGATTTTAATTTCAAGGGGCCACTTTAAAACATGGAAAGCAAATTAATTACTTGTCTGTGCCAGTCTGCTGGCATAGAGTTGCCATTTGGGGCTGACCAAATGACCGCGGTGCAAAAGTTGCACTCCCTCAGCCCCATTCCCTCACACCCTCAGCCCCATTCCATCACTCCCTCAGCCCCATTCCCTCACACCCTCAGCCCCATTCCATCACTCCCTCAGCCCCATTCCCTCACACCCTCAGCCCCATTCCATCACTCCCTCAGCCCCATTCCCTCACTCCCTCAGCCCCATTCCATCACTCCCTCAGCCCCATTCCCTCACTCCCTCACTCCCATTCCCTCACTCCCATTCCCTCACTCCCATTCCCTCACACCCTCAGCCCCATTCCCTCACTCCCATTCCCTCACTCCCATTCCCTCACACCCTCAGCCCCATTCCCTCACTCCCATTCCCTCACTCCCATTCCCTCACACCCTCAGCCCCATTCCCTCACTCCCATTCCCTCACTCCCATTCCCTCACACCCTCAGCCCCATTCCCTCACTCCCATTCCCTCACTCCCATTCCCTCACACCCTCAGCCCCATTCCCTCACTCCCATTCCCTCACTCCCATTCCCTCACACCCTCAGCCCCATTCCCTCACTCCCATTCCCTCACTCCCATTCCCTCACGCCCTCAGGCCCATTCCCTCACACCCTCAGCCCCATTCCCTCACTCCCATTCCCTCACTCCCATTCCCTCACACCCTCAGCCCCATTCCCTCACTCCCATTCCCTCACTCCCATTCCCTCACGCCCTCAGGCCCATTCCCTCACTCTTTCAGCCCCATTCCCTCACTCCCATTTGCTCATTCCCTCACTCCCTCAGCCCCATTCCCTCACTCTTTCAGCCCCATTCCCTCACTCCCATTCCCTCACGCCCTCAGGCCCATTCCCTCACTCTTTCAGCCCCATTCCCTCACTCCCATTTGCTCATTCCCTCACTCCCTCAGCCCCATTCCCTCACTCTTTCAGCCCCATTCCCTCACTCCCATTTGCTCATTCCCTCACTCCCTCAGCCCCATTCCCTCACTCTTTCAGCCCCATTCCCTCACACCCTCACTCCCATTCCCTCACTCCCTCAGCCCCATTCCCCACACAGACCCCAGTTTGGGGGCTGTAACTCTAGTTCCCCTGTCATTGTCAGGGCTGTAGCAGCCCTGTAGGAGTCTGTAGCAGCTCTTCCAAAGCCCGGCATCTTCCTTGGTAAGTTTTGTTAACTTTAGATTAAATATAGGAGCAAAGCAACATCAAAGTATCTCAAGTGTTAATTGCCTTTGAGGGGACAATCCCGTTTCTGTGGCCATCCATATTCTCAGCGTGTACTTTGATTTTTGCAGTTTGCATTTCCAGTCTCTGGCCACCTGCCTCATGGCCTTCACTTCCAGTGAGTCCCCTGCACCCCATCCATGCATCCAGCCCTGCAGTGCTCACTGTTATTCCTATCACCCAGCACTTAAGTTCCTTGTTAGTATGTGTTAACTCATTTAATTCTCTCTCAGGACAGAAAGTGCTCATGTTTAATGAACTCTCTGCAGAGCCAGAGCTGTCTGGGGAGATGTAAAAGAAACCCTCCAGCAGCTGGTCAGGTGTGATTAATATTGCTGTGGACTCCAGAGGAGCCAAAGTGAGGGGACAAGAACTCCAATACTCCCACACAGGGTTACACGCTCTGCCTTGGTGGACAAAGCTCATTCCTTCCCAAAATCCTGGGCAGCTGGTGGTGAGGGATGCAGTCAGCAAGGACATCCATCATCTCTGCTGTTGTCAGAGATGGTGGGTGGGGGTCAGGGTTAGGGCTTCCAAGCAGAAATGGGGACCTCGAAGCTGAGGATGAACTCCCCCAGGAACTGGCACACAAGGATTTTCAAGCCTTTGAAAAGGCACACTGGCTGCTGTGGTCCTCCTGAACCACAAAAACCTTTTTCTGTGGAAAGGAGGATACTCTTGGGTGTACACCAGAGCCACAGTGCCATGGGATGTCCCTGGGAGGGAATTCCCACCTAGATACTCTTATTCCTACTGCCTAAACTCCTGGAGGTATAAAGACAACTGAAAGATGCCTTTTCTTTGTTCCCCTTTTCACTTTTTCTGGCAGTAAGCAGTTAAGTCTTTGCATCCTCCACAATGCCCCTAATGCATGTGTCAGAAGAGCTCTGTGCTGCAGCAGTGGCCGTGCCCCTCACTGGGGCTGCAGTGAGCAATCCCCTCTGCTGTGGGGCTGTCCCTGGGGCAGGGAGCAGCTTCCAGCCCCACGCTTGTGATCCTTCGCAAGGAAAGCTCTGACAGCTCTGCAGCCATCACCGGAGCACGAAATAACTTGGCAATAATCCTATGTCACCAGCAAAGATAACAAAGTTGCAGTCAGCTCCTGACAGATAATGCAGGGAAATTCATTTAACAAGTCATGGCTGCTAACACATCCAACTTCCCCAGCACCTGGGGCACACTCCGTGCCTCTGCACGGGCACACCAGGCACAGAGCAGGTTTATTCCCTTCTGCTCAATGCTGAGGCTTTTGCCCAGCTCTTTCTTTGTGCACCACAAGATCTGTACAGCAACAGATCACGGCCGTGCTCTGCTGTTTGACATCCACAGTGTCAAGGGAATTGTAGCGGTCAGCTGGAAGCACTGGAATATAGCACTGGGACACAGCTGCTGTTCAGGATGTAGTGGTCAGGCTTTGGGCCTTTTGCTGCAGGTGATGAGGCTCTCAAAGTCCTCCTGCAAGACTGCAAAACTGCCCCTGAATTTCCAGGGAGGTCACCAGACTTTAGCAGCAGTGGCATTTACCTAGCACTCTGCCAGGGGAATACTGAAGCTCCAGAATGTCACACTGCAATGTTAAGGCTGTAAAAGTACGACTTTCCCCCAGATAGATCATATTTCTATGTCACAAGCTAGGAAAGTTGTTTAACTCTGCAGTGCCTGGCAGCAGGGTCACCTTCCCACAACACCAGCAGCAAAGCCAAGTGTAATCATCCCTGCATTTCCTCTCCTGACCCCAACGGGGTTTTTCACCCAATCTTGTGCAGGAGCCATAAATTCTTTCAATGCACTTACTTGCTCCTTCTTCCTCCTCACTATCTCTGCCTTGGGTGTCTGGCAGAGCTGGGGGTGCTCACCTGGGGAGGAGAAGGCTCCAGGGAGAGCTCAGAGCCCTTGCAGGGCCTGGAGGGGCTCCAGGAGAGCTGGAGAGGGACTGGGGACAAGGGATGGAGGGACAGGACACAGGGAATGGCTTCCACTGCCAGAGGGCAGGGATGGATGGGATATTGGGAAGGAATTTCTCTCAGGGAGGGAGGCCTTGGCACAGGCTTGGAGCAACCTGGGATAGTGGAAGATGCCCCTGCCCACGGCAGGGGGTGGAACAAGATGATTTTCAGGGTCTCTTCCGACCTAAGCCCAGGCAGTTTTACAGAGAGGCTGACACAGCCCCTACCACCCTGTGTGGAGCACCCTCTCTGCAGAGGGGGCTGTTCCCACCATCCTGCCCAGAGAGGTGTTTTGCACCTGGCATTTCTGCATGCCCAGAGCTCCGGGGAGGGGGTTGTACCCAGGGGAGCACCGAGGAACCATCATTTGGGATGGTGGCACATTTCCCAGCCGCTCACAGATCAATCCCTCCGGCTGCTGCTGGAGCCATCAGGCTGATGCAGCACTTTCATTCCCACAGCGAATTGCTCCCTTCCTCCTCATCCTTCTTTATAACATGCAGACCTTTTATTTCCCCCCCTCAGTTGCTTATTCATGCCTTAATGCCACTTGATTTCCAGTGGGCTCTCAGAGCCCTTTCTGTGCGTGCTCTCTGACAGTGCTGGGATTTTCTGTGCTCCTTCTCTCTGCAAACACCCTCTGCCTGCCCTCCCTGCAGAGGCACCTCACTCTGCCAGGGTTACACAGCTTGGATCTGCCATCCAGCAGGATGTGGCCATCGTCAAAGCGAAATGGGAATAGCAGCAAAGCCTTTGGAATAGATAAACAGGCTGAGTGAGCCCCTCTTGGTCGCTCACCTCCCAGCAGACCAGCTCGGTCAAGGTCTTACCCAGGTCCAGCAATCTGTTCCAGGATCTCACCTCCCTCACAGTAAAGAATTTCCTCCTAATACCCAGCCTCACCTTCCACCCTCTCAGTTTGTGCCCACTGACTGCAGTTCCTGCAGAGTCCAGAGAGTCTCTTAAGGAGAGCTGGGTTCCAGGAGATGGGGCTGGCAGAGTCCTCTCTGCCTGATGCAGCGCAAACGAGGCACCTTTACCCCTGCCCAGCCCTTTTCATCTCACAGTCGTGTTTCCTGAAGGGATCTTGCTCCTTAAACCTCCACATTTCCCTCCTCCTTTCCTGCATGGGAAGGAAGAAGGGACCACAAGCCCTCCCGTGGATATCGATACTGGTATTTGCTGTTCCATTTAACAGGCAATCTTTCCTTGAGCCATTTGCTTTCCAAGACATTTAGCTGTTGCTGTGAGGTCTGGTGCACCTCCAGCTTTCACTTCACTAAAAATCCTCCTGTGGGAGCAAGAACTGACCCTTTGCACGTGCCCATGGGTGTTGTTCCTCTCCTGTGGGGCTGCCCAGGGACAGATGAAAATGGAACTCCTTTAGAGGCAGCCCAAAGGCCTGGCTAGACTAATGTGATCTTCCAGCTTACTCGCTGAAGCTGTTTTTCCATGCCCAAAGCACAGATATTTTAATTTGCTCCTTAATTTGCTCCTTAAAGCAGTTAGCAGAATTCCAATCATCAATCAGTCCTGGCAGCCTATCCAAAAGGCATGGCCAGGAACTGTGCATTAATTGTGAATGCTTTGCTGAATTTACTGCATGGCAGCACCGAATTTTTCACTCTGAGATGAAGCATGAATGTGCTGCTTGGCACAATCAATACTCTCCTAGGTTGCTAGGAAATTATCAGGGACTCAGTGCCCACGCGTGGGGTATTACCAGCCTCCCTGGCAGTGCATAGAAATGGATCAGCTCCTTCCCTGCAGCAGAGCATCTGTGGATCAGCCTCAGAGACAGGCTGGGCACAAAATGGGCCCACCAGGGCATCACCAACTGAGACAAAGAAGCCATCATGCCTCTCAGCACTCGTCGAGCCACTCCTGGAATACTGTGCTTAGTTTTGGCCCATGCTGCACAGAAAAGGTGTGGGAAAGGGCCCAGAGAAGGGCCCCAGAGATGACCCAAGGATGGGGAAAGCTGCCAGGTGAGGAAAGGCTGAGAGCCCTGGTTTGTCCAGCCTTGAGAAAAGAACATTATCACCATATTCTGGGGTGGCTACTGAGAAGATGGAGATTCCCTTGGACAGAACAGATGAGGAGTAATGGGTGCAGGTTTTTTTCTCCTGGGGATATTCCAGCTCACACAAGAGGGTCATTTTTCTCAGTGAGAAGAATGAGCCATTGGGATAATCTCCCCAGAGAATCTGAGGATTCCTCAACTCTGGACACTTTTAAGATTCATTTGTAAGCATGCTGGGCTGTCTTGTCCCAGAAAGGTCGGACCAGATGACCCCTGAGGCCCCTTCCAACCTCATATTCCAGGATCTCCTGCACAACCTTTCCTTCACCACTGAATCAACTCCAGGGGAGCCAGCCCAGGCTGGGGCCAGCAGGGAGACCCTCAGCATGTGACAGCCAGCCAGATGCTGTCCCCAGAGGTGCTGTGGCTTGACAACAGCTTGCTGCACAGGGACTGTGGGATCTCTCCCTCCCAGCTCCATGGAAGGATGCTTGGCCAGCTCTCCAAGGCTTGGACTGCATCTTGGAGGAGGCAGGACTTGTGGTGTGGCACTTGTCCTGTCAGGAGCTCTAAAACTTTTACCAAGAGGCTTTTCCTGCTGAGGGGTGAATCCGGTCCCTGTGTGGGTTATCCAGGAGAGGCTGAGAGAAGTTCCATCATGGTTGGGTTGAGAGCCAGAGAAGTTTCAGACATTTCGTGGGCAGAGTTGCAGGCGTGTCGGTTTTTTAGGACAGACAAAAACCTTTCACTTCCTGGAGAATTTCTTAAGGGATCACAGGTGACACTGGTATGTCCCAAACACATGGGCTCATACTTTTGCACATCCTTGGAGCAGCTGCCAATCCATGCTGCTCCAGTGGGAGATATTCACAGGAGATCCAGGGGCATTGCTCCCTTTTAATCAGCCTTAGCTGGTCAGCTTATTAAATTTTGTTTATCTTAACTGAGCTGCGTTTAGCTTCAATTAAAATTATCCCAAGGCTTTGCTCAGCCCTGAACCACGTTGTGACTCCCAGTGGATGTCCAGATCCTCCTGATGGTGTCACTGTGTCCCAGAGTGAGCTGCGTGCTCCTCAGCAGCCCCAGCACAGGGCTACTCTCACAGAAAAGCCTGGCCAAAGTCCATGACCTCTGTCTTTTCCCAAAAACTTCAGTCATCAGAGCCTGAGGATTTTGCTGGTCCCATTTCCAGCACTTCAACCCTTTGCTGCTCAGCCTTACAGCACAGAGCAGGCATTTTGCATTCATTACAGTAAACAGAGCCTTAATCCAGGCCCTTAAATCTGTCTAGATTTTGAAATAATTACAAACAGCCTCCTAACTTGTACGAAGTTTGATTTAAGCCTTAATTTGATGGTTTCTCTGGAGAGCAGGAAGTAAGCTGGCACTGCCAATTAGGAGCCATCTGTTTTCTCCTAATCTTTTGCAGGCCTCAGACCAGTAAACAAGAGCCACCACAGCTGGACCATCACTGGTGCCAGGAGGAAACAACCCAGCAGAGCTGCCTGTGGGGACTGTGTCCTGAGGTCCTCAGGGAGGAATGACTCCTTCCAGCCCTGGGAATAGCAGTGAGTGTGAAGGTGGGAGAGGGATGCTCTGGAGAGAGGGTCAAGGACCAACATGGGTCAGTGCTGCAGAGGATGGAGAGCTTCCTCAACAGAGATCATTGCTTTGAGCAGGACCTGACACCCTGGTACCTGGAAAAGAAAAATATTTTCTCCAGGGCAGATGGGTGGGACAGCCCAGGACAACAAGCAGGTTCCTCATGCAGAAAGAGCTGCTTCCCACCCCTGTCCTTACAGCAGCCCAAGGAGAAGGTGCCAAGGAGCACCTTCCAGCCTGGAGAGGTGACTGCAGCTAGGAGAGGAGCAGGGCTGCCCGAGGCCAGAACAAGACACCAGGACAGCCATGTGTCAGAACAGGCAGCACAGGGACGTGGCTTTCCCTGCTCCCAATCCCTGCGTGCTGAGGATGGATACTGGGCACGGAGCTGGCTCTGCTCCTGGGCCAGCTGGTCCCACACCCTTGGGGCATCACCAGAGTCAAGCAATTCCAGCAGCTCTGAAAGTATTAATAACTCTGCACAGGGCCACATCAGGCTTGTTCATTCCTAAAGCCTTCTCCACGAAGTGGCGTTTTTTTAAACCCTCTGTTCTAAGCCCAGAATTTGGGGAGCTATTTGGGGGCTGCTGAGAGGTGCCTGCCCCCAGGGCAACAGCAGAGAGATCCCCTGGGAAGGTGACTTAGAAAATGCCTTTGAAAAGTCAGAATCTGGGGGCTCCCCTTGCCCCCCCTCCCACACAGCAGCCTCAGAGCAGCTCTCTGCTTCTCACAAAGTTCCACTGCAACCTTGATGGAGCTTGCTGGGGTTTTATACACCAGCCATCAAACAGCCATAAAACAGCAATTAGAGAAGGATCATTTACCAGATGTTATCACCTGCCTTGTCTGCATTTGCTTCTGCAAGGCTTCTGGTTGCAGCATTTTGCTCAGGTGCCGCCCTGCCCGTGGTGGCAGAGGAAGCCCACCCTGCTTGGGTGAACAGCCCAAAGAGCAGCACAGGGAGGGGATCCAAGGCTCTGCCCCAGCCCAGCCTCAGGAAGCTTTGGAGGTCTTTTGCCTGTTTTGGGCTTTAGTTTGTGAATCTCCTAAAGTTCACTTGGAGCCAGCAGATTGCTTGTTCGTAAAAGAAAATGGGATGCATTTTTCTCGCAGGGTTTTTGCTGCTGTTTCAGTCAGCAGTGCCCAGCCAAGGGCCTCGGTGCTTTACAGCCCTCACTAATGCACCGGTGCTTCCCAAAGCACAGGATTTACGAGCGTGCCACAGAAGGGAAGCTGGAAGGTCCCCACAGCAAGTTATTTATAATCCTGCTGAGCACCGGCCTCTGCTTCTCCCCCTGAGCATCCCTTCTGCAGGCAGGACTTCGAAACATTGCCACGAGCTCGGCTGTGACTCAGGAATCGTCACCAGTGCGTGGGGGGGTTTCAGGGAGTCAGGAAGGATTCACCATAGAGCTCCCCTGCTGGCGCCAGGATCCCTGCAGAGGAGCTGCTGGATGCTGCACACTCATCCCACCCATCCCCAGGTAGACCCAAACCCAAACCGTGCTCATGGGAGACGAGGAAAAGAGGCTGAGCTATAATGTAGGGTTTTGGGGACTGTGGGACACCCAGGTCTCGTGCTCTTCTTTGCAGAGGTCTTACACTGGGTTCTCCTTGTCGCCCAGGAGGCCACATTTGCCCAGTCCCTGTCCAGAGCAGGACTGGGACTGGTGAGGGTCACCCCCAGTCACCTTCTGCTGAAAGGAACCTTGGCAAGGCTGTGCCTGCCCTTTTTTCCCCCTCTAGACTCAGGAGATTATTTATGTCACCTGAATTACACCAAACCAGGTGTTATTCACCAAACCAGAAATTCCCTCAGGAATTCTCTGTCCTGCCTTCACCATGCCCACAGGAGGAGCTCTGAGTTTAGCTCTGCCAGCAGGCATCAAAACCAGGACGTCACAGCTCCGAGCTCAGGGTGTCTGTGAGCGTTAATTTAATATTCTCCAGGTGCCGTGCACTATCCCAGGTGAGCGTGTAATTTGTCAGATCTCCATTATTAATTGTCAGCTCCAGTGTGAGTAATTGTGAGCCTCTCCCAGTTCCAAGCTTGGGGAAACTTATACTTTTTCATTTGCTCGGTGTCGTAACAAGAGCTCAGCTGGCTGGCAGTGAAAAATACCCAGGGAAGCGCATGCTGGAGCTGTGCAGGGAGCTCAGCAGCCCGTCAGCTGCCTGCTCTCTGATTGCATTGCCCCCTTGGCTTCCACTTGACCAGAGAATTTGGGATGCTCAAGCAGCTTTGCATCAGCCACCACCTGGGAATAAATCTCAGCCCCGAGCGGGGTCTGGGAGGAGGTCAGCTCCCCCACCAGCTCCACCACCATCCTCTCACCCTCTTCTCATCACTAACGTGCTCCCCAACCCACACCTCACACTCTGCACAAGGATTTGACACCCTGAAATAGCAGCTCTCCAGAGAAATGCAGGAGGATAAACAGGCCTGAAGGGCTCAGGGAGGAGGGTAGCAGAGGGGAGCCAGTGGTGAACAGAGGTGCCTGTTCCCTGCACTCCAGCAATCCTGTTTATTACCCTTTTGAATGGATCTTCATGGCCCAGGTTGTCTTATTAAACAGACACACTCTTGCCATTACAGACTGCTCCTGGTTTTGGAGATGGCTGGGGGAGATCCAGGAAACAGAATGCACATGAAATCTTAAGGGAACCTTTTTCTTCTGCTTTTAGCAGCTCAAATCACAAATCCCAGAATCCCAGAATCCCAGAATCCCAGAATTGTTTGGATTAGAAGGGATCTTAAAGCCTATCCAGTGCCACCCCTGCCATGGCAAGGACACCTTCCACTGTCCCAGGGTGCTCCAAGCCCCGTCCAGCCTGGCCTTGGACACTTCCAGGGATCCAGGGGCAGCCACAGCTGTTCCGGGCACCCTGTGCCAGGGCCTCACCACCCTCACAGGGAGGAATTCCTTGCCAGTGCCGGATCCAAACCTTCTCTCTGGCAGTTTAAAAGCATTCTCCTTTGTGCTATCACTCCAGTTCCTGGTGGAGAGTTGCTCTCCAGCTTCCCTTCAGATCCTGGAAGGAACTGTGAGGTCTCCACACAACTTTCTCTTCTCCAGGCTGAAAGCCCCAGTTCTCCCAGCCTGTCTCCATAGGAGAGATGCTCCACTCCCCTTTTTAACTCTGTGGCCTCCTCCAGACTTGCTCCAACACTTCCAGGTCCTTATTCCTGTGCTGGGGCACCAGAACTGTGCCCAGGACTCCAGGCAGGGTCTCACAAGGGCAGAGTAGAGGGGGAGAATCCAGAGGAATCCCGACATGAGCATGTCCAGGTCAGCAGCCCCCAGCTTCAGCCAGACCTTGAACAGCAGCCCTTGCAAAGGGGAAAACCTCGGGACTGCCCCACTCCCCACCGACGCTGCCAGCCCATCCGTGAGTCCCCAGGCTGGCTGCAGGCCTGCCCTGGGACACGCTGGCTGTCCAGGCTCACTGCCAGAGCCCCTCGCAGAGGAAAGAGCCCAACCAGACCGTGACACACCGGATTTGCCAGAGGCTGACCCTGAGCCGGGCTGGCACAGCTCCCACATCCCATCTCCGTGGCTCCGCGTGAGGCTCCCCGGAAAGCTGGCTGGATGAAGAGCTCATCCCTCTCCTCCCTCCCGAAGCAGAGCCTCACCTGAGCTGTTTGCAGCCAGGTGATGAATTAATGCCCAGCTCTGGCAGAGCAAGGCTGCAGGAGGAGAAGGGCTCGGTGCCAGCTTGTTTTCCAAGGCCTGTTCTCCTCTCCAGGAGAACAGTGGACCCTGGGATATATCATTAACAGCTGGTACCAGGAAAGTTTGCTTTTATTTGGGGTTGTGAGGACCCTTTGGAAGCAGCACAGGACCCCCCTGCTGTGGAAAGCCAGACAGACTCCAACCAGCCCCTCCTTCAGCTCTCAGCACAAGTCTCCTCCCCAGATGGTCGGCCCCATGTCACATCCATAAATTCATGTAACCTCCTTGTCTCTCTGCACATCAGATGGGTGTCCATGCCACCCCCTGGGACCACCATGGTGATGGGGACACTCCCCCCCAGGCTGGGAATGGGGCCACCCTCAGCCACAGGGCAGTGACCTTTGGGGACCATATCCAGCCTGCATGGCTCAACACTTCAGCTGCATCCAAGGGGGATAAAACCTCCCAAAACAGGGGCACTCCCAAGCTTTCTGAGATGGAGTGTGCCAGGGAGAGGGCTCTGACTCCTTGGGAGGGTCAGCCCATGCAGGCAGAGGAGCACCACAGGCAAAATCGCTGATGCAGGCAAATCCAGCATGCCACCAGGAGGAAGACTCTGCCCTCCGGACTATTTTTGGTCTGTTTTTGCCAACTCTGGAGCCACTGATCTATGATATTGTCACTGCTGTGACTAAGGGCTCTGCAGTTGGAGTAACATCAAGCCAGACTTGGAGAGAGGGATGCTCGTGGCTCTCGGGGGACCGGTAATGGGAGAGAGCCCTTCACCTCCTGTTTACACTTTAATGCCCATCCAGGTTATCCATTATTTATTGCTAATGTATTTATAGAGCATTACCAGCACACACAGGGCTCTGCAGGCGGTGGGGAGAAGGTGCTCTCTCCTTCGGATGTCGTGGTTTAAACAGGGCAGTTAAACACACCCCGGGCTCTGTACTGAGCCCTGATGCTCCGGAGGGGCCACCCCTCCCCTCCTGGATCTTGTGGCTTTGCCATGAGGGATTTGTTGTTTCCCTGCTGGGCTGGGGTAGCGTTTTCTCCACTGGGCCCTGGACACAGCAAAGCCGAGCCTGGCTTTGGGCACTGATCCCTCGTGCCCGGGGAAGCCAGCACAGCCCAGCACCGCAGGGTTCCACTTGTTTGGGGTGAAAACCCACCCTGCTGACTCCAGGTCACCCAAGGGGCCCTGATTCCTCTCCCTCCACCATTCTGCAGGAACCATCTCTGTAGGGCTGCAGCCCCTGCAGCTGCGTTTGCAAGTCTGGAAGGTTTAAATGCAAAAACTTCGATACCATCTTAAAATATGCACCAGTTAGCTCGGCCGTGTCCAGTTCCACCCGGCTCCCTGGGTTAGCACGAGGAATCCATTAGTGGGGCTGGAGCAGCGGCACTGACGGCGCAGCCACCAAAAGGAGCCAGCGCATTCCCTGAGCAGGCGGCAGATGGGATCCGGGTGGTGCCAGCTGGGACACATGGACACGGGAGCTGTGCAGAGGGAAAGGGAGGCGGTGTGGAGCACCCAGCCAGCAGTGGGCCTCTGCCAATCCCAGGGATGAGCTCTTCCTGCAGGGATAACCATGGCCAGCCACAACCCACACAGACGTGCTGTCCCCATCTGGTTTGGTCGGCCCAGCCTGGCCTGGCTTTTATTTCCCACTTTTCATCTGCTGGTGCAATTTCTGCCAGGTCACAGGGAAACAGGTTGGCCATGGGACCAGGGAGGCCCAACCTGACCTCCAGCCCCAGCAGCATCCCTGGAGCAAGACACAAAATCTGGGAGTTGGCCTCCATTATCCTGCACCTGGGACTCTCCCATCTTGGCTTAAAAGCATATTTTTACAAAACTTTTCGTAATCCCACGAGGGTGTGAACAAGGGAGGGAAAGAAATCAGACTTCAGTTCCAAACCTCTGCAAATAAAGGTGGAAGAAGGTTTTTTTAAGTGAAAGAAATGTCATTTCCAACAGTTTAATGCAGAAAAGTCAAAAGAAATTTATTTCTTATTTTCCAGTATTTTTCCAAGTATCCTCCTGCACTGCAATGAGCAGTTCTAGTGTCACAGGTGTGAATTTTAAAGGGATGCTGCTTCCAGTGTTTGCTGAGCAAAGGTTAATGGCTGGGTTCAAATGCTGCAGTGTTGGCAGGGACACCTTCCACTGTCCCAGGCTGCTCCAAGCCCCATCCAACCTGGCCTTGGACACTTCCAGGGATCCAGGGGCAGCCACAGCTTCTCTGGGAACCTGTTCTAGGGCCTGCCCACCCTCACAGGGAACAATTCCTTCCCAGTATCATCAGTGGTATATAAAACTACTCTGTCAGTTTGAAGCCATTCCCTGTGTCCTGTCCCTCTATCCCTTGTCCCCAGTCCCTCTCCAGCTCTCCTGGAGCCCCTTTGGGCCCTGGAAGGGCTCTGAGCTCTCCCTGGAGCCTTCTCCTCTCCAGGTGAGCACCCCCAGCTCTCCCAGCCTGGCTCCAGAGCAGCTCCGGGGCTCCTCTGGGCTCTCTCCAGCAGCTCCAGGTCCTTGTGCTGCTGGCCCAGGGCTGGGGCAGCTCTGCAGGTGGGCTCTCACCTGACACAGGGGCAGAGGGGCAGAGTCCCCCTGCCCTGCTGCCCAGCTGGGGGATCAGCCCAGGGCACGGAGGGTTTCTGGGCTGGTTCATGTCCAGTTTCTCACCCATCAACACTCCCCAGGTCCTTCTCCTCAGGGCTGCTCTCCATCCATCCTCTGCCCAGAGGAGGATGAGGAGAGCCTTCAGCTCAGTGTGCAGCAGCAGGAAAGACAGAGGGATGAAAAGGAGCCATCCTACCCTAGAAGGAACCAGCCAAAGCATTCACTGTCTTTTTGTTCCAGCCTTCACTAAAACGCCATCTGCAAACAAGAGCAGCACCAACAGCAAAAATAAACCCAGTGTGGGACATGGTGGGAGAGAAACCAGAGCTGTGCTTGCACATCCCCAGGGTGCACAACCAGAAATAACCTGGGCCACCACTGACGAGGGGGAAAGAGAAGCAATGTCACAGAGCAGGTGGCCTGACAGCGGTTACCGAAGGCATGGCACAAGCAATCAATTCTCCTTGGAAGCCTCCAGAAGACAGCAAGGCAGTGAGTAACGGTCTGTATGGAATTGCAGGAACAAATCACATCAGCCTGACCTAATCTCATCCTGAGACATGGCAATGGCAGATGCGATCTCCCGGTCTTTAACCACAGGAAGTCTTCAATGCTGCTTCAAATGCAGAATTATGGTTGAGGGGGATGGTGGAGGAGGCTCTCAAATCAATCCCAGTCCACCAGGGGTTTGAAGGTGTGTACATAGCATGTTTGAGGGGCTGCAGGTTCCAGCATGACAGCTGGTGGTTGATGCTGGGACCTTAGGAACTGCTGCACACACCGGCACAGCCCGGGCTCCCCAGAAGCTCACAGCTCTGCTGAGCTGGATGCTGCCACTTCATCACCCCCCTGCCATCCCTGGGCAAGTCCAGGGTGTTTGCAGCAGGCGAGGAGGTCACCATGGTGCCACCAGGCAAGAACCCCCAAAGTCACCCTGCCGCAGTGTGGCCCTGGAACATCCCCCCCCTCCAAACCTTGGAGCATCTCCACCCTTCAAAGTCAAAGGGGTCAGCTGCAGAGAGCCTCGTGCTCTCCCATAACCTCTAACATCACTCACCTGCTGTGTTGTATGGCTTTTGGGGAGGGAGGGAGGGAAGGTGCCTGCCCTTTTTTATGGCAGCTCCTTCCCCGAGGAGCACAGAGAAGGATTAAGAGGTGCCAAGATCTTCACAGCCCAGCTGCTAAGAGTTGTCAGGACCTGGTACACCCGGCCTGACCTCGCCCACCCACTGCCTTGTCTTCCAGAGTGCTATCAATTCTTTATATATAGCAATTAAATGTGATAAATGGGCTGCAAAGTGCTATTTTGGGAGAGAGGAGGCTCCATCTGGGAGTGCTGCAGAGCTGGCTCAGCACGACCCACTGCACACCTGGCTCTCCCCACTAACCCGCCGTGGATGCTGCCCCACACCTAAATATGTGATATGGCACACAGCTATCTGGCGTGTTCCCAAGTGTGCTCCTCTCCCCTGCCTCTTCCACAAGCCTCCTTGATTTCTGTGGCTGCTGTTAGACACTGTCACTTTAAATACAGAGTTTGCCCAATGTCTGGGAGCGCAGCAAAGGGTGCTCAGGAGCAGCTCAAGCCACCCAGTCACAGCAGCATCCACAATTTACCTGGACCCTGTAAAATTCAGGTGAGCTCCTGGAAAAAGGAACCCCAATAAGAGGGGAAATACTTTGGGGGAAAGGTCAGGATGAGAGATAAGGACAGAGTGGAGGAGAAAAATCAAGATCCCCATCCCTGGAAGTGTCCAGAGCTTGGCTGGATGGGGCTTGGAGCAACCTGGCATCGTGACAGGTGTCCCTGCCCATGGCAGGGGGTGGGACTGGATGCCCTTCAAGGTCCCTTCCAACCCAAACCATCCTGGAACTCTCGCGTGCCCACGATGGGGTTTATTTAATGTGACCCCCAGCTCAGTGTGACTCCATGGAGGTATTTATTTAGGCACTGAAGGGGATCCAACTGCTGCTGCCTCCGGCTCTGAACACAGCACTCCTGGTGACTGGCTGTGCATTGCTCCAGCATCCAAAAATTCCATGCCCACCCCAACATCAAGGGGTGGTGACAAGGGGTGTGTGATGCCTCCCTGTGCCCCCAGCCCCGGGCAGCCCCCGGGATGCCAGAGGGGACCAAGCAGGTTCAGAAGCGGAGGGAGATAACCGTGCAACGCTCAGGGATGCTGCGGGGTGTCTGGCTTCTGGGGCAGGGCAGGGAACGGGGACCAGGACTGGAAGGGGAGTGGGACAGCCCCTAGACCCTCTCCGGTTGGAGGCGAGCTGAGACAACCCCCCATATCCTCCCTGGAATGGAAAGACGTCGTGACAGCCCCCATTCCCTCCCCAGGGCTGGGGGTGACCCACCGCGGCAGCCCCCCAACTCCCACCTTGCTGGGAAAGGACCGGGACAGCCTCCAAATCCTCCCCGGGCTCGTTGGGGACCGCGACATCCCCTAATCCCTCCTCGGGCAGCAAGGGGACCGCGCCAGCCCCGTCCAGTCCCCGGGACCCCGCAGCGGCGGGGGCTCGGTGGGCTCGGTGCCGAGCCCGGCTCGGCCGAGCCCGGCTCAGCTCCCCCCGACGGCCGCTGCCCGCGGCGCTCCCCAGCCCATCCCGCAGCGCCGGGCAGCCCCAACCCGTCCCCTTCTCTTCTTCCTCCTCCTCCTTCTCCTCCTCCTCGCTCTCCTCCCCCTCCACCCCCCCGGCCCGATTTGGGCAGCGGCGAGCCCGGCGCTGCCGGCAGAGCCGCCGTGTGCGGGCGCGGCGCCGGAGGCAGCTCGGCCCCGGGGGGGCTGCGGCGAGGCAGGAGCGGCCGCCCCGCTCCCCCGGCTCCCCCGGCCCGGCGGGGCGCGGCCCCGCGCTGCATGCCCGCCCCGGCGGCATGGCCCGCAGGCAGGCGCGGCCGGCGGGCGGCGGGCGCTGGCTGCCCTGGCTGGGGCTCGCCCTGCTGCCGCTGGCCGTGCCCCCCGCCGCCGCCCCCGCCGCCTGCCCCTCCGCCTGCTACTGCGTGGCCACCCCGGAGCTGGTGCAGTGCCGCTACGAGCGGCTGGAGGAGCCGCCGAGGGAGCTGCCGGCCGCCGTCCACAACCTCAGCATCGCCGGCAGCAACCTGAGCGTCCTGTCCCGCGCCGCCTTCGCCGCCCGCCCGCTGCGCGACCTCCGCCTGCTCCGCCTGCGCCACGACAACATCCACACCATCGAGGACATGGCCCTGCAGGGCCTGCCCGCCCTGCGCACCCTCGACCTGAGCCACAACCCGCTGCTCTCGGTGGCCGCCGGCGCCTTCGCCGGGGTCCCGCAGCTGCGCACGCTGCAGCTGAACCAGGCGCTGCTGGCGGCCCCGCTCGAGGAGCAGCTCGCCCTGGCCATGCGCAACCTCAGCCTGCGGCGCCTGGAGCTGGCGGGCAACGCGCTGCAGGCGCTGCCGGCCGCGCTGCTGCCGCCCGGCCTGGAGGAGCTGGACCTGCGGAACAACTCCCTGCAGCGGCTGGCGGCCGCCGAGCTGCGCAGCCTGGACGCGCCCGAGCTGCGGGGGCTGCGCCTCAGCCTGGGCGCCAACCCGCTGAGCTGCGACTGCAGCCTGCGGCCCTTCCTGGCCTGGCTGCGCGGCGCCGCCGCCCGCGTGCTCGACGCGCGGAGCCTGCGCTGCGCGGGGCCGCCGGGGCTGCGCGGCAAGGCCCTGCTGCGCCTGCGGCCCGAGGCGCTGGCCTGCGGCCTCGGCGAAGGCGGCGAGCCCGGCCAGCTGGAGACCGCCTCCTACGTCTTCTTCGGCATCGTGCTGGCGCTCATCGGCATCGTCTTCCTCATGGTGCTCTACCTGAACCGCCGCGGCATCAAGCGCTGGCTGCACAACCTGCGCGAGGCGTGCCGCGACCAGATGGAGGGCTACCACTACCGCTACGAGCAGGACGCCGATCCGCGCTGCGCCGGCACCCCGGGCCTCTGACGGCACCCCCGGCCATCGCCCGGCGGCACCCGCCCGCCGAGCCGCCCCTCAGCGCCTCGACGCCTCCGCACCCGGCCCCTGCCTCGCCCCGGCCCAGCCATCCCCTTGCCGAGGCCCCACCGAAAATCGGTCTGTGAGGACGAGCCGCCCTCGGGGTGGGCACCGGGGTGCACCAGAGCGGAGTGACCCTCCCCGGAGGGCTGGCTTCCCCTTCCCACACCTCCGACCCTGCAGGTTCCCGCAGGGCGCCAGGCCGGACCGTTCCCCCATCCAGTGCCCGCTGGCAGGGAGCACACCCGGCTCGGCCCCGCGGGGTGCCAGCATGCACGGCCCGGCGCTCCCGGAGGATTGGGAGGCTTGCACGGCTGGTCCCTGTGCGGCGGCGGGGCCCTCCGGCACGCAGGATGCGCGGCTTGGCGCTCACACCCGAGTGCGTGCTCAGCACGGCCCAGGAAGCCGCAGGCAATACCTGAAACTGTCCTCCTGGACGTTCCTGGAGCCTGGACTTGACTTTGACTATGTACAGCTCTCTTTCCTATTAGATTTCTATTTGACAGGTGCAAAGTTTAACTTCATTTCTTTTCTTTTTTTTTGCCTTTTTGCTGCAAAGAGGAGAACACATCATCCAGCTGCTCCCCCCGGGAAGCGACGTGCTTTTCCGAGCCCGTTTATCCATTTAGTTTTGTTCAGTGACATTTCCAGCTGGTTCCAGGCACAAGGCGATGCTGCAGCTGTAGGAAACGCCTCCGCCGGCTGCGTGCATGTTCCCCGGGGCACGCGGGGCAGCCCTTTGACTCTAGAATGTAGCGTAGACCTGGCTGTCTCGGCACTTTGTAATTTAAAACGAGCGAAGCAGGAGCTCCCGCCCTAATTCCCCTGCCCGTGTTTGCTTTAGTGCCTGTTACTATATCCTAGAGCAAATATATTCAAAGCTGCACCCACTCCATCGTCTATTTTCTATGAAGCTCCTTGCAAACGGTTGCCTAATATCCCCGTGGCTGAGGCGAAGTTACTGTGGTGGGTTTGCCAGAGGTAGGGAGCTCTGGGCTCCTCTGTTTTCATCGGTGCTTGGGAACCTCTCTTGCTGAGCTGGTTTGGTGGTCAGGGATGCAGAGCGGTTTTGTGTGGCTTGTGCACAGATCTCAGTCCTGATCCCTCCCTGGCAGCAGCACAGGGGCTCAGGAAAATTATCCAGGTAACAGTTTTCTCAAGTAGTCTTTCTCTCCCGGGTGGCTTTGTACGTAACCCATGAGGTGCCAGAGCGCTGAGCCTCTCCGCTGCGGGGCTGCCCCGAAGGAAGCTGCAGCTTTTGTAATGTGGCGTGTTGGAATGCTGAGTTTGGGTGCTGGGATGAAACCCGAAGCGTTGCGTTTCGATCCGTGTGCGTTTTCCTTTCTCCACAGCGGGAGGCGGATGCAGGCGGGGCGGGCAGGGTGAGGAGCACGGCGGGATGCAGCCGGGGCCGGCGCCACGGTGTGCCGGGGGCTCGGGGATGCTCGGGGGCAGCTGGCGCCCGCTGTGCTGGGCTTGGATTGAGAGTTCTGTGGGAGTTGTGTTTCCTGAGCCTGGCTGCGTGTGGAAAGCGCAGTTCTTTCCATCCCTGGAGGCTCGGGGGGGATGATGCAGCCCGGTGCAGAATCCTTTGCATTTTTCCCCTTAGAACTTCTTCCCCTTGAAATCCCGGTGTCGAGGTGGATCCCTTGGGAAAGGAGAGCGGGAGCAGAGCCTGCAGCTGGGCTGTGTTCGCGTAGGGATACAGCACTGGCAATCAAAATTATTGTCCTGGCTGCTCTCAGCTGGTCCTACTGAGCAGGGGGCTGGTTCCCCACTCTATCCCGGCTCCCGGGGAACCCCGAGATCCCCAGGGCCCAGCTTCTTGCAAAACTTGTTGCATTTTGAACACCTTTTCCTGAGGTTTCCTCCCACGGAGCTTGTGGGCTCTGGTGCCGCCTTGTCACTCCTTGCAATCAGTGCCAAGGGGAGAAATCTCAGCCTGCCCTTGCCTTCATTCACTTCCCCACCTCCTCCCTCCCTTTCCCACCCCAGCGCAGCCAAAGCCTGAGCAAAAGAAGGGGCAGCGGGGTGGATTTGCACATCTGGCAGAGCACAACCAGATGAGGGGTGTTGGAGTAGGGAGAAGCCTGGAGGGAGCAGGGAGCAGCCTGGAGGGACAGGGAGCAGCCTGGAGGGACAGGGAGCAGCCTGGAGGGAGCAGGGAGCAGCCTGGAGGGAACAAGGAGCAGCCTGGAGGGCTCTGCGGGCAGACCGGGCTGCTGGAGCAGGGAACAGAACACCACCGGTCTGGCAACAGGCGCCAGGATCTGGCAATAGATAAGGGGAAAGAAATCGCCTCCAGGCAAAACGAGAAGTGGCCAAACACTCCCCGAGCCCAAAGCCCTTTCTCTGAAGGGGTGGCTGGTGTGAGTAGCTGTTTGTTCCAGCTTTTCCTGAGGCTGGAGGGATGGAGGGGGTGGCTTTGATCCAGGGATGAGGACACTTCTCGTTTTGGCACCCAAAGGTTCGGAGCATGCCCTCCAAACTGGGTGCAGTAAGACCCCTCCAGGGACACCAATGCCCCTCAGGCGACGTGCAGGGGGTAGGATGGGGGCGGATAACCCGCTGTGGGAGCACAATTCCTGTGGCTTGTTAGCATCCATCTTATTCTGTAGAGCACATACCCCGCACCGTACGAAGGAGCAGCATCGGGGAACCTCTGGATTGGGGCGTTGTCACCCAGCTGAGACTTAAAATGTGCTTTTTGGGTTCCCAAAGGCAGCCCTGTGTTTGGAGAACCCCAGCTGCCATCACGTTTGCATGCAGTCCCTTTCCATGAAGGAACGTGGACCTCCCAGTGTCCCAAGCTCGTGGCAGGAGCTGCTGCCCAAGTGGAAAGTTACCCCAGCAGCTCCTGGAGCCAAAGGAAAAACAGGATAGAAACAGCATCTGTGATATGAACCACACAAAACATGCTCAGAGCCCCGTGCAGTGGCTCATCACCAAAACAGGAGGTGGAAAAAAGCCAAAAAATGTCCATTCATATGTCCTGCATATGAAATGGAACCGGCACTTTGCAGCCAGCGCAGGCTTTCAGATCTGTTTTTCCTTCCTTATCTTCCAAATCTCAGATGTTCTTGGGTCAATCCAGCTGGCAGGGAGGAAGGTTTGGCTGGGGAGGGGGATGGGGGTGCAGCTGGAGCTGGGATGGGCACCCTGCCTGCCATCCGAGCACGTTCAGGTGCTCGTGTCACCCAACAAGGGTATCCCAAGGGTGGCACGAGGTGCTCCGTGGTGCCCAGGGCTGTAGGAAGGAGGCTGAGTGGGGTCTCCTTTAGTGTAGAAGAGGCCAAAACTTCCCAAAGCATGGTGATGGCAGCTGGATTTATCCAGGAGAAATACCTGGGCTGGAGCATCACCCTTGTCCTCGCTGAGCACAGGGCTGTGGTGCTCCTGCACTGGGGAGCCTGTAAGGACAGCTACGAGCTGTCTGTCCTTACAGGGACACACAGAATTAATGATAATTAATTCTCCCCAAGCAACTTCACCCCTGAGAACCTACACACCATGCTCCTTAGTCCTCACATTCCTTCCTCTATTATAACAAATTAACCCAGACCATCAGAGGGAGGAAAAATACCCTCTGCTTTTCATTGATTCCTTTAGGAAAAGCAAGACAGGGATGTTACCCTTGTACCTTGGGGAAACTGAGGCACAAAGCAGGGTTGAATTCCTGATAGCAAGGAGGGGTTTGCACAGGGGAAAAAACCCTCAGAAATGGATTAAAGTCCTCACCAGGGTTCACCTGAAATACTGGGCAGCTTCAGGACCACCACCCCCAGGACAGTGCTGTTTGTCCTTCCTCTGGTTCAGAGGTGGCTCTTGTGCCCTGCCCAGAAACTGAGAGTGTTAATAAGGATTTCTGCCATGTACCTGTGGATGTTTCTAATCAGCCAGGTTGGGATATTTCTGAGAGATGAGGGTTCCTTGCTGAGCATGGACCTGTCTCAGCAGCAAAGAGGTGGCTGGAGGTGGCACCCCCAGGGATCGGGGGACTTTTCCTGAGGAACAGGGGCTGCAGACAGTCACCTGCCTGTGTCCTGCCTGGCCCTTGGCTGTCCCCCACACTGAGAGGGACACACTGGCAGCCCCGGGGCTCCATCCCTGTGCACGGACTGGTGGTGACATCCAGTGCTGGATCCTGCAACTACAGCCAGGCGCCGTGTCCCCATCCCAGTCCCTGCCCTGCCCGGGGTGAGCCCACTGCTCCCTTCACCCCAGCCCAAACAAACCTGACCCTCTGCCCATCCTTATCCTGTTTGCTCACCGGGAACGGCTATGGGTGACTCCCTGAAAGCATCTCTGGCACTGGCCTGCAGAGGATGGGCTGGAACTCAGAGTTAGCTGTGCTGAGCTGGGAGGAGAGGGGCTCAGGGACAGCAGCCTTGGCAGATAAAACAACCATGGGGACACAGGAGCCCTCGGGATGAAGCCTGCAGCCATCACTGAAGGGACACTGCTGGTCCCAGTCCCCTGTCAGCCCCAGGGACACCCTCCACCATCAGGGGAGGGCTCAGTGCCCTCCAAAGGAGGAGGCTCTGAACAGTCTCTTGTTCCCAGGCCTCATCCAAGTAGCACATGGATATTCCTCTAAGCCCAGCCCAGCTTCTGGGGCAGAGATGTTTGGAAAAAGATGACAAAGAAACCTGGATTGAGATTACAAAGGGAATATTTTATTACTTGTAACACTCCATTCAGCTAAATCCACATAGCAGTACACAGAAACTTTTCAGAAAAGTGCAAGTTCTCACTCTGTATTTGTAATACACCCTAGTTTTACAGAACACACACTGGGTAAAGAGGAGTGCAGATGCAGAACTCCCCAAGGTTCCAGGCAAGGAGAACGATGCAACTCGAGATACTTCAATCACCTTGTACAAAGTTGTTCTTGAGCACAGGGAATCAAGCTGGACTGTAACCACCCAGGTGTCACCATGCAAGGAGCCCCCCTCTTAGTTGGGACAGGACAAAAAAGGGAATGGAAGAGAAAACAAAGTCATAACAGGATCAGTTTTAAAATCAGAGACCACCCAGGTGCTTCCTAAAGCAGCACACACATCCCGCCCTGCCCAAGTGACAGAGCCCATTGTTCCTCTCCTGGCATCCACTGTAGTGTCACAAACAGTTCCTGTAAGGAAATGAGAGCTGGAATCCCCAGTAACCCCAGGAGCCTGGCAGGGAGGGCACCCAAAGTGCTGCCTGAGCACAGCTGAACCGGGGAGCAACACCAGGGATGTCAGCATGCAGGTAACCAAGCAGCAGAGCTTGGGAGCAGGCCAGGCAGGGAAGGGAGCCCTAGGCTGCAATGGGCAACTCACCCGGACAGCTGAAACCCTAGAGGGTCTGTCCTCGTCATTTATTGATGTCCCCATGGGCAACACCAGCGTGCCTCTCCCCTCCTCAGAAGGGTTGGGTATTTCAAAGGAGGCAACGAGCAGAGCCCCTCGGGGCTGTTCTCCTGCAGCCCAAGGCAGCCCCAGCTCCTCGGAGTCACATCCTGCTGGGGACACAGGGGAGGCGCAGCTGCCCCAGCAGCCCAACACAGCGTGGGGGCTGCACTGCTCCTCTGGGCCACAGCTGCAGCCCAGCTCTCCCTGTTACACACCTCCCCTCCTCCTCTGCCACACCGGAGCGTGCACTTCCCTCACACATCCTCAGAGGGGCTGGGAGAGAGACGTGGACAGTGCTTGCAAATATTTCATCCACACCTGGATGCTCTACCACAACCTCAGTAAAAAACCCAGCTACAAGCTCTGCCTCACAGACATTCAGCCTTGCCTGGCCAAGCCCTGAACTTGGAAAGCCTTGCCTGCCAAAGCCCCCTCCTGTCCCAGGCCCACAGAAACACGACGTCACCACAGAGATTAAACCTGTCACAGCCAAGGGACAAACCCAAGCCCGCTGGATTTTATTAAACACTAAACCCAACACAATGGCTGTAGGACCGCAGCTTTAGCCAGTGTCCAGCCTTTGAAAAGGCGCGGTTTACCTGGAAGTACCTCGGAAATGACATCCACAGCGTCCTTTGATCTGTGATCTGCTTTCTAGTCAAGTTAGAAAAGCTTTTGTTCTTATCTGAGAAGTGGGAAAGAACAGCTGACAGCTCAAGAAAGGTTGTGCACAAACCAAGTCAACTCCAACACGATGCATAACAAAGTTACAGGGCAAGGAAATGAGAATTCCAGTGCTTCACAGTAACAGAAGTAAGGGATGCAAGCTCAGAGGGAGGAGATAAAGGAGTTCCAGAAATGGAACAGTATAAATATATCAAACAGTTCCAAGAAGTAGGAAAACAACAGTAGCAGCAGTTTCAAAACAGCACACAGTTATTATACCCTGAAAGTACATTCAACACCTTGAGCCTGCTGCTGTCCTCCCAAAAGCATCACTACAGCTACAGCTCACTGTCAAACCTATCCAAGGGGAAAATCCCAGATACATAACACCCCACAGCTCAGTTTTCTTCTTTAATTAAACAGTTAGACAATGAACAGGTACCAGCTTCCAGCAAAGCTCATTTGGAAACATTTTCTCCATTTCTAGCACTTGCCTACTGACACAAAGCAGACCTCTGGGAAGCTGCAGATTCCTGCTCTTTGTAGAAGCACAACCATCCCTCACAAGACTTGACTGCTAAAATAATACTCAGCTGGGCTCATCACAGACACTCTATGCTTTTTACAGTGTTTGTTCAAAATTATGTCCCAAGTCACTTGTTCTCTTGACTGCTTGGAGAACAAAATCCTCAACGCCTCAGGGTTTAATCTGCTGCCAATGGAAGGAAGGGCAAGAGCTCCTTCAAGTTCAGCGCAGTGGGGATCCAGATCCGCACCCTTTCTGGGAGAGCTGAAGTCAAAGCAGCAGTCAGAAATGCCTTCCCAGCCCTACCCAGCATGGACAACAACAAAAGCATACTCTGAGCGTAACTGGGTTTACTTATTTTCCCCCCATGGCAGTCAAATGTACAATCAAGGTAAAAAAAGCCAAGCTTTTGGCATTAGATACATTTCATTCAATGGCAGAACAAGTTGGAGATACTTTCTCTTCAAATAAAAAAATAAATAAATAGCAGTGACAGGTCAGAATTTGTGCAACACAGACCTTCTCCGGTACATGTACATTCACAGACACTGAAATACTTCTCCATGAACATAGTGCAAAGCTGCTGGCAGCAGGAAACCCCCAAACCTCAGGGCTCTCTGAAGCCGTGGAGAGAAAACTCACTCAGACCTACCCTGTGCCATTCTGTGGCATCCAGCTGCGAGGGCATCATCCGAGGGAGAATGAGTTTGGAGAGGCAACAACAGCGGCAAAACAACAGCTTGAACTCCAGAGCACCTTGGGCTCTCCTCCCACCATCTCCAGCACAGACAAAAGGCAGCACTGAATCGCTGCTGCTTCTCTAGACTTGCTGACAATGACAGCAGGGAGCTCCCAGAACCAGCTCTCCTGAGCCAAAACACAGCCTCTATTGTCCAAAAGCCAATAGATAACCACAAGGAGAACTTTAGTATTGGTTTGGGTGGGTTTTTGTGGAAAATGGGATTAGCAGTCTCACATGCTGCTTGAGCAAAGGGAGAAAAATGAGAGAAGCTGTTCAAAATTTGCCCTTTAAGATAAAGAATAATAGAATTTACAAAGTGCTATTCTAACAGAAAACACCCAACAGGACATGGCCAAAAATTTTTTTAAAAATCACAACTTAGTAACTCCATCAGTCTCTCATCTCCACTTTCTTCCTTGGTTTCTTTCTTCTTTAATACACAGACAACATAAATTCAGGCCAGCAAAAACAAAGGAGTCACTGACTGGCCTTCTTCATTCCAAGTAATGAATAGAGAAAACCAAGAAAGATTAACACCCTTCAGAGATGTGGGACAAAGAGAAGCTACAGAGCCTATGGCAGTCAGAAGGGGCAATTTTACCACGGAATGACCAAGCTCCTGCTCCTTTGGAAGCCTTGGAAAAGCTTCCAGGCAATTCCAACCCCAAGCTGCAGCTGTTGCCACTATTGTTGCACTGCCACATATTTTGAGATGCACAGGGGAAAGCTACAATGCCCAAGAACACCTTTACCAACAGAAGGATTCTTAAGTAGCTGAAAAATGACAATTATTTGCCTAAACAAGAAATGCTGAGCTCTGCTTTGATGCTTTTGTAAATGCAGACCCACATGGAAGGTCTCTGAGAGCTGCAGGGAAGAAGCTGCCTTTGCTGTCAGTTTAGAGTTACCACTCTGTAAAACTTTAAACACCTTTTCACACACAAAAAAAAGGTGTTCGAGGTACCTGAACTCAGTTTAAGACAAGATGTAAGCAGCTAAGCTCAGCTGCCTCAGAAGTTCTAGGGCAGTTCATTTGCATTGGTGTGGGTTAATTCAACTTTTGGTCAAAAGGCCTGAAAACTGCAACAACAAATTCTACCCTTTCCTTTGACCTCCTCTCCTTGTCCCCGTTTGGTGAAAAGCCTGACAAAAGAATGCTTCTTCTCTGCAGAAAAAGAATGCAGCTGTTTCAAACACACACACACACACAGATGAGACCGGCTCTGCCCCTGGGTCTTTGTTCCCCGCGGTGCCTCCGGGGCTCTACGCAGAGCGCCAGGTCAGCCCGTTCTTGGCAGGCTCCAGGAAATTCTCAATCAAAGCCGCGATCAGCTTCTGGAGCTCTCCTTCCAGCACACTCCTGTCACTGCAGGGAACAACAGCCGGGTCAGAGGTGTGGGAAACGCCCGAACATAAAGAAACAAACAGCACGACCTGCTGGGGAATGGACTTGCTCTGCTGGGTTCCCACCCCTCCAGTGGAGAGACCCCAAACCGCCCGCTTTAACAAGCTCCTTTTCAGCAGGGATTATCTTGGAATCGGTGATGGTTCGGGTGGGAAGGGACTTCAAAGGATGGTGTCCAGAGCCCTCTAGTGGCCTTTTTCTTCCATTAATTTCAATTAATGCTGCAGTAACCAGGGGGTGAGGCCCGGCACAGGCTGCCCTGAGCAGCTGTGGCTGCCCCACCCCTGGCAGTGTCCAAGGCCAGGCTGGAGCAACCTGGGACAGTGGCAGGTGTCCCTGCCCGTGGCAGAGGGGTGGAATGAGATGGTCTTTAAGGTCCCTTCCAACACAAACCATTCCATGACTCCATAACACAAGAAGTTTCTCTGGTGTAAACACAGCCTGGGGTTTTTTGCCTTCCTTTTAAACTGGAAGAAGCTCAACCCACATGAACAACATCTAGTTGCTCTCTGGCAGCTCAGAGTAACACAGCAGATTCCCACAGGCAGTGGGAACCCCGCTGGCTGCAAAGACACTCAGCAGCAGCAGCAGCTCAACCTCAGCAGAGAAAGAGAAGCCTGGATGGGATACTCAGTGCCCTGGTCGGGTTGACAAGGTGCAGGCTGGTCACAGGTTGGACTCTGATCTCAGAGAGCTTTCCTAGCCTGAGTAATTCTGTGATTTTGTCACCTGATCCCTTTTTGACTCTCAGGAAGTGGGGAGCTGGGTTTGCTGGAGAAGCCCAGTGCAGCAGAGAAGGTCCCCGTGTGCCTGTGCTGTGGGCAGAGGGCGGGCACTGACCTGTGCCCGGGCAGCGCGCACATCTCGGCGTAGTACTTGATCTTGGGCTCGGTGCCGCTGGTGCGCAGCGTGGCCACGCAGCCGTTCTGGAAGGTGAACGTGATCATCTGGCTGCTCTTGCTCACCGGCAGCACCTGCAGAACAGCAGCAGCCCCTGAACTCCCCTGCAGCAGCACCTGGGAGCTCAGGAGCTGCAGCAGCACCGGGCTCAGCGCGCCAATAGAGGGCGCTGATGGCTGTACCACAATAACCACGGCATTCCCCATCTGCACTGAAGGTGAACTTCCCTTCAGCTCCTCCAGCCCTCCTCTGCAAAAACCCTCTGTAACCCACCGACTTCTTGTTCAGCTGGCTGCTGTCATAGCCAGTGGTGACGTCTCGGACGTGCAAGATGTTGTAAGGCCCACAGCACTTGGGATAAGACTGAGGGCCATCGAAGTTCCGCAGTCTCTCAAATATCCTTTTGATAGTGGGAGGATCATAGCACAGGAAATAGGAAGTCTTGGATATGTGATATCCATACCTGCAAGCAGATTAATGTTTTAAGACTCAGAAGGTTTTGGCACATACGGTACCCAGAAGATCTCAGTACAAGGCTTGATTCTGACAAACACAACCCTTGTTTTACTGCTGGGGTTGCACCATAGCCATTCCTTCCACCTCTGCTGTTGCAGATCCCTTCTGGCAGTGGGAAGCCATTCCCTGTATCCTACCCCAAATCCCTCTCCAGCCCTCCTGGAGCCCCTTGTGGTATCTGCATTAGTGATGGGCTGTAATCCGTCCTACATCAAAAAGCCCCACAAGAACTTACAATGAGAAAACATCTGAGGGACACAAACAATACAAATATACATGTATTTACATTTAAATAAACGCTCCTTAGATTATTCCCAGCTCTAAAGCAGTGGGGTAGAACATTCTGATAAAAACACTGCTCACGTTTCATAAATGTCAACGAGTTTCTGTGCCAGGGTCAGGCCCTGGCCCTGCAGGTAAGTTGCCATTTCAGCAATGACCACAGCTGCACTCACTCCATCCTTATCCAGCACTGATGTGCCACACATGAAGCCTAGGAAGAAAAAAGGGATGGTGGAAAAAAGAACCTGACAGATGATTACACTGATTTACTCGACTGAAGTTTTAACCTTTGGTCCTGTAGAGGAAAACTGGCCAGTACATGGAAGCTGCTTTATTGCTGCATATGCAGGAGAAATCTAACTTGGGGGTGATAGGGCTGGAAAGATAAGCAAACACCAGAATCAGCTGGTAAAATTTATTATGGGAGTTGGCAAATCAATTTGATGGGAGCAAAAGACCAATGCTATTAACTAGTAGGATAAAAACAAAGTACTTCTTGTGTGTTTTATTTCATAACTAAGATCAGTCCTTCCAATTCACATTCCCCCCTCAGTTCTCAACAGCTAAAAGGGATATCACCACTCATACCAATAGACTCCTCAAATGCAAAGAGAACTTCTTTTCCATTGTCTAGGAGATTTTTTACTCTGCTTCCAATCCATTTAAAACCAGGGAGTGTTTCCTAAAACAAAAGGGGAAAAAGGAGTGCTTAAAACACATCGTTTCCATTTAGTTCCAATTCAAAGAAAAAAGTATAGCCACTGTTGCCTTCACTTCCAACTAAAAAATAAATTAAACAACAACCAAAAACAAAGTGTAACTATGTATTTTGAATTATCAGGTCAAAGGGAAAGACTACTACAGAGTCAAAACACTAAAGTTTACGGATGTTCCTCTGATTTTTTTTGAGTTATTTCCTTAAATTTACATCTAATTAATTGACAAGCAGAATAGGGACAGTAAAGAAGGATCAGACAAGTCCTATCTTCAGTTAGGATGATGAGCCCAAGGCTAAGAGCCACTGGATAGCATTTTCCTAATGGATACTCAACTAGGACACACACAAGTATCAAACCAAGGGACTGTGGTGCTCTGAGATCACATCAGATCATCCGTGCTGCTCATCAGATGAGACACTCAGGAGGAAAAGCTACAGAAACATAAAAGCAACACTTTTAGGGGGAGAGGGAGGGAGGGGAGAGCACTCTTCTGGGGTTTTTTACATAAATCATGCAAAGGCAGCCAGAAGCTTAGAAACAGCTTTTCTTGGAGAGAAGGAAGTTACAAATAAAAACGAGGGGGAGCTTTTAGAGAAGGCCAAGAGGTTCTGTAAATGCCTGGCTTCTCCTTTTCTTTCAGTCAAGTATGTCCTTTCCCAATTAAAGCAAAAACAACAGTATTCAGAGAGACAATCAAATCCACTGCCAGTAACTGACATTTACCCTGCTTAGGCTTATCTGGCCAGTCACTCCAAATGTTTTCAGAGTTGCTTTCAATTTTAAATTCCTCATTGTTTAGAAAAATATTTACTCCTATTGCACATGGATTTCATTAAGACACGGATAACCGAGGCCTGGCCCTTTGTATGTTTGAGTCATGATTTCAGGAACCTCTCTTCTGGCTAACATCCAACAGAAATCAGATTTAATCTGGATGCAGATCAGTCATGGGGGGGAGCACCCCCAGTTTCCTTTTCAGCACGTTCTTAACAAAGCTGCATTAAAGATCTGAACACAAGAGCTCCTCTGCCTGTCCCTGCCTCAAGTAAACCCAAATTCAAAACCCACTGGCACGGGGCACCTGAAGGGCCATTGTGTAACCTCCAAGGGCTCATTACAAACCCATCAACACCGTAGTGAACACTCCGGCTGCACAAACCTCCACTCTCTCACACAGAAGAATTTCTCTCTAGGGAGACAACCACAGCTAAGGTATTCCTGTTACCTGGAATTCAGGTGTTACTTTGTGTCCCTGTCACTGAGCTTTGCCCAGGCTGATCTCCCAGTCTGAGAACACTGACGAGATTGCAATCAGGCTTGTCTGGGTGAAAGAACACTCTCTGTGAGCTGGAATCCCTCACAACTCCCAGTCAGAAGCCTGGAAGCCCCCTGCCTATTTTCCATTCCGTGAGGTCACCGGCAGGAGTTTGGATGGAGCCGACAGCACGCAACCCACACTCACCTCGAAGTGAAATCCCTCTTTCAGTGCAATTGCCCTCAAAATCTTGGAGGAGACTGTGGTTGCCAGCATGTAAACATTCCTCACATCGGCATCCTGGGGGCAGTTCTCCTTCCAGCAGGAAAACATCCACCAGCCAAACAAGGCTGCCAGCTCATTGCCCGTGAACACCTTCCAGCAGGCACTGTGGGGACAGGCAGGGTGAGAGGAATTCTGCTCTCCCTGCACACGGGGACAGGCAGGGGGATGGCTGGGGGACAGGAATCCAGTCACTGAGCACTGGGACAGGCAGGGGGACGGCTGGGGGACAGCAATCCAGTCACTGAGCACTGGGAGAGGCAGGGTGAGGGCTGGGGGACAGGAATTTCACAGTCACTGGACACCAGGATGTGAGCACAGCACTGTCAAGCCGCTCTAGGCAAAGCCACCACACCGACAGGACTCCACACTTCTCACACCTCCAGGATTTAGGAGCCCAGAGTCTTCTGCCAGCAAGGAAAGACACCCCTGGGGTCTGCTGGCTGGCAGCTCTAGCACAGCTCAGGCCTTTGGCTACCCAGCAGCAGGGGAGCAGTCTAGAACTGATCCACACAGAGCAGCCTGTGCCATCTGTACACTGCAGTCAGGCAGGGACTGCACAACTTTTACTTACACAGCCATCAGAACTGGGGCCTGCTAATGGGAGAAAAATGATTTCTATTCAATATGAACAGGCAGGGGAAAAAAAAGGATTAAACATATAAAAGAAACAACAAAAACCACTCCACCAAAAAAGCCCATGAAAACTGACAAGAAAGGTTTGCCTGACATAAATGACAACACAGTAAACAACAAGATTTTACTGTCTTTAGTAACCACTCAGTTTTCAGCTGAGCTTTATTTGGCTATTTACTATTACACCATTAAGTATTTAACCTAATCTCTGCTGATTTAAAACATATTTGGAGCTATACCAAAGGATAAAATTAAAAGAAAAAATATCCATATACCTAAAGAAAAGAGAGGATTGAAGGCCTGTGCCTGGCAACCATCTGGGGACATTCTGTGACTCTCACCACCTTTTCTGCAGGAAGGCACAATGAAGGGTCCCATCACTTACTTTTCCTGCAGCTCTGCCACTGCCAGTCGATCTGCATCTGGATCAGTGGCCACTACTACCCTGGCATCTTCCTTCTCTGCAAGCCTCAGTGACAATTCCTGGTGGGAGAAGAAGGAGGGGGTAAAACCCCCCCAAAACATAAGAGGTAAATCAACCCACAGCCTTCCTACTTACACCTAACACCCAGTGAAAGAAAAATCCCCCAAGGATTGCCTGCTGTATTAATAGAGATGAAAGCAAATTCTCCTTGTTCTCTTCCTTAGTTTGTTTTCCCCCACATAAATCTGATGAAGAAAAAACCAAAATACCAGCACAGATTCTCCTTCCTCAGGATTTGGGCACCTGACAGTAGAGAAGTCTGGATCTGGATCTTTTTGTTCCGGTACTGGAATGGGGGACTGAAATCCAAAGGCTTTGAACGCCAGCTGTACGTACTCATGCCCCACTCCATGGAAAGAGGTATGGACAAACTTCAAACTGGTCTGCACGTTCAGCTCCCTGAGGAGAAAACAGAACCTCAGTAAGATTGCAGCTGCTTAACAAGACTGCTTTCAGGAGGGAAAGCAAAATCAACTGCAGTTCCCCTTTGTTCTGTTCTGCTGATTTCTGCACTAATTTCAAATGAATGAGTGAAAGTGCTTATTTTGCACTAGAAATTGCTGAGTTAAAGCTTATCCTGGAAAATGAAATATTTACCTTCTGCAGAACCAGATCAAAGTCTCCCAAGAATAAACTGTTGATTTCTACATCAAACTCAAGCTCTTCCACCACCTTAAAATGTTATTCCAGATCTGCTTTGTGCCATCTATCTCCTCCTTTTATTCTCATCTTCTGCCCCATCTAACCTTTACACTGAATCTATTTTATGCATGTGCACCTCACTTTTACTCTGAATCTCTGTGTTTTCTTCAGAACTCTTGGAGGATATTCACTTGTATTAAATGGTTTCTACTGGGGTGCTTCACAGTAGCTTAACTCCCAAAGGCATCTGGTTTATTCTCAACCAAATGGTTTAATCCTAAGTGTGGTGACCCTTGAATTTCATGACACCTCAGAACACGGTGAAGTCTCTTTGCAGTCAGTTTTTCCACATGCAACTCTCAGCTCACTTAAAAACGCAACTTAGCTACCTTTTGCTTTATACAGTACCTGTGATAGCAGATCTTTGTTAGATCCTCCATGTAGCTGTCACAAATTTTCTTCAGAGGATCCTGTCTCAGGGGACTGGTATCTACCAGATTCTCATTCCAGGAGCCATTCCATGGTTCAACACACTCCTCTATACATTTTATAATTTCCTTGTCATGAGGAGAGGTGATCTGTGCTCCATTTTCCCAATAAACCTGGTCAAAGTTGAAGCAAAACAAGAGTTTATTTACAAATATCATTAACCTGATAAATCCTTTCAGCTACAGGATTCCATCTACTTTCTGCCTAAGTCATCCATGGAAATCCTTATCTGACTGGCTTGATTCCCAAGACATTTGGAACCATTCAACATGAACCTCTGAGTTCACGACTGCAGTTGTGATAAACAGAGCTTACACAGCAACACAACCTGTTTTCACAAAAGCTGGTATTTCATTATTACTAGGCTGCAACACCAGGATGTGAGGAACCAAACCCAGGCACTTATACCTGGGAGTGTTGTGCAAACTGTAACAGCAGTAAAGTATCACCTTCTCCGAGGCTGGCACTCCTTCTGAAAAAGGGGCACAACTTGGTTTTGAACCCAAAGCAAAACAGATAAGCAGTGTGCCAAGGTCCGTGTTTTTCCACAGCTGAACAACTGTAATCTCTCAGCTGGAAACACTCCCTAGAGTGGAAACAGCATATCTGACCCTCAGCTGTAACAAAGCCTTTGTTGAAGAGTTAGAGGCCAGTTTTCCCACAGCCTGCTGCCAACAGCACGGCTGAACCCACAGTGCAGACACTGCTCAGATAATCTGCACAGCCTCTGTTTTCTCATCACTGTCCTCTGGGGTTGTCACCTGCACTGAAAACTGTCCAAAACCTTCAGAAGCTGCTGAAATTCACACGGGAAATTGTGGAAGATGAAACTGCTCTTGGGAAAGACGAGGAAACAACCCAGCATCCTGGCAAAAATAAACCAGGACACAAACCAGCATCCTGGCAAAAATAAACCAGGACACAAGCCAGCATCCTGGCAAAAGCAAACTGCTGTGTATCAGAAGAACATAGACTTGCTTCTTGACAACTGCAGCACCTGGGAAATTGATGTGGCTTCTTTCCTTACTCATTGCTCCAGCTAAGCAGAAGCAAAGGCTGGTGAATAACTCTGCAACTTGTTCCAGGGAAGGCAAGAGCAGTTCAGTCACCCCCAAGAGCTCTCTCTGGGCTGGCAGGACTGCCTTTCTTCACATTGCCATCACTCACTGACCTGCCACAGGGGTTCTAGAATGCTCAGCTAAAGTTGAGATTTAGTTCAGGTTCTTATAAAGCTGAGGAAAAAAATACTCAGTTAAAACACTGCACTTGCTATTGTGGATGGTTTTACTGTCCCAAGCTTTCCAAGTGAAGCCACCCACCCCTCTTCAATGCCCAGAAAATTAGGGAACAACACAATGCTACTTTATTTTATTAATCCACTCTTAAATCATTCCCATCTTCAGCACAGTCCCTACTGTGTGCATGAATTCACCTCAGTTCTGGCTTAGTTTTAAACTGAGTTTTAAGCCTCAGTAGTGAACACACAAATTCCTGGAGCATTTCTTCAGTTGCTGATTAGACTCTATGGAATGTCACTACAGATTTATGCTCAAGACACACAAACTATGTGGTCTTATGTGCTCATCACAGACAAGTGTGTCAGGTTATAGAAGATGAATAACTTTACATAACTTGTCCTTCTAATGAACACACACAAAGCTTTTTCCCATGAGGGCGGGGAGGCCCTGGCACAGGCTGCCCCATCCCAGAGGGTTCCGAGTCCAGGCTGGACACTTGAAGCAACCTGGGATGGTGGGAGCTGTCCCTGCCACGGCAGAAAGCTGGACTGGCTGAGCCTTGAGGCCCTTTCCAACCCAAGGCACTCTGTGGCCCCACACCAGGCCAAGCACAGGCAGGGAATGCTGGACAGCAGCCGGCAGGGCTTGTAGCCATTGTCCTCACCTTGTAGCCATTGTCCTCACCTTGTAGCCATTGTCCTCACCTTGTAGCCATTGTCCTCACCTTGTAGCCATTGTCCTCACCTTGTAGCCATTGTCCTCCTTGCGGTTGTGGGAGGCTGTGATCATCACCCCGGCCACGGCTCCCAGCTGCTGCACGGCGTAGGGCTGCAAGGGAACCACAGACAGCGCTCAGACCGCAGCATGGGACAGCAGCAGCAGCTACCCAGGGCTGGAACCCTGCACCAGGGCCTCCCAAAACCACACACGCTGCACTGGCCCCTGCAGCCAGCAGGGGAAAGCTGCTCTAACTCTTCTCCAGGAAAACATGCTTCTTATCAATCACAGAAACACAGTCCTTAGCTGGCCAGCTAAAGAAAGCTCAGCTTATGGGAGCACTGGCTGAAACAGAGCAAAGGAATTCACAAAAAGGCTTCTTGAAAAGCAAATTACAGGTACTCCAGGCATTCCAATCCTCCCCTCAAACCAAGATCCATAGAATACACACAGCACACTGGAAGAGCTTATGGAATACAAGCAAGGCTCTAAAACCATGCAAGGAAAAGCTGCTGTGACTAGAAGAGCCTATTTTTGACATATTAAAAGCAGAGGCACTGAGGAATTTGGCAGCATCCTTATCACAGCCTTCTTGAAGAGCCATGCATACCAAGCAGCCTCTGTTTTTGTTAAATAACAGAATTCACAAAAATCACTAGTTCTCCTTTTCAGTCAATTCAAATTCCCTTAACTGTGTGGTGCAACAATATGGACAAGAAGGTGACTCACCACAAAGGGGGTAGGGACATAGGTGGAGAAGAAGTACACAAGTACATCTTTTGCCAGCAGGACTGCTGCAGTGAGCTTTGCAAGCCTACCAACAGGAAAAAGAAAATATTCAGTCACTCCAACTCCCCAGGGCAGCCCAAAAGCCAGATGGAATTCCTGTTACCTCCAAGCACTTGTTTCTTAAAGCACTCCACTGCTTTTTGGCTTATGCTTGAATTGCACAGTCAGGAAAAGAGTTTTCAGGCTGCAGAATCTGAGCCAGCACTTTCAGCTGCTACCTGGACAGTGCAAGGCACTTCAGTCCCTCACCCAAACGAAGCAAATATCCCATACAAAGGTACAGAACCTGTGGGCAGAACACTCATCCTTTGCTCAAGGACAGAAACAACTACCCACAAAGTTTGAAGTATCAGATGTATTCAACAGCAGGTTTGGAAAAGGATCTGGTATCCCACATAAAGCTCATTTGCCAGCCCTGCCCAGCAGCTTCAGACAAAGTCCAGGAAGCAGATCTATTCCTAAAATATATTTCTGCAAAGCACCACCCCTCATTCCAAAATATTTTGAAACAGGAACAGTGCCCATAGTTCTACATCTCACTTTATTATCAACTTGCCCTTTCAAGCACCAGGGAAGCTCATTCTCTTCTAGGTAACTGCTATCAAAATTCTTTTGCACTCAGGCACCCACAGCTCAGGAGATAAGGGGAAGTCTCAGAGTCAAAACAGATGAGATATTAAATGGTGTAAGCTCACCTCGCTCCCTTGTTCTCACAGACAAGCATTAATACCGACTTCCTTCTCTCCACCACCAGCAACCCACGTTTCACTGACTCAGAATTGCACTACAGCACCTGTCAAAAGTCACCTGAAGCCACCTGGAAGAGTTTGACAGCTCAGCTTGGAGTTGAAGCTACTAAAATTCTGCTTGGTTTACACCAACCTAATCACAGGACACAGCTGGATGATGTGCTGTCCCCCTGGGCCCTGCTGCCCTGGAAAAGCACTCTGCTCCCACTGGAAACAGTCTTTTGGGGGAGTTCAGTTTGATTTTAGCACTGCTGAAAGGGTGCACTATCCCAGGGGCACAGGAGAAACACGTGGTGGGGAGCTGAGGCTCTACTTGGACACGTGAAACAACTGTGCCACCATCAAGTCTGAACTACAGCCTTTGTGTGCCTGAAAAGGAACATCACCCTCGCCCTTCCCCATTTTAGACTGTGCCTAACCCACACAGTCTGGGGGATAATGGGCCACGCGTACCCCCAGTCCCAGGGGAGAGGCATCCAGGGGAAGGGAGACAGTCATTGGATTCTGTGCTCTATTATACATACTAAGGACTTCTTCATCCCTAAAACATTAAATACTACACCATTTTATAAAAAGGAACTGTTAGTTACAACAATAACTACAATAATTAACTTCTCCTTACCTAAATACTAATTAGCTACTGGGTTGGCTTTTTTGCACAGCATTCCCTTACCACATGTGTTTTGCTCCCCAATGACCAGGGACTAAGATTCCTTAAAGGACTCAGAAAGAGTCTTCTCCCCTTCCCTTGCAAAAAGCACAATTGGCCATTGCTGGAAGTCTACATTTTAAGCATTCCAGGTAAAAATCCCCTCCAAGTGAAAACACACTGGCCTACAGCAGGCTGCAGGTGGAATTGTTCTTCCCCAAGCAAGCTTAAATCAGGGGTGAAATACCAGAGAACAGTGTTAAAAGTGCATTAATAGTTGGGGGTTAGATGTTAATGCTCTGGATTTACCTGCATGTTCAAATTTGTCTCCAGACATATTAAGCCTAATGTTCTTGTGCAGTTAATCTGTAAATTCTCTGGTGGAACAAGCAGCCCTACACTCCTGGTTTGCTGCCAAACTGGTACCACAAAGGATTCAGTCCCAGCCTCTTCTCATGACTACTTCAATGGACTAAGGGAGAGCAGAGAGTGTGCCCAGTTCATCACAAACAAAAGGAAAAGCGCTGATAGGACAGAACATTTAAAGCCACAATTTCATTTCTAGTCTTGCAAATGTAATCAATACTCATACTTCTTACTGCTGCAGTTGCTGGTGACCTGACCTCGAGTATCATATCCAACAACAAAGCCTCTCTGCTTAAAGTCTGAGAAGTTCCTCTCAAGGTACTTGTAGATCCCCTGGAGAAGACAAAAAAAGGAAAGAAGAATTAGCTGGACTGCAGCACACACAAACATTAACGGTGATCGTTCACAAAGGATGGATAATGTCAGTAGGCAAAACACAGCTCAAACACATCAATAACAGTGTTCACAAAAGCAGCAGTGCTTTTTTCCCTGGTGTTCACTGAAAAAAAGCAAGTAACCAGAGAAACTGTTGTGGGAAACAAAAATGAGCAGGACAACAACAAACCCTCAAGAAGCAAATACTCATTTTCAATCCACACTGCGTTTCATTTATTTAAATCATCTTCCCAAGACTGAATTGAGAAAAATCCATATTTTGGAGGTCCATCCCCTCAGGCAATATAAAGATGTGCCAGCCTAGTCTTTATCCCTCTGCCCACAGTACAAGTCAGACATTTTCAACATGGTTTCCAAAGTGTTAGTCCTAAATATGCCTTAAAAATCAGGGAATGGTCTGGGTGGGAAGATCAGCTTTTACTCCAGTTTCACCTCCATTCCTTCCCCACCAGAATCTCTCTGAAGATCCACCATGGAAAGAGCCCATGACGGCTCAGCAGTTTTAGATAAAAAGATGGAAGTACCATTGTTAATGGAAGTTTCCAGAGGCTGCAGCTCCCCTCAACAGACAACACAGCACAGTGAACTTAACAGAGCCACGCTGATCCTACAAATGCTGCCTCTCACAGAGGTACAGGTTGCCTCCTGATGGGAGTGGGGGTGCTCTGTACCAGAATTAAACAGATTCTCCCCCCAGCCAATATTTAGTGCAATCCCTCAGGATGGTTTTATCTGGATCGGACTGGGTATGTGAAAAGCCAGGCTGACTCCTACCCTGAAGTCCAGCTGAGATTCCTTTCCTTGAATGGCTTTGGCCCTTTAGAATCCCAGACTGTTAAGGCTGGGAAAGGCCTCAGAACAAGTCCAAGCAGGCACTGGAAGGATGTGCTCCAGAGCATGACCTGGTGGATACTGGCACCTCTTTGGTGAACCCTCTCAGCTGCAGGCATTGAGGGATTTACACAGAGAGGGATAGATTTATTCCTAAAACAAATATAACTCTGAGTGGAGCCAGGTCTGGAGGCCATGTCATGGCAAGATCACCTGCTGAAGTCACCTTCACACTGAACCCAAAACACACAAAGTGTTCACCCTGCCCTGACAGCCTGCCAAGAACTTTCATTCTCAGTTCCAAGGAGAGGAATGGGAAACACTCTTCAGGTTGACTTGAACAACCTGAATAACAGCTAAAGACATCAACAGCAGATTTCTTATAACAGATCCCTTATCTAGGCTAGGATTTTGTATGAAGAAAAACAGCAATGTCTTTACTTTCTGCTATGGAGCAGTTTGCTCAAAATTAGTCCCTTAAGCTCAGCCAGACTTCACAGCTGAAGTGAACTCAGTCCTACTGCGCTTGCCTGCTATCCAAACATCTTTATGAAAGATGCAGAAAACAGAAGTCAATCAACAAATGCCAGTGAAGAAGTGAATGCAGAGCCTCTCCACTGTCTAAACCCCCTACCTGAGTTCTCATCATCTTCTTCCAGGTGCCCAAGGGCAATTAGGAATTCCAGCACCTGGAAGAGAGTTTAAGTCCTCTCTTGAAAGGTTCCTCAATTTCTACTGGAATTTCCATTTCCTTTTAACAAGACCCAGGTTCTGATAGTGTCCCTAATTGCTACTGCTATTAAATTTCTACCACTTCTAAAGGAGGCCCAGGTATATCTCCTGGTGATAATTAATGGCTCATTAGCAGGTGTCAGCACACAACTGTATCAGCCCCTCAGGTCTAAGCCAAAATTCTCTTCAGGTGACTGAAGTATCACCGTTACCTCTCCCACGGTGGTTCGGGTCATTTCCTGGTGCAAAATCCATGGAATAGGTCTACATCTACACCATGTCTAGTCTCTTATGCTCAAGTTCAAAAAAAAAAAAGTGAGGCAACAGTGATGATATCAAGAAACAGACTGAAAGATTGTTGGTTGTTGAAATCCAGAGAGGTAGGAACAGCTTTAGAAAGTGCAGCATTTAAATTTTTCACCTTTAGCTTTGCTTTTTAAGCAGCAGGAAACTCCATGATGCAAAGGTGGCTGGTTTTGTCACTGTGGAGATCTGTGACAGGTTCTCTCCCACTAATAAAAGCATCTGGACATGCATCAATGTAGGACAAAAGCCAGGGAGAATCAGGGCTTGTCATGGGTTGGCGCTGGCCAGATGCCAGTGCACCCATGAGTGTATGTTTTTCCTAACGAACTACTACTGTGAGATGTGGTCAAGAACAGAGCAGAGCAGGCCCAAAACTTGAAATAGAAAGAAAACTTTATTAAACTACATAAGAACAGAAAATAGAAAAGGAAAAAAAAAAAACCTAAACACACAAAAAAATAGAAATTAAAACCTCCCATAATATTTCTTCTCCTCCCCTAATTTCCACCCATTCCACACTCTAACTTTTAACATTTACACGTTACCCTCCATCTTACTTGCTTAAACCAAAACCCTGGGTTCCCAGTCAAAGTCATCATCACTCAAAAAAACCAATCTTCAATCCATCCAGGGAGAGAGGAGTCTCTCTCACACCACAGACCCCCCACAGGAAACACAGGTCCACCCTTCCGTGTTCCCATGGCAGCGCCTGGAGAACTCTGCCAGGGTGACACCCTCCTTTCCATGTCCAGTGCTCTCACCACTGTCCATGGGCCAAAGCTGCATACAGGGCTCTTTTTAAGGATGCTTGCATGCCGGGACAGCAGTTCCTCCCCATTTTCCCCTGGGGCTGAGGGTTCCAAGAACAGAGGTGTTCCCTGAGGGCAGAGGGCACCACCACACCCTCTTCCTCTCTTCTCTGTTCACTCCACTCTTACAGTGCCAGTCACTGCAGCACAGTCGAGCCAGCTGCATCCCCCCAAAATACAGTCTATGTTCAAAAGGACTCAGGTTCAGTCTATGGCTAACATTATGCAAGAAAAGTCCAGCCCAAAAGCCACTCCACCTCTGCCCATCTGGGATTCCTTTCATCTTCCTTTATCATCTCAGTCCCAGGCTGTCTCTCTCTCTTCTCTCAAACCACCAGCTATGAGAATCAATGTCTGGGAAAAGTTTTCTTCTGCCAAGAAAGAGTTAAAAGTCTCTGGCTGCCGGCAGGGCCGCAGGCTCAGGCACTCCTCACTTCCCCTCAAACCAGGACAGGGCTTTACATGGAGTTTATGTACTTCCAACTTCCAGCAGAGGCCACAGCAACTGCTGAATATCCTGTACCTTCCTGGATCTGACTTTTCATAAGATCAATATAATCAAATCAAATGAAGAAAAATCAGATCACATGAAGGACATGGAACACACAGCCAACTTCAGTACAGCTCATTTTAACTGAAGCAAGGGTTAATGACACTCAAGTCTGCTGTTTGCCTGCCCGTCTATTCCTGTCCCAGGTAAGGACAAATCCAGGGCTGCCCATGCTCAGACCAGAATCAGCAGAACTGTTCCTGCTCTCAGCTTCTGAAACAAGAGTGCTCAAACAAAGATTAGATCTGCTGCAGTTTACTTCAGAAACAAGTTCTAATCCACTTCCCAGAGGCCGCTTTTCCCAACTTGATTTGCAGCTTTAATAAACAACTAAAAATAGCAGCTGTGCAGAGGGAGCAGATGAACACACCCCCAGCTTGTAACTCTCAAAAACCAGCAATGCCCATGAAACTGAGCTTGCCAACACATTGCCTGCCAAGCAAAGGGGAAGCTCTCCCTTTCTGCCAGGAGCGTGGCTGAGCCAGCAGACCCACGCCAGGTCACACTCCACCAGCCTGAACCACAAAGGGAGCAGGCAAGGGCCAGCACCTCCAAACTCAGAGCAGGGAATTGACTCCCAGAAACCTCCTCTGCTTCCAAGAAAAGAGGGCTCGTTCAAAGCAGCTTGGCTGCTTTTAACAGCTCCACCACTGGCAATGAAATCCTGACTCTTAACCCCACTTTGCTCAATTCTCCTCAGTCTGCTCCCACTGCATCCACGGAGTCCACCTGGACCTGTTCATGCCACTACAGCATTTCTGGTAGAGGAGGTTGGCACACCTGGATCAGGAGGGAGAAAAGTGAAGGAAGCATCAATCCATGTTCACATGTCACACACCTAAAGGAAACTTTTTGTTAGACCCAAGAGGATACAGCACAGCAAAACTGTGAGAGAGAAGGCTGGGTTAGAAACCAGCACTTCAACACCAAACCTCTATAAACAGCACTGGAATTTCACCTCTCCACAAGAGTGTGGGCTCCAGCTGTACAACTCAGACAACAGAATATCCAACAGCTTAGGTGAGTACCAGCTGTCCCAAGCTTTAAGCACAGGCCTCCATCCTAGGCCAACAGAAAGCCCTATTTCAGTCACATGTCCTGAGGGAGGTTAGAGCACCAGCTTGCAAAGAGAAACCAGCTAAAAAGTTCAAGTGCACACTATTAAATCAGAGGTTTTACCAACCCTTGCTAAACCATGTAATAAAACACCTCTGATCATACAGCTGAAGCTCCATTCCTACAAAAAGTACCTGTCAAGATTCCGTCATTTTGCCATAAGGAACATTCTATTGATTTTCCAAATGCAAGGGTTCCAAATACAGCAGCTCATTCTATTTTCAATAGTGAAAGCTAGAGGTGGGCACAAATAAACTGTTTAAGTAAGTGGAGTATACTCACTCCATACATATCCACGATTTCTGCTGGGCTAAAAAGAAAAGGCTATTCGATTGAGGCTTTGCTTTTTTGGTTCGGGTTATTTTTGTTGTTTTGTTTTTGGCAAATACTCCAAGCTCTTTTTATGGCAGCTCATAAGATTTCCAGCTACAGGGCTGCATAACAGACTCAGCACTGGCCCAATTCCAGCCCAGCCAAACCTCTCTGAGGCACTGCATTTCCTGTGAGCGCTGAGCTTTCCCTTGGTGCTGGCACCCAGCTGCCGGGCGGCCGCAGCGTGCAGCTCTGGGATCCCCGCAGGGCGCTGATCCCCACGGCTCCCCCTGGCCTCTTCCCAGCCCAGCCCAGCTCACCTGGGTGGACTGGATGACCGTGAGGTCGTTGATGTAGCAGAAGCCTGCTCCCATGGCCGAGCGCAGCCCGGCCGTGCCGAAGGTCAGCCGGCAGCACAGGCGCTCCCGCAGCTCCTTGTGCTTCCCGTCCTGCAGCAGGCTCTCAATCTGCTCCTTCGTCTTCTGGTTCTGCAAAAGAACGTCAAGGTCGCTGTTCAGTGCTTGGAACCAGGAGCTCAACTGTACGTGCTCAGAAGTTTGAAATAATTCCTATAGCAAATTCCTCCTATCCTATGAAATGCATGTGCACCGGCCTCCACTGTAACTCATTTCCCTCACATTCTTCCCACATTATTCTTACTAACAAAAGACTCAAGAGCTCTTGCTGCCACTGATACGGTGATGTGTTTGTCTGGCCATTAAGACACCTTCCAGCTCCTCTGCCACAGGAGAACAGACTTTGGAGAGGGTTTTTCCAGGGCAGATAACATAATCCAGTTCCTGATCTTTGCTGCTGGAAGGCAGGCAAAAATCCAAACTTGAACACAGCACTTCCTTCCTCCCCACCCACAGGAAACAGGCACAGTAAAATCGTGGACATCACAGGATGGTTTGGGTTGGAAGAGACCTAGGAGATGACCCCACTCCACCCCCTTGCACTGGACCAGGTTCCTAAGCCCTCCAGCACCAGACAGGGTGTCCTGCAGCATGCTGGATTGTTATCCAGACTGATCCCCCTGTTCAGCCAGGATTTTCCTAAATCTGCACCACCATCACAGCTGAGAACCTGCAAGCGCACAAACTGGACATTGCACACCTCTACTACTTGTTCCTCATAGTTATCCAACTAATACTGAATTAATCTGGCCACCAACAAACTCAGCCTGTCTGCTGACACCCAGTTTGGACAAGGCACTCCCCAGACCCCACACACAGCAGAGGAGTAAGAGCCAGTGGTTACACAGCTGGAAAAAGCAGTGACTGCAGGGGTGTAAAACACAGCCCTGGGGGCACAAGTGCTTCTCTGAAGTGGTGCTGCTTCAAGCAGGGCCACAAGGAAGGGTTAAAGAAGGCAGATGGAATCTGCAGGGCAGGGGTGAAGCACCCCTGACATTTAAAATAGAGGTCAGGTAGCTCCAGCAGCACTGGGAAGCAGGCTCCACACAGACAGGGGGAGGTTCATCAGGAGGACTGGCAAAACGCTGGGAAGAGCACAAAGACAGGAGCTGCACATTCACTGGGAGAGAAAAAAATTGATAAAACACATTGAAATAGCTGAAATTATTTCTGCAGCTTGATAACAGACCCTGAACACGACACACATGGATTTCAAACAACTTCTTATTTCTGTGTGCTCTAAAACAAAGGGCAAGCCATTATTGTCCAGGCTCCTGGATGGCCTCACAACCAAAGCAAGACAGTGCTCACTACCCAGCTGAACACAGGCCTAGAAAGAAACCAAAACAATGGGGCACAATAGATATTAAACTGCAAAAATGAAAGCTTCTCTCTCAGCTGTTCATAGGCAGCCAACCAGAAAACAAATGACTAATGTGAAAAGAGTCCAAGGCAAGAGTATTGAAACCTCATTTCCCACTATTGTAGTGCCTGGCTGTGCTTTAAAATGCAGTTATTAAACTACACAGCATCCTCTACAGCTTTTTAGGACTCACTGCATTGCTTCCCTGCAAAAACAGAATAGAAATTACACATTCCATAGTTTATGGAGCTTTTCAAAACGGAGGCAATAGTCATGCAATAGCACAAACATTTATTTCAAAAATACATTAACAAGCATTTTTGACTGAAGCTACTTAATTTCCTAAGGGATAAAAATGAGTTGGCCAAAACAGCACCAGAATAACATTTTAATCTGTTCAGGTCACACTCAGTTAAGCTGAACTTGCAGAAAATGAAGGAGGAAAAAAAAAGTTACAAGTGAAAATCTCCAAGCTTTCTACAGATGGCCTCAAACCCAGAAAGTGGGAAACCTACAGGAGTGGGTATAAATGCACAAGTCCTGATGATCTGTCTCACACTCTGGGTTCTAATGGTATTGAAGGGATAAGCCTGACCCCCAGACAGCTCTTACCCCAGCCTGGCACCATCCTTCCTGCTTCCCAGCTTGCCCTCATCCCACCTGGCACCATCCTTCCTGCTTCCCAGCCGGCCTTTTTCCCCAAGCTGGAGCTTCACACCCTATGGCCCAGCTTAGCTTCCTGCCACAGCCAGCCTGGCTCTGCTCTGCCACCCAGAGTGGCACCATCTGCCACCCTGAGCTGGGAATTCCAGAGCAGCTTTCACTGCTGACACTTAACCCCACTGCAAACCCTGGAAAAAACCCCAGGGGGTTTTGCTGGTTTGTTTGGCAGTTATTAAATCAAGTCTCACATCTGCAGCTTTTGTGATGGTTTGTCTCTCCAAGTGCAAAAAAGAAAAGTTCCTTAGAGATTTTAGACTAGTGTTTGAATGATTAATAGTCTTAAAAAAAAATGAAACTGCCTAAAGCTTCCTGTCTTCAGCAGAAATAAACGAGGCTGTTTGATACAAAAATAGCCAGCCCTCAAAAAAGCAATGCTTTGAGACATCCCTGCATCCCAATGGCTCCAAAAAAGCAATTCAGATTCTCAGGAGTAAAGAGCTCAGAGACTGTAAGTTTAAGCCTAAAGGCAAGCAGTACATGGATGCTGATGACAGAAAAACAGCCTTGATTTCAATGCCCAAACGTGCCCGATCTCTGTGCTGCTGGCCAACCAGCCTTCCTGGGACCACAGAACGCTCCGGGCTTAAAGCTGAGCAGGGAACATCCAGCACCTGGCACAGCATCCAGCAGAAGCAGCACCAACTCCTCCTCCACAGGGAAGAGAAACCTTCAAAGCCCCACACTGCTACTGGTTTTCCAAGGGTTACTCACTGATGGAGAAGGCCTTGCATTTGGCTACGGAATACCCACTGACTCCAAACTATTGTTACTTGATAAATGTTTGCTGGATGTACATATTTATTATTACCTTTCCTGTAACTTGCTCAACAACACCAGGAACTTCCAACCAAGAAATTCCATCATCTTTTTATATTTTCACTTGGCAAAAAAAAAACCAAAAAAAAAAAACCCAAACCCAAAACAAAAAACGAACAACAAATTCACACCTTCAAACCACACCATCAGCACCAAAATTCCTATGGAAAACTCCAGACATTTGTTTATTTGATCACCCCCCCTAAAACACCAGGAATACTTCAAAATATATGTATAAATAAATAAATGATACCTCTCTAACAGACGTGTGTATAACACACCTCTCTAACAGATATGTACACAGTCAATCCATGACTAATATAACTGTGTATATAATAAATAAATTATACCAACCAAATACATTTAATGACACCTACCTAACACACCTCCATGCTCTCTGTGGTGTCTGTACAGCACACATCTGTAAATGTTTAGCACGCACAGCACAGCCCAGAAAGGCCAGGCCAAGACCACAATCAAGAGGCAACAGCCACCACCCCCAGCTCCTGCTGGAAAAGGCTCCTGCCCACGGCCAGCTGCACAAGGAGGTGGCAGATAAGGTGACAAATAAGGTGACAGTGGCCCTGGGAGAGGCTCCTGCCCGAACACACCCCCTTGGGGCAGAAAAGGGAAAGGAGGACAGGGCTCTGGCCGGTGTTGGGGCTAAGGATGGGCGACCTGGCACTGCCACAGTCCCTGCTTGTCCCTGCAGGTCCCTGGGACCCCTGGCCTGGGTTGTCCCCGACTGGCAGCTCTGCCCTCAGCTCATTTCCAGTCCTGCAGCCCTCCCCAACAGGTGGGAGCGCCCTCAGGCACTCAGCCTGCCATTTCAAGATGTGAATTGGTGTGGCATCCCTAACGCTCCAGTATCTTTGAGACTTGCCATGGATGTGGGTAGTGGAGAAGGGCCAGAGCCCAGGCAATGCCAAGCAGCCCGTCCCCAGTACATCCAGACAGGGCTCTCAGCTCAGAGAGCAGGGCTCGGCATGGCTGCCAGCCTGGGAGGAAAATGAGACTGCCAGAACCTTGTCTTTGGTACTTCACCCCCCCGTCACACAGGAATGGAAATCAGAAACACTTGGGACAGAGAGACAGGCTGCTGCGTGGGTGACAGACTGAACATTGTTCTGTGCTCACATAAACACCAGAAAAAAAGAAGGTCTGTAATGATTTCTCCTCTAAACTTATTACATTAATATTTATGTATATATACACACATACATATATATATATAAAACAACTATTTATAAGAAGTCACTGCCAGAATCAGAACTCTGGGGTCACAACCTGCAGCAGACTCTGCAACACACAGAAAGGTTTGAAGTACATTAACAAAAAAAACACAACACATTCTCCATGAAATTTTCCATTTTCCATGTACTGCACAGTTGCCTGCTGAGGAAGAATTGCACTTTTCTTGTGGCTTATCAGGGTTCACAATTTGTAACAAGTGGAGAATTAAAGGCAAGGGCATTAACTGAGTATTTCTCACGGACCTTTCACACCCAATCATGTTAATCACATGTACTTACCACCAGAGTTAGGTTTCAAAGCGAATACCTTGTCATAATAACTGGCAATTTACTACTCACAGCAATTTTGTTTTGTTGTTTTGCACACGCTTTGCCTGTGTAGCTTAAAGAAAGGGGAAAGTCTCAGGATGTTTTGAGCTTCAATGGATTTTCTGTGGCCTTCATTTTCCCAATGTTATTCTTAAAAATTCACTTAGAAGTCATAATAAGCAAAAATATTGCAAGTCAAAAGACTGGAGCAAGTTACTGGTCTCAAACTATCAAGCCCATTTCCTCTTGGAAAGCATCTCAAAAACCACAAGAATTAGAACACCACAGGACACTCCAAAAGCACCCCAAAACCACTTGATCAGCAAGGAAGAACTCTCCACACTACAGCTGAGACAATGATATCGAGTCCATGAATTAGTAAAACCAAGGGAGAAGACAGTGAATGGGGCCTGCACAAACAGCTCCTGCATAATTAATCCCAGCTTTCCCCCCCATGTGAAGTTCTAGCAGTGCCTTCAAAGGCCAAAGCTTCTCCCAGGTACCCCAGCCAGGAGCAGTGTGTGCACAAAGCCTCAGCTGCTTGCCACACAAACCAGACTCCATCAGGAGACTCGGGGCAGATGGGGAAATACAACAGGAGAATTAGGAAGTGGATGAAAGGCAATTAAAGGGAGAAAGTGGAGAACAATGACTAATTGTTCACATACTTCACCAGCGAGGATTAAACACAAGGCGCTGCCTTGTGCCTCCAAGCCTGGCTCAAAGACCAAACCAGTAACTAAGGAGAGAGGATGGGGAGGGGGGAATGCCAGGAGCATTAACGAGGATGCAGGATGCTGGTGAGGAGAGCAGGAAATCAGGATACTCATCCCACAGCCAGGCTTCCTCCACCCAGCCAGGGTTTTAGGTGAGGTGAGCACAAACACCCAAACCACAAAGGATAGAGAGCACAGCTCTGGTAATTAATTACAGCAAGCAATTTTCAATTAAGTTGGAGGACAAAAGCCTCCCACAGCTGGGAACGGAGTGCATAGATTTTTCCTTGATCAGAGGCAGCAAAAATCCCTGCAGCTCAGGAAGCTGGGGGTGGGAAGGAGGGTCAGGTTTGATAAGCAGCAAAGGCCCCAATTGCCCGGTTTGTGGTGAAATACGAGGGCATTGGACCAACAACCCCTGCCCATGCCACATTTCCTGGTTTCTCCTTGCCTTGCCCTCCCCCAAACACCTTCACCTGTTTGTTAACACCTTTCCTGAACGACCCCTGGCCCCAGCAAGCAGCCCCCAGTCCTCCTTCTCCTCCAGGTGATTTTGGGTTGTCAGATTTCCCAGGAGCTCTCTTGGAAACCTCTCCAAGTTCGAGGAGCTTTACAGGAAAGGTCATGTTTGTCACCTAGGGAAGCAAGGGCAAACAGGTACACTCACACTGACCCTGCAGTCTGCATTTCACTGGCTAAATACAGCCCTCAAAGGAACTCTAGAAATGGGGACATTGCACTGTTGCCAGTTCTAACTTCAGTATTTCCCCCCATTGGAAGTTCCCTTACATATTTTTAGGAAAGACAAAACAATCCATTAAAAACAACAAAAGCCTTTCAATACACTAACAAGACGTTATAAAAGAAAAAATATTTACTGGAGTTCAGCCTGGGTTATCAAACGTGTTATCAGGAATGCTATTTCCTTTCTCCACTCCCTCCCTCCCCCGTGCCACTATTCCCAGATCCTTCCACGGCAGCAGCTCCGAGTGCAGAAGGTGCAGATGGCACCTGTTAGTTCCTGCAGAGCTGGGAGGAGAGAGCAGATTTCCAAGCAGGAGAAAGCTCATCTCAGAGCCGTCAGGTGGCATTTCCCTGCAGCTCTCCTGCTTTGATCCTGACAGGATGAAATTAAAGAGGAAACAGTACCAACACACCGGCGGTCCTAGTTAAAAAAAAATAAAGGCAAAAGGGGTTCAGGAGAGAGGAACCTAAAAATAAAGGAAAAAGCAGTCAGAAGCCTAAACCACTGGCATACTGGGAGTTTACCCTCCCCCATCATCAAGGTATTTTTTTAAAGCACAGGCCATGATGCCTGGACAAACCACCTGCAAAAAAGCCCCAAAAAACCCTCAAAAACTCCAAAGTAACCTTTTCAACGACAGAACAACAAAAATACCCTCCAATACCACACTGTGATCACAGGTTTGGGTGGCTTAATCCAAATTAATCAAGCCTGCAGTGCTCTTGACACCGTGTTGGTAATGAAAAGGGGAATGCTGGAACCTGGCCTTGTCTTTCCTGGGGAGTGATTAAAGGCAGGCAGCTGAAGAAAACAGACTCATGCCGCATTTTAATGAGCTACCGATCCATCCATCCCTCCCGCCAGCTGGCTGCCCGAGCCAGGCTGAGGAGAGAGGAGGTGGGGCTGGCACGGTGCTCCAGGTATCAGGATGGCACCACCCATCCCCATCCCCACACAGGTGCTCCAGGTGCCATCCTGGCACCATCCATCCCCACCCCTGCACAGCTGAGCGCCGGGGGGGCGCGGCCGCACCCTCCCCTCACATCTGAGGGGTTCCTCGGGAATCCTGGAGCACCTGCCGGAGCCCGGGCTGCGCTCCGAGCGGCAGGCAGGGTGCGAGAGCGGGGCACGGGCACCGGAGCGGCGGTGCCGCAGCCGCCGCCGCCGGGAGGGGCACAGGGGAACCGCCGCCGCTCGCCCACCTTGTCCCAGCTCAGCCACTGCCACACCGCCTTGTCCAGCTGCGCGTCCCCGGTGCTGCGGGCCACCAGCACGTTGGAGTTCACGTCCCCGGGCGCTCCGCAGTCGCCCATGGTGGCGAGGAGGAGGAAGAGGATGAAGACGGAGACGGCGCCGCTTCTTCACTGCGCCACGCCCGCCGCCGCACCGCGCATCGCCGGGGAGGAAGAAGGGGCGGAGGAGGGCTAAGGGAGCCTGCCGGCTCTCGCGGGGCGCTTTTTATCCCCGCCCGGCGCTGCCGGGGGCGATTAACGGGGAGAAACCGCCCCCGCCACCTCCTCCTTCTCCTCCTCCCCGGGCCCGCCCTGAGCCACCGCCCCGCCCCGCCCCTCCGGGGGCATGACGGGAGATGTAGTCCCTGAGGCGAGTACGGGCCGGGCTGGCAGGCGGGAAGAAACTACAACTCCCAGCGGCCGCGGGACGCGCGCGGTCGCCTCAGGGAGCGGGACGGGGCTGAGAGGCACAGGGGCCACCGGTTCGCGTCCCGCCTCCTCCGCGCCGTGAAAAACAATGTCCCATGTGTCCCCTGCCGCCACTGACTGCAACCCTCCGCGGTCCTGCCCCTCGGCATGATGCCCGCAGCATCATACGGTCCCTCCGAGAGGGATGAGCCCCGCAGCCCGGGGGATGAGCTGCTTGCTTAGAAGAGTTTCCAGATGGCAATTCCAAAGCCTTTAGGAGGAGAATCGTAACCCTCCCTTGGCTGCATCAGCTCTAATTGGATTGTCTGGCCCTGAGCAGGAGGCTCGGAGTGAACACATCCTGCTGAGCATCTTCATCTGACAGAACATCCCACCCCACAGAGTATCCCAATCCCACACACCATCCCAATCCCACACACCATCCCCACCCTACAGAGCATCCCAATCCCATACAGCATCCCCACCCCACACAGCATCCCCACCCCACAAGGTGTCCTCGCAGAGGTTGCCATAGTGACAGCGGGCACTGCAGAGGGATGGAATCATGCAATCACAGATGGTTTTGGTTGAAAAAAACCTTAAAGCTTATTTCATTCCCACCCCCTGCCATGGGCAGAGACACCTTCCACTAGCCCAGGTTGCTCTAAGCCCTGTCCAGCCTGGCCTTGGACACTGCCAGAGATCCAGCGGCAGCCGTGGCTTCTCTGGGCACCCTGTGCCAGGTCTCACCACCCTCACAGGCAGGAATTCCTTTTCAATATCCCATCCAGCCCTGCCCTCTGGCAGTGGGAAGCCATTCCCTGTGTCTTGTCCCTCCATCCCCTGTCCCCAGTCCCTCTCCAGCTCTCCTGGAGCCCCTTCAGGCCCTGCAAGGGCTCTGAGTTCTCCCTGGAGCCTTCTCCTCTCCAGGTGAGCACCCCCAGCTCTCCCAGCCTGTCCCAGAGCAGAGGGGCTCCAGCCCTGCAGCAGCTCTGGGGCTCCAGCAGCTCCGTGTCCCTCCTGTGCTGGGACCCCAGGCAGCTCTGCTTGGAAAGATGGGCAGAGGTTGTGGGAGTGCTCCAGGAGGTGTTTGGAGGCACCCAACAGGACAGCAAAGTGTTGAAAACTGTACGTAGAGAGGGGAACCCTAAGAAAGTTTGGCTCACACACAAACAAACCCTCCAGTCCAGAGGTCTGGCTGGGTGTGGGGAGATAAACCTTTTGACTGGTCTATTACAGTGAATTACTGATTGAAGAAGATAAAGATAAGGAGGAAGTATGTCTGAGGGTGCTCCTAAGTCCTCTTCTATCCCTGTTGGTGGTACGGAGAAGCAGAAGAGCCTGGACATTGACAAAGTGAGGAAATGGGATGTAATCATTCCTCCTTGTACATCTGGCAGCATCTCCAGCAGCACTGATGCCATCCCAAGCCCAGAAGTCTGATGAGAACCACGTCCCTGGCACATTCCTCCAGAGCTCAGTGCTTTGCATGCTTTTGGTACTCTTATCTCCTCCTTTGTGTTTTGTCTTCAAGAAGAGAAGGCCTGAGCCCAGGATAACAGGAGCTGCAGCCCATAAAACCTTGGGTTTCCCCAAAACCGGATGAAAGACAGGAGACATCCTTCTCTCCAATGTCAGCACTCCTCCATGATTGTTCCCTGGAGAACAAAATAGTCTCACATGGAGAATAAAAGTTATTTCCTGACAGGAATAACTGCAGCACAGAGCGTTTGATACTTCCCAGGATCTCACCAGTGCATCCCACACTGGGAAGGGATGATTAATTCCCAGCTGTTTCCCTGTGAGAAGGCTTTGGATATCTAGCTCCAAGACACCCCGTGGCAGATGCCAGGCAGCCTGAGCAGCATTAGAGCAGGGCAATCATGGAAAAAGCTAATGGTGATACAGCTCAGATCACTGATGGAGATTTCGTGTGTTGGCCTGGAGAAAACACTGACCTCAAGGGAGATGACAACTAAGTCCAGTGTATATGAGGGTTAGCAGCCTCCAGCAGAATTTTTAAAGCTGATTATCTTGCCCCAGGAAAATTAAACCCAGTCCCATCTGCTGGCATGACTGGAGTGTGTGGAGGCCCAGCACAGTAGGCTGGAGGAATTGTAGGGACTCCCCATGCTCTCTGCCTGCCAGCACAAACATCTCCTTTCATTTGCTAGCAACAAAACTCCCAGTCTTCGTGGCTGTGGAAAAAAAGCCCAGACTCGGGCAATTAGTCTGCGAGTGAAGGAAAGCCAAGGTTTCCATGTTTGCACCCTCACGCGTCGTTTCGCCTGACGAGGCGCAGCACGCGCGGGGCACAGCGAGCGGCACGGGGCGAGGCCGGGCTGCCAGCGAGGGACAGGGGCCAGCGAGGGACACGAGCCAGTGAGGGACAGGGGCCAGGCAGTGAGGAGAAGGGCTGCCAGGCTGCCAGCGGCCGCCAGCTCGAGCACTGGGAGCTGCCGGGGCCAGCGGGCACCATGGCAGGGCTCAGCAGGAGGGAACGGCTCCTCCCAAGCCAAGGGGAGCGTGACCCCCCACACGGGGCTGTGGCACTGTGCAGACACTGCTCCCGCAGCAGGGACAGCCCTGCTCTCTGCCTGCCAGCAGGAAACCCAGAGGGCACATTGGGGACCAGAGCAATTCCAGTCCCATGGGCAGGGACACCTCCCACTATCCCAGGTTGCTCAGGGACCCATCTAGCCTGGCCTTGGACACTTCCAGGGAGCCAGGGGCAGCTTCTCTGGGCAAAGGATTTCCTCCTAATCTCTAAGTCAATTCTCTATCAGTTTGACACAGATGTGTCCTGGAACTCCAGCCCCTTGCAAAAAGTCTCTCTCTTTTTTGTAGGTTTCCTTCAGGTACAGGAAGGCCACAATGAGGTCACACTGGAGCTTCTCTACTCTGGGCTAAACAATCTCAATTCCCTCAACCTTTCCTCACAGCAGAGGGGCTCCATCCCTCTGATCATCCTGGTGCCTCCTCTGGGCTCTCTCCAGCAGCTCCAGGTCCTTGTGCTGCTGGCCCAGGGCTGGGGCAGCTCTGCAGGTGGGCTCTCACCTGGGCACAGGGGCAGAGTCCCCCTTGCCCTGCTGCCCACGCTGGGGGATCAGCCCACAAGAAGGGCTAAGGCACACATCAGAATTAAAATCATCTGTCCCATCTCATTAGCATCCTCAGGGATCTGGTTCCACAGCCCAAATCCTCGTGCACAACAAGCGGGATCAGCCCCATGATCTCACAGCTGCCGGGAGCCTGGGGAGGGACCCAGTTGGAGCAGCGTTTCCATGGCAATTTGCAGTTTATTCCACACTGTGTACAAACAGCCTGTAGCCCCCATGATGTTCCAGGTTGTTTTTCCACTCCCAGTTTCTGCAGAGAGCCAGGGTTGCATGGGATGACCCCAGCGTGTTCCTGCAGCTGGGGCTGAGCCTCTCAGCACGGTACATGCCCTGACTATGGGGCACAATTTTTCGTTTATTATTTATGTCTTCTGAACACCCTGTTTGTTCTCCCAGGCTTCTTGGGTTACCTGGTAGTGACACAGCAACTCCCAGCTTTCCCTTCCCTCCCAGAGCCGTGAATTGTCAGGAAGGCAGTGGAGTGCTCCAGTCAGGCAGCAAGGACATCCCTGCTGAGCTGTCACGGCAGGGCAGGGGCACAGGTGCCTTTTTGGGCTGGAATGCCGGGTTTTAAGCAGATCCAGGGTCACAGCAGGAGAAGGGCTTTGTCCTGAAGGAGCGCAGGCGCTCTGCAGGCAGAGCACAGACACAGAACACAGGCTGGCAGGTGGCAAGGATGCAACAGGGACGACTGGCATGAGGAAATGGCTTTGGAAGTCCTGCAACTGCCCCTGGCTCAATGCTTCATGATGTCAGCTTTGGGAAGGCCTGATCCCACACCCTCAGGCACTGGCAGCACATTCCCTAGCTTCCTCAGGAGCACAACACTCTAAATATGCTTTAAAAGCAGTTTGTAACGTGCAGCTCAGAGCCACTGGAAAAACCTCTGCTCTGGTCCCAAAGGGAGGGCAGGAGCAGCTCCCTTCACCCTTCCTAGATTCCCCAAATTTTTGAATTCCCAAAATCAACTTTGCCCATTGTGACCCCTCTGTCCCTCAGGCTGCACAGCAGCACTGGTGATGTGAGCCTGGCTCAGCGCTCCCGAGGGGAGAGCAGCTCCTCCCTGGCTCCCTGCAGAAGGCAGTGCTCCCACAGAGCAGGGACAGCTCTCCCGGGGGAGCAGCTCCCCTGGAACACAGCTTCCCATTGCTCAGTCAGGCTGTGCCCCCATCCCAAACCCTGGGACTCGAGGCAGCCCGTGCTGGCAGCTCAGCATTCACTGGTACCGTCGCTCTCTTGCCCTGAGCTGCTATCACTTCACCTCAAGCATTCCTTATCAAAAACACCCAGCATCAAAGCAGGAACAGGCTCCCGTGATTCCCCCTGCTCCAACAATCCAACCATTGATCCGCTAAGCCAAGGTCAGCCCCAACTTCCCACACATTTTGATACCCTTTTCCAAGTACCGGACACCACCTCACCCGTGATCCACTGCTGTGTGCCAACAAAAAAAGTGTGAAATAAATGAGCCTCCCAGGAGCCTCCATTTTTTTCTTAGCTGCATTGCTTAAAACCCAAATGTAATCGGCTGCAATTTGCTCATTTGGATTCAGAGATTCAGCCAAGACCAGCACACTCCCAGCTCTCCTCTCTGTGTTCTGGGAGCATCTCCTTGCTGTTACCAGAAGCTTTGTGAGTGTGACCCAGGAACGCTCTGCTCCTGGGGCTGCAGTCCAGGAGTGAGGCAGAGCCCATCAGCTCCCAGGAAGAATCTCTGAGCTCTGGGATAAGCATCTAAATACTTGCAGAACCCTTCCCCTGGCTCCTGAAGCAAACCCATTTCAGAGGGCTCCCAAATCCATCCTTCCCTCATTCATCCCTGTTTCCATACCCCTTGGAACAGCCCAGCACAATCCACTGCAGAGGAGGTTTGTCAAGCTGCCCCAGAGCCATGGTTTCCATGGGGACACCAGCCAGGTTGGAGCTGTGGGAGCCATGGGGACAAGGACAGCCAGACAGGAGCCAGAGGTCCCGTGGATACAAGTCCCTGCTCTCGCTCCAGGGGTGCCAGGGTGTCCTGAGCATGTGACACCGGGACCCTAAGGCAGCTGCCACAAGGTGGCACTGGCATCTTGTCACCCAGCCTGATGGCATCCAGGCAGCAACTCCAGAGTGGGGGCACCCGGGGTGTTCCCCCTGCCCTGCCCAGCCCTGCCGCAGGCTCTGGTCCAAATTTACCGGCAGGGATGGATGGACAGTGGAGCTGCCAGTGGATCACTGATCAGAAGCTGTGTCTTGCAGGAGGGACTTTTCACCCTCAGAATCTTCTGGGTTAGGGAACTGGAAATTTTTTTTTCCAAATTTCTGTGACATGCTAGCCTACAACAGGGTTTTCCCCCTTGCGTCACAGTATCAGAAGAGATTCTGGAGTAACCAGATTCATACCTCTCACCCAAAAAAGGGGAAAAGCAAGAATTCCATGCCACTGAGGGGATTCTGGGTTACCACCAATGCAGCCCCCATCCCATCACAGGGTCCCACATGCCAGCTCTGGCTGCTCCATGGCTCACCCCCCTGGAGAGGCTGGTGTTAGAGGAGGACAAGCCTGGGGGAAGTGGAGGAAAAAGGATCAGCACGGCGTGTGTCTCTGTCCCCACCTGGCCCGATTCCCCTGATTTATTTACAGATAAAGGGTTTATTTTCCTTTCCCAGCGCTGCAGGTGCAAGATAAACAGAGCATAACCTCTCGAGCTACTTCCCGCTCAGGCCAGGTGCCGGAGGACACCTGCGCCCAGAAAGCCCTGCCAGGCTCAGGAATCCCGGGGGATCAGCCCCAAAATGGGCTTCCCAGAGCCTCCTGCTCCAGGGTTTGTGCCCCAGCCAAGGGCATGGCAAGTCAGGAACAGGTCACTAAGCTGCAGCCTCCCGGTGCCTCCGGTGCCAAGGTTTCCAGCCCTACCCCAAACATGCTCACATCCACTATTATTTTTTGGATTAGGGTTTGGCGTCACTGTTTGGGCTCAGGATTGCAACACTGTTTAACCTTGGAACGCAGGCGGAAAGGCCCCTGTGGGCCAGCTAATCTAGCTGCAATTAAAGACATTCATTATGCCATTATGAACAGGTTAAGATGTGTGAGACACTGGGTCACTGGCGCTGCCCCACAGCCTGTTTTGAAGGACAGGACATTTACTGTCCTGGACACTGGCCACTCCACAGGCTAGGTCCAAACCCAGCCAGCCTAACAGCAGATCAAAGCCAAGGAGCCCAGCAGGACCCAAGAACAGCCCCTTCCCGTCCACCGCTGCGCCCTCACCCCATGGAAAACACATTTGGGACCCACAGTACAAAAGGCCAAAGCTACAGCTGACAGCAGGAAGGAAGCAGGAAAGACTCCGGCATCACCATCCGGAGCCCGGAGAGACCTTGGGAGATGCTTGGAGCCACACGCCTCCGGCCGGGCTCGGGCCACGCTCACAGCGTGCCCACAGCTCCAGCCCCTGCCCGGATGGCAGCAGGGACAAAGCATCCAGCTGGGAATGCGGGGACAAAGCATCCAGCTGGGAATGTGGGGCTTGCTCCATCCTGGGGATTTGTCCCATCATAGGGCTGTGATGCCACCGAATCCACCCTGCCCTTGAATCCACCTTGGCAGCACACAGGTTTAGCCCTTTCAGCATCCCCTGGGCTCTGGCACAGAGCGGTGCCCCATGGATTGCTCCAAACACCAACTTTGCTTGGAGGAGAAGCAAACACAAGTCCCCTGGAACCCACCACCTCCTTTAATTCCCTGCCAGAAAAGCAGGGCCCAGCCCAGCTCAAACATTACAGGGTTTCAGCACCAGAAAAACCCACAAACCACTGTCACAGCTGCTGGGAGCCCAGGGAGGTCAATGCCAGCTGATCTGAGTAGGGAAATGGGGGAATATTGTCTTTGAAGGCTCCTGCCAGCCCCTGCAGGCCACGGTGGGGAAGGACCTGGCCTTGCCATCCCCATGCCCATGGTGGAGCCGAGGTGGGTCTGCAGGACCAGGACCTGCTTGCAGGTCACATTCTTCCAGCTCCTGCCAGCGCTGCTCACACCAGGACTGAGCTCCTCCATGGTGGGGGTTCCCAGCAGCTTTTGCGGGGTTCTCAGCAGCTTTGAGGGGTTTTCAGCAGCTTTAGGGGGTTCCCAGCAGCTTTGGGGCCAGCAGCGCTGTCCCATCCCACAGCGAGCAGGATGTGCCCAGCAAGGTGACCCCGAGCCCAGTGGCCCCCCGGGGCCAAGGCTCAGATCATGGAGACCCTGTTCTTGATGTAGACGTGGTAGGGGTCGCTGCGCTTGTCCACCTTGCGGGAGCGGGTGTACCCCAGGATGAGGCTGCCCACGGTGGCGGCGAAGAGCGTCATGACGAACAGGATGTACATGTAGGCGTTGTCGTTGCGGCCGCGCGTGGCCCCCGCTGCGCCCGCCGTGGCCTGGCCGGGGCACAGGACGGCCCCATGCAGCGTCTGGTTCAGGGTGTCCAGCACTGCCTGCAGGCTCTGGTGCCAAGTCTCCGTGTGGTTGTTCTCATCCATGCCCTCCGCAGGCTGCAGGGAAGGACAGGGAGGCTCACAAGAGGCTGCCCTCACAGTGGAGTGTTCCCAGGACACAACAATGACCCCAAACTGGTCCTTGAAGCACCTCCTCTGCCACAAAGCAGGGCGGCCAAACACTTTGCATTCCCAGAAGCCTTCTCCCTAAATTTCAGAGGGGATAAAGCTCCCAGGGCTCAGATGTCCCTCTCTCCTTCCCAGGGCTGGAGACAGCGTGGGGACACAGCTGTCCCAAGGGAGCAGGAGGGCTGGCTTAAAGTGTGCATTCCCCAAGGATGTGTTGGGATGGTGGGTACATATCCTGCACCCCTGCAGGGTGCAGAGCTGGCTCAGTCCCCTGCAAATCGCTGTGAACCCGTCTAGAGGGGCTGCTGCCCTAAACCTCCCTGGGGATTTCCCTTCCCTTTGGGTGCCAGACCCTCTCTGACCTGCCATCCCTCCTTTGGCATGGTGCTCTTCTGCCAGCTCCCCTGTGCTCCCTTGTGCAACCTTCTCAGCTTGCTGGGGCCCTGGAGCAGCCATGGCCAGGAAGGGACACTGGGACACAGCCCCCCACGAGTGCCATCCTTTGGGACACGCCAGTCCCACAAACCACCATAGTTCCACAGGTATCCACCGTGTCCCCCACCAGCTCCTGAGCACACCTTGCCTGCTGCCCCAGCAGCTCTACCCCATGCAGAGGCAGCTGATCCCCCTCCCAAATGGGTCACCGTTAACTCGGGGTGCACCTCCCAGGATGAGACCCCAGCTGCAAGGAGGAGGAGGAGGCAGAGGAGGAAGGGGCTGAGCAGCCATGAGCTCACGGGGATGAGGTCGGATCTGGCTGCCTTCCTAACTTAAGAGAAGTAGGCTGAATTTGGGAGGTTTAGGGCAAGATCTGGGTTTACCCCACAGATAGGGTACGACGTGGGGAGGACCCACCTTAGCAGGGGTGTAAGGACAGGGAGAGGAGTGGGGGACAGGGCGTGGGAAGAGAGGCTCGCACTCACCTCGTGTGCCCTCCCTCCCTGCGCTGCTGCCAGGCTGAGCCAGGACTGAGCATCGCTGCCGCCGGGGAGGGATGCCGGCTGGGTTGGGAGTGCTGCCAGCCTCCTCCCCTTCCCGGGGCAGAGCCACCTGCCGCAGCCGGCCGGTGGCCGCGGGCCACCAGCCTGTCCCCAGCGCCGCGGGTCGAGCCACGGCCCCCGGGCCCAGCCGGGCAGCGGGGGCTCCATGGGGCGGAGAGCGGGGGCTCTATGGGGCGGAGAGCGGGGGCTCTATGGGGCGGAGAGCGGGGCCCCGCGCTTCCCCCGGCACACGCTGCCGGTCACGCTTTCCTGTCCCTCCTCGTCCGGCACCGCTGCCCCGAGCCCTCACACTGGCACGGAGCCTGCCCGGGCATGTTCCTCCTGCTCACCGTTCCCTCCTGGAGCCCAGCCTGCTCCACGGAATGGGACTGACCACCCTCCGGTCCCACTGGGCACCCACGGGTGGCTCACAGGGAGCTGCCAGTGCTATGCAGCAGCACAGAAATCCCAAAGCTTGTGGGGCAGGGAGAGGGCCCAGGGCAGCAGTGACGGGCTGTGGGTGGGGGTCAGGTCTTGCCCTGAGCAGGGTGTGGGTACTTCAGCCTCAGGCTGACTTCTCACCCCTTCTGTCCTTTAAATCAGCTTATGATGCTGCAGCTGAGACAGCGATTTCAGAAGTGCTGCCAGCAGCACCTCCTCCAGCACCACAGACCCAGTGGGAGCAGGTCTCCATCACCCAGCCAGGACACTGCGTGCTCCCACAGGATCCACAACAGCCGTGGCTTCCCTCCTTGTGAACCCCTCTCCCTCCTCCTGCTCTTCCACTGCATCTGCAGCTCTCCAATGGCCTTTTAACCAGTGTTTACAGCCACCTTCCACCCTCCCTGATGCCAGGATCTTTGCCACGTAAGGATTTCCCTGGGCTCACAGTGAGAGAAAGGCTGTCATTGATAAAGTCTTGGGGTAAATCAATGAGAAAAGGATCAGCAAAGTTCCCAGCAACTCTCTTTATATATAAAATCTGCCTCTTTTTACCCATCAGCAAGGGAAGGATGCTTGACCCACATGAATTCATCTGAATTCATGAGCCTTCACACAAGTCTTTCATTTTTGTGGGGCAAAAAGCAGGAAAAACCCCACAAAAGCACCTGTTTGGCACTTCCCCAGCCAGTGACATGGGGATGCGGTACCCATGGAGATCTCAGCTGAGGGATGGAGACTCACAGGGCTGGAGAGAACGGCCCCAGTGGAGGTCTGGATGTTCAAGCAGCATTCTGAAACCCTCTGCCACTGTCCACTCCACAGGCAAAGGCACGAGAACTCGTCCCACAGCAGAGACCCCGGGGCTGTGCCGTGGCTCTGCCAAAACACCCGGCAAGGCACCATAGCAATCCTAATCCCCGGGGTCTTCTGAAGAGACCAAAGTGCAGTCAAACACCTCCTGGAAGGAGTCGAGGAAGGGCTCGAGGACGTGACTGACAGCGACGTGCTGCCCCAGCTCGTGGCTCAGCGAGGTGACCCCCTTGCCCTCCAGCCCGCAGGGGACGATGTGGTCGAACCAGCTGAGGTCGGTGCAGCAGTTCAGCGCCAGCCCGTGCGAGGTGATGTGGTTCCCGCAGTGCACACCTGCCGGGCAGAGAGCACCCACCGTCAGCACCATCACCACGCTGGGCAGGGGCTCAAAGCCGTGCTGCCCGCTCCTCCTGGACGCCAATCGCACCCCGCATGCTCCGCTGTGCACACCCACCCTCCGCGGGCCTGCACTCCACGACAGGTTCCGGCAGGGCTCCGGCACTTCCCCGCCTGATGCACAGGAATGACAGGATGGGCTGGGCTGGTATTCCACGGGCAGGGACACCTCCCGCGATCCCAGGTTGCTCGAAGTCCCGTCCAACCTGGCCTCGAGCACTCCAGGGAGGGAGCAGCCACCGCTGCTCTGGCCAGCCTGTGCCAGGGCCTTCCCAAACCCGCAGGGAAGTTTCTTCCCCGTATCCCACCTAGCCCTGCCCTCTGGCAGCGGGAAGCCTTTCCTCCTTGCCCCAAGGCCCTCTCCGGCTCTCCTGGAGCCCTTTAGGCCCTGGAAGTGGCTCTGAGCTCTCCCGGGAGGCTCCCGTTCCGCACGGCTCTCCCAGCCCGGCTCTGACACGCACTCGCGCTCCCGGAGCCGTCCCCGCTCACCGATGGCACAGAGTTTGCTGTCGCCCATCCAGACCCCGGTGAAGGGCGGCGGGAGGGCGCGGGCCGTGCCCAGCCCCAGGCGGCGGCACAGCCGCAGCACCAGCGCCTCCAGCCCGGCCACGTAGGACCGGAGCGGGAGGCGGCGGCGGCGCAGGTCGAGCACGGGGAAGGCGAGGAGCTGCCCGGGGCCGTGGAAGGTGATGTGGCCGCCGCGCCGCGCCGCCACCAGCGCCGCGCCCCGCGCCCGCAGCGCCGCGGCCGCCGCCGCGCCCGGCGCGCCGCGCAGCCCCCAGGTGTACACGGGCCGCGCCGGCTCGCTCAGCACCACGCTCTCGGCCGGCGGGCCCGGCAGCGCCGCGGGGCCGCTCCGGGCCGCGCCCGGCCCCGGCTGCGCCGCCGGGCCCCGCGCCGCCCGCGCCGCCGCCACGCAGCGCTCCTGCACCCGCAGCGCCTCCGCGTACGGCACCGCGCCCAGCCGCAGCACCCGCACCGCCGGCCGTGACATGGCGGCAGCGGCGGGGACAGCGGCGGGGACAGCGCCGGCGGCAGCGCCGGGGCCGCCGGGAGCCGGCGGGCGGGGCGAGCGCAGCGCAGAGAACCGGGCAGCGCCGGGGCGGCGGGCAGGGGACGGGGACGGGGATGGGGACACGGGCACAGGCTGGGGCACAGAGACCGGCACCGGAGATGCGGACACGACAAAGGAACCGGGACGGGGGACACCGGGGCGGGGAAGGGGACGGAAGGCGGGGACGAGGAAAGGAGGCGGGGTAGGAGCAAGAGGCGGGGACGGAAACAGGAGGCGACGGTAGGGACAGTAAGAGGGATGTGGACGGGCAGCGGGGACGGGCTCCCGTGGGCGTGGGGACAGGAGCGCGGGGACAGGGGATGGAGACAGGGGACACAGGGACAGGAGGGAGGACAGGCATGCAGGGGCAGAGGATGGGGGACAAGGCACAGACAATGGTCAATGGGGACATGGAGGACAGAGAAGAGGGAACAGCGGGACAGAGGATGATGGTTTGGGGTTGGAGAGTGGGGAGCAAGGCCTGGGGACATGGACCAAAAGCGGGGATGGGGCCTGCGGTGGGGATTGGAGACAGGGGATAGGAGACTGGGGACAGGGGATGGGAGACTGGGGACAGGAGCTAGTGCCCAGGGACAGGAGTTAGAGATGGGGGATAAGGCACGGGGAGGAGGTCAGGGGCCTGGGAGTGGCTGATAGGGCCAGGGCTGCAGGAGGGGCACAGGGAGGAGAGACAGGGCCCCTCTCACCACAGGGTGTGGGACATGGGGCACTAGGGTGGGGGACAGGGTGAGGAGGGGACAGTGCAGTGGTGACGGGGCAGGGAACAGGCAGGGGGTGAGGGCAGGGAATGTGCACATGACATCCCAGTGCAACTGGGCAATCACAGGCCTGCTCAAAGCAGGCTCAAATTAGGGTTCTGGGATACATTAGGAAGTGTTCCAGGCCAGGTTGGATAAAGCCTTGAGCAACCTGGTCTCCTGGAAGGTGTCCCTTCCCATGGCAGGGAGTGGAACTGGATGAGCTTTAAGTTCCCTTCCAACCCCTTAACTTTGTATGATTTTGTGCTGGCACCTCAAGGCTGTGAACTGTAAATAAAGTTCTTGTATTCTGGTATTGTGTCTTGTATAATATTACTGTCCTTGTAAATATAGTTCTTGTACTGCTGAGGTGCCAGTGAGAGCTGCAGTTCATCACCCTGGGGCTGTGAAAATGTTCCCACCTCGGCTTTTTATTCCAAATGCAGAGAATAGACAGGTCTGGCTGAACTGCTAATGAGTCAATCGTTAAACCTGAGCAAACTGTTCCCAGGCTGCAGCCCTTCCAGCTTATCGACGGGTTAGGCGTCAGAAAGTATGTCCTGATTTTATAGAGCAATCACTCTGGTACTGAACTCTTGCTTTGATCACAAACACACCTCGCTGGGAATTTGCCCTTTGTCGCCACAGGTAATTCGGCCGTCGGCTGGCAAGGTCAGCCTCTGTGCTACTGGCAAGGAAGGAAAGGTGCTTCCCTTTGTTAGGCCATTTTCTCAATGAAAAGGAGAAAAAAGGGGGAAAAAAACCCTCCATAAATCACCAGGAATCGAGCAGTACCCAGCCTGAGGATCGCCTAACCAGCTCCAGGAGAGCCGCTTCAGGTCTCTGCCTTGGCAGGAAAGACTCATATTTTGCACCAACAGCATGTATGCAGCGAGTTATTTCCTTTTTTTTATGATTAAGCCCCCACTGCTCGCCTGGAGATCAAAGCCAGGGCTCTTCCTCTCTGGCTGGCAGCAGCACTGCCTGCGTAGGACAAGGGGAGCTGTGACCCTCATAAACAACACGAGGGGGGCTGTGTGTCCCAGGGCTGGGACCCTCGTAAACAACACGAGGGGGGCTGTGTGTCCCAGGGCTGGGACCCCTGTAAACAACACGAGGGGGGCTGTGTGTCCCAGGGCTGGGACCCCTGTAAACAACACGAGGGGGGCTGCGTCACAGGGCTGGGACCCCTGTAAACAACACGCCAGAGCAGTGTGCTTGCGTCACTGCCCCATTCACTGTCCACATCCTGCTTTTGAACCAGGGCGGAAATGGGGATGGAAAGGTGCCACGGATGGCTCATGTTTTATCCTTCTGGCAGGGCTGGGGGGTTTCTAAAGCAGGGTGGGATTTTTTTGTCTCCATGATTCAGCTGTCTGCTGTCCTGTGGTACCTTCTCCTCTGGGTCCCTTAAACATTTGCAGCACTCCCTCAATCCTCACCAATCTGTTGGAGTGCAGAGCCTGATTCTTTTCTGTCAGGAGAGCCTCCCTCAGGGAACTTTAGGGCTAATGCAAGTCAGGGTTTAATAGCAGGAAGAGGAGGGGATGACAGAGGTGGTGGCTGTGAAACAGGTGCCTGGCAAGAGAGACTGCCACTGCTCACAGAGAGCTACACAGAGGCAAAGGGCAACATCTTGGCTCCAGTGGAGGCCGGGACAAAGTTCCTGTCGAGTTTGGCAAGGCTGGCATGTCACAGAGAGGTGACAGGGCTGTGCTGGCATCAGGGGCAGAGCTGAGAGTGGAGTGCCTGGCTTGGGCTGCCTCGGGCACCCCCAAGCACAGCAGCCCTCTCCCCACACTGCTACAAGCCTTTCAGCAAAATCCCTTTTTTGTTTTTTTTTCCCAAGGAAATGTTACTCGAGGGCCATTTCCTATGTGCCAATGACACAAATTGTTTGGAAGTGCAGTTCAGGCCAGGAGCACACAGGCTCAGGAGAAGCAGCCTGGCCTGAAGGAGCATCCCTGACCATGTTTCTGGAATCAGGGCTGCCTCCCTTCTCCTACAGGTCTGGGAGGAGTGCAGGATCACCTCCTCCATGCCCCTCACCCTGGCAGGGTTGGATCCTGGCTGGTCATCCCTGCTGGTGTCCAGCTGGGTCTCCAAGGCCTTGGCTGATGGAGAGGCCTCCTGGCTCGGTGCAAAAGGAGGTGGTGCTGGGAAGCCTGAAGCTGTGCTTTTATTTTGACTTGATCCAATGACACCACGAGATACCTTGGAAGCATCAACCAACGTCCCTACACAGAACACCAGCATCACTCAAATCCTACAAGCACCAGCCACCTTCTCAGGAAGGCCAAAGCTTTTATTCCAGGGTGCACCTTTCCCCCGGAGTGTTGGGAGGGATGGCTTGGGCTGAGACCCCCGGCTCATTTGGGCTCGTTTGGGCTCATTTGGGCTCATTTGGGCAGGATCTCGGTGGATGTGTCCCACAGGCAGAACCGCTCTGCCCCCACCCCAGTCTGTTCACTAACTCAAAGGAGCACGTTCCCAGGGCTGTGCCAAAGGGGAAGAAAAACAAGGAAGCGCACGTGTCAGGCTGTGCCACGGGCTGTGCCCCACGGGTGCATTAAGGAAGTACTTAAGGAAGCTTCTTGCTGGCCTGGACAGGGGGTCAGAGCCGGTGTTTCTCTGCTGATTGCACTTCTCTGGGCAGTGGTCATTTTTTGGCTCATGCTGGAGCCAGCAGGGCAGGCTCCCTGCTCCTCTGAGCTTCCCATGCCACCAGGAATGACGTTTCCCCTCGCAAAGCTCAGATGTGCTGTTTGTCCTTCATCAACACTGCTGAAGATGCTTCCATCTCCAGTTTGTCCCCAGCCAGAAACCCTGCCAGGGTCACCCTGCCCTCTGGACAACCAGCACAACTTCAGAGCAGCCAAAAGCACCTCTGCTGAGTGAAACACCCATCACAGCACTGCTTTCAGGAAAGATGCCTCAGAAGAGCTCAGTTAGGGGAGGGACGGCAGTTCTTTGGGAACACCAGGGAAATGTCGAAGTGTGACCTCACCTGCAGAACTGCCCCAGCCCTGGGCCAGCAGCACCAGGACCTGGAGCTGCTGGAGAGAGCCCAGAGGAGCCCTGGAGCTGCTCTGGAGCCAGGCTGGGAGAGCTGGGGGTGCTCACCTGGAGAGGAGAAAGCTCCAGAGAGAGCTCAGAGCCCTTGCAGGGCCTAAAGGGGCTCCAAGGGACCCAAATGCCTTGGCAGAAATCAGATGTAGAGCCCAGGCTCAAGCTGTGCCAGGATTACAAATCTCCTTCCTGTGGAAGGGCACTTCCACACAGCCTGAGGTGAGGGCACAGCTTGCTCAGAGGTGTGTTCTGCAGCTCTGACACCCAGGAGCCAGCCCTGCTTGTCCGTGTGTCCTTCAGAAACTTGGCTCCTTTGAAGTAACTGCTTTGTTGACTCTGCCTTTCACACCTCAGAGGAGCTGGCATGGAAACTTCAGAGTTGGCACAACGGAGGAAGAAAGAGAAGGAAGCAAGCCCACATTAAGAGATCTCAAAATATTTCACCAAGGAGATCAGGAGCAACCTGGTCTAGTGGAAGGTGTCCCCAGCCATGGCAGGGGAGTGGAACAAGATGGTCTCTAAGGCCCTCTCCAACCAAAACCCTTCTGTGATTCTAATCACTTCTCCTTATGTCCAGTCTAAACCTCTCTTGTTTCAATTTATGCTCACATAGCTCCCTCAGAGTACAAAGCAGGTGTGAGTGAGACCAGATCCAGGTCCCACGGCATTTTAATACAGAGGAAAGGAATCCTCAGCTAGAGAATCCTTACCTCTCACACTCGTTCATACCCTTAAGCCAACCTGCAGTACCAACACACACTGTGCCCTGAGGGTGAAAAGTGTAATTTTACAGTCACCAGGCACTCTACCCCAGGTCAGGAAATCATCCAGAGAGCTCAAAGCAGGAAACTTAAGGAAGAAAAAACAAAAGATGAAAAGAGACTGAAAACAACAAAAAGGTGAGTAACATATATAAGACCTGCACACCCTTCTGTAAACCAGACAGAAATGCCAAGCCAAGAATGTCACAGCACAAGAATAACTACAGTGAAATGAAGAAAAAGAGACAAGAGTGTGAGAGAAGGCGCCTGGGACACAGGAGGAAGAGGATGTGGATCATTCTGTTACCAGCAAAACAAACCCAATGCCAGCTGAGTAATGAATGCCATTGTGAGCCCTAGAGAAACATTCCAGCACAGGGCCACCGTGAGTTTATTTTAACACTTATTAAACGGGTCCAATTTCCTTCCCTGACCTTTGCCAGGTAAAAAACTGTTGTGTTCAAGTGAGGACCTGCATCCACTTGGACTTCCCATGGAGTGAGTGACTTTGCCCAGGGCAGGTGACACTCCTGGTGAACCTGGGGTGGCATCACTGCTGCCTTTCCCAGCCAGAGGTTCTTCCGTGGGGCTCTGTGCCTGCTGGAGCAAGAGCTCCAGGGATCATGCAGCCCTGCTCAACCAAACCCCAGATATTTGCTGATAACTGGATATTTTTCAGCCTGCTCAGCTCCTTCTGGCACCTCTTTTCAGAGGTGCTGGTGCAGACTGAGCAGGGGGCATGAAGGGGAGTGGGACCATCTCTGCCCCTAAGGAACAAGTGACAGGACAAGAGGAAATGGCCCCAAGTTGAGCCAGACGAGGTTTAGGTTGGATATTAGGGAACATTCCTTCATGGAAAGGGCTGTCCAGGTGAGTGCCCCTCCCTGGAGGGATTCAAAGCTATGTGGATGTAGCACTTGGGGACACGGGTTAGCAGTGACCTCAGCAGTGCCACAGGAACGATTCCACTCCGTGATCTTGGAGGGCCTTCCCACCCTGTGATTCCAGAATTCCTCTCCCCACTCCATCGCTGCTTTTCGGCGGCACAAGCCCGGGGGGTGTCACACCGCCGTGCCCCGCACGAGCCGAGCGGTGACAGGGGCGACAGAGGTGACAGAGGTGACAGAGGTGACAGAGGTGGCAGAGGTGACAGAGGTGACAGAGGTCCGTGGCCACTGCAGCGCCCGCCGGGCAAGCGCGGTGTCCAGCTGCCACCTGCCGACAGGGACGGGAACTGCACGAGCAGGGACAGGGGACAGGGACACTGGGGCTGTCCTGCTGCCCGGGCGCTCTCATGACTGGAGCAGGTCTCTTCTGTAATTGCTGCTCCTGGCTGTCGCAGGTCGCTTTTCCCCAAATCTACCAAGAAGTTCACTTCTATTCTATGCTATTGTATTTTCCCAATCCAGTCCGCCCGGTGATGGAAGGGGGTGGAGAGGAGGCGGGTCAGGATCAGGGGGAGGCGTCCAGGTGCAGGTGTTCGTGTGGGAGCCAATCAGGGCCGAAAGGAAGATAAGCAGCCGCACAGCAGGCCCTTGATCCCCTGAGGGCTTTCACTCACCACACCTGCGCTGGGAATACACTCGGGCGGGGAGCAGCGGCTGCGGGAGGTCCCTGGAGCCTTGGGGAGAGCCGTTCGTGCCAGAAGCACGGCACCGGTTCGGTCGGAAGGCGCTCTGGGCCACCGGGCCCGGCCCGGGGTGGGCTGCGCCGGGCCGCCCGCGAGCCGTTCGCGCGCCGTTCGCGCGCCGCCCCGTGTGCCCCGTGTCCCCGCGCGGCCGCCGTCGGCCGCGGGGCCGTTGCCATGGCGGCGGCGCGCGCGCGGTGCTGAGGCGCTGAGGCGCGCGGGAAGCGCGGGCCCGGCGCGGCCATGGCGGACGAGCTGTACCTGGAGAACATCGACGAGTTCGTCACCGACCAGAACCGCGTCGTGAGTCCCGCGGGGCTCCGCCGGCCCTCGCCCCGGCCCCTCTCCTCTGCCTTCTGCTGCCTCCTCCTTCTCCCCCCTTCCTCCTCCTTCCACCCTTCCTCCTTTCCCACCGTCCGTCTTCCGCTTTCCTTTTCTCCTCTCTCCTTCCCCTTTTCTTCTCCCCCTCCCTTTCCTTCCCCACCTCTTTCTTCTTTCAATTCCCCTTTCCTCCTCCTACTCCCCTCTTTACCGCCTTTTCCCTTCCTTCTTCCTCTTTCTCCCCACTTCCTTCTTCTTTCTCCCTTCTCTTCTTCTCCCCCTGTTCTTCCTCCTCTCTTCCCCCCTTTCTGAACTGTTTTGAGGGCAGCTCAGGAAGCTGATTGTTTTCAACAGCTGTGGGTCTGTTCCTTTCCAGTTTTATTTTAAAATTTTATTCGGAAATAAAAATAAAATAAAATAAATTGGGTTTTGCCTAGAAGGTTGCAGCAAAGCAGCAAAGTTTTTGCAACTTGTCTGACAATGTGAACAAGAGCAGCCTGTGGCTTTGTAGCTTATTCCAAGAAAAATCTAAACACACAACAATTTAATTGCTGTGTTTTCAGCCCAGAGCCCGGGACTTGGTTTAAAAGGGCCGAGCAGGAGGAGGAACAGGTGTCTAAGATGTACCTGGTCAAAATGACACAGCAGGGCAGGGCTGGGATTCCAGCCCTGGGATCTAATATTTGGCCCAGTGGTGCAGCTGGGGATGTCTGTGTCCCCGGGACAGGAGAGGGGCAGAAATTCCCCCCCAGCCCTTTTGGGACAGGTCTCAGGAATTCAGTGTACTCGTTGAAGCACAGGTGCCCCTGTGCTCTCACTTTTGCCGTGGGTTTCTTGGAGGGGAGGAGGGTGTCTGAACAATTCGATTGACCAGCAAGCTACAGATGGCAGTTTTATCGAGTTGAGAGATCAAGGTTTTCTTATTAAAGTGGTTTGTTGGGTTTTTCCCCTTTTGCAGGTGACGTACAAATGGCTGAGCTACACCCTGGGCGTCCACGTCAACCAGGCCAAACAGTAGGTGTCGCTGCACCCCCAGAGGCTGGTTAATTCCTGGGAATTCCGTGTTAATTCCTGTTTCCATCATCGTTGTGAGCACATAAAAATGATTTCTCTGGAAGTATTTAAAATCCTTGCCTGTTTTCTCAGGCACGGGCAGTTGTGTTACTGCCTGGTCCTGGCTGTCTGCCGGGCTTGCTGGGCAGTGAGGCACCAAAAGGTCTCCAGTTCCTCTCTCAGGGCTTTCAGAAATGCCTTTCTGGGGGAGAGACTTTGGAACAAGCTGCCCAGGGGCTGAGAGACCCACTATCAAATGTGTTTGCCCTTTGGTTTCTGTAGTGGTTGGGCTGGGATTCTCCACAGTGGCAGAGGGTCCCAGAAGGGTTAAATTCATCCTGTCTGTGCTTGTGTGCCAAGTGTCCGTGTGGGGCTGGCTCTCCCCCTTGTTTCCAGCTGGGCTCCGTGGCAGGGTGGCTGCAGGCTCTTCCCTTTCTGCTGGCCAATGCTGTTTCTTTTGTGCAGAATGCTCTATGATTACGTGGAGAGGAAACGCAAGGAGAGCTCAGGAGCCCAGCTTCACGTCACCTACCTGGTGGCAGGAAACCTCCACCAGAACGGACACGTGGTGAGTGTCTCACTTCTCACAGGGTCTGTGGTGCCTCTCCTGCTTTGTTTTGTGCTCTTGTGGTCACGAGCTGAGCTGGCTCCTTGGCAGCAGGAGCTGCAGTGTGCCAGGGCTTGTGGGCAGGGGCAGAAGAAGGCTCAGTGTCCGTCCCAGCGTGCAGGACAGGCAGGACACAGCAGCTGGCCGTGGTTTGGGAACACAGAGCTGAGTAACACTCCAGGGTTTGTAACTAATTAACTCAGATCCTGATACCACTCAATCCTCTCGCTGTTGTGGGCATCAGAGATCACAAAACCCTGTGGAGAGGCCCTCCTGATAGCAGTTTATCCACTTCCCAGAGAAGTGTCTGAGTGGTGTTTGGAGGGAGCCTGCAACCCAGGCAGCGTGGAATAATAGCAAATAGAACAGCATGGCCATGGCTGAAGTTGTCCTGTTAATTAAACCAGCTTTCTAAAATCCTGGTAAACAAAAGAAACATGAATTTATTAACAGTGCTTTATATTTAAGGGGCTTCAGCTTATTAAGCAAAGGAATTGCTGCTTAATGCACGTAGCTTGTCAGATTCTCAGGAATGTCAGCTAAAACTTCAGGCAGGTACCCCAGAGGTTTTTAAAAGAAAATGGGAAAATTCAGTGTGTGCTCCCCTTTGCCCACAAATTTAAGAGCCAGACACTAAATGCCTTTGACATCCCACCAAGTGTTTTTAAATACACAAATATCTAATACAATATGATCCAGTCTTCTTTTGGGAGTAGTAAATTTCAGGGTGTCCTGGCTTTTATTTGTAGATCAAGAAAAAACCCAACAAACTTTATTTTTGTTCTCCTAAACAATAAACTGGTTCACATGCATGAAATATTCTGACAGTCTCCAAATCTGCCTGAGTTGGAAGGTTATTATTTACTGCATTGGTTCTGTGTGTTGGAATATATGTATTTAAAGTTGCACAAGTAGTGTCACATTCATAGCCCAAGTTTAACAGCCTTTTCCCTCATTTCTTTTGGAAATAACAAGTCTCTTGGTTCACTAGAACTGGTCAGGGGATTGTCAACCTGTACTGTTATATTTAATGTTTTTGAAACAAACAGGTGACTTCTGACATGGGGACAAATAATTATTTCTTAACTCTGTCATAGCAGCTTGTATATCTTTGAAATAAGATTCCAGTATCCCTGGATGGTTTGGGTTGGGAAGGACCTCAAAGCTCGTGTCATTCCAATCCCTTGGCACGGGCAGGGAATCTTCCCCTAGATCTCCCAAGGGAAGCTGTGTCAAGGTGACTTTTGTCCCCCACTATTTTTAAGTCTGTTCCTTTGGAGTGCTGGCTTGTGGGTGCCTGCCCAGCGGGGATGGCTGTGGGTGTGGAGCCGTGCCGGGGCGGGGCTGGGCTGGGAGCTCCGGGACAGCCCGGCGTGCAGGGAGCCCTGCACTGCTGCCTGCTGGCGGTAGGTGTAGCCGGAATGCTGTGGATCACTCCTGGAAATCCCTCTGCAGAGCTCCTCCTCAGCACTGCACACCCTTTCCTTGCTGCACTGAGGGCCCGAGACTGCCCGTGGTTATTTATCCTCTTACTTACCTATGTTTTCTTGCCACTTGCTCTTTTGCTGCTTAATTAAAGCAACTTTTTAATCCTGGTAAACAAACATAAATTAATTTACGGTATTTTACATTTGAAGTGCTTCAGCTTATTAAGCAAAGGAATTGCTGCTTAGTAAATTTCTTTTTCCACGTTGCTGCTTGTCAGATTTTCAGGAGTGTCAGCTAAAACTTCTGGCAGGTACCCCAGAGGTTTTTAAAAGAAAATGGGAAAATTCAGTGTCTGTTCCCCTTTGCCCACAGACAAATTTAAGAGCCAAACACTAAATGCCTTTGACATCCCACCAAGTGTTTTTAAACACACAAATATCTATTACAATATGATCCAGTCTTCTTTTAGGAATAGTAAATCTCAGGGTGTCCTGGCTTTTATTTGTAGATTGGAAAAAAACACCAACAAACTCTTTTTTTTGTTCTCCTAAACAATAAACTGGTTCAGATGCATGGAATATTGTCTTTGAATCTCCAAATCTGCCTGAGTTGGAAGGTAATTATTTATTGAATGAGTTCTGTCTAATGGGATGTATGTAATTAAAGCTGCACATGCAGTGTCATGTTTATAGCCTGAATTTAACAGGATTTTCCCTGATTTCAGACAGGTCCGTGGTATCTGTCTAACACAGCATTAGTGGTGGGATTTTGAGTGTCTGGATCCTCCCACTATTAACCACAGCCTGTTGAATGTCCTGGAGCAGGTGTAGGCCTTGAAAACTGGCCAGAGAGTGCAGTTCCAGAGACCCTCCATCCTGGCTTTGAAGGAATGCTTCACCTTTGGTGGTGCTTTGCTCCCTGGTGCCGTGCCTGGCTGCGGGCTGGAGCGCCGGGCAGTGCAGTGTGCAGGGAGCTGTGGGCAGGCTGCAGCCCTGCCTGCTCTGCTGCTGCTGTGTCCCATCTCCCAGGGGCAGGAGGGCAGGGCAGCCTTTCTGCAGGGGTATCTGTGCAGCTGGGAGTGGGTGACAGAGCTTTAAAAACTGATGAGCGTGTTCTGTGCCACAATCTTTACACTTTGTTATTTAATGACTGAATATAGCTGTCTTGCATACAGCCTCAGATCTTAAGAGTGTATTTCTTTTTTCCAGTGCCACAAGGTTGCAGTAGTGAGAGAGGATAAACTCGAAGGTAAGCAGACTGGGAAAGTCGTGTGGCTTTTACTTTTTTCTTTGAAAGAACAGCAAAATGAGCAAAGCTCAGAACTTGCCATCTGCACGTAAATGCCCAGCCAGGCTCTTGGGGTCAGGTGTGTACTTCTTGTACCAGCTGTTTCTCAGAATTTGGAACATCTGAGCCAACAGTTATATTTAATAACTGTTAATTAACAGCCAATACCTTCAGGCTTGTGATTTGAGTGTGCTTTTTTTTAATTCTGAATGTTTTGTCAGTGATTCTTTTCCACCTCCCTGCCACTGACAGCAGGAAGACAACAATACACCAGGAGTGTCTCAGAACAACTGTGAGCCTGCAGACTGCCAAGAATGCTAAAATTGGTGATTCTGATTATTGGTTCAATGCAGTTGCAGTCTTTGCTCCAAGTCCCGTGGGTGTTAAAACCTTCTCATGGGACATTTACCTCACTTTTGTGAGTGAAAGGTGAAAAAAACCCCATTGCAACACTGCTCCGTGCACTGTCCATTGTCTCACCATCTTCCCAGCTCTGGTCCTGCTGATGAAATCTTACCCACAGAACTAAAACACAACTTCAGGCTCTTCATCACTTTCAAATAACATCTTTGGCACTTGAGAGCACGCTGTGGTATTTGTGACCTTAAGGATCTGTGCTCATGACCTCACTTTGTTTGAAAGGCTTGCGTTGTTGGAAATGTGAAGTGGATTTCTAGCTCAGGCTGTTTGCCTCAGGGCAGGAGATTGTCAGGCAGGGCACCTACTCTGGGTCATGTTTGTTGAGTTATGTGTGCTGCGTAACACTCTGCTTTGCCGTGGAGGAAAGGGTTGCTCATGGGTTTTGTATTGGAAGGCAGGCCAAAGGTATGACTTGTATTTGGAAGAGGCTGAGATTTTTGATGGGAGTAGGGCTGCCTAGTCTAGGACTGGCCCCAAGAAATGATTACTGTGTGTATTTTTACAGTGCCTAGAAGCTCAACCTCAGACCAGGACTCTGTGGAAAGAACAATATAAGCAATGAACAAAGAATTCCTAAAAACAAACCCTTGTTTCAAGGGGATTGGAGTCTAAGCAGCATAAAAGAGATGAAGTTTTGATTCCAGCAGACTGATGAGGTGACAGTGTGGTGCTGGACACAGCCCCAGTGGCAGAGAGCAGTTCCAGCAGGGCAGAGCAATGACCAGCTACCTTCTGCCCTAGCTTTAGGTACTCACCCAGATATTCTGAATCCCAAACACTGGATGTTTTGAAGGTGAACACGGGGAGATCACTCCTGAGTCAGTTGTGCAAGAACCAGAAGTGTGTAGTGGAAAACGTGACAGGCTTGTGGAGTCTGTTACCTTGAATTTTTCGTTAGTGAGCGTTGGGAGAAGATGTGATTGGACCTTTTCATATTCAAGTTTTGTTGTCAAGTGGTCTGTCAGTCTTTCTGCATCCTAAAGGTGTGCTAACAGAGGGCTTTTTTCTTCCCTTTTCCCCAGCCACGAAGTCTAAGCTGTCCACTCTTGCCAGTGTGCACGTGTACAGCATTCAGAAGGCCCTGCTCAAGGACAGCTCCCCCCTCTACAACACCGACTATGACATCGTCAAAACAAACCTGCAGCACTGCAGCAAGTGAGTCCTGGCTCCCTCCTCCTTCTGCAGCACCTCCAGACTGCTCTTGCACTGCAGGGCTTACTAGATAGGCCTGGATTTTTAGAAAGTTAGTAAAAGGTATCCTCTGAGTCCTGCCAGACCAGTGCCCAAAGGGCACATTGTGTGATTGTTTTGTAAACTGAGCTCACAGTTGGTTCACTTGGTCCTTACTCTGACAGGGAGGCTGTTCCAGTACCTTGCTTGTCTGATGGCTGGAAACATTTCTCTCTTTTCCAGGCCCCACTTAATCATGACCATTTTAATCCAGTTCTCAGCCACACAGGAAGAGAAAATCGAAACAGGCTGATAAAACCACGAATGATGTGCTCAGCAAAGCATTTACAGGAGTTTGCTTTCTGTTCTGTGAAACTGTGTTTTCATCTTCTGGGCTCATCCCCCTCTCTGAAGCTGTCTCACAGGAACTCCTTCTCCAGGAGCTGGGCTTTGATCTGGGTGGGTTCGTTCCAGCTCAGAGTAGGCTGTGATCTCTGAGACGTAGGAGAAGCACACAGAACAGTCCAGGCAGCCCTGGGAAGTGTCCTTTGTGGGGGAACTGGAGAGGAACTGGGGGTTCCTGCAGTCCCCAGGAGTCACTGTCTCCCTCCTGAGCAGCGCCTGGCAGCTGCAGCTTTTCTTTTGTGTGTTGTTCCCACCACGGAAGCTTCAGCTTGAAGTCATGGGGGATGCACAGTGCCATGACCAATCTGGTTTAAAGGGGGATGCCTGAAGGGTGTGTCATAGGAAGAGTATAGGATTGGAAAGGAGAAACGTGTTTGTATCCAAAGTGTTGACAGGAGAGTGGCAGAGAAAGTAGAAGCCATGTGTTTGGGGCATGAGTGTGGATGCCCTGGAAGGTGCTGGATAACCCCACCTCAGTGGAGCCGTGCCCTGGGTGTGGCTGCAGTTGCCTTGTTCTGCTGTGTTTGCTCGGAGGCACCCCTGGTGGTGATACTCCTGCCTTAGGGATCCTTGTATCCTTTGGGATCCAACACACAAAAGACATGCAGAAGGTTTAGATGATCCAGGTTCTGAAGCAGCTCTCTGAAGCCTGTGTGTAAATCCAGCTTCGAAGCAGGATTTCACAAGCAAACTAAGAAAAATTGCACCTTCTTCATTTGTGACCCAGCTGAAGTAAATACAGATTGATCACATTCCCTCTCCCTTGCCAGCTGTGGGATTGTCTTTGACACTTGGGAAAGATTCCTGCAGGACCTGCAAAAGCCAGAGGTTTAATTATGTGAGGTTTGTGGCAAGCAGAACCTCCCTGTCTGTCCAGGTATTTCACAGCTCAGGGACAGGGATCTTTGTTCTCTTCTGTGTTTCTGTGGGACCTGCTTTGCTGTGAGGATAGTGGAGGTGCTTAGATGTACTAACTAATACCAATGTCTGGGTTTAATGCCTGTTGCCATTGCCAGCTTTCCAAGCAGAAGCAGCTCCCTGTTTGCAGAGTATAGTTTAAGCATTGCCTATTTTTTCAGTGATTATTTAGTGAATTTTGGGTCAAGCCCATAAAAGTATGGTCATACAGCAGCATCAAGGCAAGCTGACTTGAAATGTGGGAAGTTTAGCTGAGCTCTGCTGCACAGTCAACGTAAGTATTGACAGTATAATTTGTGACAGTATTACATATTGGAGGGTTGGTGGTGTTTAGAGTAGGAGCTCAAGCTGCCCAGGACTGTATTAACCATGTTAAAAACAGATTGAAAGTATAAAGGAGAGTGAGATTATTTTTCTTCAGTATCTGTTTTCCTTCCTTTAAAGGTTTGAATGTCAAGAGGTTGCTGCTGCAGCCTCAGAGTGCTGTGGAGATGGTGTTGTTTTGTTAGTACAGATCCTGATGGGAGTAGAAGGGGACTGTGCACGTGAGCAGTGAATGCTGAGGCACAGCAATGAACTGGCAGAAGGCTGCTCTATTTCTTAGGCAAACAGAAATACTTTGTGTAATTCAGTGGGCTGGAGGCGTGAGTCCAGGCTCTTTTGTGGCATTTCTGTGGGAAATCTGGAGAGCGTCGCCTGTGATTTGCACAGTGGGGAGCAGAGTTCAGCTATTTTTGGGAACTACTATTCCTGACTGTCAGTGAGTTGTGCTGTAACTGCGAGCACGTCTTGAAGTTTTTGTATCTCCATATCCCCAAACAATCAAGTTTCAGACCATTATAAGCCAAGCTGCTTCTCAGTCTCAGGGATTACATGGAAATGGCTTTGTTTAGTTAAACTGGAATGTCACGGATATCTTCTGAGCCATTTCAGTTGTTCAGTTTCAGCTGGGATTTGCTTACCTGGCCGAATGTGGCTGCTTGTGTGCAGGGCTTTGTCAGAGCACCAGAAAGCTGAAAGGGTTTTAGATCCTCACACAGCCACACAACTTCTGCCACGGGCTTTAGGGAGTGTAACCCCTTTAGGAATGAAGTGCAGCCTGCTCCCTGTCCAGCCTGGGTGTGGAGAAGGCCCTTTCTCCCCCAGGAAAGCTGCACAGCTTGTTTAACATGCGAATGCTGTGGCTCCTGCTGACAGGTTCAGCTGATCCTTTCATCAGGGGTCTCTTGCTCTGTGCCAGCCTTTCTTTCTTGTCGCACGCACAGATTTAAGTGACTCCTTTTTCCTTAGCAGGCGAGCTCAGGCCCGGAGCAGCCAAGGCGCTGTAGGAGGGGGAAGGCAAGGTGAGCAGAGCTGGAAGGTCTAACGGGATTTCTCTCCCCGTCCCCCAGGTTCAGTGCCATCCGCTGCGCCGCCGCCGTGCCCCGGACGCCGCCCGAGGCTCCCCGAGCGCCGGCTCCCCAGGGGCAGAGCGAGCCCCACGCCGCAGGCGCCGTCAATGGCCATGGGCCCCCAGCCGCCAGGGCCACCCCGCAGCAGCACAGGGGCATCGCGGGCATGTTTGCGGCCAAGGCGGCGGCCAAGCCCCAGGACGCCCCCAAGGAGACCAAGGCAGAGACCAAGGAGGCCCCCAGTGTAAGTTAGCTCAGACCCCTCGGGTCGTGGCTGTAATGATCCACTTGCACACCTCCTCAGTGACCCCGGGCACCCCGGCTCTGCTCTGCTGCTCCTGCCAGCCCCGTGTCCCAGGGAGTGCTCAGTGACCCTGTGTCAGTGTTCAGCTGTGCACTGGGGCAGGAGCGCCTCGTGCCAGGCCGTGCTCTCTCCACAGAAGTGTGTGTGCCATAGCTTTGGCATTCCCAGCGAGTGTAATCCGGCATAGCTGCCCTGTGGGGACAGTTGTTCGTTGTCTGCAGCTATTATCCCAGTGTACACACCAGCCGAGGACCCTGCTCTCCCCATTGTGCTTAAAAGGATTTGTTTTGAGCAGTAAATGAAACATGAGAAGCCCAGGTCTTAAAAGTATCAAGGTGTTTAAACTTGGTCTCTGAGGGAAGTTTCAGAGCTTGACCTGTGCGAGACTAAATTGTTTATCTTCTGGACTGCTGTTTTCCCAGGACAGGATTACGTTTTCATTTAATGAGTATAATTGTTTCTAAAGCAATGTGGCGAGAAAAATGGGTGTTAAAATGGTAGCACTCCCTGCGGATGGTTTGGCCTTTTTATAACAGCTGAGTACTTTTTGGTTCCTTTTTCTGATTTTTACAGCGAGTTTAGAACGGGTAAAGTCTGCGTGTTTTGGGAACTTTAGTGTCTGTTGCCTTTTATTTGCATGAAAGTAAGTTGGATTAGGAGGTTGCACTTTCTTTGATGGTGTGTGTGTGTGTGTGTGTGGGTGTGATTTCTCACTTTGGTGGCTGCACTGGTGCAGCAGAGCAGTGACACTTCCTTGCAAAGAACCTGCATGCCAGAGGAGCTGGCTAAAGCCTTCCTGTTTTGGTCAGTCCCTGTTCCTTCCTCTGTCAGATGCTGTGAACTGAGGCACTGATGGTTTGCAACAGGAGCAGTTCTTTCCTGGGAGCTGACCCTAGTCCCAGCACTCATTTCAGTAACACTGTCAGCCATCAGGTGGGAATGTGCCCTTAGTCAGATCTGTAGGCCTGGCTAGGGACCCTTAGTAACTTACTCCGACCCCTTTGATACACGTAGTATCTAGTGAGTATCTTCAAATTCTCCAAAATTTGAGAATTTGCTAAAATCCAAGGCAGTGGGAGCAAGTGCTGTCTGTTATTTTGCTTGTCCAGAAGCAGTGCTGTGCATCCTGAGAGCTGGGAGCAATTCCTGTGCTCACTCGTTTCTTTGCTTCCAGGTGTCTGCAGCAAGCAGCAAGCCACTAATAAAGAACAACATCATGAACAACTTCTTTGGAAAAGCTGCTATGAGTAAGTGCTTTACTCTTTTCAGAGGCCAGCATGGTCAGGCCTGTTGTAGTTAAAAAAGAAAAAAAAAAAAGAAAGAAAAAAAACCCCAAACCTGAGGATTATTTGGAGTCTCTTTTTTTAATATATGTATTTTATTTAAGCTGGGTAGAAATTAAAAAATAGTCAGTACAATCAAGTGTTTTGTACTAGAGCTGTGATGGGAGGCATACAGAAAGGAGCAGAACTCTTCCTTCCCACTCTACCAAACTCATTTCTTTATATCCCCTCTTTCCTAATAGTTTTCCATATGTTCTCCTGCTCTTTTGCACCCAGAGGGGTTAATGTTTTCACACACAGCTTCTAAAGCAAAAAATTAAGAGTTTTCAGTGGAATTTTTCAGATAAAAAGCTTGCTGGAGGGAGATCAATTAAAATGACATATTTGAGCAGACTAACCCAGGAAGGATTTTTAGTGCAGAAGAAATCTGATTTAAAGTGAGTTCTCCTGGCTGGAAGATCAGCTCTTGGTGAGATGTTTGCCAAAACCTGCGTTGCAGGGCATATTACTGGTGCTTGGTTTTCATCACACAGCACTGAGGAGCCTGTTGTTAGTTTTGGGGTTAATTTCTTTCCTAAAAACTGAAGCACTGATAAATAGAGAATAAAAATAAGGGGTGGCCTTTCTCTTTGAGCAGAGGTTTGGACTAGGTGGCCTCTGCAGTCCCTTCTGAATTATCCAAGTCTAAAGAAACTGTGCTGAGGCTTTTAAATATTGGAATATTGGAAAAGGACTGTGGGACCTTCTTCAAAGATTCTCTTATAGCAATGAGTACAAGAGGCTTCAAAGAGGAATTCTGGGAGAGAGTAAACAGCCAAGTTCACTTTCTAACAGACATCTGTCAGAGTTTGCAGAGGACAGTTCAGCACTGAGCAAAGCACAGCCCTGCTGGGGCTCTTTGAGTCCCTGTTTGGGTGAGACTGAGAGAGCTGAGGACACTCTCAGCCTAAGGACAGTCACTACAATTAACTGCAATAAACTCTAAAGGTCTGAGAAGAGCCCTAGACCAAAGCTCATTTGCTGAGAACCCAAAATGGCATGGTCAAGGTGACCCAGTGGTGATGGGGAGGGAATTGTGGATGCATTTCCAAAGGGGTTCCCTTCTCTGGGAGACCTGTGAGGTGGCTGCAGAGAAGGAGCAGACTGAGCAGAACTGGAAATGATTATGTGTATGCAAGAGAGGGTGGGATTCCAGGAGTGAGATTTATTCCCAACATGCATGTCTCTCCTGGCTTCAAAGGTTCCACCACTGCCAGAAACTCCTGAGTTAACCACAGTGGGGTCCTTGGGCTTTCTGCTCTTGATCATAAATAAGAGAGCTGTTTGCCCTTGCCCAGGGAAGCGGCCAGCCTGTTTTCCCAGCACTCCCAGAAAGGCCTTGGCATGATGTTGTGGCCCTCCCAGCAGCCTGTGACCCCTCTGGTGATCTCCTGCCACTGCCTCTCAGTCCTATCCCACAGAGTTTGAGCTGCTGCAGCACACATGGCTTGACATCAGGAGCAGCAGAACCATGGAAAATCACCTCAAATTCAAGCATGTCCTTCTTTTCCCCGTGTCTGATGCAGCTTGGTCCATCTAGATCCATGATGGTTGTTGTATGTGGTATGGGACATCACATACAGTACATGATGGGTAGTGTTGTGTGTGTTCTTGGTGCACAGAGCCAGCCAGCTGCTTTGTAAGTTGTTGTTCAGACTGAATGCCCAGTGTTTGTTCTTTTTGAATGGTTTATTCACAGATAAACTCAAAGCCAACTCTGTGCCTGAGCAGCCAAAGGAGGAGAAAGAAGCAGTGAAGCCTTCTGTAGCAGAACCAGAGTTATCTCCTAATGCTGTAGCAGAGAAACCTGGGAAGAAAACAGAGTCTGCTAGAATTCAGCAAAAGGACAAGAAAAGGTGGGTCTGCCTTTCAGGGTCCCTGTGAACCTGCTTGGGGACAGCCTGCTTGGAGCTGGCTCACAGTGCTGGCTCACCTCCTGTTTCCGTCTGCTGAACTGTGTTAAAATTCTCTCTGGGGACGTTTTCCTGGCGTTTCTTTTCCATGTGCTCCTGTAGGTGCCCCGGGGCCGTTGGTGCCACTGCACATGGGAAGGGACACGGCCCAGGCTGTCCTAGTGGGAGGGGATGGCTTTCCATGAGCCAACCTCCCACTGTGAGCAGCCATGGGAGAGACCCCACGGGGAGGGCTGGCAGGAGCACCTGTCCTGCAGGGAAGGTGGGATATTCCCAAGCTTGTATGTACACAGCTTGCAGCACAAAGTTGTGCTTGTTGATCTCCATAGCTCATGTACGGCTGCTTTCAATGCCACTGGTTTACTTTGGGCTGAGGCTCCGAGTTAATTTTAAGTTCAACCCTTTGTGTTTAATCCAACCCAAACTGACAGAGACAAAGAATCACTACAGTCTGATGGCTCTCCGGTGGCCTATGAGTAATTAATTGGTGGTCTCAATCCATTTCTGACTGAATAGGTAAGCACACCACCCAGCCCACCATCGCAGCTAGCACTAACTGCTTGTCTTATTGATAGTCTTGTCCCAGAAGCCAAGGGCCTGGAGGTGTTGGCAGCGTGGAGCTGGGAAGGCCACTTGGGCTGTCCCAGCTCTTTGAGGATACGTGGGCCTTTAGCCTCCAGGCTTGTTCGTCTGACACGTCTCGCCAGCATGAAAAAGAAAGAAGCTATTTTATTTTTCCAGTAGTCTTTAAAAATGCCTCCAGCATTCTGAGACACTACCTCATAGTCAGTCAGTGGCAAGCAGTCTGTCAAAAGAGCTTCTGAGCGATGCTTTTGGGGACATTGGGAGCCTGAGCTAAAGAGACAAGATCAGAAATGCACTCTTGCCAGGCTGCTGTGGCCAGGCGAGGTGAGGCACTGGGCTGAACTGCAGAGGGGCTAAAGAAATGCTCCTTGTTTTGAAGAGCTGGATGTGGGGAAGGATGGGAGGCCTGGAAATGCTCGTGTACCTATGCCTGGTTGTGTAGTGAGTGTACGGCTCTGTGTGTGCAATGCTTGTGTTTTTAAGAGGCATTTGATTTCTTTGCTGAGGAATATGCTCGTCCAAATGCACCTGATGCTTTCATGCACACATGAGAGATAATGGGTGTTCATGCCCTTTTTTTGCTTTACTTTCTGTGGCAGTAAAATGAAGAGAGCAGATAGGTCAGATGACGAGGAAGAAAGAGATCCTGAAAATGTGAAGAAGAAGAGGAAGCGAATCAAACAACTTCAGTCTGACAGCAGTGATGAGGAAGGTAAAAAGATCTGTAAACAATCAGGCATGTAGGACTGATTTCCAAAACATTACTCTCCAAATCTGTTGGTCAGTGACTGGGGGAATAGTTTAAAGGACCAAAGACTGTGGAAATGGCTGTGGCCTGAGCTTTCTGTTTATCTTTGTGCTGCAAGCACTTGGGCAGAGAGTTGAGATGTCTCAAAACAAAGATTCAGTCTTTATTTATCTTAGTTCAGACCTGGCTGTCTCCTCACCAAGTGTGCTGCTAGTGCCACTGATGTGTGGAAGGAGGTTCCCAAATCTCTTGTGACAGATAGCGTGCCTGCCAGAGCCGTGGAGCTGGTCAGAACCAGCTCATGTGGGGAGCAAACACTCACAAGTGGCCTCCCTCTTCTCACAGGGTCATTTTTAGTCTCTATATTCTGTCTGTTCATAGAAAGGGTTTGGAAGACAGTGTTGGAAGCAAGACATCCCAAAAGAAAAGAGATGATAGGGAATTGGAGGCAAAGCAGTCGAGCTGTGTCCGATGCGACTCCGTGTCTCCTCATGGCTGTGACAGGAGAGGGGTGCCCAGAACATTGCAAGATTTGGGCTCATAATGAGGAACAGCAGGGCTGGATCCCAAAGAATTGGATAATTGAGGCGACAAATGCTGTTCAATATAGATAAGTGGAAAATAAATTGGAATTGAGCTTGAGAGCATGTGCTAAAGGGAACAGTCATCCAGCAAGCTGCTCAGGAAAGGAACTTGGGGATCATTATGGACGAGTAATTGAAACCACCAGTTTGGTGTAGAGCTCCAGTAAAAGAAGATGGAACAGCACATGGGGTCTATTGGTGAGGAGATGGAGTCCCTCAGGAGAGCTAGAGCTGAGTCCTCATTTAGTGTGGCTGGCACGTGGAAAACAACCAGGACATAAGGAAAATCTGCCCTGCCAGGGAGAGTTGGTTGCTGTTGGTATCTTTGCAGTACCTTTAGCAGTATGTCCTGCCCAGATAATTTCAAATGATCTTTGTCGTGAGGTATGTATCACTTCTTAGACTATTCCACAGGATGCTGAATCTCTCAGGAAGCTGTTCTTCATGATCAGCCTTAATTCCATCACATTCCAGTGTGAAGCCCCTTGTTTGGCTGTAAAACATATTTATACATATATGCCCACACTCTTTGGTATTTATTTCTTTAACTGCTTGTCTTTCCATTTCCTCATCACTCCCCTGCTGACAAGCTGAGTTGTTTAGCTCTGAGGAGGGAATTTTGAAATCAGCCCATCCTTGCTTGGCTGGAATCTCTCAGCTCATCCACATCCTGTGAGTGAGATCAGGGAGGAGTTTGGAATGTTAGAACTCTCTGGTCTCCTGTGAGATACCTGCATGACCTCAGCACGTGTTTAACCATTAATGCTTTTGAATAGGATCCCATCTGGTTTCATTTATTCCAAGGTTTATATTCTGTTTGGTGACCTGGGGTCGAACCTGAGAGAATGGCTGGAGCTGTGTCAAGACAGGTTTAGGCTGGATATTAGGGAAAAGTTCTTCCCCTAGAGGGTGGTCAGGCACTGGGGAGGTTTTTTGTCACTGCTGTTGCTGCTCCTGCATCAGAACTCTCTTTGTTCTCAATTTCTTTGTGTTGTGCATTAGAATTGTAAATTTATGCAAATTACAGCACATGTATACAAATTTGGGTATCGCTCAGTTTGCCCTTTCAAAAGAGAAAATGAACTGGGAGAGCTCAACTCTTTGGTCCTGCTGCTTACCCTTCTAAATCCAACCTGATGGAAGAGGATAGATTTGAATTGTTTGGAATATAGAAATATATTCTATATAAATGAGTACAAACTGGTAATATTACATTTCATATTGAAATAGAAGACTGTGAGTTGGATGAAAACAAACAAACAAACAAAAAATATCCAGCAGCTGGAGTTCAAGAGCATCTGTCCTTGAAATGTTGGAAGCAGGTTTCTCCAGAGAGCGGGGGCAAGTTGAATCAGCAGCATCAGTGAGCAAAATGGGGCCTGGAGTGACAGGCACACTCAGCAAGGTTTTGTGGGTGTGAAACTCAGCCTGATGTGAAGGCTTATGGGCAATTCCGTGTCAGGCCAGGTCCTCTGCTAGTTCTATATTAGTCTGCTCCTGAGGTACTAAAAGTAGCCCTAAATAAGCTCTCCTTACACCAGCATCAGCACATTGTACCACGCTGGAAATGCAGAGAGGGCATAAGGCACAATCCTCTCCATTTAAATGATTTTTCATTAAAAAGTTATATTGGTACGAGGGTTCCTTAGTCACCGCGGGTTGTTTTGCTTGCAGTGCCAGGATAAACTCCACAAATGCGCCCACAGAGGACAGGAGGTTTGGCAGCCTGGGCTGTACCAACACAAGCAGCCTTTCGCAGTGTTGACAAGTGTTTTACAGCCACTTTGGAGGGTGATTTCAGTGGCACTGTGACCTACAAACTCCATGGGTTTTGGAGAGCCACAGCAGAAGCACTAAAGCTTCTCACAGTTTTTCCAGGCAGGGTCAGAGCAAACCGAACAAAGCCAGGATTTACATCTTTGGTCCATCTCGTTGCCCAACTTGTATCCATTTCATGCAGCTGTTGCTGTTGAGCAAACTGTGGGCAGCAGCTAGTGGTTGACTCAGGAGTTATCACATGTCAGAGGGCTGTTGGCTAGAAGAGGATAATAAAGTAATAAAAGAGCTTGATAGTAGTGCTAAAGACTCTGACGTGGGGAGAAGGTGCCTTCTGCCTGCCAAAAGCTGGGGAAATCGTTTGAAGGAAGCTGAAAAAGGCCCAGATTTCCCCCAAGGGATCTAGTGGAGCTGGCACACTGACAATGCCTTCAGCAGGCTCTGCTTGAGCGTGGCAGAGGCTTTTCACCAGGCTGGTTTGGAACCCTCTGAGCTTGTTCTCCCTGGAGATGCTTTCCCAGGGCTGAGGCCAGGCTGGGCAGTGGTGGCGCAGGTTTGGTGCTGGGCAGTGTGTGGAGGCTTAGCCCAGGCTGCCGTGAGGCTGGGATCAGCTCTGGGAGCTCCCTGCAGCCCCTCGGCCCCCCAGCACTTCCACGTGGGAGCGGAGCCGTCGTGCGGCTCTGTCCTGGCAGCGCTGCCAGCCCAGCCCCTGGAGCGAGGCGCAGCCCCAGGCTGATACCCCGCTCTGGGTGCGCTCCTGCCTCCTCACGCAGTATTGGGAGGCCGAGTGCTTGTTTGAGGGGTGTAATTTATGGCTGGGCCTGGCAGCGGAGCACTGCCTCACCTCCGGAGGTCAGCTGGCTGCGTGCCTGGCAGCGCCGGGCTCCTAATCCCTCGGGACAGCTCCGGGTCCTGGCTCCGTGTGGGGATGAGGGCGGTGCTGCAGCCGGGGCTGCGAGCAGGAGCCGGGCAGGCACTGCCTGCTCCAGCCACATCCATCATGCTGAAGCAATAGGTCACAGGAGCAGTCTGTTCCCCACGTTCCCGGCTCTCCCCACATCCCAGGGCTTGCGTGGCAGCGTTTCTCACTCGGATCTCCTGCAGCTCTGTCCTCCTGCCAGCCCCACGGGAGGGTGACCCTGCCGTGCTCGTTGCTCTAAAGCCCTGCTTGTCTGCTTTGACGTTGCTGCTGGAGGCTCCAGAGCCCCCTTTGCTCCGTACAAACGTGTGAAGGTGTCCCTGACTGGTTTGATCAGTCTTGGCATTGGATGGAGTCCACTGAACCCAGGGGAGAGCAAGGAGATGAAACAGTGAGAGAATCAACTTCATTTTTTGCGGTGTTTTTGGTATTTTTTCAAATAAAAGTTGGAGATTTCCCTTAACAGTCTTTTAGGATGTGTGACAGTGTACTGCACTTAATTCTTGGCTGAAGCTAATAGCATGGATTGTTGGAGATGTGTGGCACCACCAGTGATTCAGCAACTGTTTAACCACACCCCGCCTCTTTTAATTTCTAAACAAATTACAGTCAGTCTTTTTAACAAGTAAGTGAAATGTATAGCTGGAACCTGTCAGTTGCTGTGCCTGGTTTTAAAGTTTCCCTTGGTGGAACAGATTTTTTGGCTTGCCAGAGGTCCTTAGGGCACCTCTCCCATCCTATCCCGCTCTCCTTCCTTTGGGAACTGCAGTGTGTAGCATCAGACCCGCTTGCCACCAAGGTGCTCTTCTCCTTGGCAGATGTCCCACCGTCTCCCACACCCGAGGAAGAGAGAGCTCCATCTCCACCACCCGTGCCTGCTCTGAAAACTGAGCTGGAGCCTGCATCCACAGAGGTGAGAGCAGATCTGAGTGGTTCACTGCCAGCAGTGACCTCCTGGATTCTCACAATGCTGCTGTGTCCTCCAGGGTTCAGCTGGAGGCAGGAGGAGGAAGAGGAAGCGTGTGCTGAAATCCAAGATGTTTATTGATGAAGAGGAAGGCTGCATGGGTAAGAGTGGCTGTGCCCTACGCTCACTGGTGCTCACTTTATTGGCCATTTTACACAGGCCACCCTCTCCCAGGCTTAGAAAGAAGTTCACAAAATCACTGAGTTATCCCACTTGGAACTCTGGCTCCCAGACCTGGTGAAGGCCCGGGTTGGGGCTCAAGAGTTGTAGCTGAATCCTTACCCTTTCTTGATTATTCACACATTTCCCTTTTCCCTTTCTTCCTGCTCTCATGATTACCACCTTCATTTACTCTCCTCTCCAAAGGTGCAAGCTTTTAAAGATGGTTTAGGGTTTGGGATAAATTCTGGCTAAGATAACTTTGTTATGATTTTTTTTTCTCCTTTGAGGATAAATCCAGAGCTGTGCAGAACTCGATTATATGTTAAAGAAACTTACAGTATCCCAGATAAGCAGGGAATAAGTTGGAGCTTAAATACTTTGTAGGGGTTTTGTTTCTGATAAGGGTGGCTCTGCTTTCAGAAGGGAAGAGCATCCCCGCAGAAGTCCTGAGAGCCAGAGGCTTTGAATTCCAGCCTGAGTGGACTCTGCTTCCTCCTGTGGCCTGGAGAAAGCTGTGTAACACCGCTTTATTTGTTTCCTCCATGTTTCCTTTCTTTCCTCCATTTCCTTCATGACACTGAAGGAGAGATGCAAACCTTCAGAATATGTTGGTTTGGGTTTTGAAGTGTTTGGGAGATTTTTTCGGAGGCTTTAAACACTTAAGAGCGTGGAATGTGTTTTTTGTGATGCTGTTTTCAGCCCAATTGTGTGGGATGCTTTCACTCTCCAGCCTGGCTGGGCTGAGGGGCTGTCAGTGGAGCCCAGGCAGTGCAGGGGAAGATGTGGTGCTGTTGCACAGGTCTGTGGTGGTGCTGGGCACGGAGAGACCCAGGCATTCCTGGCCCAGCTCCGGAGCTGCCTGGCCTGGGCTCAGCCTGTGCCTCTTTGCACCTGTCTGCAGAGCTGCATCTTCTGTTTCCCATTAACTTGCTGTGTTTCCTTTAAAGAAACTCAGAGGTGGAGCTCTCAGCAGCTGGCTGCACTGGGACTGAATTCCCAAGCACTGCGTTCTCGTCCAAGAATTGGACTTGCACAGATTTATCGACAGCTTTGGCTGATTACCTTGTGGGGTGTTCTGCTCTCCCGTCCCAGATAGAGCCATTGAAACACTTGGAAGGAAAATGGAACAAAACAGCATTAAATGGGGAGTTGATTCCTACAAACTCTGCATCCAGAGCACAGGAATATCTCTTCTGGGTTCAGCTGGGAGTGTTGCCCTTCATTCTCTGCTCTTCACCCCCACAGGGTTTCACAGTCCCTTGGAAAATCCAGACTCCCGGTTTCACAGTTCAAATCCATTTTATGAAAAGGGAATGCAAGGCCCTGTTGTGCCCTTGGGAGACAGATCCTGTGGGAATGAGAGAGGGATGGAGCTGGGATACTGAGGAACTGTATAGGGAGGAGATGCTGCTTTCTCTGCTACAAATCCTCCAGTCTGTTGTGCAGGACTTGCTGTCTGGTTATTGTCCAGTTTCTCTCCTCCCTTCCATTGCCCACCCTTTCCATGCACAGGCCTAATAATTCAAAGACTAAATAACTTGCAAATCTCCCAGCCTAATGTCAATTTTCGTTATTCTTTGAAATATAGGGCTTTTCCCCCTCTCCCTGCTGTCTTTTTATTTTTAAACCAATGCTAGGTTTTAAGAGATGTTAAATCCTAACATTGGAATGAGGCTGTACTTTATATTTCTCCACAATTTTAAGTGGTGGTTTTCACAATAGCTGCAATAGCAAGGAATTGGTGTCAAAAAGCAAAAGTAATTTAGGGATTAGCCCTGAGGGAAATTGAGCAATTAAAGTGTGTATAAAGACACATTCCTAGGCATCAACGGAAATCCAAGGATTGAGAGCCTGCTCTTAGTCTCTAGTAAAGGGGAATTACTGAGATTTAAGTTTGTGTGCTTCTGCCTTGTACTTTCTAAAGCTTCAAAGGGCACACATGAGCTTGGAGATTGGAATATCCACATGTGCACTGGAGGGAAATTGGTGTTACAGCATTTTAGAGCTCCCATAATTTGAGCCACTCTCATTTGGAGAGTCTGGCTGTGAGGGGAGCATCAGTAACGGTCTCTGTGTACCCATAGGTGCTGCAAATACAGACTTCTGAAGTTCAGCTGAGACTGCAGCCAAAGAAAGCTGATCTAATCTGTTTTATTGCGACTGGAGGGGGTTAACTGCACGCTTTGGGAGTTCCCAGTGGCTCCTGACAGGGCTGACAGCAGGATAAGGTTTTTAAGTTCACCCAATGGTCTGTGGAAGCTGCTCCCTGAAAAGCCTGTTGCCTCTGAAGGGAGATTGCTTGGTTTGCAGTCCCTGTGTGAGGTTCTGCTAGGGCTGCCCAGGAGGATTTCACAGCATTCCTCTTCCCGGTCTCTGGTGACGTAGGAAACCCTATTTAATTTGATGCATTAATACAAGTGAAAGCCAGTTTCCCAGAAGAAGGGAAGTTAAGACATCTGTTTAAAAGAATACAGTTGCTAAAGAAAAATGGCTTACTAGAAGAATCCCAGAGCAGTGCTGGGAAAGCTGATATAACAGCATTTTCTGGGATCTGCCGGTGGCTTTCATCAGAGGAGCTGACTCCAGTTTAATTTCCGTGAGCGTTGTTTTATGTCCCTGGGCTTTCCATTGCCGGAGCTGACAGCAGTGAGCTGGCAGTCCCCTTCAGGCAGAGGCCCTGATTGCAGACACGGCTTTGGGCTGATTTGTTATAAAGGATTCCTTTATATTTGCCCTGTTTGGCCACCTCTGTGGAAAGAAGCTGCCCCAAAGGGTTTGTGCCCCTGGAGGTGGGCAGCGTCTGCTTTGCTCTTCCCTAACTGTCCAATGTGCCGGTGAGAGCAGCTTGGGGATGTCTCTAGGTGGTCTTGCCTGGATTTTTGGACAATCTGATTGCTTTGGCCCCTGTGGAAATCAGACCAAGTCAGAATGGTGGGGTTTGGCCATAAGGTGGATGTTCCATTGTCTAATGCTAAACTACTGATTCTGATCTCCTTCAGGTTCATCACTTTCTGATGGCTGCTTGTCAGCCTTTGCCATAGGAATTAGAATCTCAGGATCGCTGCAGTTGGAACAGCCCTATAAAATCATTGACCCCAGCTGTTCCCCTGCCACTGCCAAGGCAGCACTGGCCCATGTCCCCAAGTGCCATATCCACATGGCTTTTGCATCCCTGCAGGGATGAGGACTCCACCACTGCCCTGGGCAGCTGTGCCAGGGCTGGGCAGCCCTTTTGGGGAAGGAATTTTCCGTAACACTCAACACCTTGGCACAACTTGTGGCCATTTCCTACTGCTTAACCTTGAGCAATGGACTTAATTCCGTGGCTGTCATGTGCTCCTTGAGCCCAAAACTTTCCTTTCCAGGAGTGCAATGGGAAGGTCTCTGGTATAAAGATGGCTTAACCATCCTTGTTCTCTGCTCCCTTCCCTCTTCTTTCTCCCTCTCAGTGACTGAGAAGGTTTACGAGAGTGAATCCTGCACGGACAGCGAGGATGAATTCCCCAAGCCCAAGGCACCAGCTCCACACAAACCACCCGTGCTGCCCACCAAGAGAGAACCAAAGGAAGAAAGGAAGAACCTGAAGAAAGGGGCAGCTCCTGCCAACAGAGCCAACAAACAGGTCTCCATCATGGGCTTTTTCCAGAAGAAATGAACTGGGTCCACCTCCCACTCCTCTTGGCAGCTTGGGAGTGTTGCTCCCTTTTTTCGTGTGGGTCTCTCCAAGCTGCTGCTGCTTGTGGAGGCCAACGTGCAACCCCTGGTTATGCAAGGTGTCCTGCTTACTGTGTAAGGAAGCCCTCTGGACTAGATTTTGTATCAGAGAAAAGTTTTTATTTGTTACTGCAATAATTTCAGTCATCTTCACTAAGCAGTGTGGGAACTGCCAGCTAGAAGGGACATCTAGAGGAACTCTTGAAAGGCAGTTAAATCTGTTCACATGAAATTGTCTTTTTTGTAATCACCCCTTTGGTGCTAAGTTAGGAAGGAGTTGTGGCATTGTCCTGCCCTCTGTGTACACCCTCAGCTCCTCAGATTGATCCAGATGTTCACGTGTGGTAGGAGCTGTAATGTAGCAGATCTGCAGGCACAGACACCAATACTGAACATCTGCTTCAGCTTTAACTGAATGAAATGTGTTTCATTTTCCCCCTAAGACTGGTAAATAGTTTTTGCTTTGCCTTTCATAATCTTTTTTTGGACAAAGCAGTGCATATAAAATTCTCTTACTCTTTTCTTCCTTGAACATATCCTCTGTAACTTGCTCAGATGCCTAATTATAGACTGGGACACTGTTGGTGTTCTGTCTTTACAAAAACATCCTTGAGGCTTCCCACCCAATTGGCTCCAGAGTAACTGGGGGAAGGCTTTGCTGTTGGGGAAGAGCTGGATCTTCAGCCTTGGAGGCCAGTGAGTGAGAGGGAAGGGTGATTAGAGGGCACTGCTGATAACCCCAGGCAGGTAGGGGGGAACAGTGCAGCTGCATTGCAGGGTTGGTAGGAGTTGGGTTGCCTGAAGGGTTTTTTACAGGCATAAACCAGGCAAGGGAAGAGTTTTTCCTTGGGCATCTCATCATCTGCCTGCTGAAGGAGGAGAGTCACAGGACACGGTCCTGAGGAACCTGTGATGGGAGAGGAATAAAGCACAGCAATCCTGGTAGCCAGGAAGGAGCTCTTGGTCTGGGCTGCTAGACAGATGGCAGAGATGTCCCAGAGGGGCTGATGCCGAGCTCTCCTGGGGCTGGGGCTGCTGAGTGCTCCCACACAGGGGCTGCTGTGGTTGGTTGAGAGGAGCTGCTGCACCCCAGCAGCATCACTGGGTCCGTGCCTGTGCTGTGGCCTGGGAAGAGAAATGAACAACCTTATTCTGGTTTAATGAGGAAAGTTTAACTGTTGAGAGAAAAACCCACCCTGCTGTAGTGGTTCTGTTGTTCTTGGTAGAGTTGAGGGAGTGTTTTTAAAGGTAACAGTAACAAATCCCATTTAAACAGATTTTTTGTTTGTTTGTTTATTTGTTTTCATTTGTCCTTATTCATTAAATAATGTGTCAAGTCCTGATTTCCAAGGGTTGTGATATTTGACTGTGTGGAAGTCAAGGACATTTCCCTGGTGAAGTGGGTAAAGATTTCTTGTATCAAAACCAGGGCTGGAAGCTTTCAACGGAGTGTTTTGGCCATCTGAGACCTCGAAATACCAGGATTTGCATTGCATTTGGACCCCTGGAGTGCCATTCCTGTAGCAGAGGGCCAGGACGGGGTGTCCTGGTGCTCCCGCTCCTCACCTCTGCTGTAGTCTCGCTGGAGCTCGCAGCTCCACCCCGACTCCTGTGAGCAGATCGACGTCATACGGCACTTCCTCAGGAAAATGACTTAATGTCTGCAGGAGCAGGACCCGGGAGAACTTCACACTTCCAAAAATCATGAGCTCATACTCCCCACTCCCCCGTGCCGTGGGCTGCCAGCCCCAGGGGGCCTGCGGGTCCCTGGATGCCCCCTTGGCCGAGGCTGGTGTGTCCCCAGGTGGTGTCTGGGAGCAAGGAATTGGGGCTGGAGAGAGGGAGAAGGCTCCCCTGTGGGTGGGGGTCCACTCCTTTGGCACCCAGGGCCTGGAAGGAGGAAAATGTCCTGGTTCCAGGCTCTGGGTCTTGGAACATGGAGCACATCTCCTGCCTTGGGACGTGGTACTGGCAGGGCTCAGGGTCCACAGGCTTCTCCTGGACATGCAGAGGTCTTTATACTTGTGCATGTGTCATTTATAGCTGGAAATGCAAATCCCAGGGGTATCTGCTCTCCTCTTCCCCCTGTATCTCCCTTCCCACCACATTTACACCCGCAGAAGGGGCGGTGGGAGAGGTTCATTCAGTGAAGTGCAGTTTATAATGTTTCTTTCCTCCTAGCAGCCTTTTTTTCAGGCAGAGGAACCTTCATCCTTGTTTTTCAGGTGTGCTGAGGAATTGCACTGTCCGACACCCCAGGCTAGAACTGGTGCACTGGGCTCTCGTTGGACAAGGTGCCCCTGGGAGGGGGCTGAAGTGCTGCTCTGAGAGATGCCAAAGCCCCATCCCTCGTTCAGGAGACAGCTGAGCTGATTTATAACCCTCCTTCCCATGGGGCAGGGCCTGCTAGGAAAAGCCTCGCGCTGTTCCTGCTCAGGCTCTGGGCGGTTCGGAGGGAACAGCCGGAGGGACCCGAGGTGGCGCTGGCGGGGGTGGCCGGGCTGGGCTGGGCAGGAGGGTGTCCCGCCAGCCTGCTGGGAATTGTTTTGCTCTCCCAACAGGCGATGCCAGCTCGGCCGCAGACTCGGGAGCAGGGAGCAGCAGGGCCTTATAAGGAAGCAAAGCACAGCTCAGCCATTCTGAGGGGCAGCGGGACCTGCCAGGGCCGTGCCTCAGCGCGGGGACCACGGAATCACCGAGCCCAGTAGGTTGGGAAACCCCTCCGTGGCCATCAAGTGCATACCGTGCCTGACCCCCACCTTGGCACCAGCCCAGAGCACTCAGTGCCACCTCCAGCCCTTCCTGGGACACCTCCAGGGATGGGCACTCCAAACCTCCCTGGGCAGCCCCTGCCACTGCCTGGCCACCCTTTCCGTGGGGAAATTCCTGCTGAAGTCCAACCTGAGCCTCCCCTGGCCCAGCCTGAGGCCGTTCCCTCTCCTCCTGTCCCTGTTCCTGGGAGCAGAGCCCGACCCCCCAGCTGTCCCCTCCTGTCAGGAGCTGTGCAGAGCCACAAGGTCCCCCCTGAGCCTCCTTTTCTCCAGGCTGAGCCCCTTTCCCAGCTCCCTCAGCCCCTCCTGGTGTTCCAGCCCCTTCCTCAGCTCTGTTCCTTTCCCTGGACACGCTCCAGCCCCTCCAGGTCTCTTGTCAGGAGGGGCCCAGCCCCAGCACTGGAGGTGCCCCAGCACAGCCCAGAGGCCACTGGCCTCTCGCTCCCCTGGGCTCACCTGGGTTCATGGTCAGCCGCTGGCACCAGCACCCCAAGGACCTTTTGCAGCATTCCTGGAGCATTGCCTGATTCTGTCTGGGGAATGTGGTGCACATGAGGTGCTCCTGCCCAGGTGGAGCCAAGGGATGAGCACGAGGGCCCGGCCAGCCCAGGGAGCATCACTGCGACCTTGGCCTGGGCAGAGAGCAGAAGGGAGCAGAGCTGCAGAACAAAGGGTGGAAAAGCACCTGTGGGACTTTGGAGATGGCTTTTCCACATCCTTCCCACAGTGGGTACCACATCCCACTCCTGCAGTGGGATCCATGTGCAGTAGCCAAGCATCTCGTCCCATGAGGGCAAGAGGGCTGTGATGCTGGGGAAGATAAGCCCTCCTGCCTGGGTGCTGAGCATCCCACCTTGATGCTGCGCATCCTCTCTTGGGGCTGAGCATCCCCCTGGCACGGAGCCCTGCAGCCTGATGCAATCCCTCGTCTCCCTGTGGCCACGTCCCCGGCCCATTGTCCCTCGCTGTCCCTGTCCCCGGAGCTGCAGCTCCCGAGCCGCCCGGCACGTCCCGGCCTTGTTTACTCCTCCCGTCCCGCCGCGTCGCTTCACCCCAGCGCTTCCTGGGCTGGTGTCTGAAAATAGATATTTTTAACCTTTTAAAAATAGAAAGTCTCGCGGAACAGCAGCTCCTGTTTTTCCATTCCCTTCTCATTTCATCTCAGGGCGACGGAACCCGAGCCGGGCAGCGCCGGGGGTGGCGGGAAGGCAGCCCCGTAAACAGGCTCCTGCAAAAGGGGCACCGGGGAAAACACACGTGTGCCTTGAGAATGAGAAGAAAGGCGAGAAAGAGAAGGAAAGAAAAAAACACGACTAGAAAGGCCGGCCACTTTTCGCACGGAGCCTTATTTGGTATTTTCATGAAAAGTTATATCTTCACACTGTAAAAAACGCCACTTATTACTCATGCTTTACTAGGTAAGTGTATTTTCCTTGGCAGCGAGTGCTGCGGGGTTTTTTTCTCACTTCGCTGCTCCCGTACAAACTATTTCGAAGGTTTCATTAGTTTCTCCGTCAGAGCTGGCACTGCTGCCGCTGTCTGAGGGCCGGGCTGTTAAAGCCAGACACAGCCGCTGTTTGTTCGGCCCGGCCTGCGGGGCTGTAGAGCCCCAGCGCGGTGTCCCCGGTGTCCCCTTGTCCCACGGTCCCTCCGCGGCGTGAGGGCATTGCTGCGGCCACCAGCCCATCCCGTGTCACAGAGTAGGGGTGCCACCCCATCCCCAGGTGGTTACAGGTGCGTGGGTGTCACCCCGCCCCGGGAAGTGCATCGATGTCCCCCTTTCTTCACGGCCGCTGTGGTAAGGGGGATGTCACCCTCTCCCCGTTGTCACTGCAGACACACGGCAGTGTCACGCTGTCTCTACACATGTCACGAATCCCCGTGCACTGCCTCTGCGTGGACAGCAGCCATCCCCTGGCCCGTCCCATGTGGGGGTGTCACCATCGCTGTGTGCAGCTACCACCTCATCCCCAGGGTCACAGCACCCTGTCCCCAGGGCAACTGTGTGCCTGTGGGTGTCACTGTGTCCCGGGTCCCTGCAGAGGCTCAGAGTCCCTCCACGCCAGCCCCAGTCCCCGGGCGTGGGCATGGTGAGCAGTGGCACGGCCGCGCCGCCAGCCCCGTGCCCGTCCCGCCGCCCCCAGGCTGCTGGCCGTGCTTCCCAGCGCTCTAAAAGCCAGCTTTGTGTTTCACAGCCAGGCCCTCACTTGGCGCACGATTTTAATTAGAGTCTGGTTACACGGCTCAGCAGATGTGGAATGTATTTCTTAGCCCAGGTGGAATAAATCTATTGCCATAAAAACCAACCCCCCGTTATTAAATTCTCCCTGCTAAATAGCCCAGTATTGAGATGCACAGCCCCCCGGCCCCCCGCCCACTCCCCCTCAATGCAAACCCTTTTCTAAGTGCTTAATGAGCTTTAATTTTATTATATTCCCTGGCTGTATGGAACCGGCTTCTGGTCCTGGCGCAGGTTCCCAGCTACCGGCCCCGTGCGAGGGGTGCGGGGGCTGCCCAGCCCCGCGGTCTCCCTGCCCTGCCACGGAGGGGACACCGTGGGGCTCACCCGAGGGACAGGGACACGCCTGGGCACTGGGCCCCCCTGGCTGCTCGGGGCTCCAGGGACCCGGTCACCCCAGGGACACCCCTGCCCTTGGCGGGGTCCCTGTGGTGCACGGATGTCCCCGGGGATCCGCAGAGGGTGCGGCTCAGTGCCAGGGCCCAGAGGGACAGGGATTGTCTCCCGGGATGTGGCCGTGGCTGCAGCGGCGAAACAGCGGCCCCGCCCTTGCTGGGAACGGGCGGCCACACCCGCAGGGGGATGCTGGAGCTGGGGTGCCCCTTCCCCAGGGAATTCCCTGGGGCGCACCCCCAGGAAGGGGCATCTCCTCATCCACACTCCCTCCATTGGCCTGAGCAGTGCCATGGCCAGTGCTTGGCAACTTCAAAACTCACTACAGGGGCGAAATACCACCCAGGAAGCAGCACCTGCTTCCAAAGATCCCGTCTCTCCCAGCAGGGACCCGCTGGCATCAAAGCAAGGACTGGAGCCCAGGTCAAAGCCTGGAGAGATTTGTGACCTATCACAGAGCTCTGCTGAGCCTCTCAAAAAGCTCCAGGATGTCTAAACAAGGAGAAACCAACTCCAGGATGCAACAAGCTCCAGGATGAAACAAACAAGAAGAGAGGAAAAAGAGGAGGACATGGGAGAGAAGCATGCTCAGAGTCCATCCCGTAGGATCACCAGGATGTCATTTCCCACAGGTCTTCCACAGACATCCTTCTCTGCATCAGCCATAACCATGATGTTTGAAGAACAAAATCCCAGGGATTTTTGCTTGCAAGAGATTCCTCCTCCCTCCCCATAGCTTGGGGAAAGGGAATGAAACTGCAGGCTCTGCGAGGAGCAGAGCCTGAGCCCTCCCCACCAATTCCCAGCTGGGAGACTTGGCTATGGCTCCCCCAGCTTCTCCCCAGGGCTTCTCCCCCAGCTGGCCTCTCCTCTGGCCCACTGGCTGGGAATTTGCAAGCACTTCGGTGCCAAGGAGCTGCCGATGATGTTATCCCTCCTCCCAGACCAGCGTGGGGAGCACGGCTGCTCTCTGGGGGTGCAGAACTCCAGGGGGCTGAGAGACCATCCCCACTTTGAACAGGGACCCCCAGGCTCGGGGAGAGCATCGCCCAAGGCTTGTCTTGGAGCCTTGTGCAGGGATCAGGCTGCTCTGCTGCTGGAATCTCCAAAGGGAAGAGCAGGGAGCCAGAGCTGAGCTATGGCTGCCCATCCCACCTCTCCACACTTCTCCACGTGCAGCCCATCATCTGTTTGTCCTAGGAGACACCAAGTCCCTTGGGGTGAGCCAGCAGCCAAGGTAACCCAGACCCCCCCTCCCAGCCTGCACGTGTGCTGCCTGGCTAAGGAAGAGGGAAAACCCAGCTTCTGTGTCATGAGAGAATGATCTCACAGAGGAAATTAGCAACTAGAAAGGGTTAAATTGCCATTTCAAAGGCAAAACCTTCCTCAAAATCCTTTTGGATGAACTAGGGTTCATCCTGGCCTTGCCAGCCTGAAGGACTGGCAAAACTCCTCAATACCAGTGTGTCCCAATTTACATCGGAGCTGCTTGCAGGGCAAGAGGTTCCTAAAGGTACCAAATGCCTTTTTGGGGATCTTGTTCAGTTTGGGCCAGCATTTGGTGAGGCTGATCCAGAAATCCAACACCAGTCCTGTGATCTCTTGCTTATTAGCAGGTCCACACCATGTGGAGAGTTTGTCCTGGGAATTTGGGGTGTCTATCACAGGCTGGGGGTTGCTTAGATGAAGGGCCAAATCATATTCATCCCTAATCGACTTTTTTTTGTTCCTTTTGGTGACTCAGGTTCGGCTCCAAAGGCCAATAATCCATCCTGGGAAGGCAGCAAAGCCATTTGCAGTTTTCCCTGGAAATCTCTTGGCGCAGGTGGTGACGGCTGAGACCCACACCCCAGACCAATGCAGCTGTGGGCACGTCTTGAAAGCTTCCACCCCTGTGGGGCTGGGCCTTTCTGACTTCCAGGGAAGGTCGTGGAGGGAAGGACAATGTGCAGCTCCCCTCTGTGTCTGTCCGGGCCATTCCAGATTCCCTCTCTCCACCTGGGAGGATCAGGAGCCCACACCAATGTCTGTGTAACTTCTGGTGCTGTCTAAAAGCAGCTTGGAAGGGGATCAGTGTTTCCATTCATTTTTCAGTGCTGATCTTCCTGCCACAGAACAGGAGCCGGAAGCCTGACGGGCTTTGGAGGAGCTCCTGTGGGTCTCTCTGCAGCCCCCTGCCAAATCCTGCTCACAAACTTCTGCCTCAGGCAGCCCTCAGTGAGCAAAACTCCCCTTTCCCGGGTCTTCCTGTGAAAACTACAGCACTCACCAAGCTAAAAACAGATGTAGAGTCAGGTAGGGTAAAAAAAATTTAACCCCCTAAATTTGGCCTGTTTGGATGGACACTGACATTGCAGGTGGTGCTGGGGGACACTTGCCTACATTTCCCATCCAGAAAGTTTTCCAGGAGACCTGCTTTCCAGAACAAAGCATCTGTGGGATTTCTCTGCATCCCAGTTTTCCAGGAGACCTTTTCTTTGGACCTGTGGGTTTAATGCCTTGTGGTTGTCCTTACCTGGAGGCTGGAGGATGGATTGCTGGGCTTATCCTGGAGTTTAGCCCTGAGCTCTGTTCCACGGACAGCTGTGGGTCTGTTTGGGGTCTGGTGCCACAGGGCATGGCCAGGGGCTGGGGAAGCTGGCAGTCCTCACCCACTCAAACTCGGCCCCTAAAGCTGGAAGAGGAGCAGCTCCAGGGTGCAACACAAACTCTTTTTCCCTGCTCCTTCCAGGGGCCACCACCTTCCACTTTGGGGACACCAGCCACAGAGGAGCTGGGTGAGCTGTGGGCTGATGTTAGCTCTGCAGTCCCTCTCCCTGTGTCTAATGGGTCCATCAGGGTTATTTGCACTGTCCATGCAGCTGGGAGGCAAAAAGAGGTGTCTGGGCCAAGCAGTCCTTCTTACTTCATTTACAACTGCTTGCAAAGCCCCTGATCAGACGACCCAGATGGTGCTAAATGGGCATGAAGGTCCATTAGACAGTGGGTTATTGTCGTGCTCGTTGAGTTAGATAATTGTGATAGGCCCGAACTAATTAATTTCTACCCAAAAAAGTAGCACTGAATCATGGTCTTTTGGCAACACTGGTGAGAAGGACTTGTAAGTAGCTTCCTTTGGATTTATCCAGCCTGTACAAACAGGGATCTCTGCTGGAGCCACACACTTCCATGGCCAAAAAACAGGGGCACAAGAAAAACCACCCAGGCAGTCAGAGGCAGCAAAAGTGGATCTCCCTCATCCCACGGGGCAGGAGAGCCCTGGGACAATCCACCAGTTCCTTTGTGCCATGGGTCTGCCGTACCTCCCCTCTGGAATGTCCACGTTTGGAAATGGGCAAATTCCAGGCATCCTGCTGGAGGAAAGGGCCTCTGAGGCTGCGCTCATTCCACGCCGGTCACGTTTCCTCCATCCCTCCTTTGGCTCCGGCTGCCATCTCCAAGGGTTTCCCTGCTTTTCTCATCACCCCTTTCTCAGGGCCCGTCTTCCAGGAACCAGGGGCTTTTTCCAGTGTCAGGATAGTCTTGGCTTGCTGGCAGAGCTTCTCTCTGCAGGGATTTCTTCGTTTCCTGATTCTGAGGGTGACAAGCTTTGACAAAGCTGGAGACAGGGAAACGCGATCCCATTTCCCCAGCAGAGCTTGGACAACCTGCCAGGTTAGGTACATCCTGAGCTGCTCCTGCATCCAAAAAGGTGAAGGAACAGGAGAAAAGAGTGATTACAGACACATTTCTATGTGAGAAGAGACAGGAAATATTAGGACTGTTTAGTCTGGAGAGGAGACAGGTCTGTGGTGGCACGAGAACAGCCTGGGAGCCCTGCAGCACTGACAGTCCTCTGGTTTCTCCATTTCTCATCCCCAAAAAAGAAAAGGATGTGCAGAGGAGAGTGGATGTGGGGGGAAATGCTTGCCCAGCGCCAATGTGGGTCTCCATAGAGAGATTTTAAGGGAAATCCTGTCCTTATGGGGAGAAATCCCTCCCTTTGACTGGGAGAAGGTGATATGGGAGCATACATCCCAATTTATTGAGAGATGCCTAAAAATTCAGACCATCTCCAGAGCTGTGGGCTCCGCAGAGGACATTTGGAGCAGCACCAGACCCTCTTGTGTGTGGCTGCATTTCCCGTGGCACAGCCCTGGTGGTGCAGTGGCACCCCGGGCTGGGCAGTGCCTGTCACAGCACCGGCTGTGCCCCTGGGGAGCAGAACTCAGCAAACACAGCCAGGAGGTGTTGGCTTCCCCACAGGGAAGGGGGCTTCCAGCACATCAAGGTGAAAGGGGATATTTTGTGTGTGACTGAAAGCCCGAGGCAATCGGAAGCAGCAGGGGCCAAGGAAGTGAGTGTAGCTGGCAATTATATAGACATATAGTTTGGAGAAGTGTTTTGACTAACCTGATAATACAGCATGAAATAGCATGGCTCTGACGTGAAAAGGCCCTAAGATCCCAGAGGTAGAGCCAAGAGTTTTGATGGTCGCTTGCCATCCATCCCAGAGCACACAGCCACGGCGTGGTTCTGGCTGGATGAGACCAGAGGAGGTCCCAGGTCCAATCTCTGTCTCCAAGCAGAGATGACTTTGGAGTTGCATCAGGTTGTTCAGGGCTGTGTTCAGGAGAAGGCTGGGTTTCCCCAAGGATGGGATGCATCTCCCTCCCATGGTCCCAGTTCTGGCATTTCTGAAGGGGAAAACGTTTTTGGCATATCTTCCAGCTGAATCAGGCCCATCCTGTCCCTGCCTGCCTGGTACTAGGCACCCAAACTGGACCTGGTGGCCAAATGGTCTCTGCAGAGAGCAAGGGTGTCTCAGCACAGGCTGGACCACCCACAGGAGAGCTGTGCACTTCCTGCACTCCAAACAGATCCCAGCAGGAGGACCGGATTGCAGGAGGGCTGGCAGGAGATACAGGTGCCAGAGAAGAGCAGCAGGAGGTCTGGGTCCTGCAGAAGTGGCAGGACCTGCAGAAGCAGCAGCGATGGACTCATGACATCTCCCTGAGGATTGAGAAGTGACCCAACAACCTCCCCAGGTAGGTCGGCTGCATTACACAATCCTGGTGTCCTGTCCCCCTGGAGCCAAATCCTCCCCTGAGGGTGAGGCGTCCCTGTGGCCCAGCTTTGGGGATGCCCCTGCCAATGCCCCAGGGAGCCCACAGGAGTGCAGGGAGCAGTTGCCCCCAGGGCTCAGGATTAGCCGTGTTTAACCCCTGCAGGTGAAGGCAAGGCCCCAAATCCCCTCAGTGTCACCACAGCCCTCATGCAGGAGGCCTTCTCCTTGCAGGGCTGATGTCTCTCTGTCTCCTTGGCTGGGCTGGTGTCTGAGTCCATGCCAGGCTCTCTCAGACAGGACATTTGATGTCCCAAATCCCTCGGTGTCACACAAACTGGCTTTGGGTGTTTGCTGTGAGGTTTTTTCCTCTCAGGACATTGGGCTGCCTCCAGGGGACAGCTTCAAGACCCTTGACTCTCCTGCAGTGTGGTGGTGCCACCAGTGGGTGCTGACATTCTGCTCATGAGTTTTATACACACCAGCAAAGGCCCAGGCTGGCTGAAATGCCTTCTGATGCCCTGTGGCTGTTCAGGAGGGGCCTGTCCAGAGCAGGGGGCATCAGCCAGGTTGTGCAGAGAGATGGAAAGCTCAACTTTTTTCTTCAAACCATCCGTCATTGAGCATACCACAGAACCACAGCATCATTGACATTGGAAAGGACTTTTAAGATCGGTGAGTCCAAATGTGCACCCAGCACTGCTAGGGCCACCACTGACCCACGTCCCCAAGTGCCACATCCACATGGCTTCTGAATCTCTCCGGGAATGGGGACTTCACCACTGCTCTGGGCAGCTGGGCAACCTTTTAGGGGAAAAAATTTTCCCAAATATCCAACCTGGACCTCCCCTAGCACAGCTTAAGGCCATTTCTTTTGCCCTGTCCCTGTTCCCTGGGAGCAGAGCCTGACCCCTCCTGTCAGGGAGCTGGACAGAGTAACAGGATCTTTTCCAGCCCCAGCAATTCCCCACTTCCGTGAGCATCTCCGCGGCCGCAGGCTGAGGTTGCCGCTTGCTCGTGGGTGCGCAAGCCCAGCCGGAGCTGCGAGTGAAGGGTGTCAGCGGTGCCCCCGGGCTGACCCCGCACTCACAGCTCAGGGTCCAGCGGGGCGCTGCCTCCGACCGCGCAGCGCCGGCTCCTCCTGCCCAGGCCGCGATCCCATTAGAGGGGTCAGGCCCGGAGGGGCCCGCGGGGAGGGCGCGCTGCCCACAGCTCCACACAGCCCTGGCCTGTCACAGGGCTGCGGCAGAGCTGGGGCCCAGCGCTCCGGCAGGACGGGCCTGTGCAGGCCTGGGGACACTCTGACACCCCCAAGCCAGGGGAAGCTGGTGTCTCTTACCCCTGCTTCTCTGGAGACAGGCCAGCAGAGCCAGGCTGTCAGGGGAGGATGGAAGAGCCACATCACACAGAGGGTGTTTTTGGAAACCGGGGTGAGCTCTGTGCTCACTTCAGACTCGTGGTGCTCTTCAGAAGTACAATGCACCATACTCTGGGCAGGGATTACTCAGGGAAGGATGTCATGGACCACATCTATAGAATCCCAAAATGACTGAGTTGTTTGGATGGGGAAAGCCCTCTGATGCCATCCTGTCCAAGTGTTCCCCCAGCCCTGCCCATGTCCCCAGGTACCCCATCCACACAGTCAGGGATGGGGAGTCCACCACCGCCCTGGGCAGCTGTGCCAGGGCTGGACAGACCCTTTTGGGGAAGGAATTTCCCCTAATATCCAACCTGAATCTCCTCTGGTGCAACTTGAGGGCATTTTCTCTTGTCCTGTCACTTGTTTCCTGGGAGAAGGGGCCGGCCCCATGCAGGTTCCTCTGTTACTGCTCACCAGAGGGTTTCTCCTGGCCACGGAGCCTCCAGCAGCATCCACCACCCTCCTGGACACAGCAGAGGGCTTCTCTGTGTAAGGCACTCAGCTGGGTTGCACCCAGGGGCTCTGTGTCTGAGCTTAGTGCCCGTGGTGCCAGTACAGCCTGTATGGGCTCAGCACCCGCAGGACACCTCACCTGGACCAGGCAATGCAGAATTCCTGCTGGCTTCCTCCCAGCCTTCCCTGTGAACCCACAGGAGCAGCTTCATTCCAAACCCTCCACTTCTGGTAAATGAGCACAAATTTGCCCTCGGCTCAGCTCCAATTAGATCACACAAGGGCCAGCTAATTAGGCTGACAAGTGAGGGAAGTGAGGGGTCAGGCTCTGCCCGAGGACTGGCAGCATCCTCCCTGCCCACACGCAGCTACAGCTGTGCAGGTGGCCGTGGGGCAAGGAGGCAGCTGGGCCCCTCTCCCTTCACCTCGTGCCATGGGGGAGCCCCCTAAGGCTCAAAGCCTCACTGGGATTTTTTCCTGGATAAATGTAGGCAGCTCAGCCCCATTGTGTGGCCCTGGTGAGCAGTGCCAGCTCAGGGCCCAAGCCCCAGGCTCTGTTTTCAGCCCAGAGCTGTGAGCAGACCACAAGCACATGGGAAGGGGTGATCCCCTATGGATGAGCAAAGCATCTGTGGGATTTCTCTGCATCCCAGCCCTGAGGATGTGCCCAAGTGAGTGCAAGGGAACCAGACCCCACCAGGGCCCCCGAGCCTTAACACAGACCCTACAGGGAAAGGAGAACCAGCACAGGAAGCTGAATCGAGAAGACATTTTAATCAGATTCGTCAGCAGAGTTGGATCTCCAAATAAATAGATTTATCAAAACAGAATAAAACAAGAATCCAGGGATAAATACATGTACCAAAACAACCTGAAAATCCCCCAAAGCTGTTTCCAGACAGGGGGACGGTGATGCTGCTGCTCACCCTCCTCCCCATGCTGCAGAAATGATCCTGTTCGCCCTTTGGGAGATGCCCCTCCTGTGAATACAGCCCTGTAGATATTATATAGGATACAGATAAATATATAGCACAATAAATGCTGAGTAGCGACCTTAGTGCAGCGTTCAGGGTCTCAGACCCTGCCAGCAGGTGGGTCCTCCCAAAACCTACATTTTCAAGTGACCTGCAAAGAAAGGGAAAGAATCATCCCAGCTGGAAGAGGAGATTTTTCAAAAAACACCCCTTGGAGGGCATTCAGCCCAAGAAACCGCTTTGCAGATCCCACAGGCTCCAAGGATAGAAGGAGGGATGATTTCTTTCTCTGCAGGTCATCTTTCCCCCAGCAGCTGGTTAGAAGCGTGGTCATGTTCTGCTTCGCTGCGGGCTCCCGATGCTCCTCAGGAACGCCGGGGTGGATCCCACCTCCTCCTGTCGCACCAGGTCTCGCCCCTCTGCCACCTCTCCCTCCTCCCCTCTGCTCACCCAACATCTCTGGGACAGCAGGAGGTGATGGCCACCTCCTGCCCTCTCCTGCTGGAGAGAGGCACCTACATGGCTGTGGCTTCGATGCCGATGGATTGGGATCGTTCTCTGGAGTCGCTGGAATTTCCGCTAGTGTAACCTGTATTGCAGTGCCAGTCTATTTAATAATGCAGCTCTGGAGTTCGTATATATGTGTACGTGTGTCTGTGTGTAGATAAATCAATAGTTAGGGAGAAGTTCTTTGCTTCACAAGCTCTTTGTTTCCTTCTCTGGGCTTTCTGTCATCCTCAGCTCCGACGTCTGGGCCCGGAAGATGTTCCAGTGACCTGGAGGAGCAAAGACAGACAGACAGACATGAGCAGCAGCCCTGGAGCAGGAAGGCACAATTCCCCTCAGTGCTGGAGCATCCACAAGGACCCGCTGAGGAGAGGTGTGCCCACAATGCCGGCCGCGCTCAGAGCAGCTCCTCGGTGATCCCAGCCCCAGGTATTGTAGCCTTGCGATTAAAATGGCGCTGGAGGGGCTCTCAGCCTTGCAATGCAATCAATGGCGCAATCAATGGCACTTACAGGGCTTTTTCTGGAAAATACTGCCATAGCAATGGGGAACTAAGCCACACGGACCCCGTTATGCACCCGAAGGAGATCAGTAGGACTCGCACCCTTTTTATTCCTTTAATCCCTACCTGCCGTAACTGAACCCAAACTAAGACCCAATAGACCTGAACAGAAGGAAGGCACCCATTGGCTGGCCCAGCTGCAGGGCTGCTGTCCGCGCGTCCTGCCATCCAATCACCTTTCTGCGTATTCGCTGTCCACGGTCCCCTGAGCCAATCACCTTTCTGCCCATACACTGTCCACGGGTTCTTCCAGCCAATCACCTTTCTGTCCATATCCCGCCCACGGGTCCTCCAGCCAATCACAGTCTCCCTCCAGCTGTCCCTCACGGGCTCACCCCTCAGGGCTCACAGTCGCCCCTCAGATGCCCCCAGTGTCGGGTTTGCGGCTGCGCCCTTCGCACGGGGCCTTCCGGTGAGCATAACCCGTGGAAACTTACACGTTTGTAACCCCAAACCCTACATCTCCCGCCTCGTTTTTAATTGAGCAACATAAACCTACTAGGAAAACCCCAAGCAATTCCCAAGGTGTTAATAGCAGAGATGGCAGTAACAACTATCACAGCCTTTCAAAAACTGGAGCACAGGCTCATAACGTGGTAACTGCATACACAGAGGATGGGGATGGTGCCACAAAAGGCCATGAGGGAACTTCACTTTGTGGCCGGCAGAGACACAGGCACACCTGCACAGTCCGAGAAGAAAAGGGGCTCAGACTGGCACAGGGATGAATCTCCCTCTCCACCTCGGTAAAGGGTGCTTTGTGTGGTGTTAGGGCCACGTCCTCCCCAGCGTGTCTCGGATTCGGGCTGACTTTCTGCCTCTTGGGGGAAGAAGCATTTTGCTTGTCTTCTGCCTCAGCCTCAGAGAGCCAGAATTTCAGTTTCATGGGCAATGGACGGGTGTGGTGCTCTCCTCCCCTCTGTCAGCCCCATTTGTGTGGGCTGGGTTGCTCAAAACCCCCACATTTATATTCATTTATGTTCATTTTTCTGCTGCTGCCTCAGCCTTGGGTCTTCATTCAGCAACCTGTGGTAGGGGGAAATCCTGCTGCAGAAGAATGAATCCCATTGAATCCCCCAAGGAGCAGTAGACTCCCAGCAAATCAAACGTGGAGCTGTGAACCCCCCCCCCCAAACCAGGACAAAGTGTTCCAATCCCTCTCCGTGCTCCCCAAAAGAATCCCCAGATGTGCAGGAGGTGGCTGGAGGTGCTTTCCCTCCAGGTGTTCTCCTCCCTCAGTGCAGCCCCAGCAAGGATTATGCAGCCCCAGTGTCGTCACCCCGGGGGTGGAGGGAATATTTCCTAGCTGAATTCATTTTCTGCTGTGAGGAAATCATCACCCAGAGCTTTCCTAGAACTTGCAGCCACGGCAGTGGGATGGTGTCACAACAGGGTCATTTGTCGGGGGAAACTGAGGCAAGAAGGAGGAGGCTCGTGGCAGAGACTCCACCAGGGTGTGAAGCCCAGCCTGGGAGCCGGGACAGGAAGGTCCCCCGGGGTTTGGTCAGAAGGTGGTGCCCCAAATGGGCTGGGGTGGAAGCGAACCGCAGCACGCCCGGGACGCTGGGGGTGCCGGTGAGCACTGGGAATGCCGGTGTGCACATGCTGGGAGTGCCGGTGAGCGCCGGGAGTGCCGGTGTGCGCTGGGCACAGCGCTGCTCCGAGTGACCCCGTAACCCACGGGGGCGGACATGCGGGCGTGGCTCTGACCCCGCCTGTTCCACGGAGCTCCAGCCCAGCCAGGCTGGAGGCAGCCGGCGGGAAACAGCCTGGCAACTTCGCTCCCTACGGCACTCCCAGCATGTGCACCGGCATTCCTGCTCTTGGTCGTATTTACACACATCCCGGAACATCCAGAATGATTTGTAAAAACATTTCAACAGTTTAGGTTTTTGCTAATCCCTTGCACCATGTTTTATTTTCTCCCCCCATGCTCCCAGGAGCCCCAGATGGATTAGATATAGAAATCAAACAGTTTTACGGGCTCTGGAGAGACAAAACCTTTGGATTTCACAAGAGTGCATCCACTTTTAGAAAGCTGGCTGCCCTTTCCCATACCGTAAAGTGAAAACGTGGCTGTTAACCAGGAGTATTGCGTGTGGGTGTGAGGACAGGTCAGCCCCAACCCAGCTCCGCTTGCACAAGTGTTCTCCCTGTGGCTCAGCTCCCCACGCCATGCCGGGATTCACACAGCCTTTTTTGAATGGCCGGGGCAGAGCAGGAAATCAGGAGGCTGTTTGAGGCAGGGAGTGCTGGAGGAGCAAGGAAATGGGATTTTTCTCTCCCTACCTTCGTTTGTCCTAGTGATGAGCCGGAAGTTTTGTGCTTCTTGCTTGAATTCCTGTTTGCTGATCTTCTTGGTCTGGATCAGATGGAATATTCCTGCAGAGGGGGACACAGGGCATCAGATTCTGCAGTGCCCAGTTCAAGGCTCACACGGGGTTGGATTCTCTGTCCCCTCCTGACACTGTCTGCCCTGGGGCCCTGGTTTGGTGCAGGACCTGCTGCCAGAGCCTGGTGGGAGCTGGCCAAGGCCAGGCCACATCTCATTTCAGTACCAGATTAGATATCAGGAGAAAATCCTGCCCTGTGCGGGTGGCGAGGCCCTGGCACAGGCTGCCCAGAGCAGCTGTGGCTGCCCCAGCCCTGGAAGTGTCCAAGGCCAGGCTGAAGTAACCTGGGACAGTGGAAGGTGTGCTGCCCACAGCAGGGGTGTGGAATGGGGTGGGCTTGAAGCTCTCTCCCAAGCCAGACTTTCTAAGATTCTATGGTTCTGTGAAAAGAGTTGCTGCTTGCTAAATCAGGATGTTTCACCATGAAGCAGGTGAAAGCAACAAGGTTTTGTTGCTCCAGAAAGCGTCCTGCCCTACAGGAATTCCAATCTCCCCTAAAACCCTAAAAGAAATAAAGGTGAGAGCAAGGGGGTGCTGGGATCTCCGTCCCCTCTGCTCACACCTGTGTTCCCCCACTGCAGAGACCCCTCCGTGCTCAGATGATTTCCTTTCCTGGAAGCAGCCAGGGACCAAAGTTTTCTATTTCTTTGTCAGCAGCACTGAAATTGCTCCACTCAGGAAAAAACACAAGTGATCTCAGCAGAGATTGATATTTCTGCCCCTGCCAGCAGTGTCCCCGTAGTGGAGGTGCCTGACTCAGATGTTTGACCCTTGCAAACCAGAACCTGTATTTAGCAATGAAAGTGACCTTCCTGTGGCATTAGGGGTTATGAAATTCCTGTTCTCCTGCAAGGCATGACAAACCAGGCAGGTATGCCTGGAATATCCTTCCCCACCTCTCATCCTAGAGCATCCAGCCTCTTGCTGCCAGCAGATGTGAGAGGCAACGTGGTCCCCCTTATTTGGTTAAGAGACTTTCCCTGATTCCCAGCAGCAATTACACATAAAAAGAGTATGTAATGAAGGGGAACTGCCTCACAGTCCATATAAATGAGATGCTATCAACTGTGGAAAATTAGTGCAGGAAGTCAAAGGCATAGAGAGAAATAGATGGATATTTGAACTATTCATTAATCCTTTCAGTGGGTTGGGTAAAGAAGTCCATCCAGTAACAAAAGATACTGGATGGAGATAATAAAACTGTTATTGACGCAAGAAAGGCACAAGTGTTCAATAAATTCTTTTGGTCTATACTTAGAAAGGAGCAGGAGGGTGTGCTTACAGTCCCCGGGGCTGATGAAGCACTCTGCAAGCACATTAGTAACCAAGAGGATATTTTAAACAAGACCTACTAGAGATAAACATCTTTTAATCAACTGACCTAGATAATGCTCCCCAGGGGCTCTCAGAGAGCTGGCTGAGACCTTTGTCCCCCGGGATGGTCATTCCTGACACATGCCAGGAGCTGGGGAGCACTGGAGGAGCGCAGGCCACGCTCCAGCGGGAATCGGGATAGCACAAGTTAAGGACAGTTCACCAGCAGAGAGGCAGGAAGGATGGAGCTGGCACTGGGCAATGCCATTTCTTGGCAGGCACACCCCATCCAACAGGCAGGAGCATTCCTGGCAGCATTTGGGGTGAGATCCATCCAAAGCTGGGGCTGCCAGGAACCCACCACCGTTTTTGGTGCTTTAAGGGGTCTTTGTACTGAAGATGGGGATGGACTTCTTAACGGGGCCTGTAGCGAGAGGACAACAGGTCAAAAACATCAGAAAGACAATTTTCAAACCTGCTGGTGATGTTCAGACCCCTAAAAAGATGGGGAAGCTTACACTGCAACTCTTCTGGAGGCCCTTGTGCACCACCAGCCAGCTGGGTAAAACTTTTGGCTGGGAGCTGGTGCTGGTTTCTCCTCGCAGCTCCTGCTTTGTGGAGGAAACTGTCCTGGCCCAGAAATAGGTGAGGCCACGTATGTATCATGAGCCCATACAAAGGCAGATGGACGAGGTCCAGGGGTGCCTTGCAGCCTCTTTGCTCCACACACGCTGCTCTGTTGGTAGAGTGATGGACCATGGAGAGGTGGAATCCATATGTGAGTGAGCTCATGCTCTTTCCCAATAATAACACTTCCCTCTGCCAAGCAAAAGAGCCGTGTTGGCCTCAGGGACAAGGGCCTCCCCTGTCCCTGGCTGGCAGGGCCTGGGAGCTCCATGCAGACGTGAAGCTTTTGGCCTCGGAAGGTGCCGAGGAGGTTTGGGTGCTGCCCGTGCCAAGGAGCAGGGGAGGAAGCGGCGGGGCCCAGACAGCGCGGGCTCAGAGCTGTCCTCAGCTACAAGGTGCCATTGTGAGGGAGGCCCCGCTGGGGCAGGGGACCCGGGCAGGGGGCCACCCTGGAGCACAGAGGATGGCAGGGGCAGGATGGAAACATGGTGGCAACCAGGGCTTCATCTCTGGGGTCCATTTCAGGGTGCTATCCATGTGTGCCCAGTCTCAGCAGCTGGCTGAGGTCCCCCTAGGGAGGGATGTGAAACATGGACATACCAGGAGACCAGAATGGCTACATGTGTCCAGCAGACACGGGCCGAGGGTCACTGTATCCATAGAAAAGGTACAACCAACCTCAAGTGCTCAATGTTTTTGGGGCAGAGTATGTTCAGGAAACTCAGGAATGGGGGACTGGGGTGCTTCCCTGGGCCGCAGAGAAACACAGCACAGAAATCTGCTGGACCGGGTGTCCCTGGACTCCTCCTGTCCATAAGAGCAAAGCTGAAGGTGTGGGGAGAGAGCAAGAGATTGGTGCCATTTGACAGCACATTTGCTGTGCTTTGACCTGTGGAGGACACACCAGCAGGAGCATCCAGATCCACCCATCCGAAAAGTGGGCTGGGGACAATTCATCCCCCTTGTATGCACTCTGCAGCAGCTTTCAAGCCGTAGGTGGACTGGGGTGTAAAAAAAGAGCAAAAGCAAACCCACAGAGTCACCAGAACATTTTTTTTTGTTTGTTTTCCCTGTGCATTTGGCATGGGAGCAGGGAGGTTTGGAGCAGCAGCCCCAAGGCCCTTGTCTTGCTTGCCCACGTGCTGTGCCTCCAGATGGTGCTGCAGCTCTTGGTGAGGTCAGTGGGGCCAAAAGTGGTTTCCAGCCCCTGGTCTGCATGGAATGCAGGAAAAGAGTGTGAAATGGGGGAGTCAGAAAAGCCAGCCTGCTGTCAGCAGGTTTTGATTCACCATGCAAGGGGTGGAGCACCTCGAGGAAAGCCAGAAAAATTGAACAAAGCTTGGAAAGCATCAGGTTTCCACACACATCTCCTGCTTTGCTGGCTGCTCTCATAATGGTGCTCACCTTTAATCAGCTTCCAGTTGTAGATTTCCACCTCCTCTGCCAGCTCCTTCTCGATCGCCACGGTCCTGAGGATCTCCTTGGGGGCCTCAGAGCGCGGCGGCACAAATGCGTACACCAGCACACGGCCGGGGCTCCTGCCACACCGCGGGGCGGCGACTTCATCCGTGGGTCTGGCTCTGGCTTCTGGGCAGAAACAAGGACAGAGGTCATCAAACAGGGGCAGCATCAGCTCAGCACCCAGGGCATGGGAAATGCATCTCGTTGGCATCGGTGCCACACGGCACAGTCGTGTCTGTCCCATGATCCCCAGCCCCTGGACCAGCAGCAAAGGGGGGTTAAAAAAGGACCTGTGGACCTCCTCATTCTCATGAGCCCAGCAGCCTCTGTGCCAGCAGGGATGGGGAGGGGGGATTTTGTCCCTCTGTATCCCCATACTCTCTGCAATAACCACAAAGCACGGGCTGGATTCCCCACTTCCCATCTCGCTCCTGCTGGGGGAGGAACATCAGGGGAGCAAGGGGGTGAGCCCACAGCAGGGGAGCCTGGGCTGTGCCTGGCTCAGCCCCACAGGTGGGCTCAGCAGCAGCCCCAGCACCCTCCCCACATGGGTCGTCACCACAAGGACATCTACACCGGGTCCTACGTGACGTTTTCAGCATTCTTGGTAAAGAGGAGCTGCTAAGTTTTCCCTCTTTTTTTAATGTATTTGGAGTAATTAAGAATCAATCCCCTGTGGTTTTGGAAGGAGATTTATTGCCTTTGGTTGTGGTCCTTGGAATGCAGAGGAGCCCAGCTCTGCTGAATTTAGCCTTGTTCTCCCAGTCAGTTTGGATGCTGAAGCTTTTTACACTACTCGAAAGAAAGTTTGGCTATAAATAGATGCCTGGGGTTTATTTTAGGAAGATAGTTATTTTAGGCCTGATTCTGCTCTCCCCCAGGCTTTCTGGGGTGGTCCTGAGCTCTTCTTCTCTGAGACGGGATGGAAATCCCAGTTGAAAGGGAAGCAAAACTTTTCAGTGAGCACAGGACAGGTGCTCCGTTCTGCAGGTCAGTGGGAGGCAGAGAGGGACGAGCACAGCCCCAGCACCCTCACCTGTCCCACCGCCGGGTCAGGGAGCAGGGAAACCTCTGTCCAGAGCCCGACCCTTCACCTGCTCCAGGGCGTTCACAGGAGCGTGGAGTTGTTAAAATGGAAAAGCCCTTTAAGATCGGGAGTCCGCGATTAAACCCCCACCTCCACAGCAGGAAAGGAACCCCTGGAATTCAACAGGAATTTAACAATCAAGGAGCTGCGCACTGGAGCCGCTCATTGCCCACAGCATCGGGGAGGAGGAGCAGGGACACAGAGGTCGTGGTCCCCAGCTCTGCCCACAGCAATTCCCGCCATCCAAACAACACATCGCAGCAATTCCCGGGATCGGCGTCCCTTTAGCAAAATCACTTAACATTCCTGAGTTACTGTGTACAAAGGAGGAAGATAGGGACAGTCATAGAAAGCACCTGGAAAAAGAACATGGACAAAGGCTGCACGCAGTGGAGGAAAGGGCAGGGATGTACCTCGGCTGAGCAATGTGTGTGTCTGTGTGATCACTGTGTGTGAGAACTGGAAAGCAGGAACAAAATCATTTTGGCTGCATCAGGGTGCTTAATTGGAAATAAAATGAAGTCTGAACAGCAGACAAGAGATCCAAGCAGGGAAAGTTTTGGGATTTAAGCCAGAGAGACCCACTAGAGTGGGAATGCAAGACTGGAAGGGTTCTGCTCAGTCATCACATCCCATTCCCACCAGGCACCACATCATAAATCCTGCTCATAAACATATCAAAAACCTTATTAAAACAAGCTGAGCTTCTGCCCTTCGCTCCCCTGGGGAGGCCATCCCAGAACCTCTCCAGTCAAGGGCTGGAAAAACTTGAAAATCTCATCTCAAACGACTTTGCAGCCATTCCAAAACGTGGCAGTGCCCTTTGCTTGTTCTCCTGGGTGAGACCCCTCCACAGAAACCCCTGGAAGATGCGGATCAGAGGGGATCACACAGAACCTGCTGCACCTGCAGCCAGGCTCAAAGACACTCAGGTGCCTTTAGTGTCCCTAGGGAAGCAGTGGGTGATCCATCAGCTGAACACCTCCTGATAAATGTCAGTACAGAGGGGTGCCATCCACAAAACAGTCTCCAGTGGGAATAGGGGGAGATGTCATGCGCTGCCACATCTTTTCCAAGTCTGTGGCTTAAGACAAACAGCTTTCCAAAGGCCAGGGAGCTGAGAGTCCAACTGTTCCCCCAGCTCTGCCAAGGTACCACTGGCCCATGTCCCTAAGTGCCACAGCGTTTTTAAGTCTCTTGGGGATGGGGACTCACCACTGCCCTGGGCAGTTGTGCCAGGGCTGGACAATCCCTGGGGGGAAGAAATTTTCTGTAACATTCAATCCAAGCATCCCCTGGCCCAGCCTGAGGCTGTTCCCTCTCCTCCTGTCCCTGGGAGCAGAGCCCGACCCCCCCGGCTGTCCCCTCCTGTCAGGGACTTGTGCAGAGCCACAAGGTCCCCCCTGAGCTTCCTTTTCTCCAGGCTGAGGCCCCTGCCCAGCTCCCTCAGCTGCTCCTGGGGCTTCAGCCCCTTTGCATGTCCCAGTCCCAGCCCAGTTCTACCTGGACCACCCTAAAACCTGTGTGTCAGCCTCCGCTTCCAGAGACGGGGATTCCAATTCCAACAGACCTTGAGTACCACAGAGAGCCTGTCTCCTGGGAAATGTCCTTGCTCCTCCCTTCACACCTACACCTCAGGTACCACAATTTAAGCCTCTGGTTTTTGTCCCACCTGGACGTTTGGAGGGCAGAGTGTGTGTCCTCTGCCCTTCCATCTGAGCACTCTCAGCGTGTCCTGCCTCAAGCGACTTTCTCCAGACTCCATCCTCCCAACAGACGGAACCTTTTGGGGGTCAGTGCATCTTCCTTACCTCGGGAAAGTCCTGCTGCCCTCCAGGACCAGCCAACCCTTCCATCAGTGCTTGCCCTGTTGAATTGTGTGGTGTGAATTCTAGCCAGCAGCAATCTGACTCCCTACACATCTGTCAGCCCCAGGCTTTAAACCAAGGTTAAGGAAGGAGGTGGAAGGCAGCCGCAGGAGCAGGCAGGGTCCCACCTACCTGGGCATATTTTACAGCATTTCCCATCTACTTTTTCTGGATGTTCACACGGATACTCCTTAGGGCACGTGATCTTCTGGCAGTCCTGGACACCGTCCCTGCACGTGCAGAGGATGCAGGGCAGGAGGCCGTAGAGCCGGAAGACAGGGTGCCACACTTCCCCATGGGAGTAGGTCTTCCCATTGTAAACACAAGCTGGAGGAGAGACAGAGAAGAGCTGCTGGTGGAAATAAATCCTCCTCCTCTTTGTAAACCCGAGGCTCTGTGGAGTCACTGCCTTTCAGCACCTCCGACATGGGTGGTCCTGCTGAGTGGAGGAGCGAGGTCCTCTGGCAGCGGATCCGGCAGCAGCGGGCACTGGGATATCACAGCCAACACACCCAGAAGGAGCCATGGGACACAGGCAGCCAGGAGAGGGCTCTGCTGGGTTTGACCACCCTGGTGGGGACTGGGGCAAGTGTGGGCAGGACCTCACCTGCCTCCCAACCCCTGGAAGCCCAGGGTCCCTCCGAGGCTGTCGCAGGAATGAAGCACAGTGAAGAGTGCCACCTGCTGACTCCTCCATGGAAATTTCTGGAGGCCCCAAAATTTCCTCCTGGCCTTCATCTCCAAGGACTGGAAAAGCCCTTCCAAAGGCACAATGGTGGGAGAGCGGCCGAGAGGAGAAAGGATCTGTTATTCCCTCCTTTGGATCAAGGGGCATCCCTCCTCATCTCACTTTCCTACTCTCTCCTCCAGGAGGAACACCTGGGGCAGCACTGGGTCAGACCCAGCACTTGCACATCGTTACAAGGAGGAATATCCTGTCCTTCTGTGGCACTGTCCTGGAAGGTCCATGTGGAGTCTTCCAGCTGAGCTCCTTCCTTCCCAAGTTCCAGATCTCCAAAACATTCCAAGGACCAGTCTTCTTCCAACCCATTTTGGAAAGTGGTAGATATGTGCAGTCGGGAGACTGCGGGCATGAGGACTGAGATATCTGGTTGGGGCTGGCTGTGGAAGAGTGGGGAGAAGGACTTGCTGGAGGAAACCTGCCACTGAATCAGATTCCCTGGAGAATTCCAAGCCCTAGAGAAGCCACGTTAAGTCACATACAGACTGCCTGGCTTCTCCATCCCTTACCTTTCTTGTGCTTCTCTTTCAGGACGATCTTCACAGTGGTGCCACCCGCTCCCTTGGGTTTGAAGCTTCTGGGAATTAACTCCAGGGAAGAACTGAGAACAGTGGACACGGTGGCTCCAGGTGGCTTCCTCCCCACCACCTCTCCCAAGCACTGGTCTTGTGAGTGTCTCTGTGTGCAGCCAGAGAAAAGAGGGGATTCAGAGTCTGGCAGTTGAGTTGTTCTCACTCCAAAGCATGCTGGAAAAATCCATGCAGTGTCCTGCACACCTTCCATCAGGAGTGGAAGGGGCAGAGACCACAGGGATAAGCAATGACCCACAAGACATATAAATCACAGAAATTTTAAGCTTGGAAAATTCCTCTAGGATCATGGAGCCCAATCATTCCCTCAGAGCTGCCAAGGCCACCACTAAGCCTTGTCCCCAAGTGCCACAGCCACACAGCTTTTAAATCCCTCAGGGGATGAGGACTCACCTCTGCCCTGGGCAGCTGTGCCAGTGTGGACAGACCCTTCAGGGGAAGAAGCTTTCCTAAATTCCAACCTGAACCTCCTCTGGTACAGCTTGAGGCTGTTCGCTCTCATCCTGTCCCTGTTCCCTGGCAGCAGAGCCTAACCCCAACCTGGCTGCACCCTCCTGTCAGGGAGTTGTGGAGAGACAGAAGATTTCCCCTGAGCCTCCTTTTCTCCAGGCTGAGCCCCTTTCCCAGCTCCCTCAGCCATTCCTGGTGCTCCAGCCCCTTCCCTACCTTGCTGCTGCCACCACCCCAGTGATGCTGAGCAGTCGGTGTGAGTGCCCCACATTGGTGTCCTCCTCATGTGGGTCACCCTCACTGGGGTGACCCTTCCCTACCCAAGCCCAACCCAGTGCCCTCAGAGAAGCATGTGAGGTCCTACATCCCTAAAGCACACAGGGAAAAGGGCTGGCCTTTCCTAGGTGGGAAAATGAGGACTGGCATCTGTGTGGCTCAGACAGGATCAGAAAGGTGAGGATGGGCCATATCCTGCTCTCTCACCTGGTAGGCACCAGGGCAGTGGGGCTGCCAGCCAGCAGGGCTGAAATGCCAGGAACATCCCAGGAACATCCCAGGGACATCCAAGAGCAGAGTGCTGGGACAAGACACATAGTACAAAGGGTCCCCTTGTGTCTATTTTGGAGGTTTTATAGGTGGTGGAGCAGTATGGAAAAGGGCAGAGCCAGGAGCTAAGTGAGCTAATCCCACAGAGCTGGCATGGGCTGCCCAGCTCCGAGTGTCGCCGTGAAGGAACCCTCGGCAGCCAGGGAGTCACTTTTTCCTTGCTGGGGCTGCTGATACAAACAGCCTGGGGAAGGCAGCTCCAGCACCGCCCTCCTGGTGGGAGGCAAGACACCTTGATGCCCAAGGGGAGAGGAGACACCTTCTTCTGAAGGAAAAACCCTCCCAAGGGAGATTTGGGCATCTGACTATGGGCAAGGGTCGGGCCTGGCTGCTGGTCACCTCTGGGTCTGCTCTGACAATGTCCTTCAGCTGTTTGACCTGGCAGATGCTTGCCAACAAGGAGGAGAAGTGTCCCAGATTTCCAGTTCCTGCAGGTCTTTTGGTCTTCCAAAGATGTCACAGAATCACAGAATCAGAATCATTTAGGTTGGAAAAATTCTCCAAGGTCATGGAGCACAACCCTTTCCTGACACTGCCAGGTCCAGCACTAAACCATGTCCCCAAGATGCTGCTAAGGGACGCTAGAAGCATCTTTCCCTGGTGGCCTGGGGTCTCACCTAGGCTGATATCTCTCAGCTAGATTCGATTGCATGGCACAAATCACCTGCAAATCAGGTGTCCATGGCTCTGCTGTGCGAGGATCTGTGTCCTCCTAGAAGTGGGGGGTCACTTCTTTGCAGAGGGCAATGTGCAAGGGCACTCTGGGTGAGCTGCTCAGGGGGCTGTGCTAGAAGCAAGAAGCGGAGTTTTAAAATGCAAATGTCACGTACAACACCTCTGTTTAACTGCAGGGGTTCCTCTTCCGTGGACTTCTCAAAGGAGCCATCTGCAAGGAAAAAACATTGTCCTGGAAGGTGCTGCAGGGCTGCATGCAGGTTTGCTCTCTGTGGCTGAAAGCAGCTCCCCTCCACGTGCTGGCCTGCTGGGGAGTCTGGGGATTCAGGAGCTTTGCACATGCAATTCATATTATCCAAGGAAAACCCAAGCCCTCAGCTTTTGCTTCCTGGTGCTCCTGGTGCAACCAAGAGCTAACAAACAGCCTGATTTACAGCCCAGGCTGCCAAAATCCTGCTAAAGTGGCTTGAAATGGCTCCTGCTCTCAGGTGGCAACCAGCTGGAGTCTCCCAGCCCTCAGTCCCAGCCCCATTACCTTTGCAGACCTGGCAGCAGGAATCCGGCACAGTTAAGGGAGAGGAGCACAGCAGCTCGGGGCAGGTCACCAAGCCACAGTAGATCTGGCCTTCCTAGGAGGGCAGGAGGAAAAAAAACATTGTCAGCATTACAAAGAGCTGTATGTCCCCCATGCAGGGCTGCCAGCATTTCAGACTGCAGATTTACCATAAATCATTGAGAAGAAATTCTTCCCAGTGAGGGTGGGGAGGCCCTGGCACGGGGTGCCCAGAACAGCTGTGGACACCCCTGGAAGTGTCCAAGGCCAGGTTGGACAGGGTGTGGAGCCACCTGGGAAGGTGTCCTTGCCCAGGGGGGACTGATGGAGCTTTAAGGTCCCTTCCAACCCAAACCATTCCAGGATTTTATGTTTCCATGATCAAAACCCCCCTGATAGTCTATCTTCCAATAGCACCAATCATCCAGCACCGACTGACAGCTGAAAGCCTTCTCCTGCTGCACCATCCATCCTGCAGGGTGCAGCAGGGTTGTGTCCCCTCCTGGCATGGCTGTCCCATGGACAGTGCAATGATCCCAAGTGGACTGCTCTTCCCCAAAAAGGGACAGGCAGTGCCCTCCTCTCAGGCAGCATTGGTGCTGCCAGACCTAAAACAGCCACTGCACACCTTTCAGGTCTGCACAACAACCCCCAGTTTGAAGGGGCACAAGAAGATTTTCCTTGACATCTGCCAGGAGAGGACCCAGAGGAGATGGCTGGAAATGGGAAGCAAGATTCTGAGCCCAGATTCAGGTCCACATCGAAGCTCTGCCCTCCCTCTCTTGTGGTTAGTTCCATAACACCAGAGCCAAGCACACAGACGTGTAGGGATGGACCTGAGTGGATAGTTTAGAAAATATCATCGCTGTAGTGATTCAAGCTGAAAACCACGGGTCGAGGCCAGCCTTGACCTTTTTTGCATGCCAGTGCCACCTCAGTCACTGGATTTGCACCAGTTTGTTGCAGGAATAAGTTTTTTGCTACTTTGCCAAGGGGTAAAAAAGGATTTTCAGCAGCCAGACCTCAACAGCAAGGTCGTCTTCTCCATGCAGCAATTTTCTCTGGGGTATCCACAAGTTCCCAGTCAACCAAGACCAAGAGGTCAGCCAAGGATATCCTTAGAAAACTGAACCACAGCTGCCTCTTCTCCCATCAGGAAGCCAAACTGTTGTGCCAGGAACACGAAGAGGATGAGGGAAGTTTGGTGGGTGACAGGATCTGGCGGAGGTCACTGCATACCAGATCCAGCTCTCCTCTCGGGGAGTCCAGACTTGCCTCTTCCTTCTTCTGCCCAGCAGCTCACAGCAATGACCTGCCCCAGGCAGGAAAGAGCCAGTGCCACAAAAAGCAGGATTTATCCCAGAGGCTGTGGTCTTGGGGCAGTTTTCAGAGGGGGTTAGGCCAGCTGTTCACGCAGCTGTTCTAGCAGCTGACAGCATCAGACACAGCCCGGGGAGATCCCCCCATTGAAGGCTCCACAGCCAGCCCTTTATTTTCCCCTTTGTATCCAAGGCATTACCCTGACAAATAAACAGAGCCTGAGCGACAGCCGAGAGGGACATGGAGCTCCACGGGCTCTGGGGGACAGTGGTGGATGAGCACATGCAGCTGGATTAGAGGGCTCTTTCCCGGAGTTTCCCACCATCCAGCTGGGGACCCTAACAGGAACCAGCCTCAAAAGCTGCATAATTTCTGCATGTTATTCAGTTATTCCTCTTGCCACCCAGCTCTCAGGTGGGTGCATGCCCCAGAGGCTCAGACCAGCTACTCCAGTATCACAGATACTTCCCAGTCCAGCATCAAGTGACATAACCCCTATGTGTGTGCCCTTGGCATGGCACAGGGAGGTGGCTTGGGCTCTTTTGCCCCTTTTTTATTTCCTGGCCAAACTTGGTCCCACCATTTGTCCCAAACAAAGCAGTGGGAATGAGCAGTTCCCTACTGTGGCCAAGTCCGGGGTTAGCACTTTCCATCCCCTTTCCTCACTCCATCTCAAGGAGGAGGAGCTGCTCCATTTCTCTCCCGACACTTGGCTCCTGGCACTCCACACACCTGCCCATCGCTGCTGGCCAGGCTGCCTCTCACCTCCCTGTGCAGGGTGTCAGAACTCGGGTTTTGATGGATGTTTACAGGATCCCAACCTGTCAGGGTTGGGACAGAGGCTGGCAGAGCCAAGCCCTGTCTGCAGGCATTACTGGAAGCTCATGGAGAAGGAGCATCCTGACAGAGCTGGCAGTGGGTGGTAGAGAGGCAGTTCATCACTGAGATGCACACTGAGGACGTCCCGGCCAGGCTACAAAGGATGGGGCTTGGAGCAACGTGGGCTGGTGGAAGGTGTCCCTACCCATGGCAGGCGATGGAACCAGAAAAGCTTTAAGGTCCCTTCCAACCTAAGCCATTTTCTCAATCTATGGATCCCAAGGGCACCTGAATCCCAAGAGCTGTCACCTCATGTGTGTGCTGCCTTGCAGGTACACTGAGCTCCCCCAGGCTCCTGGCTACCAAGCCCACCCGCTTTGCAGCCAGCACAGACAGAAAGGCTCCCGGCTGTGCTCTGCACCGACCGCCTGCCACACAAAGCTCGCTGGGGCAGGTGGCATGGCTGGATGCCGCTGGCCACAGCCCTGAAGCACCGGGGTGCTCCATGAGGACGGGGCCGTCCCACTGTCCACCCCACGTTGCCCCAGTGAGGCCCACCCAGCCCCGGCTCCGGTGATCTCCAATACCTCTTGTGCACGGATAACCCAATCCCAGTGATAAACCACCCCCCACGGGCCGGTGCTCCCGGACCTCCAGGGGTTTTGAGCTGCTGGGGCGGTGCTGGGGTGGAGCTTACGGAGCAGCTGCACTGCACACACTGGTTGGGCTGGCGGCCGGGGAAGAGCTCGTTGGTGCTGAACATCTCGCCCTGCTGGTACGTGGTCCCGTTGTACTGGCAGGACCTGGCGGGCGCCCGGAGGCCGGACGGGGAATGTGGCTCTGGAAAAGAGGAGGAAGGAGGGGGATGAGAGCCAGCCCTTGCCCGGCCCCAGCGCGCCCCTAAAGGACCAGCAGCCCTTTAACACACCACGGGCACTGTCAGGAGGCCAGGGTGCGGCATGGTTGGTCAGCAATAAGATGTCCAAAAGCTTTTGGGGCATGGGGCTGCCCTGACTGCACTGAGCACAGAACACAGGGGAAACCTGGGTCTGACTCACCAGGTTCTTCACAAAATTCTTGGGTTTTTCCCTGCCGTGGTTGTAACGATTGCCAAATCCAGATGGAGTCAGGTAAAAAGGGCTCGTCTTATGGGTAATTGGCAAAAAATTAGAATTAATGAGGGTTTTTTCCTTTTTTTTTTTTTTTTTTCTAGTTTCTTGAATCACTGACGGTTTCTGACTAACTTTGCCAGTGCTCAGGTAAGAAACTTCGGGGACTAAATGTTGAGGTAATCTGTGGGGGTGAGAATGAATATGTTGAGGTAAAATGAGGCAATCAGTAGTGGTAAGGTAGGAAAAGTTTTGGGGCTAAAACTTGAGATAGTCTCCAGTGCAGAGAAGGAAGTTGTTAAAAAACTTTAATTTTTTTTAATTATATTTTTTTAATCCAAGACACTTTGCTGGCAAATGATCAGAATAAATTGCCAGCTTCTGTTTTGCCCCTGAAGTGTGAACTGACGTTTTGTCCCTACAAAGCTCTTGGGATGGGGGGGAAGGTGGTCTGGCAGAGAGCCCTTTTCCATCCAAATGAGATTTTTGGAAGCAAGGAGCAGCCGGAGCTCCGTGACCAGGGCCAGACCCGGCATCGCTGCGTTGCCCCAAGCGGCAGCGGCGGAGGCAGCGCCCTGCAGGAGCGCGGCCACCTTGTCACCCCGCCCCCAAGGAATGTGTGCCTACCGGGACACCGCGGGCAGCACTGCTGGGGGTCCGTGACGGGGTTGGCACACGGCGGAGCCGGGCACTGGATCCGGGAGCACCTGATGTTGGTGTTCTGGGGAGAGAAAGACGCGGTTTGTTTAGCCCACGGGGAACACTCAGTTCACGGTTCACCTCTGCAAGAGGAGGAGCACAACATTATCACAACAAGTTGTGCTGGCGGTAACTCACCAGGGATGTCTCCAGCCCTGGCTCAAGCCCAGCCAGCTCGTGGTCTCTCATCAGCAAAGGCCACCCCTCACCTGGCAGTAGCCCCGAGCCACCTCCACCCACAACCCACCAGTGCTACAGAACCGTGGAATCACGGAATGGTTTAGCTATGAAGGAGCATTAAAGATCTTCTTCCACCTCCTGGTATGAGCAGGGTCACCGTCCACTATCCCAGGTTGCTCCAACCTGGCCTCGAACACATCCAGGGATGAGGCAGTCACAGCCTCTTTGGGCAACCTGTGTCAGGTCCTCACCACTTCACAGGGAGCGATTTCTTGTGAACATAGGAATCTAGATCTCCTCTCTTCCACTTTAAAAACCTTCCCTTGTCCTATCATTATCTGCCTGTGTAAAAAATAACTCTCCATCTTTTTCACAAGCTGCTCTTAAGTACCAAAAAGTCTCCCAACAAGGTCAACCCAACACCCCCCAGAGGGACAGCTTTTTCCAAAGGGAAGAGATTAATCCAAGGCCACTGTGGGACTGGAAAGGGTTCTCTGGTCAAATGAGACAGGGGGACTGATCTGCCTGAAGGCTGCTGAGCACAGCCCCAGTGCAGCCCCGGTGCAGCAGCCCCAGTGCAGCCCCAGTGTCCCCGCCAGCCCCCCGCACGGTGCTGGGTACGTGCCTCGGCACAGCTGCAGCGGATGCAGTACATCAGCCCCTGGGGCTCCAGGTACGGGTGCCAGCTCTCCCCTGGGCTGTACTTCTTGCCGTTGAAGTCGCAGAACGTGTCGGACCCTGCAAGTGAACAGGAGAGGCTGAGTGAGAAAAGGGGCTGGTCCCTGGGGGAGTGCTCTGTGATGAGAGCAAGGACAGCCGTCACATTGTTCCCCACAAGGAGCTGGTGGCCACATCCCATCCACCAAACCCAGATTTTGTTCCCCCAGTTTTATTTTTTTTGCATGTATTTCTTGTAGTGGCGCCCATCTGACCCAAATGGCAACTCCTGGGAGCAAACTGGACTCCCTTTGCAAGAAAGCAACAGAATGGGTGGTTTTGAGGCAGAAAACAGGGGTTTCACTCTAAAACAGAAACGCTTACTGAAAGATGGACAGATGATTTCAGGGTGATGCTATAGGATGGAATTTTCCTCAGTGAGATCAGAATGATTGGTGAGAGAAATGGGAGACCCTGAATTTAGGGGACATTTTTGCTGTTACACCAAAAACAAACAAAACAAACCAAACCAAAACCAAAAAACAAAAACCACCAAACCAAAAAATTACGGGCAGAAACACATTCTGGGGAACACCCTCCTTTTGCTCCCCCTAAAAGCTTCAGCTCATTCTCTCAAGCATCCATGGACAAGCAGGACTGGGCTGCTTGTGCCATCCCACAGGTCTCAGTCCTTTGGCTTTATCTGGCTTGCTGAAGCACTGGTGTGACTGAGTGACTGCTTTTTCATCTATACAGGGGGACAGCAAGTCCACCTCATCCATTTTCATCCCCAAAAGCATAAACACATGGGTTTTTTCTTCCTTCTTGATCCTGTTATCCTGAGAAGAGCCAGTCTCCAGCTGTGCTCCTGAACTGGAGGTGTCTGTCCCAGAAATGATCCAGACCTGCTTCCACTGGCAGGGGTTTAACTCACCATGGCACAGGGATGAGCTGGTGCCCAGCACAAGCAGTGGAGGAGATCCTCTCTGGAGATGTTGGCCCTCCCCATATTTTAGCAGGTCCCTATCACCCTCCTTCTTCCCAAGCCCATGATTACAAACCAATCTTCTGGCAGGACCAGGCCAGCCTCTTACAGGAGCCTGTGGGACAAGGCATGGCCAGGATCACCAACAAATCCCTCAGGAAGGGTGGCCCAAATCCGGTTACCCTTAACGCTCACATCCACAAGCATCACCTGGTCCTGCAGGAGCGAGCTTCAAACCCTGCAGGGCCTGTGGGAACCTGGAGCCTCTAACAGCCAGGCTGCTGCTCCCACTGTCCCGTGGCATGTGCCAAAGCCCTGACCAGGCAGAGGGTCACCCCAGGACCCCAGCTCTTTCTAGGCACACTCCTGTCTGTGAGTGATTTTCGTGGTTTACGTGCTCACAGCCCCGCTGAAGACTGAAGGTGATTTAAAAGGTTATGTCATGGAGGGAATTTGAGGCAGTTTGGGTGATTGCATTGCTTGAAGGCAGTGGAGACGTTTATGGGTCTTTTAAAACCTTGCAGCACCCTGGGGATGCAGGAGAGGGGGGGCTGTTTTCCATGGTGCCCACCACGCAGTACATGAACTCAGGTGAGCCAGCGGGTGCTGACCCTGCCAGGCTGTTGGGAGGGCTCCTGAATGAATAGCACAGGGTTCCCAGAGTTATCTCAGTGGTGTTCACCACGCCAAAGGTGCTAAGAGCCATCCCACGTGGTGACCAGCAGCTGTCCAGGCACAGCAGTGCTGCATCTGCAGATGTGGAGGTTTGCAATAGCTGTGGAGTGGATGTTACCACAGGGACAGGCAGAGGTGTTTTCTTTCCTTTCTCCTGATCAGGACTTCACACTGTCCTCATAGCTCTTGACAAGTCAGCAACTCCCTATTCCTGGCCAAGCAGGTCACAAGCTTACAGCAGATCACACAAAACTGGTGAGCATGTGTCTTGAATACAAGGAAACCCAGAAGAGAGAGGAAAAAAACCTCCACAAAACTAAAAACCAAAAACAAACTATCAAAAACACCAAAAAAAGCCAAACCAAAACAAAAAATCCTAGTTTTGCAGAAGGGTGAGAAAATGACTTCACCTTTCCCTGCTTGCAGCATCCTCATGAATTATGCTGAGGGTGAAGGAATGGAGTTGCCTTGGTGTGGCACAGCCCCGCTCAGCTCGCAGGCTCCCACGCTGCTTCCTTCAAACATTTAATCACAAGTGGAGCCCTGGTTTGGGTCCAGCCCTCGAAAGCAGCCTGATTCATGGCTGCTGGGGCCTGCTGGTAAAATTAAAGCTGAGTAGCAGTGCTGGGCAGAGGAGACACCTGTTGGCATCTCAGTAGTGCTGTGTTTTTGGGAAGAGGTGCTGGCATGATTGGGCAAGATGGGGATGGATGGATGGATGGATGGATGGATGGATGGATGGATGGATGGATGGATGGATGGATGGATGGATGAGGCTTTAAAGCTGGAGGCTCTGGACCATTTTTTCCCATGCCAGGCTAAAAATTTCATTTTCAGAAGTCAAACTTTGGATATCATCCTAATTAACTTGGAGTGAAGAGCGTTTTGTGGTGGTGAATCGCTCCCATGCTGATCAGTAAGGTGATCTTACGTGCACCTGCAGCAGCAGCACACTCAGAAAAGTCATGGGGGTTTACTTCTCACTGGATCTAGAGCAGGTCAGGAAGTTGTGGGGTGGCATCTTGTAGGTGGCTGGTGTGTGAGGCTGTTGAAATACATCCTAAGCAGACATTCCCTTCTCATGGTGTGAGAGATGCAGCCCAGGATGGGTTTCTCCACATCATTCAGTTTGTCACTGTGCATTGGTGTCTCTGAAGCACACCCTGAAGATGCTGCTCAGAGCTCTTGGGATGTTTCAATTTCCTGGCAGCTGGGAAGCTCCCCACAATACCTACCCTACATCTTTAATGTCCTTTCCAACCCAAGCCATGTGTGATTCTGTAATTCTGCCTCTGGGGGTGTTCTGAGCAATTTGATGGCTCAACAAGAGGTTGTGGGGTCTTGCTCATCTCCCCTCATTTCATCCCGAGGCTGAGGGGGGAAGAGTGGTCCTGCATCCCCAGATGGCACCCTTGGAGCTGTCTCTGGAGCAGGGCATGTCTGAGCTGAACTCTCGGCTCCCACAGTTTTTCTGGAGGTCACACACCTGCCAGCCAGCGCCGTGCTGGGCACAAGGGAGGGAGTGCATGCAAACCAGTTTGGAGGTTTTAAGAGCAGCCATAAATAAAGCGTAAAGAGCACTGTCTGGTACACAGAGTCCAGGCGCTCCTGTGACAGCCTTGTATTTATGAAGGGCTTAAAATGCAACTTAGCTGAGAAGGGGCTGGTTAAAACACACTGGGCCCTTGACATATGGCATCCTAAAGTCTCTGCTCACATCCCCATCAATTCCTGTACACCAGCCTCACTCAGTTCTGGGCTGGAAATATCTTCTTGGGACTGTGGGAGCCTGGAAAACTCTGTAGCTCTGAAAATGCAGCCTCATGAGGCATCTCTGAGTTCTCCAGAGTGGAGAAGCCAGGCAGACAGGACCCCCACTCCTTCCCAAGGGAATGCTCCGTTATCTATAGCAGGGTGTGCAGCCCTTGCCTCTCCCTTACCATGGACATGGTAGCACTGCCTTTCCATCATGGTCCTTCCCATCTTGGAGCACCCTTCATCCCTGCTGGATCCAAACTTGTAGGACAGAGGGATCCCAGGAACCCCCTTTTCTCTAGCAACCATGTTAAAAAGAAATGGATCAGCAGCTTCCAAGCTCCTGGGGAAAACCACTGCCCCATGCTCTCCAGAGATGCTGGTGTTTAAATGCCTCCAGCCAAAACATCGTTGTGTTCAACCATTGCCCCTGAGTTACTCAGAATGCAGCACATTCGTCCCAGTAACCTGTGCCTCTGATATTTTTTTCAGCTGGAGTGCAAATCCCCTAAAATAGCCTGTTTCTGTGGGCAAATTCTTCTTTTCTGACTTGCCTTCAAGCCTGAGCATTTCTGCTTCTCACCTATTTTTAGCCACGACACTGTAGGTCCCTTGGCTGATGAGCCTGCTCGTAACTAATTTATTCCTGTCTTCACTCTCCCTGAACACCCAGCCCTGAGAAAAGTGTGAGGCTGCAGAGGTGGGCAGTGGAGAGAAGTCCACAATTTGATGATGACTGTCTCCCAAACCACCCTGCCTTTGACCTTGGGGCAAGTCCTGGTCAAGCCCTCCACACAGTGTGATGTGCCCTGTAGCAAAGCTGAGGGGCTTCAGAACTGGGGAGTGACCCTGGACCTCGCTGCTCCCACCCTGCTTCAATCCCACAGTCACCAGCTCTTTGTCAACATTGTCAGTCCTGCAAACGGGCCCCAGCTCTTCCTTGCAAATCAGACAAACCCTTTCTGCCCCCCTCCAGCGTAGTTTATGCCCAATTTACGGGCTCTGTTACCACCTCCAAAGAGCAAACGCCTCACCCGACACCTGTTTCACCCTCTGGACGTGTCTCCATCATCTTTCCTACCCTACCAGGGCAGCTTGGATAGAGGCGTGGAGTCAGACCCACATCCCTTGCTCACCCACTGTGCCCTGGGTTTGGCAGCTTTGGATGAGTCGGGGAAGGGAAAGGAGAGGGATTCACCAGGATTCTGCTCTCCAGGACTTTTTATAGCCCCGTCCATCCACCTGCCTCTTCCCCCCAGCACACCCCACAGTCGGGAGGAGCAATGCAGCGCTCACATTGTGAGTGTGCACTCCAGGAGGATGATTATTGGAGTGCCTAATGCACTGCTGGCAGCAGGCAAGTTGTAAATCACCCTGATGAAGCCACCGACAGACTCTGCTGGGATTCCAGGAGATTAAAGGGAAGAATAAATGTAGGGACACAACGGGTCCTGTTCCAGTTTCCTCAGAGCTCTGGTGGCTCTACAATGTTGCAGGGGTGCTCAGCACCCACTGGTAGGGTCCCAGTGCTTTGCCAAGCCAAGCCCACCTCCCGGCCCCAATTAACACGTCCAGCACCCTCCAAGCTCCTGAACGGCTCTGGCCAAGTCCTTCAAGCCTTTTTGTGGGAAGTGCCAAACCTCCATTTCTTATCCCAAACCTTCTCTGCCTCAGCCAGCCCGCTGGGAGCAAAAGTGGGAGAGACCAGGGGGTGGACATGGAGATGGACAGGGATGGATTCGGAGGAAAGCCCCCAGCTTTGTTTGGGGTGGGGGAGGCATTGCCCCTGTCCCCGTCCACCCTTGGAGGGGAGATGCGCTCGTGCAGGATCTGAGCAGAGAAAGGTCTGTCAGTCTCCTGCTCTGTGGCATTCCTAGCCCATGGAAGGGGTCCCAGACCTTCCTTACGCCCCTGCCAGCCCCTCACCAGCACGCAGGGCACTGCTCGGTGCTCCTCAGCCCCGCAAAGCAGGCGGGGACAGCGGCAGGCAGAGGGGGACACAGCCATGTCCCCAGCAGCGCAGGACAGGGAACCTGGCCGGTGGCGTGCCTGGGACATCCCAGCCGCGGAGCTCCGACACCTGCCACGGCCAGAGCCTCCCTGTGACCTCAGCCCTGCCCGCAAAACACTCCCGCAAATTCCTGGGGACCCCGGTGAGGGGGAAACTGAGGCACGGGGGGAAGCAGCCCCGCCGGGACTAGAGCGGGTAAGACTTACGAGCCCGAGCTCGGCTCTCGGAGGCGAAGAGGAGCAAGAGGCACCGGAGGAGGAAGGCGAGGGGACCCGCCCCGGGAAGCATCGCAGCCCGGTGCTGGTGCCCTGGGGCTTCGGTCCCAGTGCCCTGCGGTGCGCCGCCCGATGTCCCGGTGATGTCTCGGGGTTTGCGCCGAGGGCTTCGCTCCCGCTGCTGGTGCCCGGCGGTGCCGCGGTCTCGATTCCGGTGTCGGGCGCCTCGGAGGACGGTGCGGTGCCCGGAGGTGCCGGAGCCGGAGCTGTCGGTGCCCGGGGCTGTCGGTGCCGGCAGCGCTCCGGTGCCGCGGTCGGGGCTGTCGGTGCCCGGGGCTGGGGGTGCCCGGCGGTGCCGCTGCCCGGGGATGCAGTGCCGGGGGTGCCGCCGTGCCGAAGGTGCCGGTGCCCGGGGGCGCTGGTGCCGGTGCCCGGCGGGGCGCGTCTCGCTCCGATCAAAGGCGCCTCCTTTAGGGAGAGCCGAGGAGCTGTTTGTTGGTATTAAAGGCGGAGATGGAAGCGGGAGGGGGCATCCGCAGGGTGGGTATTTTATTATTTTTCATTATTATTATTGTTATATTCCCACTTTTTGGGGGGGTGTTTTAGGAAATTCCTCGGCTGCGGGAGGGAGGAGGGCGGGCGGGCGGGGAGGTGGTGCGGGAGCCGCAGGGTTAACCCCTGCAGCCCTGCAGCCCGGCCGGGGCTCTGCCGGGCTGGACCTCGCCCTGGGGGCTAGGGCCAAGAGGTGACATAAATGGGGAGCATCACCGCCCCAAACAAGGCCCGCCTGCACCCCTTCTCCCTGTCAAATGCCGCCGGCACACCCGGCTCTCCCCACCAGCTGCTTGACATTCCCTCAGCCTCACAAAGCCGTTTAAATGACCAGTGTAGCCCCTGCCTTCAGGAATCCCCCCGGCCCCAGTCCACAATGCCAAACCCTCCTCGCACCACCCCAGCGGCGTGGAGAGCAGCGCTCCCGCCCAGCTGCCGTCCGTCTCCGCACGATGGGCATGAGACACCATTGCTTGGAATACCGCTGCTCATACCGTCATCCCTGGAGAAGCCACCTGGCCTCCACACAGCGTTGCTTCTGTTCCCGCTGCTCCCCAGATCCTGCACAAAGTGGTCCAGCTCGGGCGGCCAGCCCTGCTCTGCCTGTCTGTGGGGCTCAGATTTCTACTCTCCGAGATCCTCGTGGAGAAGCTGGGCAGCACTGGATGCTCCCTGAGCAGCTGTGTCCCCTCAGCAGGGCCACTTCCCACGGCCAGAGTAAGTCAGGGCCACCAGTTCATAGTGGAGGTGAATTCCTGCAGCTTCCTTAGACCAGATTTTGTGTGGTTTTTTACCCACTCCTCCCGTTCCACCCTCACAACTGGAAGGGTGCTCAGAGAAAAACACTTCATTAGCACATGAAATACAGGCTTTAGTGCAGCAATGAACACCTTTGTGTTCCACCACTGGGAAGGCTTGGATGGAGCTCCCAGACCGTGCAGGATTCCTGGGCTTCTTCTTTGCCTTCATGTCTATAACACAAGGTCTCTCCCTGTCATCTTCTTCAGCTTTCTCACACCACGGGCCAGGGAGGAACTGCCATCACCTGTGATCCCTTTGGTGGCAGGAGATCTCCTTCATCAGCCAAGTTATTAATTTTTTCCTCTTAATTCAAGCTCAGGATTGGGCTTTCTAGGGTGTGAGATCTTTATGCCTGCTGCCATCCCACACTGAGAGTGGCACCAAGCCACTGGTCTGCCACGGTGTCCCCAAACCGTTTATCCTGGTCACACCAACCACGAGGCCCATTACTTGCAGAGATTGAAGAAATCAAAGGCAATTTCTGCAGAAAAAAAATCTCTTCTTTCCATCCATCTCTTAATTTTGTCTCTCTCTAACTCTACCCCAGGTGCAAACACATCCCCCTGTACCAAACCATTTTTGCAGGTGCCTGTTCCTGGAGCTGGATATGAGGGAAAACTTTGTAATAAAAAAGCTTTTCATGTCCCTTTCAATCACCAGCTTCATTATTTTCTCTTTAAGCTCCAAGCAACAGAAATCAAGATCCATTTCTGTGCCCACAGGGGCTGGACATGTTTTCTGAAAGAAAGTGAGAAACACTGAATCCTGGTGATGAAATGCAGATGAATCTTCACTCCACCTTGACTCTCCCCCACAGGAATACCTGTGGGAATACCCCAAGAGCACAGCCCAGTGTGCAGAGCAAAGACAGAGCTGAGACATCTGCAGGGATGGTCACAACCTGTTGTTTACCAGCTCTAATTACAATTTTACCACTCAGTTGCATCCCCTGGGGATGGCGAGTGTGATTCTGCTGAAGGACCCAGGAATTCCAGGGGATGTAGGAGCCCAGAATCCAGGGATGCTCTGCACATCATCTGGCATCGACCCTCTATAGAAAGCACAAGCTGTGCTGTCACATTCCAGGGCCAACCACAAATGGGAATTCTTCTCACAGGAAGAATTTCTTCCCTATGTCCAGCCCTGCCCTCTGGCAGTGGGAAGCCATTCCCTGTGTCCTGTCCCTCCATCCCCTGTCCCCAGTCCCTCTCCAGCTCTCCTGAAGCCCCTTCAGGCCCTGCAAGGGCTCTGAGCTCTCCCTGGAGCCTTCTCCACTCCAGGTGAGCACCCCCAGCTCTCCCAGCCTGGCTCCAGAGCAGAGGGGCTCCAGCCCTGCAGCAGCTCCGGGGCTCCTCTGGGCTCTCTTCAGAAGCTCCACGTCCTTCTGCTCTTGGACCCAGAGCTGAAAGTTATCATCACCTAATGCCACTTCCCTTTTTTCACTGCCCCACTCATTTCCAGCTCTCTACAAGTTTTTCTAGCAATGCCCCTTGATTTTCCCCACATGCCTCGATAAAGATGTTTAAGAGTTGGGGGAAACAGCAGCCTCCTTCCAGCTCTCACCAGGAAAAGCTGGTACCTCCTCTCCCACCTCTTCCCTTGCACAGGGCTGACTTGAAAAGCCCATTTGTAGCACAAGTCTGTGGGCAAGTTATGAAAGTACTTAGAAAAATGGGGACACCAAGTCCAAGTCAATGAAGTTATTTTGTGCCTCTGCAGCAACAGCAACAGCTGAATTCAGGACTGTAGATCCTGGCCCCACATCAGGGCTAAAACTTATGGGAAAGTTCAGGCATGTCTTAAGTGCAGACCCAGGAAATAAAGGCCAGCCTTGTCAGGAGCAAGGTGCTGTGTTACATCTCTGTTGGGTCTCATAAAGAATACATTCACCCTTTGGCAAAACCAAGGCTCTTTATCTTCATCTGTGAAGGAATCTGTCTGACAGTTCAATACTGCCAACATCAATCCATCTGTGATCATGAATCAGGCTCCAAAAACCATGGCATTGGCCAGCAAATAATAAAACCAGGCTCTGTTCTGTTTGCCTCCTGGTTCCAGAGTCTTTAGGTCAAACTCACTTTATGTTTTCTGGACAATCAAGAAGGCAAGACAATTCCCTTTCTATTTTTTCTTTTTAATGAGAACAAGAACAGAATCTCCTACAAACTGCTCAGTAAACAGCGTGGGCTCCAATAACATCCCCCACCTTGCAAGCCTTATGGCTGGAGTGTGAGCTGGCCAGGCTGCAGGCTGGAGGAGCTGGCTCCACACTGCACCTTCCCTTGGAAGTTTGTAGCCCTGCGTCCCTGACATTTGATCCAGCGTGGGCGAGGAGAAATGCACATGAGAGGGCTGTCAGCTGTAGGCAGTGGAGCTGGAAACCTGCAGGAGGACTCTGAATTGTTGGAAGCTGGTCTGGAGAAATTCGGCAGCAGGAGTAGATCTTGCAGTGGGAATGGAGGAGCTGCTTGGAGTGAGGGGCCCAGAAGTGCCCCCAGCAGTGCCAGCTCAGGGAACAGGCACTGCCCTGGTCCTGCTGCCCCCCCAGTGCTGGGACAGGCCAGGATGCTGATCAAGACAGCTGCTAATCCTATTGTTATCCAGGATGCATTATCCATCACCCTGCAGTGAACACTGCAGTCCCTACTCACACCGCATGGCCAATCCACCCTGCTGACCCTCAGCCAGCCACGCAATCCAAGCTGGCACCAACTTCCTTTATCATGAGGGGAAAACACCTCCCATGACTTCATTCTGCTGTTATTTTTAACCATGGGCTGTGGCATGAGAGAGACCCTGAGCAAAACCATGACAGCCATGTGGGAACTGTGGCTAGCAGGAGGGCAGATGGGGATGCCTAAGGCAGAGGAGGGATTCCTGCTCTAATTCCATAGTCTTCCTCCACTCTTCTACATGACTAGTGACCATGTCCTTTATCTTTGACCTGCATTTGAGGAGGGGTCATTGCAGCCCACATCAGGTTGCCACAAGTCCAAGCTACCTCAGTGGAGTCAGAGATGGGCATTACATGGAATGATGCCTGTCTGCCATATTCCACAGGGGAGAGCTAAATCAAGCCAAGTCCATATTTTCTTTGTGCCACACCTTCACACAATTCCCATCTTCAGCCTGAAGCCTCATGGGCTTCCTCTCCTCACCTGGGAAAACTAGAGGGCAGGATTACGTGGGCTGTTGGGCAGGAATTGTTCCCTGTGAGGGTGGGCAGGCCCTTGCACAGGGTGCCCAGAGCAGCTGTGGCTGCCCCTGGATCCCTGGCAGTGCCCAAGGCCAGGCTGGATGGAGCTTGGAGCACCCTGGGACAGTGGGAGGTGTCCCTGCCCACATCAAGGGGGTTAGAATGAGATGAGCTTTGACGTTCCTTCCAGCCCAAACCAGTCCATGATTCCCTGCTCCCATCCTGTTGGGTGATGAACGCTGGCAACAGCTCCTCATGGAGGTCTTCTGAAGGTGACTGTTTGGGGGACGTTCATCAGAGGGTTTCCCATGGAGTTCTTTCCAGTGTGTGAAACTCCACCTTGCTTGAGAGCTGGTGGGCTTTGAAGAGCTCTGAAGCCACACCTTTTTGAGGGTTTAAGGCAGTCAATGACTGGTGAGGCTTAAGCAGATAACTTGCCGATGGAAGCACGTAGTCCAACCTGGAATGGGAAATCTGGGTATTCTTGTTAGGGTTTGAGCGTGTTGCCAAGCCCAAACCCAAATAAATAGTCTAAATCAGTGCAAACCAGTGATAGAGAGAGGACAGTGGGGAAGAGATTCGCCTCCAGGGATGGAGACCAGCAACAAGTAAGAGGCAGGGGTGAAGAAAGGCTGAATAAAGCAAGGGGGAAGGATAGAGAGGAAAAATGGGAGAGCACAGCGCCAGGGCCTGACTGTATCTCTTGTATCCACCGTGACATGTCCCACCTGCACCCCGGGGAATGCACCCGCCTGGCTAGGGCCGACACCATCGCTGCGAGAATTCTCTGTGAAGAGAAACGGTGGTGGCAAAACCCTGCCAGCTCCTCCTCTCAGGGCGAGGTGAGAAGCAGAGAAACGCCCCCTGACAGGCTGGGCAAGGCTGAGGCTTTGCCTGGGGGTGGTAGGAGCTGAGGCTGGAGCCTTGCACGGGCTTAGGGCTCTCTCTGCAGGCCAGCCCTGAGCTCCGCACATCCGAACTGTAGAACCACAGAGGGCTTTGGAGTGCAAAGAACCTGAGAGCTCACGCAGTCCCAGCCCCTGCCGTGGGCAGGGACACCTTCCGCTATCCCAGGCTGCTCCAAGTCCCGTTCAACCCGATCTTGAATGCTTTTAGGGATGGGGCAACCACAGCTTCTCTGGGCAACCTGGGCCATTTTTTAATGACTCTTATTGTAAAATATTTCTTCCCAGTATTTCATTTAACCCTGCCCTCTGGCAGTGTAAAACCATTGCCCCGTGTGGGGCTTTGGGTTGGAAGACAAGCTGGAGACACAGAAACCAAGTTCTGTCCAGGGCAGGCTGGATGTGCAGAAGTAATTTGGGAGAACAGCTGGCAGAGATCCTTTTCCAAATCCGATGTGCCTGGGATTCAGCAGAGAGCTGAGGATCTGCACAGCTCTTTGTCCTCCAAGTAGCTTTGGTGGGGAGGTGTCTCCTATTCCCACGTTCTCTGTTCCTCCCCGTGGCTCCCCAGTGCCCAGCTCCCAGGGCAGGCTGATCCCGAGGAGCAGCAGCTTTGTGGGGAGCTGGGGAATAACACGCTCTGACTCTGGCCAGCAGCAGCATCTACAGGACAGACACACAAACTGCTGGACTAGGTCCAGCCCCAAACCGCTGCCATAATTCATCTTAATAAAGTCAGCACGAGTTTTTTGTTTCATGAGAAGGACTTTTTGTCAGCTGGCATTTCATGGAGCCCGCAACAGCAGGGATCCACATGCTGGTATCCTTTTAGTCATTCAACAGCCAGAGACAACTAAAGATAGAAGTGTGGGTGAGATGGAAAGTTAATGATATCCCCCAGCAAGTTCCTGGCACACGTGCAGAGGCTGTTTCTTGGGCATGGATCATCCCTTCCTCCCTCCAGCCATGGAGAGAGGAGTCTCCTCAGGGAGGCTCAAAGGTGTAGGGCTTCACCTCTGTCTCTGCAGCCACATTTTCTCTTCTGCCAACCCAATGTAGCTGAGAGGCTTCATCAGAGAGGGTGCTAAAATATGATGAAAAGACAGATTGGTTTGGTGCCCCAGTAAAGAGATGAAAAGCAGAAGAGAAGTGCAAGAGATTTCCATAGCAACTGGTGCAGAGGCTCTGCCTCCTCTGGTTTGCTCTGAGTCACCGTCCATGGTGGTTTAACTCTGGCTGGACGCCGAGTACCCACCAAAGCTGCTCCGTTGCTCCCCTCCTCACTGGACAGCGGAGGGGAGGCTGAACAGGAGGCTCATGGCTCGAGATAAGGACAGGGAGAGACCAGCTGCAGTCCCGGGCTGGCAGAGCTGGGGGTGCTCACCTGGAGAGGAGAAGGCTCTGGGGAGAACTTAGAGCCCCTTCCAGTGCTTGGAGGGGCTCCAGGAGAGCTGGACAGGGACTGGACACAGGGAATGGCTTCCCACTGCAAGAGGGGAGGGTTGGACCGGATATTGGGAAGGAATTGTTCCCTGTTAGGATGGAAAAGCCGTGGCACAGAGTGCCACGAGCTGTGGCTGCCCCTGGATCCCTGGCAGTGTCCAAGGCCAGTTTGGACGGCGCTTGGAGCAGCCTGAGATAGTGGAGGGTCTCCTGCCGGTGGCAGGGGTGGGACTGTGTTATCTTTAGGGTCCCTCCAGCCCAAACCATCCGTGATTCCACGATTTGCGCTCAGCCGCCGGGTGTCCAGCTCCGTCCGTCCCGACACAGAGCGGCTCATGAATATTCATGAGGGGCTCGGCGCGCGGGCCGCAGCGGCGCGCGCGGCGCTCATTAATATAAAGGCGGGCGCGCGTCCCCTCATGAATTATGCGGGAGGGGCGGCGCCGCCGCGGCCCTTCAAAGTGTGGGAAGATGGCGGCGGCGGCGGCGGCGGGTGCCGGCGGCCGGGCCGCGGTGCGGGGGCGGCGGCGGCGGGGCCGGCCCGCGGCCGAGGAGGAGCAGGACGCGGTGGTGCTGTCGGTGGCTGAGTGCCCGGTGTGCCGGCAGGCGCTGGTGGAGGCGGTGACGCCGCCATGCCGCCACTCGCTCTGCCTCGCCTGCTTCCAGCGCTGCCTGCAGGGCCCGGGCCTCTGCTGCCCGCTGTGCCGCAGCCGCCTCTCCACACGGGCCCGGCGGCAGCAGGCCGAGCCCGCAGCCACCACGGCCGCCGGAGCAGCAGGCGGGGAGCAGCGGCCGCCGGACCAAGGTGCGGCTGCGGCGGCGGCGGCGGCACCTGCGCCCCCCCATCCCGGGAGGGGCGGGGGGGGCGCGGGGGCGGGGGCGTGGCCTGGGGGCGTGGCTGCCGCGGAGTCGCGCTGAGTTCGCGGGGGCTCAGCCCGAGGGGGCGGGGCCGGGCGCGCGGCGGTGCGGTGACTGCGGGGGGGCTCGGGCGAAGGGGGCGGGGCCACCGCGGGACATGCGGAGACATCGCGGGGGCGGGGCCAGCTCGGGGGCGTGGCCGAGCGCGAGGTGCGATGAGTTCGCGGGGGCTCGGCCCGAGTCCTGCAGGGCCGAGCGGCGAGGGGGCGCTGGGGCTGAGCCACCCTGCTCTGTGGCATCGGGACATGGAGGGGATGGATAGCATCACCCCTGGACGGGGTGTTTCCCCACTTCCTCCGGTGTTTTTGTGATAACCTTGCCCCACAAATGAACGGTTCCCACAGTGCTGCCAGGAGTTGGGCAGGTCTGTACTGCATCAAAACAGGAAGGGGCTTGCACCATGGGAAGTCCTAGTTCCTTGTTGACATAAAAAAGTCCATCATCTCTGTGTTCATGGCGTTTTGTCGCACATTTCCTCTCTGCCTCCAAAGCTAAATGCCTTCCTCAACTCCTAGAAAACTGCTCCCTGTGTTCCCTTCAAAATAAATCCTCATCTGAGAGAGTGGCATTGCTCTTTGCTGGTGGGAGCTGCTGGAGATGCCCACCTTGCTGCTGTCAGAACTCGGGATGCACTGGGGTCTGTTGGTTGGAGAGGTGTTGCAGCAGTGCCCTCTTCAGCAACACAGCAGTGCCGAGGGGAGCCCTGTAGAGCAAACAAGGATTTAAGCTACAGATAAACATCCTTTTAGCCCAGCCTGTTCCTCTCCGAGCGTGTTTCTGGTCTCCCAGTTCATGCTTGTGTCAGCACCCTCTAATTGGCTGTGGCAAGAATTGGCAGGATGAGCTTGTGCAGCTTAAATTGGTGGTTTGAACTAACCCCACTAACCTGGAAGAGATTTAGGAAGCCTTCACACAGAAGGATTTGCTGAATCAGTGGACAGATGGGCTGTGCAGAGGGAGCTGAGCTGAAGTGCTGGGAGTGGTTCCTCCCGAGGAGGGGCAGTGGGATCTCCCCGAGTCAATCTCTGCTCCAGGGCAGTGGTGTCACTCCTACTTAAATGGACTCGGCTGCTCTGAGTGAGCTTGGATGAGAGTATCCAGGCCTGCTGCAGCAATGCTTGTGCAGTGTCTTAGTAGGGCTTCTTTCAGTAGAATTAATTTTAATTCTCTGCTTGTCCTGAGTTGTGTGAGATGTGCGTGGGACAAAGGGCAGTGGTTTCTCACTGCCAGAGGGAGTGATAGTTGGGATAGTGGGATCAAATTCTTCCCTGTAAAGTCGCTAAGGCCCTGGCACAGGCTGCCCAGAGAAGCTGTGGCTGCCCCATCTCTGGAAGTGTCCAAGGCCAGGCTGGATGAGGCTTGGAGCAGCCTGGGACAGTGGGAGGCCCCTGGCAAGGGCTGGAATGAGATGATCTATCCCGTCCCTTCCAACATCTGCTGCTCTGCTCATCCACTGAGCCAGCCATCTCACCGTAGAAGACATGGGTTAAGCTGCTTTCCCTTCCTTAGATCTAGCAGCCTGTCTCCCAAACACCTTGTCCTTGTTCAGAAGTGGTTTCCAGGAACAGCTGCTTCCCGGGAGTCAAGGTGGGGCTGACCCTGTCATTCCTCCTCCTTGCCCTGTCTGAAAGGATGGGGCCATTTGCTTTCTGCCAAGCCTCGCAAACCTCTCCCCATCACCATGACCTTATCAATGGACATGTACTGTGTGTATATATGTCTATATATCTATATATCTCAATTCTGTTGGCCCCAGAGAGGGGCAGCGAAGGCAGCAGAGCTCAGCTCACTGGTGCCCACTGCCAGGACAGAAGGCAAAGGACACAAACTGAAACACATGGACTTCCACTGGCCATAAGAGAATTACCTTTTACTGTGAGGGTGACCAAGCACTGCACAAGTTGCTCAGGGTGGTCGTGGAGTTTCTGTTCTCAGAGAGAGTCAAAACCCAATTGGACATGGACCTGGGCAGCCTGTTGTCTGACTCTGCTTGTTCAGAAGGATTGGGTCTCTAGAGGTTTTTGCCAACCTCAGTTATTATGTGATTCTGTTATCAAACACTGATTCAGCTCAGGTATTTAATTAAATCACTTAAAGTGTGCAGAATCTTTAAAACTACTTGGTATGACCACTGGACATACCTTGATTATTCCATCTTAAACTGGCTAATTAATCATGGTTTCCTGGCCCAGTTTTTGTGATTCCCTTTGGGATTCATCCATAACAGTGGGCTTAAGGAGCTCTCAGACCTTGGCTGAGGCTGGAGATTCTGCACCTTCATACCAAACAGGTATAAAGTCAAAGTCCTTGCCGTGACATTTGTCAAAGAAAACTGGATAGAAATCAGCAGAGACACACACTTGCAGCCTGTGTTGTGTCTTGGCATGGGCTGGGTTTGCCCGGGAGCTCCTGGGCATCCAGTTCCTCAGGAGCTGCCCTACTGCCTTCAGCCTGCCCCAGCTGCTGCTCCAGAAGGATGCGGGTGGCCCGCGGGTCCCACTGTGGCATCTCCAGGTTCCACCGAGTGCCTGGGAAGGCGCCCTGGGGGCTGGGGTAAGGCCAGGCTTTGAGCTGAGGATGCAGGGCTGGCTGCAACGCTTTGCTGAGTGAGGTTTCCTGTATTAAAACAGTTGCTTGGTGGAATTCTTGGAAGGCAGAGAGGAGCAGCAGATGGGAGGCTTGGAGACTGCGGGTGTGTGTTTGAGGATTCAGCTGGCCAAGGAGAAGGAATAGAATATGTTTGTGGCGAGGTGCTCAGCCTGATTTGTGAAAAAATAAGTACATTCACATTTCAGAGAACCTGAATCCTGTTGTTTCTCTTCTGTCCAGTAGCAATGCACAACAATCAATAACTTGTGCTCGTGTAAGAGGGGTGGCATGTTTTTGCCAGACTTGTAAAACGACTTCCCCCTCCTTCCTCCCAGGCTTTTTTTGGCAGTGGTTTTCCCCTTTCCCCGCTGGACCAAGCCAGTCTAGTTGTTGAGCATTTCCTGGTGATTCCTTAAGTTCCTGTCATTTCTGTTGTTCTGTAGCCTGTCACTAGTTGGTTTTTGTCTCAAGACTACAGTGCTACAAGTTTGGAAGTGGCAATCCCGAAGAAGCCTTTCCCTGTCTCGGGAAAAGCAGAGTTTTGATCCCCACATCAAACTGATTAAAGCTGACATGGTCTTTTTTCCTCCTTGTCACAGTGTTGTATCGCTGGTGGGGTGGGTTAAATTTAAGATTTCCTAGGGAGATAGGATAGGGTGCCTCTCTGGGGGCAGTAACTGTGCTGTGAGGCTGTCAGAGGATTTGCACCTCCATTTCTTTCGTCACTGTCCTCCCTCCAGCCCTCCACAATACTTAAATTATTTTTAATCTGGTGTTCAAGCCATTAATGAAGAGAGTGATTAGGACCAGACCCAGAGCTAGCCCCAGTGGTCAGTGTGAGAGGCATGGCAGGGGATCATTAACTCTTGGAAAATAATTTTCCAGTTGAGTCGTGGTTACACCTGTGCTAGGGTCAGAAAACTTCTGACTTTCTGCTTTGTGTTTTGAAAACGTTTAAGATTTCATCTTCGGCTGCAAGTGTTAACTGCCAGGAGTTAAAAGGACAAGTGGTGAAAACCTCAAGGGAGACAGAAGCTGCAGAGCCTGCTGAAAGTTTCCATGGAAGCTGGGGGCGAGGGGTATTCACTGCCGCTGCTGGCAGAGCTGGGACCTGCCTGACGGCATCGGTTTGGCAAAACCCAGGAGCTCTGAACCACAGACAGGGAACCGAAGGGTTCGGAACTGAGTTCAGCTTTACTTTTAGTCAGCCCGTGTTGCTGAACTCACCAGATGGAGGTTTCTGAATCTTCTGCCAGTAAATATAAAACGTGCGGCTCCACGGAGCTGGTGTGCAAGACACACTCCGAGCTGGCATGGAAAGGATGGGCTCATTCAAGGGGATTCAGGAAGAGAGTCACATGCCTCCTATAAGGAAAACCAATGTTAAATAATTAGAAAATCTTTTGTCCTCTCAAATAGTGCAGAAATCAGTTGTTTTTTCCAAGACTGAGCACAACAGGATGCAACTCTTGTCTGCCAGCATAAAAATGCAAGATGCCAGGTTTGATCCTGCCCCTGCAACTGTTTCAGTGTTCTCGCAGGGCTTGGAAGGAGCAGTGGCAGTCCTCCCAGCAGCCCTGCAGAGTCAGCTTCATTCAGGAAACGAGAGGAAGGGCAAGCAGGAGATTTGCTGCAAAATCAAGTAAAAAGCCTTTTTCTTCCATGATTTTGCCTGTTTTGTTGTCCTAGGCCAGGCACACTTTGAACCAGCTGAGCAGCCTTGTCCTGGAGCTGAGCACCCAGAACTGGCCCAGGAAGGTGTGCCAGAGACAGACATGGGATGCTCTGGTCGCCTTGTCTTCCTCACAGTGTGAGGAGTGGTCTGGTTCCACCTGGAATGGTTCTGTGCCGACAGGAGCATCCCTGGGTGCAGCACCCTTCTTCCCTGTCAGCACAGGGGGTGCTGCCCCTCTGCCCAGCCCTGGAGGCTCCTATGGAGCTGTGTCCAGCTCTGGATCCTCAGCACAGCAGGGCAGGGAGCTCCTGGAGCGGGGCCAGGTGGAGGCTGTGGGGCTGAGGAAAGGCCTGGAGCCTCTCTGTCCCCAGGAAAGGCTGGGGGAGCTGGGGCTGCTCAGCCTGGAGAGGAGCCCCAGTGAGAGGGGCCCTCAGCCCTGGGTGTCCCTGGGTGTCCCAGGGAGGGACAGAGCAGGGCCCAGGCTCTGCTCCAGGCTCAGCAGTGACACCAGAGCCATGGGCAGGGACTGAGCCCAGGAAATTCCAGCTGAACATGAGGAAGAACTTCTTTCCTGTGCAATGACCAAGCACTGAACAGGCTGCCCAGAGAGGGTATGGAGTCTCCCTCACTGGAGATATTCCAGAACCCTCTGGGCACTGTCCTGTGCTCTGGGATGGCCCTGCTGGAGCAGGGCCACAGTGGTCCCTTCCAGCCTGACCCATTCTGGAGTTCTGTGAAATGCAGGTATACATCTTTGCATATGGTTTTTGTTTTCATCTCTTCTATACAGAGTTGGAAATTTGGGGTCTCATCTCTTTCAGTCCCATCTGTAGAATATACACGTTGGTACATAAAGATACTATTGATAAAGTTGCCTCCACCTGGTGTTGGACTCCTTTAGCTCAACCACCAGAACTTAGACATAAATGTTATTCCATTATTTAAAATTTCTTCTCGCTTGCTGAACCCAAGTGAGAAGTGAGAGAGCTGACATGGCTTGTGTTTCCCTTGGGTTAGCGTGTGCCCTGGAGGGGAAAACTCCACCTTTTTAGCTCTGGAGACAAGCCTTAAACATTGAGAAGTAATTGAAGTTTGCTGCAGGCAAGTTACAGATGGCTGCTGCTCTTGGGACTGTCTCTGTGGAAATTCAGCTTGATAAAATTCACAAAGAACTGGAACTGCTCAAGGACACAATTGAAAAAACATTTTGGGAAGCCAGTGGAAGGTTTCCAGCGTGGCCGATTGCAGAAGCAGAAGCCAGGAATGCAGCCTGGCCTCCCCAGCATCAGCATTGCTTGGGATTTTTATCACATGTGTAGGGACACTTGGGATGTTTTCCTTTAAAAACAAGCCTGGCTCGTGCAGGTGTGTGAGTAAGAGGAAATAGCAGCTTTTTTATGAGAAAAAAGACCTTATAATCTATATGCTGGATGTTTGCTTCCATGAGATTATTTTCCCCCCTCTGAGGGGAATGTGAAAGCAATGCTTTATGATTTGTGCAGCTCTGGCATGGCAGCATTGCCTGTTCAGAGCTCACCTGCCCGGCTCCCCAGGAACTTGGGAAGGGGAACCAGGGGAAGGCAGGACCGGTGCTAGTGGGATTTCATCACTCTGTGCGTGCCATGTTTGGGCACCGGGGCTGTGACCTGTCCCGGGGACGAGGGAAATGTGGCCATGAACCAGAGGATGCCCAGCAAAACAGTGGGCAAGTGGTCACTGGGTGTTTGAGTCACCCACTCTGCCATACACCTTTCATTTCGAGCCAAACAGAAACACTTCCTACGTAAGGGAAGTTCTGTGAGGGGGGCTCAGCCTGCAGAAGAGGAGCCTCGGGGGGACCTGCTGTCCCTCCGCAATTCCCTGATCGGGGGGACAGCCGGGGGGATGTTGCCATGAGTTTGGGGGGTGGTTTGGGCTCTGCTCCCAGGGAACAGGGACAGGGCAAGAGGAAACAGCCTCAAGCTGTGCCAGGGGAGGTTCACTTTGGGAGACAGGAGGAATTTCTTCATTCTTCATCCATCAAGGATGGTCAGGCATTGGCTGGGGCTGCCTGGGAAGGTGGTGCAGTCCCCATCCCTGGGGGTGGCCAAGGAACAACTGATGGGGTACTCATTGCTCTGGGCTGAGTGGCAAGGTGGGATTGGTCACAGATTGCACTCAGTGGTCTCAGACATCTTTCCCAGCCTAAATAATCTTGGGATTCTGTGAAAACAGGTGGTGGAGCTGCTGGTTTATATCCTTTAATTTTAGCAGGGTGGGAAAAGGAAGTACCCCTGGTGTTTCCTCTGTGCTCAGACTGTTCCATCCTGACCGCAGCATGTCGGGATGATGAGCTGTGTTGCACCCTGCCTGGAATAGTGATACAGTTCGAGCCAGGATGGTTTTCCAGGGGTTGTTGTTTTGCTCTGGTTGTTCCCTTTTCCCTCCAGGCTCCTTCAACTGAAGTGCAACTTGCCCAGACTTGCACTGCACAGAAGTGGGAGGGAGCTCTGCGGCTGATACAAGCACAGGACACCTTTGGGAATAGCAGACTCCAGGGGTAGAAGTTAAGCCATAACCCTGTGCCAGTCTGCCTTTGGTTTCTGAATTCCCAAGGGGAAAGGGAGGAAGCGGGAGCAGGAAAGGGAACTTCTGCCAGACAGAGCATCCTGCCCGCTGGGCTTCAACTCACTGATGTGGGGAGAGCACTGCAAGGGAAAGGGCTGTGCCTGCTCCGGGGAAGGGCTGTGCCTGCTGCGGGTCCATGGGACAGCACTGCAGGCAGGGCAGAGAGGAGGCACTGCGGAGAGAACGGGGAGCGCTGCGTGTGCAGGGGGGCAGGGCTGCCAGCCTGTGGGCCTGCAGCAGGCACCTGCAGCCTGCTTGTATTCCAGGGACTCACACTCCCTGTGCCTAAAGCCTGCTTTTATTCCCGGGACTCACACTCCCTGTGCCTAAAGTCTGGCTTTATTCCTGGGACTCACACTCCCTGTGACTTCTGTGGGCTGTTACTTCACCCCTGTGTTTTCATCCTCCCAGTGCTCCCTGATTGCTTAACTGCTTGTCAAGGACTCTTGAGAATCTCAAAGGAAACTCGGGAAGTGCAGAGGGATTACTTGGCAGTCCTCCTCCCGATGTTTCTGTATGTTAAACAGAGCTGTGATAGCACTGGCAGGATATAAACATCTGGAGTTGAAAAAAGTGCTGCAAAAGCTCTTGTGCAGCCTGTGGAGATCTCACCCTTTTTGGGAAATAATGGCCAACACCAGCTATTCTGCACTAAAATGTATTTCCTTTTTTTCCCCTTTTCTTTCCAGACTTTATATTCAGAGCACCCATTAAATTAAGCAAAACAGGAGAACTCCGAGAAGAATATGAAAGCCAGCTAAGGAAGGTCAGTATTTTGGGTGATTGTGTCTTTTCTTCAAGAATAAGTTGGATTTCCTGCAGGAATGCCATACCTGTAGGGAAACCTGAAGGGCTCTTTTTTCCTGTTCTGGAACAAAGGTCATTTATTCTCTTTGTACTGTTCAGCCAGTTCGGGAAATGTTGGTGACTGAGCATGTAGATGCCAAATTTTGCTGTCTTAGTCTGCCTTCCAGAACATGGAAATGTACCTTCTTTGGAGTGACTGTTTGATTGTGGATGTGATTCCATAAAGGCTTTTGCAGCATAAGGCATCTCCTTCTCCTCAAAAACAAACTATTCCAAACTAGAGCTTTCTGTTTATTTGTAGCCAAGAATAAAATGGCATTTAAAGGGAAAAAAAAAGAAAAAACAAAAAGGCTTTTCAGCTGGTTTGGAATTAAAGTCCATGAAAATACTTATTAGATTTTTGGTCTTTGTGATCTTGTTTTCCCTTGAGATGGATCCAACCCCTCACGGATTATTTTACCTGCTGGGTAAAAGGAACCTGAGGGGTTTTTAATTGTTGAAGAATTTTCTTTGGGTTTTCACTTGTAGATCTCAACAAGTGTAAAAAGAGCTGGGAGTCTGATTGAGGTAGAAAAACAGCCTCGTGTGAGTAGGAAAAGAGGTGATATTTCAGGTAAATAACCAGTCTGGGCAATGCTTATGTGTGAGGAGACAGTTAAAAGGCATGGAAGGGTCTTCCCTCCTGCTTCTCCGTGTATGGAATCAGCACTGCAGGTTACTGAGATAGCTTTGGCTGACTGTTTAATTAACTGAACATGGGAATTGCAAGGTCTTCTCCAATGGAGATGCCTGGCCAGGAAGGCAAGGACACTCTGTGTGCAAAGTCGTGGGACTTGTGGCATTTTCAGCAACAATTCTCCATCAAGTTAAGGAGGCCTGATTGCAGCATGGTCAGGCTGCAGCTGAAAAGGTTTCTACATCTTACAGCTTGACTTCAGCAGGAAGATACCATGTGCAGTCCAGTGCTAACACTCCTGCCTGCCCTTCCAGTCAGAAGGAAATACTTGACCATGTTTCTGGCATTTGGGCATGTTTTCATCTTGTTCAGCCTGCTGCCTTCTCCTTCTTGCTCCCTGGCAGATGGGAGATGGGTTTCTTCCTCCTGCCAGCTGAAAGTTGATTCTTGTGAAGCTCAGCTGAACGAGCTGTGTGGGAGGAGGTTCTGAATCGTCACCTACGAGGAGATGGCAGTGAAATTTTGCTGCTAAAATGACAACGGATGATGCAGTCACTCTTTCCTTATCTGTGGAATCAGAATAGAATCACAGAATCATTTAGATGGGAAAAGCCCTCAGAGATGGAGTCCAAGTGTGTTCCCCCAGCACTGCCAAGGCCACCACTATCCCATGTCCCCCTGTGCCACATCCACATGGCTTTTAAATCCCTCCAGGAACGGGGACTCCACCACTGCCCTGGGCAGCTGTGCCAGTGGCTGGCTACCCTTTTAGGGCAGAAATTTACCCTGATAGCCACCCTCGACTTCCCCTGGTGCAACCTGACACTGTTACTTCTTGTGCTGTCCCTTGTTACCTGGGATGAGATTGACTCATCGTCTCTACCCTCCTGTCAGGAGGTTGTTGGGAAGCAAAACTGTGACTGTTGCTACTTATCAGGAGTTTCTTGTTGTCTCTGGACTTCTGAAACAGGCAGGAGGAGACAGGAGCTCAGGTTTGGGAATCTAAGCTTGTACACGATTGGGTTTCCTTCCACGTCTCAAGACGTGGGGTTTCATCCCAACTTCCCTGCTTGTGGAATGGGCATAACCTGGGCTTTCCTCCTCAGGAGCATTTCCAAACCTTTCTACATCTTCCAGATGTGAGTTGTGTTATATATCTGAACTCTTGACCTGCTTCCCCACTTTCTGCAGTTGAAAACAAAGTGGTGCCATAATTATGTACAGAAGAAATTTTATTTGATATGGATTATCTCACAGCTTATTTTTCTCAGCTGGCTTTCAGAATGAGATCGATACTTGCTGTCTGTGCAGGATGGCAAGATTGGGTCTTCCTCTTCTGTGCCCTTTGTGCTCTTGCATTTTCTGTGCTTCCAGGGCAGGCTGTCTTTCCTCTGTGCTAAAGCCCTAACTCGTCCTGTCCAGCTGTCTTTCTGTCACAGGCAGGTCTGTTGCTTGTGAGCACACACAGTGGGAGGGAAACTCCTGCCTGAGGCGTGTGCTGACACGCAGCTTCCCTGAGCCAGGGCAGACAGAGCAGGCTCCAGGGGGCAGCGAGCCTGGGAGAGAGAAGATACAAACGTGAGTGTGCCAGACCTGGGAAACAAATGTCAGTGTCAGGATGATGGTCCTGGAGTGGGCATTCCTTGAGTGAGCAATCACTGATTGCTTGTACAGCATTTCCCCCCTGCAGCTGCAGTATCCAAAAGGACTAAAATGCATTTTCTGATCGCTGTGCTGTTCACAGCAGCTGTTGGTCCTGCACCCAGTATTTCAGAGATGCTACTCAGGGAAGGTGAGGTCCTTCTCCCAGGATAGTTTCACACTACATTGTTTCAGTTTCTTGTCCTCCTGTCCCAGCACAGCTTTGCCACTTGTGGAAGGAAATGCTCTGGGAGACAATTCACATTAAGGCTACTTCAAACTACTATTGTTGTAATCAGTACAGATTTTATCATTTCAGTTAGATTTTGTTTGCAGCCTTAATTCTGGAACTAAATTCTTTTTTTGTATCCTGTTAATTAGGATCAGGATTGTATTGTTGCCTTTTTGTCAGCAAAGCTTGGGTTGTTGCCTCACACTAATTGTGCCATGGATGTCTCCAGATCCTTAAATATTCCTGTGTGTTGTTAGATATTCTTGTGTCTTTTGATCTTATAATTTAGCCAGAAAAATGACTATTTCCTTGTAACTTTCTTCCACATGAGAAATACAGGAGGGACATGAGTGGTGGGGTAGTATTTCAGCCAGCCAAAAAAAAAAAATCTTTGTGATAAATGTTGATGTGAGCTTGTTTTTCAGATGCTTCAAAAAAGGCAGAAATACTGTTGAATTAGAGCAGACTATTCATCATGTCTGCATCATGTGGTCACAATCTATGTTAGTCAGACCCTGTTGTAGTTATTGCTGGAGATTATTAATAGATGAGGAATTTAAAGATACATCTTAAAACAACTCTAAGCAAGGAGGCAAACCGGTCTTGGAAAATATTTGCTGAACACCCACAATCAGTCAGACGGTGGAGTTTTTCCTGGTTTCTGCCCTGTTTCCTCCTTGTTTTCTTCCTTGTTTCTCTCTTCCTCATCTCTGGGGACTTGGATTCAGTAGGATTTGGTGAAACAATGGGATTTCATCTCTCATGTAGCTTTCAACATGGGAATCGCTGCATCTCATCTTTTATTTTAGATGATGCTGCTTAATGTGTCTGCCAAAGGGTGTGTGCTGCATGTCAGGCTGTCAGAAGGCTAAAACTGAAATATCACAGCTGTCTTGAACGTGATTTTGCACATTTTTATATGTAGTATGATCACCTACAAGTAGAGAAAAGCTTTTGTCTCTCTGTTTTAGAAAATACTGTGGCAGAGAAGGCTTTCTCCAGCCCTGGGCCTCACAGTGCCTTCGTTGTTTTGCAAAGAAGATAAAATCCATGATACTTGTGCATGAAACACAACTGTGGTATAGGAGCAAACCAATCTTCACATTACTGTGGGAGAGAGGCAGTGGAGTAGAGAAATGAAAGCACAAAATTAAATGATGTGACTAAACTCTAGGTCTTGCCAGTCTGTAAGTGTAGGGCTTCAAATTGTAACTACTGTACCTCTTGTCATTATTTCCAGCTGAGAGAAGAAAAGCTACAAGAAGAAAAGACATCCGAGGATCTGATTCACAAGTTCATTCTAGATGACGTGGACGTAGGGAAAAGAAAAATGGAGGAACAGCAGAAAAAAGATGAGTCTGTAGTGCTGAAAGGGAGCCAAGACTGTGTAAGTAAGCTCACGCTTCTCCTTCCTGCCCACATATCAAAATTTTCATGCTTTGGCTTTCCAGGACTCCTTGATTGAGTTTTTATAGTTTATGAAGGCTATGAGCTGGCAGATTATGAAGATCCTTGTTAATGAGAACTGTCTTCTAAGGTCTGTTATGACTGCAGATGTTCTTCTAGAGGTTTCTGTCCCCCTTTTTACCCTCTGCTGTGGGGCTCCTCCTAACACAGCAGATCCCCTCAGCTTTGGGGATATCCTTGGTCTTCAGGCTTGCATGTCCATGTGCAATTCTCTGTGAATATTCTGCAGTGAAGTTGTACAGCTGAAGTTAAATACATTCCTCGTGCTGACTCCTGCCTGTTTCCCTTTTCATTTGGGAGGCTCTGCAGGAAATTACCTTCCTTTGATGATCAACAGCTGTATATAGGAGCTGTGTGCTTATTTTTGTATTATTTATGCCTTATGTCCTCTCAGTATAATCAGAAATGGGGGATTTGGGGATCTTTGACACTTTTGCAAGGAAGAGCTTTATTTTCCAAGTTACTCTTTTTGTTGTACATGTCAGCTAACTGTTCCTTGATTGACTTCAGTGTCCTGAACGTCTCTCGGATTCCGAGAATGAAGAACCCTTCCAGGGCAAGCAAACACATCGCTCAGCTTTTGTCTCCAAGACCAGTGCCTACTCCTTTGCTTTCCTTTCAGGGTAAGATGCTGAGACTTTATTTCATGCCCTTTAAAGATGGTCTGCCAACTTGTTTAAGCACACCTGAGATGCTCTAATTTAAGCGGTGGTTCCAATCTAAAATCAGTGATTTTTTTCCTGGAATTTTAGAGCAGACTCATTGGTAGAATGTGGTGCCTGTCTGATTACTTCCTGCCTGGAAGTTAGGAAAGTTCATGTTCATCCCATGAAGGAGAAAAATCATTGCCTTTAGATTTAAACCATTAGTCAGAAATCAGAATTCTGTAGGATGAACTCAAGAGTGCTGGTTCCTTCTCCAGCACAGATATGAAGGGATAGCATCAGCCCCACACAGCTTTTTCCCTGGAAGGCTGTTGCTTGATGCAGTGGAAGCAGCTGGAACACCAGGTGTGTTTCCACAGGAGAAGCAAAGGGCTTTCCCCAGCTTCCTCATCAGACTGACCTCAGTTGGTGATGAGCCGTGGGTGGAGGTGTCCGTGTGTTCAGTGACCAGGACTCTGCAGCAGATCCAGGATTCCTGGATCCCTTTTCCCCCCGGGCATGGGAAGTGTCTCTGCCAAGCAAGTGCTGCCAAGGCCGATGCCTCTCCCAGCTGCCAGGGCTGTTGAGCTGGTTGTTCCTCAGGTCTTGAACAGTCTCTGTTCTCACCCCTCTGCTTTTCAGGAATTTAATCAACAAGGTGGAGAGGAGTCGGAGTTGCAACGACACCATTCAGGAGAGATCCAAGAGCAGGCAGAGATCAGCCACCAAAACAAAGGTACAGGCAGCATCTGGAAACAGGTCCCTGTGTGTAAATGTTCTTATCTGAGGTTACACAGCACCAGCAATCTGGAGATATAAAATATGGGCTTTGTGGCTCTGTGTTATCACCATGGGGCCAATCCGTTCCTTGCGGCTCCCAATAAAACCTGCTGGGTAAGGAATTAATAAACAGAAAAGCAGACAGGTGTCAGGGTTCTTGTATAGCGTTGGAGACTAATTGGAAGTTGAAAGGGTTCTCATGAGGCTTTTGTTTTGTGATTCATTTTCTCTTCAAGGCTGAATCCCCAGCCAGGTAAAGAAAAATCTTTTAGAAGTTTAAGAAAGTAATCCTCTCTTCCTTTCCCTTTCTCCAAAGCTGTTTAAATAGAGCAAAACTCATTGCTTTCCTGACACCAGGGTACACTGGCACTTCCATACTGTAGAGGCTCCAAAGGCCTGATCTTCATAGGATCATAGAATGGTTTGGGTTGGAAGGGAGCTTAAAGCTCATCCAACCCCCTGCCCTGGGCAGGGAGACCTTCCACAATCCCAGGTTGCTCCAAGCCCTGTCCATCCTGGCCTTGAACACTTCCAAGGATGGGGCAGCCACCCAGCTGCTCCTGCTAGGATGTTCCACCCCCTCGTGCTGACACCCCTCCTTCTTGGGATCAGTTTCACCCCTGATGGAGAAGGAGAGGGTTCAGATGCAGAGATCCCATGAGGAACAGAAACCTGTGCAATCTGTTATCTGAGCTGATAGAGCTGGACTGAGCCCAAAGCAAAGATCCATAACTTACCTTCCCTCCAAGGACTTCATTCTTTTTAGGAGGTTGCCTTGTGGATGTGACCAATTAGAGCTCCAGTATGGGGTATTCCAAAAACTTTGACCTCCAGATAAGTGAGTAGAAAATCCTTCTTTTGGACTAAGCAGGAAAAGGTTGTTACTGTACACACTAGCTGCTGGATAAAAATATTTCATCTCAGTGTTGAGAGTAAGACCATTTGCTGTTGTGTGTGTTGTTTCCTCTCTGATTTATTTGTGCCAGGATTATGCCCAAGTGTAGCAGCGTTCAGGGACTGTTTTAGAGATGACAGGAAGTGTTGTTCTTAATGACAGAATCATCCAGGTTGGAAGAGACTTTCAGGGCCATCAAGTCCAACCATCAACACAGCACCACCACAGTCACCACATCCCCAAGTGCACACTCAGGCACCTCACAAACCCGGGCCACATCTTTATTCTTTCTCTCCCGCAGCTTGGAAGGGAGCAAACAATAATTTGGAGATAATTTCCCTTGAGGAGCGTGGTTTCCTTCAGCCTGGGTGGTGCAGTGCTTCTTGGCATCTCCTTGTCTTCGCAGAATCAGAGAATCTTCCAGGGTGGAAGGGACCTTTAAGGTCATCCAGTCCAGCCATCAACCTAACACCACTAAATGGGCAGATTTATCCACGTAAAGAGAAAACACATTTCAAGGCCAGGCTGGACAGGGCTTGTAGGAATCTGATCTAGTGGAAGGTGTCCCTGCCCATGGAAGAGGGCGGAATGAGATGGTCTTTAGAGTCACTGCTCACCTAAACCATCCTGTGGCTGTGTGATTTTGCCATTGGAGCAGTTGTTACTCGTGCAGGAGCAGCCCCCAGACTGAGGTAGATGTGGCACGCAGGTTGTGCTGGACCCCGTGGTCGGCTGCTCGTGTCCCTCGTCAGCCGTGGAAGCTGCCGTGGCCGGCGGGGCTGCCAGGGCCCGTCCCAGCCGTGCTGCCTTGCCTTGCAGGTGCCGCCCGCGGCGGGCGCGTCCACGCCACTGCTGGGGGTGCTGTCGTCCTCGCAGAACCACCGCTGCCTGTCGGCCCCGGAGCTGACGGCCGAGAAGCGCCTGCTGCTCAGCGCCGTGTCCTCGCTGTCGGCGCTGCACCGGCCCGAGCGCTCCATCAGCCCCGAGAGCAACGACAGCATCTCCGAGGAGCTCAACCACTTCAAGCCCATCGTCTGCTCCCCGTGCACGCCCCCCAAGAGGCTTCCCGACGGCAGAGTCCTGAGCCCCCTCATCATCAAATCCACCCCCAGAAACCTGAACCGCAGCCTGCAGAAGCCAACGACCTACGAGGCCAGTCCCAGAATACTGAAAAAATGGGAGCAGATATTTCAGGAGCGTCAGATCAAAAAGACTCTCTCCAAAGCAACCCTTACGTCCTTGGCTGCGGAGCCTGGGGAGGATGTTGTGGTTGCCAACATCACCAACTCCAGCAGTTGCACTAAGGAGGAGCCACAGGTGCAGGATGATCCCGTTCCACCTGACACAACGGCAGAGCCTCGCCCCGAGCTGGATTTCTTCCCTTCCATCAGTGAAACGAAGCTGGGCAGAGGGAGTGAGAAGAGCAGAAGTTCAGGTTCACAGGCCTTAACCACCGATGCCGGTACTGCCGAACCAGATGTGAGGTCAAACGTAACCCCCCTAAACACACGAGTGGCTGAAGTCCCAGACCTGAAAGCAAATGCGGTCATGGACAAATCCTGTCTCAGCCTGGGCCCGAAAGTGCTGAGCAGGAGGCTCGTGGGCGTCAGCGCAGTGCTGCCTGACAGCAGCGCGCTCGGTGTCCCCATCAAGCCACCGGGGAAGAAGCAGCTGAAATACCTGAACAGCAGTGAGCTGATCAACGTGCAGAACAGCACCTGCAGTTCCGTGGAGAACATCCTCGGGGAGCAGCCGCCACTGCTGCGGCGGGGCCGCAAGCGACGCTGCAAAACAAAGCACCTGGAGCACAACGGCTCTGTCAAGAGACTGAGGCACGTGGTGGGGGAGGCGGGGCTGCCTGCCGAGGCCCGGGACGCGGAGCAGAAGCTCCAGCAGGAGGAGGAGGACAGGAGGCTGGCCCTGCACCTGCAGCGCATTTTCGACAGCGAGAACAGGACCGTGGACAGGCGGAAAGTGCGCGTGGACCGGTATCTGCTGCGGTCCAAGAGCACTCTGGGGGCCAAGTAGCACTCGGGACGATGTTGCCTTTCTAGAGGACAATGAGGTTTATCAGATTATCTTATAGGAAAACTATTTTTTGCCCTACTTCCACCCATGCAATTGTTTTTTCGTTTCGGTGGTAAGACATTTCTAGGTCCAGTTCAGAGAGAAGCCAGCGTCCTTTCAGATTTACCAAAAAAAAAAGAGAGAGAGAGAATGAGAAAAAACATCCTCCTGTCCTCTCTGGTCCGTTGGTCTGAAGGAATTGTCTGTCATCCCTGTGAATACCCTGCAAGGCCTCCACACGCCTGGGATCCCCAGCTAGGAGGGTTGTGAAAATGGGGTGTGAGGACCATGCCTTGCCAAGAGAAGTCTGAGCTCTGCTCATGGAAATTGTCTGAGAGTCTTCTCCTCTCCCATTTTCTCCCTCAGGCTGCATCTGGTTGTGGAGGCAGCCTCTTATCCACGCTCTGTATTTCTCCTGGGGAGTCCTAAACAGAGCTCCCCCATAGTACTTCCAAATGAATGTATCTCACTGTCTGCAGCAGCAGTACAGGTCATTCGTCACTTTCCTGAAGCAGAAAGCCAAATGCAGTGAAAAGAAAGATGTAAAATAAGGATTTTACTGAGAAACCTGCTAGGGGCTTGTAATTTCATGTTCGTGACAGGGAAGAGAGCTCAGGTGGAGCAGCTGGAGGCACACGCTGAGCACTGGGACCAGGGGGCTTTTCTCCTGGTCCGTGTCTTTCCCAAACCAAGAGGGTTTCCTCTTCTTCCCTACAGTACTGAAGAAAGGGAAGCGCTGGCCAGGGGGGTTCTGGAAGGACGCCCTCCCAGCTGCCACGTCTCTTGTTCAGCTCAGAGCTCTCAGCACAGCGGAGGCCTGTCCCTGTCCCTGTCCCTGTCCCTGTCCCTGTCCCTGTCCCTGTCCCTGCATGTCCCAGAGCAGCATCCCAGGAGATCCGGTGCATTGCTGCGCTCTCCAGGCAGCCCAGGACGGGAGCTGTCCCCAGCGCTGCCCTGGCCCTGCTCCAGTGTCCTGGCTCCAGGACCAAACACTAGGAGAGCTCAGGTGAGCGATGCACTAAAAACATCCAGGCATGAGGCTGAGCGTGGAGCAGAGCTGGCTCACAGCCTGGGCCTGCTGGAGCGGGTGTTCTCTGCCCAGACGTGGCAGGCCACCCCCTGAGTGTTTCTAACTCTTCCATGGATTAATTCCATGGATTATTTCTGTTACACAGCTCAAAAAGTACCCTTCCAGCCGGGTCCCTGGACGCTGCCTTGCAGAGTATTCACTGGGACCCTCGAGGCCATGGGGACCTTTGTCCGGGGCGGGGTTGTGGCATGGCCCATCCTGGCCCCTGCGTGCCAGGTGGCAGGACTGTTCTTGGGATGGGCACAGTGCAGGGGCAAACTTCCCTATGGATCCTGTGAAGGGAGCGCAGCCAGTGCACAGAAATACACGGATCTGATCTAAGACAACTGCATTGCCCAATTTCCTTTGTCTAGAAATGGTTGAATCGTCTCCCTCCATCTTAAACAGTCAAAAAGAAAACAGGAACTGGTTTTCTTTTTCACTGTAAGGACCCTGGCAGGGGTTTTTTCCCCTAATTGAACTGGATTAAAAAAAAAAAAAAAAAGCAGAAAAAAAAGAAAAAAATCCTATATTTTATTGGGTAAAATTTATATATTTTAAATACTATATTTCAACAGACTGACACTTTTGTTTTGAGAATCTTATAGCAGTGATTCCATAATATATATCTCTATCTCTGTATCTCCTTGCCACACAAACTGCTGGATGGTTGAAGTTGTATCTGGGGCTGGTGAGACCTGGCCTGCTCTGCCTCCCCTGTGCCGCAGCCGCGGCAGTGCTGCTGGGAGCAGGCGCTTTTCACCCAAACCAAAACCTGCTCCTCTGTCCAGCTGGGAATTAGAAGGAAATTAAGGAATTAGAGCCTTGACTGGACCTAGAAAAACAGCACCGAGAGAAGTAGAGATGGCCTGGACCTGCCCTCAGAGTCAGGAGGGAAACCACAGCTTTAACTTGGAATCCTTGCTGTTTTCCCAGCATTTGGAGCTGCAATATGCACTTCCCAGGTGCATTTAGATTTAGAGTTATTTTTACAGGCCCCCTTTTCTGCAGCTCATCCCTAGAGCCCCAAAGAGACTTCCCTAAACAGTTTCCTTTTTCTCGTGGTATTTGTGGGGGTTCAGCTGGGCCTGGGCTGCTTACACCACAAAAAAATAGATTTACACGCTGAATGTATCTTTTCTTTCCCCTCTTAAAACAGATTTCACAGCCCCATGCACTAGGCCAGTGTCTTAAACACCTTCTTTTGAAAAAAATTTATAAATATTTAGGGGGTTGTGCGTTAATTTCCTGGTCCCAAATCCAAGCTGGGCAGAGCTGTAGGAGGCAGTGCCTGGGCTGGAGCTTGTCCTCAGCCAAAAAAAGGATTTGGGGGCAGCCGTGCCCCCAAACAGATCCCAGCTCCCCGAGCAGCACACACAGGCCAAGGCATCTGCGATCAGCAAGACCTTTGGACGGGGAACCACAGTCGTGTCGTGGAAGGGCTGCGGGGATGCAAAGCCAGGGTGAATGTTTTATTAATTTAACACTCTCCAAGTTCATGTAAGCTTGCAAAAAACAGCAAAAATTGTAAATAATTGCACTCCAACGAGCAGGAATACCCAGCCTCTCCCCTGTGAAGGTCAGAAATTACACCACCTTTGCCAGAAATCATGCCAGCTGAGAAGGAATGTACCTCCTGCTGAATGGTGGATGCAGCACGAGATAAAACCAAGTATTTATTCACACTTCTCTGGAAGTCCTCTGTAACCCTCAGCTGCCTTCCCCCCGGGATGAAGGTGTTCCGTGCTGGCTGTGGGGCAGCACGGCCGTGGGAGCATCCTCCCAAAACGGGAAGCTGTGGAATCCAGAGGGGCTGGGGGGCTCCGTGACGGAAGGACTGTGTCTGCCAAAGATTCCACCGACTCCCAGAAAGTTTCTTTCTGACTCTGGAGCTCTCTGCCCGGGAAAAGCCGTACAGAAAGGTCCGTGTTTGGAGTCAGCGAGACGAGATCAATGAAGGAAAAGTGCCAAAAGGGATCATGCCAGGTGATTGTATGACGTTGTTCTATATTGTCAGTATTTCTCTTCCAATGCTGTTGTACATGCAGTGCACACTAGTCATGAAGTGTAGCTTGAGCAAGTGCTTCTTTGTATTTTCTCAGTGAAAGCAAAGGGGGAGATCGAAGCCTTAAAGACTCTCACTGATTTTAGAAACAAGCCTTTAGCAATGCTCCGAGGGCAGGCTCCGCCCGGGCCCTGCGGCTGCCCTGTCCCGTCTCCCGGGTGTCCCGCGGAAGGTCGGCAAAGAGCTCGTCCCACACGAGGGGAGACGTTTCGGGGAACCCGGACCCTGCGGCCCGGTGGGGACGCGAGACGGGAAGGACCCGCTGTCCGCGGTGGAGCCCCCGGGATGTCCCGGGAAGTCCCGGGATGGAGGCGCGGCTCGGAGCCGGGACCGTCCCCGCACGCACCCGCCAGCGCCCCGTGCCCGTGGAACCGCGACGCGTCCGCCCCGGGCTGGCTCCTCACTATGCAAACGGGAACGCCTCCGGCTGGGCGCGGACGGGCCGCTTTCCTCGGGACTGGCTGTCAAACTGCTCCAAACCCATGTGGATGTCGCTACACCTTTTCTCCAGTACCGCTTTGAGCCGCTTTGTGTTCTCCGCTGGCTGCAGACCGTCACTGCCGAGCCCCGCGGCCTCACCGAACGTGTGACACAGCGACGGAAGGCACCAAAGGAGCGCGGACTTGCATGTGTGGAATGCGTGAGTGGAATGACGTGCGGGCGTCTGTCATGTTGTGGCTTCTGTTGTTTGAAACAGAGTAAATCCTGCTTGTGAAACAATTGTCACAAACCAGAAATATGCCAACAAATGTGTACAAATAACAGTGTTTGTTTTAACAGCAACCAGGACTTGAACTGCAGGGCAAAGGCCGAGGTTCAAACAGAATAAAAACAGATTCTGACAGTGAAACTCCCTGCTTCTTGCTGTGCTTGGAAACAAGCAGGATCCTACTGCAGCTTGTCCCAGGCAGGTGACACTTGCCTCCATCTGAAGGAGGGTGTGGAGTAGTTGTAGAATCACAAAATCTTTTGGCTGGAAAGGCTCAGAGACCCAAGTTCCGCTTCCTCTGGGGACAAACCCATTTTAATCCGAGGCTGATGTGCTGGGTTTGGGCTGGGGTTAACCCAGCTGTAGATCCAGGGAGCCCAGCAGGGTCTGTGTGGCACGGAGGCAGAGCTGAGCCCGCTCCCACTGGAACACAGCCAGGGAGAGGCAGGTGCTGCTCGCCCGTCCTATCTGGATCCCTGGCATCTGCAGCAGGGCACACTCAAGCTGTCCTCTGTCCACTTCCAGCTCTGCTGGCACCTCCGTGTGACCGGGAATGCTGCCAGAGGCTGCTCCAGGACTTGTGCCTGCTCCACTCCCAGCCCCTCTGCGCTCACTGAGGACAACGTGCGTCTTCCTCTGGGAATGTCCTGGCGCAGCCAGGGCAACAAGGCAGACCCAATTCCCACCAAAAGGAACAAAGGTACAAAGAGGCTCATTAATAACAGGCCTGAGCAAAGACAGGTGAAGATCCATCATTTGCTCTCACTGCAGGGAGGTGCTTCTGCCAGGAGACGGGAGTGGGGCTGTTGGTTCTTTTAACCTACATCAAAGCAGCTAAATTGGGCCAGTCCGAGTGGCCGTGTGGCCTAGCGTGGCATCTCCTGCAATGGAGGACAGGGCCTTCCTTGTCATGGCAGCTGGGGCCAAGTGCAACAGGAAGGGCTCACTAAGGAGGAGTAAGCAGCATCCTTCTCTCGTGGCTCAGCCACACAACTCAGCTTCTGTATTGCATTGGAGATCATAGAACCATGGAATAGTTGGGGCTGGAAAAGGCCTCCAAGGCCATCGAGTCCCCCAGCACTGCAAGGCCACCACTAACCCATGTCCCCAAGTGCCACATCCGCTTTAAATCCCTCTGGGTATGGGGACTCCACCACTGCCCTGGGCAGCTGTGCCGGCAGGGGATAGCCCCTTTGGGGTCGGACGGGGCTTGGAGCAGCCTGATCTAGCGGCAGGCTCGCCTGCCCATGGCCGGGGATGGCACTGGGTGGGTTTTAAATCCTGTGAGCCCACGATGCCTCCTCCACGCCACAGGGATGGCGGGCGGCACGGACTGCATTTCCCAGCGTGTCGCGCGGCGCCAGGGGCCCCGACTTCCTCCCGCACGGCCAATCAGGGGCGCCCAGGTGGCGCGGGCGGGGCGGGGGCGGAGGCGGCGAGAAGATGGCGGCCAAGAGCGGCCGGAACGGGCTCCTGGACAAGGTACTGCGGCCGCGGCTCCTGAGCCGCCCCGAGCGTCCCCGGCTCCGGCCGGGCCCCCAGGCAGCGCTCTGCCAGCCCCGCGCAATCCCCCGCCGGCTCCGGCCTTTCCCTCCTGGGCATCCCTCCCTCAGCCCTGGGCATCCCTCCCTCAGCCCTGAGCATCCGCCCTCAGCCCTGAGCATCCGCCCTCAGCCCTGAGCATCCGCCCTCAGCCCTGAGCATCCCCATCCTGAGCATCCCCATCCCTGAGCATCCCCATCCCTGAGAATCCCCGCTCAGCCCTGAGCATCTTCCCTTCAGCCCTGGTCATCCCCCTCCAACAGTTGTAGATGCTTCTATAAGGAAAAAATAAATAGTGGAAAGAATTCGACCCTATTCTCTTACAGCAAAGGCTTTGGCTTCCAATTAACACGTGTGCTAGTTAACCCTGGAAGAAAATGCTTGAAAAAGCAGCCACCTAAAATATTTGTACCGTACACTGATGTGAGAGCTCTGGCCCAGGGTGTATAAGCTGAAACCTGCCCAGGGGCAGGGACAGCACTGCCCAGGTGGATTTTGGGTGCAGAGTCCCTGTGTCCAGCCAGGCTTTCCCAAACAGGCAGCTGCTTTCTGGTTTGCCTCCTGTCTCGGTGCTCACAGCAGGAATAGCCACGTTGGGATGAGATTCCCTCACTCCACACTGTTTCCATTGCAGTGGAAGATTGATGACAAGCCAGTAAAAATTGACAAATGGGATGGTTCAGCTGTGAAAAACTCCTTGGATGACTCTGCCAAAAAGGTACACTCTCTCTCTGCGGAGTTGTCCCTCTTGGGAAACTCTGATTTTCTTTCCTACTTTTGGGGGGTTGGTTGTGCCCGTATCCATGCTGGGTCTGCAGCATCTCTTGTGATTCCTACGTGTTTGTGCCTAACAGGGATCAATTTCCAGGACATAGACATTAATTCCCCGTAAGTTTTCTGCGCAGTTTACCTGTTCCACTGGGACTGTTCCCTTCCAACCCTTCCCAGGGTGTCAGATTCCTGAAGAGATCACAGTAGACTGGGCTGCCTGTCTCTCCCACAGGTGCTCCTGGAGAAGTACAAGTACGTGGAAAATTTCCGTTTGATCGACGGCCGCCTCATCATCTGCACAATCTCGTGTCTCTTTGCCATTGTCGCTTTGATCTGGGATTACCTGCACCCTTTTCCTGAATCCAAACCGGTTCTTGCCTTTTGTGTGGTCTCATATCCTTTGCAGATCTTGTCTGGGTTATACCAAAAGGGTTTGATTTTCCACACGAACAAAACCCTATTGGATATTCCCATTTTCAGGCCTCTGGGAATTATACTCCCTGTCATGTGGAGACCAGCTGGCAGTCAGACAGTTTTCATGTGATGGGAAAATTCCTGCCTGTCTGGGTGTAATGCCCCTAAATTTGGGTGATCTGAGGCAGATCCTGTTTTTCTGTTCCACCCACAGTCTGCTTACAGACACGTTTGCTTTTCCCTGATTGCACAGGTCAGATACTGAGGGCAAAGAGGGAATTGTTGCCAGCAGCTCTGTGCAGAGGGTCTGGACAGGCTGGATCCACGGGCTGGGGTCACCCCGTGAGGTTCAGCAGTGCAGAGGATTAGGGGCTGCAGGAACGGGGGACTGCTGCAATGGTTGGACTCAGTGGTCTCACAGATGACTTCCAGCCTAAACAATTCTGTGATCCTGAGGAATTTCATTGTTCCTGGCTGCTCTGGGTGGCTTTCAGAACAAGTGGCTGATTTGTCTTGCAGCACTTGAAATTACTTAATTCCAAAAATGGGAAAGAGGAATTGCTTGGTCTGTGCTTAGGAGGAATTCCCAGCAACTCCTTCTGTGCCTTGTTCAGTCTCAAGTTCTCCACCCTCTCCCAGCAAATGTCAGAATCCCAGACTGGTTCGGGTGGGAGGGGGCCTCAAAGCTCATTCAGCTCCACCCCCTGCCGTGCGCAAGGACACTTCACTGGACCAGGTTCCTCCAGGCCTGGTCCAGCCTGGCCTTGGACACTTCCAGGGCGTGAATAGGAAATTGCTAAAGTTTAAATTTATTGCTTAATTTCTCATGATGATGAAGCATCAGCCAGACATCCTGTTTGGAACTGAAATGTCACGAGAGGTGGTTAAATAGCAGCGGGTGAGGGGATCCGAGTGACTTCTCTGCCTCATTTCTGCTTCTCCTTGCACCTCCGTAATTTCCCTAACTTCCTCTGCACATATTTTGTGATGATGGGAATCCTGACCATTTACACCTCCTACAAAGAGAAGAGCATTTTCCTGGTGGCTCACAGGAAGGACCCGGCGGGGATGGATCCCGATGATGTCTGGCAGCTCTCCTCCAGCCTCAAACGGTACATCCGGCTCCGGCCGCACCCTCGCCAGAGATCCCCGAAATGCTGCCTTTGCTTTTGAGTCCTGCTGCCCCCTCAAAATCCATGGCCTGGCCTGGGAATGGCCGTGGCTCCAAGGGGTTTTCTGCCACCACTGTTTGTGTTGCACTCCTCTTTCGTGCAGGGTATAAAGGCCTTTAATGGTGCTGATTGTGAGTGCCCAGGTGGCACCCCAGGTCCGGGAGGGCTTTCCCCTTAAGCAGGAGGGGGTTTGTGTCCCGGCTGGGGTCCTGCCCTGAGGCCTCTCTGCCCTCCCGCAGGTTCGATGACAAGTACACCCTGAAGCTGACCTTCATCAGCGGCAAAACCAAACAGCAGAGGGAGGCCGAGTTCACCAAGTCCATCGCCAAGTTCTTTGACAACAACGGGACACTGGTCATGGAGGCCTACGAGCCCGAGGTGTCCAAGCTGCACGACAGCCTGGCCCTCGAGAGGAAAACAAAGTGATGGCAGAGCCCCCCGCCTCCCGGGACCCTGCTCAGTTAACACCAATAAAGTCAAATGGCAAAGAAAGTGAATCATGGCCTCTGTTTTTGTCCTGAAGTCCTGTTGCATTTTGGATAAGCAGGAATTCTAATCTTGGACCCAAGATTTACTAAGCTCATGGCTAAGCTTGGTCTGCGTGCCTGCCTTGCAGGCTCCGAGGTGGACCCCAGAGTTGGATTTTGGGGACCCTCAAGAAGGGAAACACATCACCAACGCTGCCCTAGCATCCTCTGCTGTACCTGGCAGTGCTTTATCACATGGCTCTGTGTCCAGGGGGTTTTACCAATCCCAGCTTTCCATTTTCTGCTAGGAGTTCAGGACAAAACCCTTCTGTGAAGCAACCATCCCCTCACAAACAAGTTTGCTTTATTTTTGTATTTATCTGATTGGGGGTAGACGATTGTTTTATATAAAAACCTTTTATGTGTTTGGAGGGGAGAATAAAATATGCTACTTCTGTGTGCTCAGCCACGAAGCTTCTCAGCAAGTGTGAAACATTTTCCAAGCTGTGTCTGTCCTGCAGTTCCCTTGTGGGAACTTCCAAGCTCTTCCAAGCGTCCCTTCTATAAGCTGGCATTTTTTAAAAGAGAGATTTTTTGGGTTGTTTTTTCAATAAAAGGGAAGAACAGACATCAGACGTGTCCTGGAGCATCTCTGGGGTGTTTCACGCCTGGGGAGGGAATCCCAGTTCACAGAATCCTCAAGGCTGGAAGAGTCCTGGCATTCCTGCGGCACCACCACACTCTTGTCACCTAAACCTGATCCCCCGGCGCCACAGGATGCAGATACTCCTCCTTTTATCTTGCAGAGCTGGTTGGGCTTGGCTGCCCCACCTCAGGGAACTCCCAGATGGACATCCACGATTTTCCGGCCCTCCCTCTCCATACCTGTTCCGCAGGAGCACCTGGGAACCTGCCTGAGTCCCTCCCCTGGCCCCCCTCCTGCCCCTTGGGGAGAGGGCCGGGACTTCTCGGCAGCGGCTCCGCCAATCTCCTGATATTCCACCATTCCCCTAGGAGCGCCGGAGGAGGAGCACATCCCCTGCTCACACCTGCACAGGTACGGTCCCCCCGCCCTGCGGCACCGCGCCAGGCTCCGCTTTCCCGGCTGCCGGATCCGCGCCAGCTCCCTCGGCCCGCCGAGCGCCCGATCCGCCCCCCGGCTCCGGGAGCTGCAGGAAGAGGCGGAGCGGGGCGGCCCCGGCACGGCGGCGGCGGGAGGAGCGGGGTCTGCGGGGATGCGGGGATGGGGGGATGCGGGAGGGGGGAGTGTGAGGGATGCGGGAATGCGGGGGGGGGCGCGGCACGGGGGGATGGGGGCTCGGTGCTTGCGAGGGCTGGGGGGGCGCAGGGGCCTGGGGGTGTCACCGCGGCTTGGTGCGTGCGGGGTGCAGGGGAGTCGGGCCGTGGGGCTGTCGGGGGTGCTGCAGGTGGAAGGGGGCGATCGGTGCCTGCGGGGGCGAAGGGGGCCAGGACATGTGAGGGGGATGCACGGAGGGGGGGCTGGCACTGGAGGGGTCAGTGCATGGTGGGGTGTAGGGGGTTTGTGCTGTGGGCTAGCGTAGGGACGGGGGGGGCAGGGGGGGTCCAGTGCGAGGGGTGTGTAGGGAAAGGAGGGGTGCGTGGGGAATGGAGGGGTGCATGGGGAACGGAGCGGTGCCTGGGCACAGAGACTCTGGGCTGGTGACTCTGGGCTGGTGACACTGGGGGAGCCGAAGGCTGTGGGAGCCTGGGGGTCCCGGTGCGGTGCGGGAGGTGCGCAGCCCTCGGGAGCAGCCTGGAGGTGGCACTGTGGGTGCAGCAGGGGAGTCTGGGCAGTGCAGGGGGGCAGCATGGAGGGGCAGGAGGGCGGGTGTGACCCCTCCGAGGGGCTCTGCTCTCATCCCGCTCTCCCACCGTGCTCAGGTCCCAGAGGGAACCTCAGGGAGGCCACCATGTCCCAGGCCACCACCTGCCTCAAGGTGAGCCTGCATCCCTATCCCTCCCTGTACAGGCCACCCTCTCCTTTTGCTGGGATTTAACCCTTTACACCTGACTTTCCCACCCTTCCAGCAGCAGGAGGATGGCAGAGAGAGCCCCCCACCGCTGCCATCACCACCGGGATCCCCGCATGTTTTCCCTCCGGAGACACTGTTCCGACAGGCGGGTGGGGTCACCTACCGCATCCCGGCTCTGCTCTACATCCCTCCAGATGATTCCTTCCTGGCCTTTGCCGAGAAGCGCTCCTCGGCCCGGGACGAGGATGCCAAGTACCTGGTGCTGCGGCGGGGGCGCCGGCACAGCTCCTCAGTCAAGGTAAAGCCCCGGCTGTGGGAACACGGGACAGGCGTGGTGCCGGGTGGCTCCAGGGTGCAGTGACCCCGTGGCTGATCCCATTCTCCTCCTTGCCGCAGTGGGGTCCCACAGAGGAGCTGTCAGCGTTGACGCTGCCCGGCCGCCGCACCATGAACCCCTGTCCTCTCTATGACGCCAGGAGCGGCACCGTCTTCCTCTTCTGCATATGCGTGGAGCAGGGGAAGACGGAGCGGTGCCAGATCTGGAGTGGGTGCAGCGCCGCGCGTCTCTGCTTCGCCGCCAGCACCGACGGTGGCCGCAGCTGGAGCGCACTGCGTGATGTGACGGACGAGGCCATCGGCGCCGACCTGTCCCGCTGGGCCACCTTCGCCGTGGGGCCGGGCCACGGCGTGCAGCTGGACTCGGGCCGGCTGGTGGTGCCGGCCTACGCCTACTACGTGCACGGATATCTGTGCGGGGCCGTGCGCCTGCCCTGCTTCACCCGCCAGCATTCCCTCGTCTTCTACAGCGACGACGGCGGGCGCTGCTGGCACAAGGGTGCGCTGCTGGGTGGGGAGCGGACGGGCGAGTGCCAGGTGGCCGAGATCCTCGGCGTGCAGCAGCCGCTGCTGTACTGCAGCGCCCGGGCGCCGCGGGGCTGCCGCGCCGTGGCACTTAGCGCCGACTGCGGGCTGCGCTTCCAGCGGCCGGCGCCGTGCCGGGCGCTGGGCGAGCCGCCGCGGGGCTGCCAGGGCAGCGTGGTTGGCTTCACCTGCGCCGCTGGGGCGCCCACCTGGCTGCTGTACTCCCACCCCACCGACCGGCACCGCCGGCGCGATCTGGGCCTCTACGTGAACCCCTCGCCGCTGGACGGGACAGGCTGGCGGCACCCGTGGGTGCTGCACGTGGGCCCCGCCGGCTACTCCGACCTGGCCGTCTGCCCCAGCGGCGTCTTCGGGTGCTTGTTCGAGTGCGGCGCCAGCAGCGCCTGCGAGGAAATCGCCTTCTGCCTCTTCACCCTGGACCTCTCTGGAGATCAGGACCTCCAGGCTTCCTAAAACAGACCCACTTTGGGTGGTGGTCACCCCTGAGCATCGGCTGCCGGACGCAGGGAGCGCGGCGGTGCCAAGACCTCGCCAGAGTGTTCCAGGTGCACCACAGGCTCAGCACCGTGTACCTTTTATTGAACTAGGTCTTTTTAACTGCCCGGCAGATGCTGTCGGTGACCTGCGGCCGTGGAGCGTCTGCTCTGGGCTGGCCAAGGGGGACACTAGCAGAGCATATGGAATGCTGCTGCTTCTCCAAAAATCAGCATTTTGCACCTGGTGGCAGCTGAAAAGCAGAAGGTGCCAGCAAGAGCAGCTGATTCCCTAAGGAAAAAGTACCCCAAAATCTTGGTTTAGTTACAAATATTCCAGTTTCTGCATTCCTGCAGGTGGCAGAGAATTCCCAGTTTTTAGCGGTTTTTATCCTGTTTTCTTTGCTTGCCTGCTTCAGACTGAGTTTCTCCCTGCCTCCTGGGAAAAAGCGCTCAAATCCTGGGGGGTTGGGGGGAATGTTTGGGGTGTTTCCTTCTGCTCCATAGGGAACAGGCTGTAGCATCCCGACAGGGACCTCACATCCCTGTGCTGCTGTCAAATAAAATTTTCCCAAACCACGTGAAATGCAGTCAAAACAGGAACATCCCAAGGGAGCTGACCCTGCCCCAGGAAGACGCAGGATGGCCCCAGCTCCATCCTGGTGCTGTTTTGTGTACGGAGAGACAGGATGGGGACAGGCAGGATTAGTGCAAGGCAGGACAGGGACAGGCAGGATGGGCAGAAGATCAGATCGAGACGGGCACAGGCAGGATGTGGACAGGGAGAGGCAGGATGGGGGCAAGATGGAATGGGGACAGGCAGGATGGGACCAGAGAAGGACAGCAGACAAAGGGGACAGACAGGAGCAGGCAGGCAGGATAAAGCTGAGGGCAGAGCAGGATGGGGCCAGGACAGAATAGGGAAAGGGGCCAGGACAGCCAGGATGAGGCTGGGGTAGGACAGGGACAGACAAGAGGGGGACAAGCAGGATAGAGAGAGAGGGGCAGATTCCAATGGGGACAAGGACCACGCCGCCCTCCCCAGCCAGCGTGGCGGATCCGGGGCACCCCCACCCCTTTTCCCCCCAAAGGCGGGGCCTCTCCGCCCCTTTTCCCCCGGCTTCTCTCGGCGGCGGAGGCGGCGGCCGGACGCGGGCGCTGCGGTGGGGGCACGGCTGACACTGGGCGTGCTGGGGGCACTGGTGGTGTTAGGGCTCGGGGGGCGCTGCTGGCACTGGAGGTACAGGGGGTCCTGGGGGTTTTGGGGACACTTGGAGCACCGGGGCCACTGCGGCCACTGCTGGGAGTAGGGGCGCTGGAGGTGCTGGGGATACTGGGAGCACTGACGGTGCTGGTGGCGTTCTGGGACTGGAGACACTGGGGGTGCTCGGAGCGCTTGGAATTCGGGCTCTTCTGGGTGCGCTGCTGGGACTGGGGGCACCGCAGCTGCTGAGGATTCTTGGAGCACTGGGGGCGCTGGGAGCACTGGGGGCGCTGGGGGTGCTGCTGGCGCTGCTGCCGCCCCCCGCCCCGGCCGAGACGTTCTCTGCGATGCTGAGCGTGCGGGGAGCGCTGGGCGCCGAGCGCCGCCTGCTCCGCCGGCTCCTCTCCTACCTGCGGGACGAGAGCTCCCGCCTGCGCCGCCTCCGCAGGTACCGGGAGCCCCGAGCGCGCCGCGGCCACCCGCCGCATCCGCGCCCCTCCAGCCACCCCTGCCGCCCTCCCAGCCCCAGGTGTGGCTGATTCCCTGGCTACGAGGAGAGTTTAACTGCGTCCCCGCAGCACCCAGTTTTTGAGCGTGGCCTTAAATAAAAGGGTGGTGGGAGGACAGGAAACTAAGACCGGACACGGCTCACGCCCCCTCTTCCCCCAGCCGTGCCCCAGGAGGGGGACAAGGTCCCCCCACCCATGGGGATCCGGGTCGCGGCATCCCCAGGGCATGGGCCATCCTCACACACGCTCCAGGGTGGGACAATCCCTCAGCTCTGGCTTGGTCAAAGAGCGGACGCTGGGGCAAAGCTGCCCAGCAATGGGGGGGACTCAGCCCTCCCCCGGGAGGTGTCAGCGCTGAGGGGCATCCAGGTGTCCTCCAGTGGTGCCTTGCAGGTTCTATGAGAAGATCCAGGCACTGCACCAGGACCCCGAGGCCTCGGTGGACAACCCCCTGCTGGCCTTCAGCCTCATCAAGCGCCTCCACTCTGACTGGCCCAACATCATCTACAGCGACGAGGCCACCGGGAACGCCCAGGGTACTGGGAGGGTGCTCGGCCCTGTGTCCCCTCTCCAGGCAGAGCCAGGACAGGGTCGGGAGAGGATGGAGGAGCAGGGCAAGAGATGGAAGAGTGAAACATGCAGAAGGGTCAGTGGGTAGAGGAGCAGGAGAATGGATGGAGGAACCAGGAAATAGATGGAGGGGCTGGGGAATGGGTGGAGAAGCAAGAAAACTGTTGGAGGAGCAGAATGGATGGAGGAGCAGGATGTGAGGTCCCCAGGGAAGAGAGCTACTAAGGGCAATTGTGCCTCATAATTTCATTTATCCCCCCATCCCGCACCTCTTTCCCACCCTGCAGCTCTCCATGCTGGCCTCCAGGAGGTGGAGCGGGAGCTGCCTGGGAGTGAGGACCTGGACGGGGCGGCGCGGGCGCTGATGCGGCTGCAGGACGTCTACGCCCTCAGCGTCAAGGGCCTGGCCGGCGGCGTCTTCCAGAGAGCCGGGCACCCGCCCCTCTACAGCCCCGGCCGGCGCGCCCCCCTCTCTGCCGACGACTGCTTCCACGTGGGAAAGGTGAGGGAGGGCTCTCAAAGCTTCTCCAGCCCCGGAGGTTGCTCCCACAGGGATGGACACTGGGGGTGCTTTACATGGGATGAGATGGGAGTGCAGGTGCAAATGGGCATGAGGATGGAACAGGAAAGGAAGGGATGGGACAGGATGGGGATGTAGGAGGGAATGGGATGGAGATGGCAATAGGAAAGCAACAGATGCAATAGTGCAGGATGGGTGGGAATTGTAGTGGGATGGGATGACTCGGCATGAGGGGGATGGGGAGGGGGATGGGGATGGGATGCAGGCCAGGCTGGTGCAGGTGATGTGTTTCCTTGTAGGTGGCCTATGACGCAGGTGACTATTACCACTCCATTGCATGGCTGGAGGAGGCTGTCAGCCTCTTCCGCCTCTCCTACGGCAGCTGGAACCTGGAGGACCGGAGCAGCCTGGAGGATGCTCTGGACCACCTGGCCTTCTCCTACTTCATGGTACAGCCATGAGTCCCCTTCCCATCCCAGTGTCCAGTGGAGCCAAACCATGGGCGGGAGGATGGATGCTCATGGGGTCTCCACTCCCCATGCAGGCTGGAAACATCTCTCATGCCTTGAGCCTGTCTATGGAGTTTCTCCACTACGGTATGTGGATGCAACAGGAAGAGGGAAGCATTTTGGGATGTCCCCATCACCTCTGCATGGCAACAGCCTCCCTCACCCCATTTCTTGCCCCCTTCTGGGGTAATTCTCCAGGGACCGATGCCAGGGCAGGGGGTTGATGGGGATGCAGCATTCTGGGTGACACCACCTCCCCAGCAGATCCCAGCAACCAACGGGTGTCGAGGAACGTGGCCAAGTACAAGAAACTGCTGGAGATGGGGACGGGGGCAGGTGCCAGCCCCCTGCAGCGCCCCAACAGCACCCACCTGCAGAGCCGCGACGCCTACGAGGAGCTGTGCCAGCGCCCCAGGGGGCAGGTGGGACTGCAGGGACACCACGGGCCCCACCACCGCTGTGCCCCCTTCAAGCCCTCCTTGGTCCTTTTTCTCCCCAGGCAGCCCCAGAGCAGCTCCTGCACCTCAGCTGCTCCTACGAGACCAACGGCAGCCCCTACCTCCTCCTCCAGCCTGCCAAGAAGGAGATGGTCCGGATCCAACCCTATGTGGCTCTCTACCATGATTTCATCACTGATGCTGAGGCTGAGACTATCAAGGGGTTGGCAGGGCCCTGGGTGAGCCATCCTTATCTCCAGGGATGTCCCTTTCCTGCAGCAGGGTGTCCCAGGAGATCGTGATCCAGGGTGAATGCAGAGATAGGAGGGGTTTTAAGGCCAAAGCCTTCTCCAGGGAGTTCAGATGGGACGGGGCTTGGAGCAACCTAAACCGCTTCCCAACCAGGCTTGACTTGGTGACACCCTACTGCTCCGGCTCCACCTGCTGTCACTGCTTCCCTCACCCCAGAGAGGCTCCTTGGGGTGGGATGTTTGGCAACCAGCTGGTACAAACCCACCGACTTTGACCCTGACCACGGCCCCTGCTGGGGTGAGGGTCCCCGTGGTGGCAACATGCACCCCCCGTGTCCTTCAGCTGCAGAGATCCGTGGTTGCCTCTGGGGAGAAGCAGCAGAAAGCCGAGTACCGGATAAGCAAGAGGTAGCAGCCACCCCTCCCATGTCCTCCAGCCAGGGCCACCACCATGGCCCAGTGGCCACCTCTGAGGGGGCAGTGGAGCCGTGCTGGGAGGGAGGCCTGGCTCCTCCAGCAGTGCCCCGAGGGTAAAGCCCAGGCACACATGGATTTGGGGGCTGACATGGGTGGTCCCACAGCGCCTGGCTCAAGGACACGGCCGACCCAGTGGTGCGGGCGCTGGACGGGCGCATCGCTGCCGTCACCGGGCTGGACCTGCGGCCACCCTACGCCGAGTACCTGCAGGTGGTCAACTACGGCTTGGGAGGCCACTACGAGCCACACTTCGACCACGCCACGGTCAGGGAGCGGCCAGGGCGGGCCGTGGGGGGACACCCGGGGTGGCTCCTGGGATGCCCCTGGGGTGGACTCAAGGGGGGTCCCTGGGATGTTCCTGGGGATGGGCCCTGGGTTGGCCTTTGGGGTGATTCCCAAAGGAGAACTCTTGGGTAGTCCCTCAGATACTCCTGGAGACAGGCCCTGGGATGCTCCTCATGATGCTGCTGGGATAGTGCCCAAGGAAAGACCCTGAATGGTCCCCAGGGGCGTCCCCATGGTGATCCCTTGGTTATTCCCTGAGATGTTCCTAGTGATGCACCTGGGATGGCCCGTGGCAGGGGTAGGATGGATGGTCCTAGGAAGGTGATCCCTGGATGGGTGCCTGGGGTATTCCTGGGAAGGGAGGGAAGGAGGAAGAAAAAAGAAGAGAGAGGGAGGGATTTTCAGGGGGGGAACAGTGTGGGGCAGCGTAGAGCTGCCGGGGCATGAGATGCCTCTGGGCTGAGCTGTGTCAGTGCAGGACTGATCGTTCCCACCTCCCCTTTTGGAGCAGTCCATGAAGAGCCCCCTGTATAGAATGAAGTCGGGCAACAGAATCGCCACAGTCATGATCTACGTGAGTCCTCCCTCATTTCCAAGCCGGGAGAGCTGGCACTGGCTGGGCCCTCGGGGTATGGGATGGGTGAGGGCAGCCCTAAAACGCTGCAGTGGGTGGGAAGTGCTGATGTCTGTGGAGTATTCAGGAGCTTGTGCCATGCCAAAGTGAGGGGAACAGACTTGGGGCCCCAGGGAGGTTTTGTGCCTCAGTTTCACTGTGCAAACGAGCATCACAGGGAAGGGAGGATCCATGGCTCCTATTTTTGCTCCTTTTCCAGCTGAGTGCAGTGGAGGCTGGAGGCTCCACTGCTTTCATCTATGCCAACTTCAGCGTGCCCGTGGTCAAGGTAAGGGGTCATGTGGAATCACTGGGAGCAGGGAAGGGAGGACGCTGCTCTCTGTCTCAGCTCCTGCAGGGAGTTGTGGCCAAGCCTCTCCCGATGCCAAACCGCAGCCCTGGGACTCCCCAACCTCTTTTGGGGTGCCAAAATTCAGCTTGGGGATCCCAGCTCTGTTTTAGGGTAGCAAACCCATCTCTGCTCCACAGAATGCGGCTCTTTTCTGGTGGAACCTGCAGAGGAACGGGAATGGTGACGGGGACACCCTCCACGCCGGCTGCCCCGTCCTGGCCGGGGACAAGTGGGGTGAGAGACGCTAGCAGATGTCACCTCAGGGTGACATGGGGTTGGAGGGACAGCTCCACCGGCAGGGAGGCAAGAGGGGCTGGGAATGCACAGATATCCTGCATAACAGGGAAGAAGTTCCCTGATGCCAGCGCAGGGTTAGAGGAGGGTGCAGAGCGATGGGAACAGACAGGGCTCCGTGTCCTTGTCCGTTCCAGTGGCGAATAAGTGGATCCATGAACACGGGCAGGAGTTTCGGCGGCCGTGCAGTGCCAATCCACAGGACTGAGCCACCGTGATGTCACATCTGTAGGTGGCAAAGCCACCCCGGCACAGCATCTCCCCAAGGGCGGAGCAGGGAAGGGGGTAGCACAGGAGCAGGGGGTGATCGGGAGGGGCATTTGCTCAACCACGGCCAAACTGAGTGGAAATAAAGTCAAAAGACACTAAACCGGACTATGTTCTGGGGTGCCAGACCTTATTCCTGCGGCTCCCATCTGTTTTGGAATGCCAAAATCCAGTCTCGGGGAGAAGCAGTTCCTTCAGCCGTCCTGGCCCCCTGCCTGCCTGCAGACAAGTTCCCTTTCTCCACGCCGACCGCAGCTCCTGCGTGACTGGAAGGCAAAGAGCAGGCAGCCGGGATCTCTGGAATCTCCGGGATCTGCAGCGCATGGAGACGGGGCAGGAGCCCTCCCGAGCCCCGGCACTTCCCGTGGGCACCAGCGCGGCTGGAGCGAGGGCTGGGCTGGAGGACGCCTGTGTCACAGCAACTCCCCAGCGCCCTCCGGCCCCATTGTCCCGGGGTTTCTGTTCCGGTCCCTGCCCTGTCCAGCCATCGCTGCTGTGGGGTTTTCTGTCCCCCGGTCCCTCAGCCGTGGCTGCTGTGGGGTTTTCTGTCCCCCGGTCCCTCAGCCATCGCTGCTGTGGGGTTTTCTGTCCCCCGGTCCCTCAGCCATCGCTGCTGTGGGGTTTTCTGTCCCCCGGTCCCTCAGCCATCGCTGCTGTGGGGTTTTCTGTCCCCCGGTCCCTCAGCCATCACTGCTGTACCTCCGGGTGCCTCGGGGCCCCCGGGCCTCCCTTCCCTCAGTCTCTATCCCTGCCCAGGTGTGTGCGCCCCCTCTCGATTTGCTCAGCTACCTTGGGGTTTGTTAGCTTAGGCAAGAAGGGTTTGGGTTTTTTTCCCCTTCCCTGGCCTTGGAGACTGTGGGAGTGAAAAGAACAGGGCATATGCCTTTATTAATATTCAGCTCTTTATTAAAGTGATTAGCTCATTATTAAAATCATCAGCAGGATTGCAAAGTCCAATCGGAGTTTTCCACACTACTGCAGCCATCTGAAGGAGCAGGTGCTGTCCCAGTGGATGCTGAGTCCTTGTTCCCATAGAAACAGCTGGCAGTTCTCGCTGGTCAACCATCAGAAGGCAGAGCACTGGCAGTCAGCTCTTTGCCCTCAGGGAAAAGTTTCAAGAGTTTCCCATTCTCTACATCAGTCAGCTCAGCTGGCCGGTTCCCATTCCATTCAGGCTCCTCACAGGTCATGGCCAATCTTCAAACCAGGCCAGGAGGTGCACCCACTCCCCGCTCAGCCAGGGCACTATCCCATTCTCTTCTGACGAATCCAGCTTCCTGTCCCGGGGTGCAGTATCCCCCAAAAAAACCTCCCAGGATCCACGGGGGCGGCCCTGCCCTATCTGCATATCCAAATGAATATGCATTTGTCCTGGTCATAGCCGAAGTTACTCTTGCTAAATGAGGTAGTTACAAAGGACAATAGGGCTATCTAGGTGTGGGCAGCTTCTTTTCACATTTCAATTAGGTAGGGAAAAGTTGCCAGGCAACTTTCCTTCAGGGCAGCTCTCCCTGCTCAGATTGTCTGGGGTGTGGGGGGTGTTACTCTAGCCAGGAGAGGGTCAGTTGTGGGGTGGTTGTTTTGGTTTTTTGGTTGTTTTTTTTTTTTTTTTTTTTTTTTTTTTTTTTTTTTTTTTTTTTCCGTTCATAACAGGAGCAATCCTTTGGTTTTTTGGTGTTTTTCTTTTTTTTTCTTTTTTTTTCTTTTTTCTTTTTTTTTTCTTTTTTTTTTTTCTTTTTTTTCCTTTTTTTCTTTTTTTTCCTTTTTTCCTGTCCTGAGCTGTTCGGTTTGGTTTTGGTCCAAGATCAGAACGCCGACGGGGAGGGGCCGGCCCCAGACCTCGGGAGAGCCGGGCCAACGAGCTAAAGGACACCAAACCCGCCAGCTTCGTCCGCTGTGACGATTCCCGCCAGAAATTCACCTGGTTCCCATCTGTTTTGCCCGAGCTCCTTTGTTTACCCTTCCCCACAGGAGCTGCCGCCATTTTTGTCCTCCCCACCACCCTGCGGCCGTTGCGGGGCGCTATTTTTTTTTTTTTTTTCCTTTCCCCGGGTTTTGGTTTTGGGTTTTGGGTTTATTTTGTTGTTGTTTTTATCCGGGTGGGAGGGGGTGCAGTGGTGTTAAGGTCGGACAGTTCAATATCTAGCATTTATAAATTTTCTTTTTCGTGCCGTGTAGGCACTCTGGCAACAAACGCTTGGGATTTTTTCACCTTCATCCACTATTGTTAACCTCGTGTTGGCAGAAGGGGATTGTTGGAACCCTTTCTTTAGAGGAAACACTCATTGCAGAGCATTTTAATCCTGAACCGAGGTACTCATCTAGGTGATATTTGGATGCGATTCAAATCCTTCAGGATGGAAACCCAGCTTCCCAGGGAGGTCCAGGTCACCATATAGCTCCTGGCGCCTTTCCCAGCTGCAAGGAAAAGGCCCATGGTTGGGGAGGGGGTAGAAACAGAAGGCAGACATTTCCCAAGGCTCTCCTGCTTGCTTTAGGGTCAGAAATGTGCGTTTATCACTTCTTGGCTGTGTTCACCCGGCCATGGATTAACCCTTCCGTGGGCACACAGGGATAGGGGGTGAGCTGCAAGGGCAGGACAGCGGGAGCTGGAGCAGCCCTTTGGGGCTGTTAAACCTGCCCGAATGTAAAACAGCCTGGAAGATTTCCAGTTTCTCCCAATTCCTGCTTTCCAGTCAGGACTCAGAGAAGGCTGAACAGAGCACAGGTTACTCTCCAGCCCCAGTGCTCCGGTTTATTACTTCCAGATGTTTGTGTACACATGGGAGTCATTGGTCATCGAAAGGAGGGGGGAGAGTGAAAGCTGTGGCTGAATTCCCCCCTCCTCCCCACACTGGAGTGCAGGGAAGGGATGGGGAAGCATTTTGGATGATGAGAGGTTTCTGTGAGTCACCAGAAAAACCCAAGGGTTGGGTCTGGTACAGAAAGAGCTGGATAAACCCCCTTCCTCCACAGGCTGCTCCAAGGAGCCCAAGTATGACAGCTGAAGGGAAAGCAGGAATTCCTACTCCAGGCTTTTCACAAATGCTTTATTTGTAGGCAAGGGAAACGGACACAGAACAGGATGAGGCTGACATGGGACACAGCGTGGGATATCCAGGGAACTGACACGCGTGCACACGCACACACACACACACACACACACACACACACACGTACACACGTTTTCCCTCTGGAAACAGCAGCACGTGGCAGGCAGGAGGTCACCCTGCCATACGGGGAAAGCTCAGCCACAGCTGGCCAAGCGTCCGGCAGCAGAACTGGGAGCAAACACCCAATCCCACTCCTGCCATGTCGGAGGCCACGTGGACACCATGCCGAGGGGCAGCATCGTTGGATGGACGACACAGCCAAGGGATGCAGGTTTGGCAACACAGAGGGCACTTCCAGCCTGTGAGCAGAGTGCCAGGCTCCAAGAGGGGTGGTAGAGGGGCCAAGCGTTCCTGGCAGTGAAAAGCCAGGAACTCAAGTTTTTGACCTTGCCTAAAGATCCAGGTCTGGATTTCCACGAGTGTTGATTAGCAGAGCAAACCAGTGAATGGCTGGTTGGCAGGCCCCTCCACACAGCCCTTTTCCCAGGCCTTTCTGCTCCCAAAAGAAAAGGCAGTAGTGGAGAAGAGGAAAAATAGCAGTGCTAAAGTCACAGAATCAGAATAATTTGGGTAGGAACCAACCTTAAAGCCCATCCAGTCCCATCCCTGCCATGGGCAGGGACACCTTCCCTATCCCAGGGTGCTCCAACCTGGCCTTGGATATTTCCAGGGATCCAGGGGCAGCCACAGCTTCACCATCACCCTGATTCTGCTTGCAAATCACAAACACGTGGAAAGCAGGCCTGGAATGGGCTTCCTCAGGTTTTCCAAGTCATTCCTGTGCTAAAAAGGGAACAAGTTTACCTATTGCTGCATCACCTCTGCAGGCCCCCTGTCACAGTCTGAGGGGAAAATTCTGCCCCAGGCCCAAGCTTAATTCCTTACTCAAGGGTTGATTTATTCAAAGTAAAAGGATCTGCTGTATTTGGCAATACAGGAAATAACCTTTTTCCAGCAATCCCAATGCTCCAGTCATCTGCATGCCCCTGATGGCTTTGTCCAATACACATAATCTGGCAAAACCCATCCTAGGTCTTAGAAATTTATTTATTTAATTTGTTCAATTAAAATGGAGCCTGCAACAACCCAGCATCCCAAAGTGCATCTCCTGCTCCTGCCAAACCTGGGGATCTCCCAGTGGGAAAGCTGCTACCAATCCTCAATCCAACAAGTGAAACAAACCAAGAGAGGTTTCTAAGTAATGCACAGGCTGGGGGGAAAATGCAAAGCTGGAAGTTTTGGGGGGGAATTTCTGTGTCCCTGTTTGTTGTGAGCCAAAGAGAAGATTCCTTCTCTCTGCAGTTACTTTTACCACAGCCTGTGTATCCTTGACCAAAAGCCATTTATCCCAGCCTGCAGGCCCCTGGAAACTGCAGCAGGAGCATTAATATTTCTCAGACAAAAGTACAGTCTCAAAAATGTACATGGCTTGACAGAGCCGAAAGGAATTTCCCTTCCACCCACCCCCACAGTGCTGCTGCCGTCCCTGGAATCCATTTTTTTAATCCAGTACCACAGGAGTCCCTGAGCAGGCACCTATCCCTGAGCAGGCAAGGTAGGGCTGGGGGCTGGCATGGAGGGACACACCAGTCAATTAAATAGGCTCTCGAAATATTTATTTTCTTTTCACTCACGCAATGTTAACAACAAAACAGAATCCCAGGGAGCCCACAAGATTTCAGAAATCATTCCTTTTCCAGTGGTGCTTCTGCAGCATTCAAAACTGATTTGCTTTCCATGGAGGGTTCTGTTTGGTTGGGCTTTTTTAGGAGCTCACAAATCAAAGGGATAACGCGAGGAATCACTCCAAGTTAGACTCCCCAAGTTACTTCAGCACGGAGGAATGTGACTTCACCACGATCATTCATGAGTGTGATCCCGGGAAGTGAGACTCTGGATACACACACTGGATTATTTAATCCCTAACAATCCGAACAAAGGAGCCGCCTGCAAAAGAGAATTTTGGCCGTTTTGGGGACATGGCTGGGGAAAGAACAATTTTGCATCTCGACTAGTGAAGATCCATTGAATCCATCAGGAACTGGACCAGGGTGGACGCTACATCAGATGGATGCGTTAACAGGTGACTCACAGAGGGAAGCGCAGAGAGACAGTAATTGCTCTTGTAACACCTGAGTGCCACGGCCAAAGTGCCAGGAGGGCATTCCTCTCTGGAATGAGGCTTTCCTGCCTCTAATCCGGGCACCTCTCAACCTGATGTGTCAGGGCAGGGACACGGAGCAAGGCCAGGGCTGCTGTGCCTGGTGAATCACAGCTCAGTGGATCTCCACCAGGCCCAAGGCCACAGTTAAACCCTTTGCCCCATCTGTGCCTCTCAAATGCCAAGAATTCCTGATGGCTTTTGTCACGGGAAGCACAGGGCAGCTCCCAAATCACCACAGAACTTTGCCTCAGCACAGCAGGGTTAAAATCATTGGACAGCAGCAAGGGTTATGGACACCAGGCAAAAAAAGGATTTCAGACATCCACCAGCAAAATATTGAGGAAAACTGCTCCAAAATATGTCTGCTCTTACGCTCAAAAGTGACCCTTAGGTGAAAGCAAGCCCAGGAACTGTCTGTGGATAACTGAACCCTGAAGAAAAGCTCTCTGTGCATATGGAATTCTGGAAGGCAGGCAGCGAAATTATCTAGGAAGCAACAGTGGAAACAAGGTCCTTCCTCCAGTACTGGGGAGACCAGCTGCCTACACCTCTGCATCAACATCAGCAGGACTGACTCCAAGCTCTCCCAGGGTTTTTCCTACAGCCCATTCCATGTTTTTCCATCCCAAAGGCGCTGATCTCTGCTCCGCTGTGTGTAGCAGCTGCAAGAAGGGAAGAACACATTCCAGGGGCAGAAAACATCCCAACTGCCTGTTGACCACTGCTGGGTCCCTGCTGCTCTTGGCTCTCCCCCATACATGCAGGTCAGAGTCCTCTTAGCCTGGGATGTGTCTGCAGTAGATGGAGTTATCCAGGTTCTTCTTCCCTATCCAGAGAGGACTTGAAACGAGTACTAGGAAAACTGCAACATTCTGAAATGGAGCTCATGGTCCCCCCCTTGCCTTTCTGATTTACAATCCCATCCAGCTTTGCCCAGGAAAGTGGCCTCCAGGCTTTTCCCACAGCTTAACCACTAAGGCTGGCACTGGTGATGAAACCTGAGCTCCCAACGAAGCCGATTCCTCGTCTGCTTTAGGGGAAAAGAAAGTGTATGTATAAAACCCAAACCTAAGGGGCACTTCCAAGATGATTCTATGATTCCACAGAGAAATCCTGAAGCCTTTGGCTGTGCTGCAATGCCCTCAGTGGATCTGGACTGCCAACAGCCCTTCTGCAGTTGGGTCCAAGAAAGCCTGAGAATTGATGGAGATTGGTATGATTGACTACATGGGACTCCAGAAGGAGGTCTTTCCTTGTGGCAGCAGAGAAGAGGATCCCACTTCCAGGGGCCTGAGGAGCTTTTCATGGTCTTCAGTAGAAGCTGCTTCCCAGCAAGGAAGTCCCTAAAAATTTAGATATTCTGGAGAACTAGTTCTAGGGGATGAATCTCACACCAACTTCTCACTGCTGCTGGACTGGGAGATGAGAGGATATGGATACATCACAGTGGCCTCTGGTGCAGTTTATTTACAATGGGAATCAGTGCTGGAGAACACCAGGATATTAACAAGCAGGAAACACACTAGAAGACAAAAAAGAGAATGGAAGAAAGACCCCACGTTAGCATCAAGGTATTCTCTGCAAACTCTGCACAACCTAAATTTAGCTGTAAAGTCCTTAGGTCTTCTCCCTGTTTACACAAGCTTATCAATCACACCCTTCTCTCACTGCCTGGCTCATCACAGGGGCCTGGCTCCCACAGGCCATGTTGGTAAGGAAACACATGAGATAAGCATGGAAAGTCTGCAAAGTGAAGCACACAGCTTTACCTGCCTCATCTCACCAGTATTTCTTGGCCAGGGGAGTGTGATGCAAGTTGTTTGCACAACACAGGGCCGTGGCCACTTAATGAAATGTTATTTAAGTGAAATGCCATAAAATTTGTAATTTTGTTTTTTGGCAGGCTATAAAGAAAGAAATCTGCTTTGTTCCTCCCTTCCAAGGATGGAGGTTTCATCAGCACAAGTAAATACGTGAGAAATTTTAAAGGAACACAAACACCAAGTGTATAACTGGCTGTGATTCAGAGCTGTTTGTTTATATGTGGTTTTCAGCACCATGCTAAAATTCCAACCTCCCACCTCGAGAGCCAAACAGGCCGTGAGAGCAGGAGCTCTGCTCAGGGACACGGCTCCATGGAGCCTTACCACTGGAATCCACCAATGGGCTCTGTAAACCTGTGACGGATCAGGAACGTTGCAACAGCTTCAGCAACCTGAGGGAAGGGAAAAAATAACTCAGCATTTAGAGGGACACAAAGAGAACACGAAACCCAGTCAGTTTTCAAAGCCTGCAGCAGTTTGGGTTGGGAGCAACAGCAAAGCTCATCCAGTTCCAACCTCTGCCATGGGCAGGGACACCTTTCACTAGACCAGGCTGCTCCAAGCCCCTGTCCAACCTGGTCAATACTGCTTAGAATGTATAAAAAAAAAAAAGTAGCAACTTTAATAACTCAGTATGTTTAGATAAAAATACCTATTTCAGACTGGTAAACTGAAACTCAGAAAGCCTGAGTTTTAACACAGCTTCAGTGCAGAATGAGCTTTAAAACCAGATGTGCTTCTGACCACAGGCTCCACTGTCTGCACCGCATTCCTGCTTCCATCTGGACACAGACTCCACCAGTGCCCAGAATCAGCAATGCTCTGTCAAAGCTGCTTCAGGAACATTTGGTTTCTATTTGGAAAATGTGAGCAGCTTACACACAGACCAGCTCCTAAAGCTGCAGCTGAGTGCAAGGGGCAGTAGGGAACTGCATGAGGAAAGGAAGGGAGGGGAAATCCACACCACATGGGTAGAATTAGGTACATCACCATGAGCCTGAGAGTTAAACCCATGGCCCAGCCTTGTGGCATGTAACGTCTTAGCCAGGGCTTTCCAGACAGCTAAAAAATCCAAGCTGCTTGTGAAAGCCAGTTAGCGTGCCAAAAAATGCCCCTGCAGTGTGATCTCTGCTCCGTGGTAAGGAACAGATCCCTTTTTGCATTTCTGGTCATGGCTTATGTGGCTTCAACCCCAGGGTGGGCTCACCTTGTCCGGAGCGTCTTCATGGACGGCGTGGCCACACTGTGGGAGGACCTGCATCTGGAACTTCCCTGTGGATTGGGAGAGTCAGCACATGGGTCTCACACTCTGGAACAACCAACCTCACTAAATGTAGATGGTAAAGAGGCCCCAGGGATGGCAGGAAGTCTCAGCAGACTCCACACCACGCACAGCCAATGGTCTCCAAAGAAAACATGGACCAGCTACTTAATTCACCTTCTCTCCAGGAGTAACTAGAACAATTCCCAGGAGTTAAACTGAAGCTGAACTTCTCAGAGCTTCTCAGTGCAGGCAAGTGTCAGAGTTGGAACTGTTATTGGATTTACCTTAAAGTAATCTTTATCCTGATACCCAATACTATTTTTCAGAAGTGGTTGCTTTCTAAAGCTGGGATGGGGGGACAAACCCCAACCCAAACCCCAAAACATCACTGAAGGTGCTTAATATTAGTCTGCTGTCTGTCAGAAACGCTGGGAGATGGGACAATTTTGAATGGTCCCAAGTGTTCTAGTTAGGAACATCAGGAATATAGCTAGAAAGAGAAAAAACAGATTAGAAAGAAGCCCTCACACACAATCTTTCTGATCCAAGGGAAGTGTGGCAGCTCCACTCGTGGGAGCACTGAATACTAGATTGAACAAAACCCACAGCAACAGCCCTTCAAATTGAACCTTTCCCTCTTCACCTTCCCCACCTCTCCTTGACCACAGTAGGAGAACACTGTGGGATAGACGAGTTCTTTAATGCCCATTTGTTTGGATATTGACTGTACCCATGGCAACAAGCTGTCATGCAAAAAGAGCATTGCAGTGAGGCTGGAGTAACAGCATTCCATACTTACCTTGCATCTGTCCAATGGTCAGATCTTTGTCCAGCCTGTCAACACCTACAATCAAATAAACAATGTATTGGAGAACAGCCAGGAGAACACAACTCTCTGAGCTAGGCTTTACTCCATATTTTAAAATTAGCTTTAAAAACAGAAAATAAACATCTCTGACACCCACAAAAAGGACACTGCACTGCTGCACCTTGAGAGAGTAAAGTGACAAGAAAGAAACAGAGCCAAAAAATGCAACAGCACACCCTTCCTACAACTTAAAAGGATATTTACACACTGTATTTCCTTTTAAGGTACAAAATAGCTTAAAGCTGTATTTGACTTTCACTTGAGAAGTTCAGATCACACCATGCTATTTTAAGAGACACAGAGGAGCCCAGGTATTCCCAGGAAACGCTGCAGCCCAGTGCTGACCCTGTTCTCTGAAATACAAGTGTGACATCACTGAGGTGCACACTAGGACGGGAAGGGACACGTACCAGCTAAAAGCAAAAGCTTTGGAGTCGGACAGCTTAGGAAGAGGTTGGATAAACCCCTGAACCAGCCATCCCAGTACTTTTCTGTTTTGGCCAGTTCGATTCTCCACGTGTATAAATGCTCCTTCTTTGTCTGCAGGGGGGAGAGAGCTCTGCATTAGTGATCAGTAAAACAGCAGAAAGAAAACCAAATCAGGGAGCCATTTGCAAATGCATAAATATATGGATATAAAAAATAAAAAAAATACTGGCTCCCTCTGGTGGATTACACACTTCCAGCAATGATCTTCCTTGCTTTTAAATCCCTCTCCAAATCAAAGTGTATGAGTAAGGAACAAGGAAGTCAGCAGGAGCTACACCAAGAGAAGAAGACTGCAGGACTCAGGGCAATCAATTTGCTATTTTTTACTGACACGAATAGCTCACAAATTGTCTGAACATTTGGGCTTGGCTCTCATCCACTTTTCTCTCCCTGGAGTGGCTCCCTTTCATATCAGAATGATTTGGATAACCATAGGTGACAGCTCTTGCAGGGGAAGCTGAAAACAGCAATGAACTCCCTACCTCTGTGTCATCCTCTTTCTTCCTTTTGTTGACAGAGCCTCCCCCTTCCTCATCCTCATCCTCCTCCTCCTCTTCCTCAATAATTCCCTCTACTATGGCTTTAGGGCATTCAGGACTGGCAGCCCCTTCACACCTGTGAAAATAAAGACAAAAGAAAAGACTCCAAACCAAAACACCACCCATGATTAAACCACATGTGTTCAGAAATTTTCATTTTCAAGTGCACTTATATAGCAATGGTAGTGTAAAACAGAAAAAAAAAATTAAAAATAATAAATAAAACAAAGGCCACCTACTGTTTGACTTGACCGACCATAGAAACTCTGGCAGATTCGAGATTTCTTATCTGCCCACTTTTCACACTAGAAAAAAAAATAAAAAAAAGAAGACAGAAATATTAACTGAAGAGATCCAAGAATCAGCAGGCCCAGAAACAGGAGTTAAACTCCTCTACAGCTCAGGATTTCCCCAAACTATTCCCAAAGCTCCTGCTCTCAGACTGAACAGAGTGGCTCCTGCTAAACTTAGGTGAACCTCCCTCACTGTGACTGTGAGAAAGAGGGAGAAGTCTTGCTGGGGAAACAGTGAAACAGGGTTAAACCCACAGCATGGGGCTGGGAGAGGGCCTGTAAACAGCCAAATTATATAAAGTTTGTTTCCTTCGGGATTCAAGCTAGGAAGACAAGTGTTTCCAGAGACTGAGCCCCAGCTTTACCTCCACTCAATGGCATTCTCAAGTGACTTGAATGTTTTGGGGCGACTCCTTAGGAAGTTCTGCATGCTGTTCAAGGCATCCATGGCTGTACCTAAAAGCAAAGGACATCATCTTCATCAGCTTCATGGCATCTGATGACATTGTTGCCACATCCCTCTATACAAATCTGGCTGCAACACCCTCAGAGGGAGCTGGAGCTCCCCAGTGATTTAATGTGGCTAGGGAAAGTACAGGTTGGTATTTCTAAGCCAACAGTCATTGGAAGATTACTGTTGAATAAGTAGGATAAGTTCAGACAGCAATAGAAAGCAGTGACCATTTATCAGCACCAAGAATTACAGCAAAAGCCGCCCTCCTCCCCACCAGGAAAGTGTTTCAAAGGAATTAGAGCCATGGTCTAGTTGACAAGGTGGTGTTCAGCCATAGGTTTGACTCAATGATCTCAAAGGTCGTTTCCAACCTAGCTGATTCTCTGATTCTGTGAAATCAGCAGGAAAAAAGCAAACAGAGAGCACACCTGGGAAAAGAAGGGGCCACACTGGGAACATTTTTGTGTGTGTAGGATCTGTCAGGAGGATGGAATTGGCTCAAAAATGGGGCTAGACTTGCTGTACTCAGGGATTTGTGGCTCAGAGCAGAGGCGAGGGCAGAAGCCCGGGTGAGGGGTGGCAGCTCACCTTCCACGACATCGATCATGCAGAGCCCCAGCAGGCTGGGCACCAGGTTGGCGGCGGCGGTGTGCACGGCGATGGCGCCGCCCATGCTGTGCCCGATCAGCATGATGGGCGGCGGCAGGTCCCCGTAGAGCGCCTCCACCACGCTCCCCACGTCCCTGTGGGGACAGGAACCCCATGGCACCACCACGGCATCGCTGCCCCACGGGGACAGGGACACGCCCCGGGTGCGCCGCCCCAAAGCCCCCTGCAACCCGCAACAGGCAAGTTTATTCTCCTGTCCCAGCTTCATCTCAGCACCACAGCAGGAAACCCTGCGAGCCAGTGCTTTCCTGAACACCCGTGTGATTCCTCTCTTTATTAACAGAACCCTCATTTCAAAGATACTAATTTAAAAGATATTCCAGCAACCTGGTTTAAGTGGAAGGTGTCCCTGCCCATGTGGATAAAATTTATAGTCCCTTCCAGCCCAGATTCTGTGATTCCTTGCAGAAAACATTTTAGGCTGACACTTGCTGGTGGGAATGTTAAATAAAAGGTGAGAAAAAGCTGTCAAATCATCTTGCATGGAAGCATAAACCAAGACAATCATTGTTCTTAAAAGGAGAAACTAGAATTAGAGAGAGAAAAGCAACTGGGCCCTACTGCCCATGGCAAAGATGAACAATACTGAGCACCAGCAAAAAGACTGAGACTCTCTGTGAGCACAGATGTCACAAGGCAAGGGGCAATTACCCCATCCTGCTGAAAAGGCACCTCCTGTTAAACTGAAGCTGTCACTTCGTGACACTTTTCCCAGGATGGGAAAGCTGGCTGGCATGACTCTCAAACCCCAAAACAGCAGCAGAGCTAACAACTGAGATCTACTGAAGAGCAGTTTAAAGACACTCCCCCTGCTGGCTCTCCTCACTACAATCATTCAGAGGAACCTGAGAACTGAGCAGTACTGAAGATGGAAAACAAGGGAAAAAAACGAACAGGTTGACCAGCTTGTTTGCTCTGCTAGAGAAAACTGCCTGAGGATTTGATTTAAAAGAACAAACAGGAACATCAGCTATAATTTAGGGCTCCTGTTTAAAAGATATTCAGGGCTAAGTTTCAAGCTCATTGCTAAGAAGAGGAGAAGGTCTCAAAACAAAAGGAACTTGCTTTTCCCCCACAGCAGTGCTGCTCCAGATCTAAAATATTCTTATTATTTAATCCAGCATCTCCTCAGGACAGTTACACATCAGGATCTGACAAGGCATAAGCAGCAGGAATAAGGTATACAATGGAAGTCAGAATACATTTCACACATGGCCTCCCCTCAACAAACCAAGTGGATTTGTCCATGGGAAGGTTACAAAACCCTTCATCATTTAGTTGTAGTCACAGCAAAGAGTCTCTTTGTACTAAATATGGGTAGAACATAATGTGCTTAGCAGTGAGTATTTGCTTTTCTTACAGTTTTGTCAAGAGGGGAGTGGATTTGCATGCCAAAGCAGGTCATGACAGTTTGAAAAAGCAATTCTCTGCTTGAAAATCCTGTCTGTGACCCAGGCTCAGGGGGTGTTACCAGGCCAATGTGGGCCCACTCTGAACACTCACTCCAGGGGCTGAGGAAGAGTCAAACTGGTGACTTCAGGCAGAAATACCCCATGGATATCTGAGGAAAGCATTCCACCTCCACTGGAAACTCTTCAGCTTGTTGCAGTTTTAAAGTGCCCACTGCTTAAAAACTGAGGGTACTTGGAGAACAACTCCAGTTCTTGAAATCTGACTCAGCTGGGGGAACCATCATTTCAGACTGCCCCAGAATGGAAGGACAGAAGGGGTAACTACCAGAATCACACGAAATTAAACTATGTTCCAGCTCCTTGAATGAAGACTGTGTGCCCGCAAGTAGTTTATTGTTCAGCCAAGGAAAGAAAACGGAGGTTTGTGAAGAGAAATGAGCATAAGTTTCCTTACTTTGACATAGTCTCTGCAGACAGATCTTCAGGATTCCTTACTTTTGTTTCTCCTGAAAAAAACCCAACCCAAGTTAAGTTCACTTAAGTTGAAAAGCTTCAGGCCCCCTCAGGATTTAGAGCAGTGACGGTACAAAGCTTTTAGGTACAGATATGAAGAGCAAGCCTACTGCAATGAACATGAATAATTAAGAGACACAGAATTAACAGGAACACTTGGTACTACGGGTAGGAAACACTGCCCATAACTGTTCTCTATGGATCTTAAAGTGAAAGAACAATCCTTATTTCTCAAGGCAAAGACAACCTATAGGTTATGGAAATATGAAAAAGGGCTTGATGGAAGTAGTTCACCACTGTCTCACACAGAAGTTCAGGGGGCCTCAGCTTCTGACAGAAGCCTACTTTTTAATCCAAATTGGGATGCCTTAAGGATTAGTTTTCCTAGTTATCCTGTGAGGAATTCATTACATCTCCTTTAGAAAAACAGGGGTGTGTAACATGCTGATTTGACTCCAGATTTATTTCTTTGACTTACCATGGCCTCGGAGGTCTAAAGCCACAATCCTACACTGGATCCTGTTAATGATTGCAGACTGCAAGGGGAGACAGAGAGAATATTGTTTGCAAAGTGGGATTAGAAACAACAAGCTCTCCCTAAAAACCCTTCACAGCCCCCAAAATGTCTGAACCTGGATTGGGTGGGGTGTTACAGAGTGCAAGCAAAAATATTCCTTAGTGGGCCAGAGCCCCATCCTTGTTACCACAGTTAACCAGGACAGTTATTTCACTCTGCGTAAGACATGACGTGGGTTTCCTGGGATCACAATTCAAGCCCTGCAGCACCTCTGGAAACTGGAACAGCAGTGGGATTATGGACACCTAAGGGATTCCCTTGCTTTTCAAGCCCCACATGGTACAAAATTACTCTTGGCCCCGTGGCTGACATGGAGGTGAAGTGGCTGCTTTACAGTACACGTTCAGTTTGCTCTCAAATAATAGAATTTTACAGGCTGAAATGTATAAAAATGGATTAGTCCAAAGAGGTCAGGGGGAGCAGCTGAGGAATCTTTTTAAGGTAAGGCAGAGTGTATTAATTGCAACACAATTATGCCTCTACTTGTCCTTGACAGATCAATTTAAGGTATTTCCAGCATCACAGAGAAGTGGCACGTTTTGTTGACAGAAGACTTCTGTGTTAAGGAATCATTGATTATTTAAATAACAGCCTGGCAGAAGTGGGGACTTTGCTGAAGGATTCTTAATAGAACCACCTACACAACTGGCAAAAGCTACCCAGACCTCAAAGCTACCCAGTCCTCTTATTTTGATTTTTCAGCTATTCAATTCTAAATGTCTGGAGCAGTTGTTTTCCCCAAACCCACTGAATGCACAGATTAGTATTTTCCAGCCCCTAAAGACAGCCCAAACCCTCCATCTGCAAGGTACCCATGCACCTAAGTGATGACCCCAAGCACACACAGATAACAATATTGTCTTTTCGAATACTGTTGTCCCGTGTTTCCCAGAGGTGAATGGAGAACTGCCATCCACACGCAGAGAGCTCCATCTCCACACATTTATTTCTACAGAGCAGCAGCTTTACTTACAGTAAACACAGCCCAGGACAGAGCAGAGTGGCCTCCACCGTGTAGCAGCAGCAAGACGGGTCCCTCCAACCCACTTTTGTAAATTCGAAAAGTGTACGAACAGTTAAGGACATTTCACAGAGTTACTTCAAGACAGTAGAATGAATTTTGGAGCTTGCAATACCCAACAGTATCTTATTTCTATCCTTCATTTCTCTGACCAACAGGAATGTTCAAGCATTACCTGGACAAAACTGTAACTCAATTTAAGCTTCAAGAGTTGTATTCCTGCTGCCCAGGTTTTCTCCCCTCCTGTAATTCACTCATCCCCTGTCCTTTTCTCCCTGGGCACAACAGGGAAGGGAACTAAGGGAAAACTAGAAATCCATTAGTAGAAATGATGGAGACTTATTTTTTACAAAATAAAGGCAAAATAATGAGAGGCAAAATAATGAGAGGACAAGGGAATGGTTTTAAACTAGAAGACCGGAGGTTTAGATTAAATGTTCATAAGAAATTCTTCCCTGGGAGGGTGGGCAGGCCCTGGCATAGGGTGCCCAGAGCAGCTGTGGCTGCCCCTGGATCCCTGGCAGTGCCCAAGGCCAGGCTGGATGGGGCTTGGAGCACCCTGGGACAGTGGAAGGCATCCCTGCCCATGGATGTACTGGGTGAGCTTTAAGGGCCCTTCCCACCCAAACCATGCTCTGGTGATTCCATCATTCATGATGGGCACCTCGCCCACATTTGCTGAAGGGCTGTGCACACCCCCAGGAGTTTAATACAAAATAAAAGGTGTAATAGACCTATTTGGATAGGTTGTGTATAGAAGCATCCCAAATTCAAGCAAATCTTAGTTGTTTAGGATTTATTCTGCTCCCTTCAGTAGAAGCTTGAAGTCCCATATGAAAGGCTGTGGACAGATGGGAACTGTGGAAGCAGCTGATTGTGTTGGTGCCCTGTTCTGCCCCAGGGACTTGGCTGGGGCTCCAGCACATCCCCTTGGTGCACAAACCCCAGCTGATGAAGTGACCTGTCTTATGTGTCGGCCACAGTTTCAAGCACTGAACAGAGATCTCACACCTCCCAGTGTGTTTGGAGAGAAGGAACTCGGAAGTTTGGTTTTCCTAATGGCATTCCTATCTTGGAGAGCAAACATCTGCAGGAAAATCTCTGGCTGGCACTGTCAGAAGACATCCCTGGCATCACAACCTCTGCCTTGGCCAGAAATTTGGAAGTTTTTATTCACATCTACATGATTCTGTCGAGGTTTATCTTTGTACTGCTGCTATTAATCCTGAGCAGACAGTTCACTGATTGCCACTTAACTAACTGTAGTTAATGAAAATCAATGAGCAGCTTTGGTCCTGACACGGTTTGAATTATGAGAACCTGAAGAGTGTTTCCCTGCAAAATATGCTATTGAACTGCTGGAAACACTTTTAGAAAATTACTAAAGAAGCAATATCAGGAATTGGCCTTGCTGTCAGCCTAGAAGGGATAGTTCTAGTTAGTGACACCGAACCCTACAAGAGACATAATGGAGGAGGAGAAGGACACATGAAAAAGCTGAAAAACCCCAATAAACTAAACAAAATGTGCTATCTCCCCAGTCTCTGAGATGATGACAAATTCACTGTGAAAAAAAAAAGGATATATCCTTGCCAGTGTCATTTTCTACCACAACGTCCTCCATAGACTCAAAGTACTGGCTCCAAAGCACTGGTGAAAAATCACGCTTTCTTCCAGGGCTGCAAGACAGAAAAAATTCCATAAGACAGAGTTATTTTTAAAGCCATCCACTGAAACTGGCATCCAGGCCTCCTCTCACTGAAGAGAACATGCTGGTGTTACACAACAGTTCAGACTAGAAGCAAACGGCGCATCAGTGAAATTCCCATACAACCACAATATTCAGGATTTTATTGTCAGTGAAGAAACCCTCCCCTCTCCCCCCTCCCTAATTGTTGCTCCTATTGAGGAAATGTAGTGGAAACAGGGAAAAGAGTATGTTCCTCATTAAGTAATTCCAAGGAAGACTGAGCAAGACTACCCAGACCCAAGCCAAGGGAAAACAAACAGAACAGTGATACTGTCCGAGTACAACCTCTGAGTTTGCAATGACCCACAGACAAAAGGTGCCCAGCTGACAAACCAATTTATTTTTTGCTTCCTGCAAAAGGTGCAGCTGTGCCCTCTCCTTGTACCCCCACTACTGACAAAAGGCTCCGCAATCAGAATTTTCCTGATGACTCAGTAGATGCAGAATATGTTTCTCGGGCTGGTATTTACTCAGTAAGGCTAAAAGAGTAGTGCTTAATTTTGGAAGTGGCATAATTAGGCTCAATTCGAGCCCAGGATACAGGATGAGTAACAGTGCACCATTTTAACCATGTTTTTGCACTTCAGCTCTTCCGGGGGAGGCAGGCAGGCAGCACAGAATATTAAAACCAAGCATGGGCGTGAGGGGCGAGAGACCTTCATGGCAGAAAAATCCCTACTGTAGTTTCTCCTGCCTTCTTGGCTTCCTAAAGAAATAGAAAATAACACACAGAACAGCTTTTCAGTTTTGTAGAAACAAAATTTCTGTTTCCCCTGGTGTTTCTAGGATATGAAACATAAACTAGCCACTCCTTGAATGGACCAAATTCCTTCCTGTGGGTTTCCAGACTTCTTGTCAAATCTCAGTTAAATAAAATGAGATGTCACAACCTACATAAATCTAGAAATTATTAATCTCTTTTACTGCCTCAGCTTAATCTCGTTCTCCGATCAAAGAAAAAAATTATCACATTCAAAGCTCAATTTTTCCCTGGAAGCCATCCCAGCCCTGATCACATGCTCCCTCCGTACCAGTCCTGGTTCTTTCTGCAGATGCAGAGACCTGCCCACAGCTTGGATGATCTCCCTTCTCCGGTTTTTGGATAGGCAGGATGTGCAGTTAGCGAAAATGGATTCCATCAGCCTTTCAAAATGCAGCATCTCAACTGCAGTCAGCCTTTTGCCCGGCAGGTTACAGCTGGTTTTGGGTTCCACTGCCCTGAGCAATTCCAGAGCATCAGTAAATGCTGTCCTCTGCCTGGCTACACCCCTTCCCACAAAATCCTTAAGTCTGGTGAAGAGCAGGAGCTCCCTGGTAACCCAGCCCCTGCACTGCTGCCACGCCAGGAATATGAGAGGGAATTCTCTTGGCTGTAGGGGAGGCAGAGCATGGGAAGTGGCTGACTGACAGTGTCATGCTGGATGAAGAGCTTTGGCTGTGTGCCAAATGAAGCCATTTTTGTGGAAGGAGGGCCACAGGATGGGCAGCCCCTGACACACAGGGGAACACAGCAGCCTCTTGGCTGGTGCAAAGAAATCACCTTTCAGCAGAGCAGGCTGTTCCAAGCCCCATCCAGCCTGGCCTTGGACACTTCCAGGGATGAGTACTTTTGTGTCTCCTTCAAATGCCATTTCCAACAGCAGAGACCCAATATTAGAATTTTCATGCAAGAGGCAGGCAGATGCTCACACCAAGGCAGATCCACGGAGAGGATCTCATGAACCACAAGAGGAATCCATGAACCCAAGGCAGAGCCCTTCCCTAGGAGCTTGATGCATTTAGCAATGCTTAATTCAGCCTAAGAGTGAACACCTCCAGAGGAAATGTTAGTATTCGTGTCATATGTGAACTGTCCGGGAAAAACAGACAGCAGAACTCCTGTTTGCCAAAGAATCGGAGCAGAGACCGAAGAGGAGCTGGGAATTACAAACTATCCTCACCTCTGATGCAAATACGTGTCTATGATGATTTAAAACAGAATAATTGCCTCCAAGCAATGCTGAGGAAACAAGAGGGACCTCAGGCTTAACACTGAACCCCCAAAGAATAAATGTGCAGTTTTCCACAAAATCGCAGGTGACTACAGAGGGTTGAGCAAAAGCATTTCTCCAAAGAAAAGAAGCTTTGATTTTGAGTTTTTCTAGAGCTGCCTTTTTTAGTGAAGCATCAAAACACATTCAAAATTAGAAGTGTGCCCAACAAACAGCAGCTGTGGTTTTGCACCTTCCTATGCTGAAGCCATATTTTGCTGACCAATATTTAAGGTGACAGAAATAATTACAGCTTTTTAAAGTATCCAACAAACCAAACCAGAAATGGATGACTTAATAACTTTTCTAGAATGATCCCTCAACTCCAAGCCAGCCAGCCAGCATATTAAACTGGAATTACAAAACAAATTCTGGGCACCCTCTGCAGCTGTTTTATCCTATTGTGAAGTTTGTCCTCTTTATCATGGCCTCAATCCCTAGGACACCCACATGGCTCAGCAAATCTCTCCCCGATTTTTGAAGGGGTTTTCTTTCAGGTATTTCCCTAAAATAAAAAAAAATAAATAATATTTTAAAAAGTTTCACCAAGCAGAAGGAACCATTTTCAGAAAGTCTTTTTTTCTGCTGAGAGCCCCTATTTAAAACTACTAAAGCAAATATAGAACAAGTGTATGAATCAAGAGATTTCATTCTCGTATCATATTTGAACCCAACCAAATCAAACATCATCTACAAGTAAGAACTGCCACGGCTGACAAGTTGTATTTAGAAATTCTAAAAATTGACAAGGACAGTATCCTAAGTTCTGCCTTAGAGATGCTGAATACATGATTTTTTTTTTTTTATTATTAAAAGGATTCCAAGGGGAAAAAATGGATTAAAAAGGAAAGAATTAGTTGGAATTGCCATGATTCAATTACACAGATCCAATCCAATCATGCCCTTCCTGGTAATTAAAAGACCTTCACAGATTGTGTGTGATTTTTACTCACACATTGGAAAGGAACAGCAAACTGACTTCCACTTTGAAATCCCATCCAGGGATGAAATCTAACTCTTAATGAGCCACTACTGGAAAAACAAAAGGCAGAAACAAGACAGGAAATGCAGAGGCTGCTACAGCCGTGGGTCTGGGGCCTCTTGCTCCACGACTGACTTTACAAATCCCATTCTTTTATTTCCCCACAGAACACAGAATTTTGTTTCCATTTCAGTCGAGCAATTTGAAGGAATCACTTGGAACACGCAGGCAATTCCCAGCACAGCCTTGGCCATGAGGGCTCCTGTCTTGGGTTGAAAATGTAACCAATAATGTGTATTTTATTTTCATCTGTTGAAACACATTGTGAGATATTGTTCTGTATCTCTTGTACCTTTATGGGGGAAAGAGGGCAGATGCTTTCTGTAATGGGACAACTGATGACACCAGAAAAGGCAGTGCCTCCTTATCTCCTCCTCCATCACCTGTGCATGGGCCTGGAAGGCCTCTCACATGACTGATAACATCACCTCATTCCACTGGGAATGTCCACCTGGTGGGAGGAGCCAAAGCCTTTTGGAGGAGCAAAACCTGCAATCACAAACACTAATGCAGCTGGTTCTCTACTGAATTCTCAGAGGAAGACTGGATCTATCTCGCCAGCACTGGACCCTTTTTTCTACAGGATCATCTCTGCTTCACAGAACAACATCTGTTACTCCAGGAAGACTTATCTGGACTTCCAACACCCTGACAAGAGGTGTCAGGTTGTATCCCTGACTCTGTCAGGGTTTTCTAGGACTTTTTTTTTTTTTTGGTGTGTGTGTGTTTTGTGGGGTTTTTTGGTTTTTTTTAAATTACTGCATTTGTATTTTTTAATATTCCTAGTAAACAACTGTTATTCCCATTCTCATATTTTTTCCTGAAAGCTCCTAACTGCAAAATTGTAATAATTTGGAGGGAGGGGGTTTTTAAATTCTCCAGTTTTCCCTGACAGGTACCTGACTTTCCAAACCAAGAGAGTTCCTTAAAGAAATGGACACTGAATTCCTCCCAGTGGCTGAGTTTCATGTATTGCTCGAGCTGAGGAGAAGCTCCAGCCTCCTTTGGAAAGAGCCTTTTGGAACCATCGTTTCATTGGGCAGTTCTGTTGGAGAGCACCTCAGCCCAGGGAGGAGAGGACAGTGCTAGCAAAGCAGGAATCGATGCCATGTGCTGGGAAATACAATGAAATTCCAAGCACCCATCCCATGCTCCCACAAAACCAAATTGTGTCGCAGGAGCCGTGCTGGATATCAGGGAAAATTCCTTCCCTAAAAGGGTCTGTCCAGCCCTGGCACAGCTGCCCAGGGCAGAGGTGAGTCCCTGTCCCTGGAGGGATTTAAAGCTGTGTGGATGTGGCACTTGGGGACATGGGATAATGGTGGTGGCCTTGGCAGTGCTGGGGGAATGCTTGTACTCCAAGATCTTAGAGGGCTTTTCCAATCTGAACAATTCCATGATTCAATCTGCTTCAGCCAGTTTGACTGCTCAAATGAGACTCTCCTAAAGAGAGACTTAAGGAAGTGATTGTACTGAAAACAGCAAAAAAAAATAATAACTTTTAAAGCAAAAGCTGGAAACAAGTTTATTTTCATATATTTAAATGCAGCAACAGGTGCCATTTTTTTACCAACTACTGAAACACATATTAACCTTTTAAGAGCATATTACCAAAAAATATAAGACTTTATTTTGGTTAAGAAGTCCTCGATAAATTCTATTTTTCTGCAGCAATCTCACATGCTTGACCCTCTGCTTCTCAAGATCTGCTTTCAACCACACCACAGTCACATTAAGATGACCTGCATGGTGGAAAAAAAAGGAATAAAAAGAAAGTGCCCAACACACCAGTCAGAGGATTTAAGCCACAGAAAAACTGAGTTGCTGGCACTCTTGGATATTAAGTTTAAGTCCCTTTTTTTAACAGTCTGGCTTGCAATTCAAGAAATTGAAAGCGCAGAAAAAATCACATTTATAAACAAGAGATGCTTAATGCAGCAAATAAATGTTTTCCTAAGTTTAGTTATGTTTGTTCCCTGTAGAAGTTTGGATTTTGAAGGACTATTCAGGGCAGCCCTGTATATCTGCCAGCACTGTAAATCACACTGTTTTCCCTGTACAACTAATTCCATTCTCTTTTGTGGAATTCTGTTCAGGGACATGTTTGCACTGAACCAAGCTTCGAGAAGGATAAACTCCGCCTAAGGTAAACTTTCTATCCCATTTCTTGTTTCCTTTTCACAGAAGCCCCGAGCCCCTCCGGATGAGGCCATTCCATGTTGGATGTGCAGCCTCCCACAACAGGAACATCACCTGTAAAGGGATTTACTGGGTGGAGGTTGGTAAGTCAAAAACACAGCTGTGCTGTGCAGCCACAACATGATTATGAACTACTCCCCACTGCTTCCAGGGGAAGAATTCCAGGGGAATTCCTGATCCTTAACCACAGCACTGCATTTCCTATCAGTGCTCTCTGAAAGCATTTGAAAAAGAAAAAAAGAGGTTTATAAAACAACAGAAAATAAGCTTTCAATCATAATCATCTCCCTAAAAGTGTTTAAAACCCCTCCAATGCAGGGTAAGAGAGGAAGAATTACAGAATTAAGACGTGTCACACCCTTAGACACTGGTCAAACTTCTCCCATGGCTCCCAAAATGTGGTCTCAACCCCTGCTTAAAAGGTTAAAGAGTATCCCAGACCTTTCCATCATCTGGAAATGCAGATTTAAGCAGGGATTACAGAGCTCACCTACTTCATATGGGTGCCTGTGGCTGAGAAGTCCCGTTTCACAGAATCATGGAATATTCAGACTTGGAAAGGGACCCACCACAAGGATTATCCAAGTCCAACTGCAGTTTAGGAATTCAGCTCCTGAGAATTTCCATACACCTCTCCGCCCATGGGATCTCTGAGATCCCACGCAGACAAGGTGCTTGATCCTTCCTCCGAGCACTGCTGGCAACAGGACCGGGAGGAAAGGATCCCAGCCCCTGCCACCTTCCCCAGCCTGAGGACACTCTGGGCAGTGATCCCTCTGCAGCTGGACAAGCCTGATCCAGATGTCCCTCCTGGAGCACTGGCGAGCAGGACCAGCCCTCCCTCCAGAGCCCCTAAGAATGATCAGCCCTGCTCCAGATCCCCCAGTAATGACCACTCCCCCGGTCCAGAACCCCAGTACGAGCTCTCCTCCGTCCTGATCCCCCGATCACGGCCATTCCCCCGGTCCAGATCCCCCGATCATGGCCATTCCCCCGGTCCAGATCCCAGAATAAGGTGTCTCCCTTCCATGTAGATCCCCAGCAATGACCACCCGTCCCTCCAGACCCCCAACGCGAGTCCCTCCGCGCCGCCGTCACCTCTCCCCCCAGGCTCCCCCCACCATCTCCGCATCCGCTGCTGCCCTTCCTCCGCTTACCCCATGCGCATCTTGGACCCGGACTGGCCGCCGCCGCCGGGCAACGGGGGCCGAGGCGGGAGGCGGCCCAGATGCAGCTGCTTCTCCAGGGCCGACATGACAGCCAGGGACGCACCGGGAACACCGGGACCCCCGGAGCCGCCCCCGCGCCCCGCCCCGCCGCGACGGAAGCGGCTCCCCGAACAGCGCCGCCATGCGGCACCGAGCGCACCCGCGCGCACGGCAACAAGGGAAACGTAGTCCACGCCGCCGCTGCGCCGCGGGGCATGACGGGAGCTGTAGTCCCCCGCCGTGGCGGCGGTTGCCGGGCGGGAGGAGCGCGCGGGATGCGGCGGAGGGGAGGTGCGGAGCGGGGCGGAGCGGCGGAGCGGGGCCTTGGGGGGATACAGCGGGGATAGAGGCGTGCTGCGGCGGGGCGGGAGGCGCTCGGGGTGATGTACGCGCCGCTGACGCCGCCTGTCCCCACAGGTCCCGGCGACCCCGCCGCCGCCGCCACCAGCCTGCCGCCGCTGGTGCAGGGCCCGCCGCGCTGCTTCCTGCGCTGCACCGTGCCCCGCGTGCTGTGGGCCGCCCCGCAGCCGCCCGCCGTGGTGCGCCTGCGGTGGTGGGGCGAGACCTCCGGCGGCACCGTGCTGCAGCCCGCCGGGCGGGCCGGGCAGCCCGCGGGCAGGACCAGCGCCCGCTTCGCCGTGCGCTGCGGGCCGCGGCAGCTCGCCGCCTACCTGGCAGGTACGGCCGGGACACGGGCACAGCCGGGACACGGGCACAGCCGGGACACGGGCACAGCCGGGACACGGGCACAGCCGGGACACGGGCACAGCCGGGACACGGGCACAGCCGGGACACGGGCACAGCCGGGACACCGGCACAGCCGGGACACCGGCACAGCCGGGACACTGGCACAGCCGGGCCTGGGGTGGACGGGAGGACACGGCCTCAGGGGGTTCCGGGGCAGGCTGGGCATCGGGAAAAGTTTCTGCACGGGATTTCTGTGCGGGTCAGGCGTCGGGAGTGGGCTGCCCAGGGAGGGTTACCCTCTGGCAGTGGTAAGGCGTTTCCCTTTGTCCTGTCATAAGCGTTCCTTTTCTGGTAATCCTGTACTCACTGATCATAATTTATTCCCAGTAATAGTGTCCGCATTGACCTTTCCTTACCTGCTGCCTTGTTACCGTAATTTCCTTGTACAACACAGCGTTAATCTCTGGCATTTCTGTCATTTTAGCCCAAAAGTGTGAGTTGCAACTGTGAGACTGACCTGAAGATGTGCCTGGTTTTTGCAGATATGGGTGTTCTTGTCCTGGAGGTTCTGACCAAGCTTGACCACCTCCCCCTTGGCAGGGCACAGATCACGAAACTGTCCCAGCTCTCTCCCAGCCATCCCATCAAAGGCTCTTTTGCTGTGGTGTCACCAACATCAGATAAACTCGGAGAGCTGCAGGTATTCTTGGTGTCTTTGCTGGTTATTATAAACTGTGTGCTGTGTCACCGGGGTAACCGGGTGCAGGATCAAGCTGTGCATGGCACACTGCAGGCCTGCACTCTGTCCAAGGCACTTCTGAGCTAGGATAACAAGTGAAAAAAACAAATACTGCTAGTGTTGGCTTTATTTTGTTTAGAGGGATGTGGGGTAGTTGAGCTTAATGGGCAACATGTGGCCATCTCTATGCTGAGAGTGAGTATTAACAGTGGGTTTAAAAGTGGGTGTTTGGTTCTTCACTGGGCTGGGATAATAGAAGATTTTGACATCTGGCATTAAGGAAGTTGTCTTGCATCCCTGGCTCTGGAAAACCGATTATGAAAGATTGGTGACTGGGATTTGAAAACACGGAAGGAGAAACAAATAGTTGTAAATATGTATCATGGCTGGATAATGTTAATATTAATATTTTATGTAGAAAAGCAGCAGTTTTCTATTGCACAACAAGTGAAGTTGAGTGCAGTATTTACTACACTTAATTAAGAAAAAAACAAAGTAATATTTTCACGTCTTGTCTTTCAGGTCTCCCTGGTTCTAGAGCCTCTGCCAGAACTGTATGGCACCAGCAGCTCTGTGCTGACCACAGAAGGAAGTTTGGATGCTGCTGCTGCTCAGGGAAGCAGCAAGTCCCAGATTCCTGCTCCATCCCAGCAGCCCAGGCACACACGAATGGCTGTTGAGCAGGAGTCTGTTGACAACAGCAAAGCCACAACTCCTAGGTACCTTTTTTTACTCCTCATGACAAAATTGCGGTTTATTTTGCAGTTCACACAGATTTTTTCAGTAGTGGCAGTACGCTTGTGAGTTATGGGTTGCTTAATCTTTTCAAAGATACATTTTATACAAAATCCAGAATGTTGAGGAGTTCCACGCTGACAGGGACAATTTCCTGTCTGATAGAAATTTGCATCTTATGTTGACTTGCATGTTGACATGCAAATTCACACACGAGGTGCCTCAAATCATGAATCACAGAATCATTTGGGTTGGAAGGGATCTTAAGGTTCATCTCATTTCAGTGCCAGAACCTTTTCCACTATCCCAGGTTGCTCCAAGCCCCATCCAACCTGGCCTTGGGCATTCCCAGGGATGAGCCAGCCACAGCTGCTCTGGACTCTTCACAGAGTCTTACCATGCACCTAAAGACATTTCTCCTGATATGTAATCTAAACCTACCCTCTGGCAGAGAGAATCTGTTCCCCCTTGTCCTCTCACAAAAAATCTTTTGAAAAGCTTTATTTTAGAAAGTCTTTTCCTTGCAGCTTGGGTCAATCTTTCTGATAGTCCCAGTGGCAGGTGGGGAATCATTAAAATGACGTGTCCTGTTTCCTGTTGGAGCATGTCCTGAGGGGAGAAGTTGCAGAGCTCTGAATCCCTTCACCCACCCACTGGAGTTGTTGCTGAAGTAACGTTTTATTTTTCACTAGAGGAAAGGACCCTTTGCTCTACCAGGAGAACTCTGAGAACATGAAGGACCCCTCTTCTGCCTCTCATCATCGTGGGATTCTTCCAGATGAGCCTTGGAAAAGGAATCCTTCAGAGCAGCCCCTGTCCTTTCCCACCGGCACCGATCCCGAGGCGCTTCCCAGAGGGAACACACAGGTGCTCTCCATGCACAACCCAGCCACAAAAGACCTGCTGGCAGGTTTGTGTGCAGCTGGCTTAATGTTTTAGGTTTCACTACAAACAACTCTTGACAATATTTCGTGTGCCTGGCTGGAGGTGAGATTTTCTGAGAGGAAGGAGACTTCAGGCCCTTTTGCTGCATCATACCAAAAAGGCCTTTACTTAAAAACCACTAGGCTGGATTGAAATAAGCATTGGAGTAGGGCAGGTTTCCATATGTGCTGTCTTTAGAGTTTCATCTTTACAGAAAAGACCAAAAATTAGACATCCTAAAGGGACAAACCACTCTTCCCTAAATTAGTCCTGCTTCTGTGTCCCAGTAATGCCCTCCCAATGCCTGACCCTGTGTGTGCAGACAGGTTCCTTGTACAGCTGGATGGGAGGCTGATGGAGGATCACCCTCACTCCCAGCTGAGCAGTTTTCTGGTGTATAAATCATATTTAATCCCCAGTGCATCGAGGTCTCTTTCTAACAGCAGAAAACAGAAGATTCTTGACCGTAGCTGACACATTTATTGTGCCTGTACATTGCTTTTACCTTGCATTTGAATGCTGAAATGTAATCTTTCTGCTTATTTCCCAGCTCTCTTGGATCAAGGCAGTAAACTCCGTGATGCCATGGTTGTTTCTGCAATGAAGTCCAGCCCAGACATGGAGATGGAACTGAATAAAATATCACATTTTGTAGAGAGAAATGACTTTAAAGCACCAACAAAGTGAGTTTGGACTGGGGGAAGTGAGATTCAAGCTCCATAAATTTTGAGGCTTTATCCAGAAGACTGTAGATTCACAGGATGTGTTTCAGGATTCATTTAGGGTGAAAGCAGCACATCATTCAAATGGGAAGGTAATTCCTACCTGTAAATAAATGCCTACATTTTGTGAATTCATTTTAATCTTCATGTAGTAAGTCTTGATTCAATTAATTGATTTTTAATTTCATTTCTTAGTACATTTGTATTAAGCTCAATCTTATTTGCCAAGGAAATATTAAATGTTGGTAGGGAATAAGAGGAGTGCAAGAAAGTGCAGGTGAAATGGCACTGCATCAGAAAGAGCAGCTTTTCAAAGAAGTGTAAGTAGTTGATGACCTAAATGCATGTTTTTTTCTTAGGAGAGAAGAAACTTGGGTTTCTTGCTTTACCTCTGGAAAAATACGAATATTGCCTGTTGTTCTGTGATAACCAGAAACCATTGCCATTGTCTTTGACATTGCCAATGATGCTATTGCCAACTCAGTTTCATTTATTTCTGCACAAACTATTTGTATTTGTATGAAAGTAGATTTTTTTGACTTCCCAGAAAATCTGATAGACCAGTTAATGGATTAATCTTGAGTGTGCCTTAATGTCTTATTTTTCCTTTTACTGCTGCCTGTGCTTCCATCGCCGTAACCCAGGAGCCCGAAGTGCTTGAAGTCCAGTTTTGAGCCCACTCCTGAAGATCCCCATCCCTTTGGATCTGCAGTTTCAGGTCAGCAATTTGACCTAAACTCTGAAGAAAGAGCAATCCAGTTACTGCTGGGCAGGTGAGTGTGATGCACTGGAGCCTTCTGCAAGGTTGTTCTTACCTGACCATTTTGAAAAATGTGTCATGGCTCTTGAAGTTGTCCACATTTTGGGGAGTGCAACCAGTGACTCGTGTGCAGGTGATGGAGGTGTTTGATAGCTCAGCTTTAGTGCTTGACAACCTGGACAGCTCCAAGTTACTTGGTGTAAAAGGGATGTCTGAAAGATTAATCAGCCTCTTTGATAAAACAAAATTACTTAATAGTTGTAACTGTTGTGGCCTAAAATATTACCTAAAGCAAGTACATTAAACAGATACCATGTTTCTTTGAAGAGGAAACACTCTGTAAACTAAAATGAATGAGAAACAACAGCTATTTTTAATCTTTCTCCAGATATTAAATGGACCTTTTCCTCTCACTTTGTGTAGCAGGAGCATAAAGGACACTTCCATTGTGTCCACACCTGCACCCTGCACACACAGCTGCTGGGTCAGAAAGGGTTCAGAATTTCAGTTCATGTTTCTTGTGCCCTGCACTTATTTTTTCACTGTGGTTTATCAGTGGAAACACTGTAGTGTTGCAGATCATAAAATGGTTTTAAACTCACAGCACAGAGGAAACTCTTCAACCAGACTAACCCAAGCTTGTATGTAAAGATACTTGTATTTGCACTACTCACATATACCTTGGGCTATTTTTTTAATCGAAGTAAACTGTCCTTAGAAATTACTGGTATCTTAAAGCATTGCAGAAGTTATGAAGGTAGAAATTGGAGGTAGATATTCATGGGTCTGTTTTAAGATGAAGATCATCGAGGTCTGGAGTCAGTTGCCCAAAGAGGTTGTGGAATCTGCAGCTTTCAAGACAGCCAGAATCCAACTGGACAAGGTTTTATTTGCATGCCTTCCCTTTGAGCAGGGGTTGGGCTGAGTGACCTCTAGAGACGTGTTCTGACCCCAGTGTCCCACACTTTACGCCCACTGCGTTCCTGTGGGGCAGGGATGTTACCCAAGGGAACCCTTCCGGGGGTCTCAGGTGTGCTGTGAGTACAGCTCTGTGTGGAGCCAGCACAGCCCAAATCAGGGTGACACAGGCAGCACTGTCACAGCCCTTAGGGGCTGACTGCAGAGCCTGGAATGCTGAGGTGGGTTGTCTCTCCTGTATCCACAGCGCTGATTTCTCTCCGGGGCACCTTTGGGACCGAACGGGCTCCCTGTGGGATTCCCTCTCGCTGGGCAGTGAGGTGTGTGACAGTGAGCTCGGCGATCCCCACTACGACCAGAGTCTGCTGGAGAGACTCTTCTACACAGCTCCTGTAAGTTGAGAGCCAGAGGAAAATGTAGATTTCAGTATTTTAAAGCTGAACAAGCATTAAGTGTCATGCAAAAGCTTGTGGGTACGTTGCTTAAAATTAACATTATTAAAAGACTGTTGTTAAGGCTACCAAGTCAAGCATTGAGTTTGGAAATCACTGGGATTGAGGCTGTCCAGGAAGACTTTTTTGTTTTTAAAATGCCTGAAATTTTGATACCATTTTAATCGTTTCAAATGATGCAATGCACAGGTTGTTTTTCATGTATGTATTGTGACCATTATGGAACTCTCTGTACAATGATAATTAACTTTGTATTTATGTGCAATATTTCTGCTTTAGAAGTCTGATTCCAGTTTGAGTGATTTCCTCAGTGATGATGATGTTAAATCCTCAAAAAAAGCATCCAAGACAGAAACTCTCAAAAAAGTGGGCCCGGTGAATCCACAGAGGGATTTTCATGCCTTTGATCAGAATGTGACAGAAACTAAACCCAGGTAGTTACATCAGTGACTTCTGTTCTGACCTCATCTAAATTGTATTCCCTTTTTGTCATGGTGGAACCAATACAAGTGCCCTAAAGATCTGGTTATCAAGCTTATCTTGTACAATACAGTTAGTGTAAAGGTTTTGTGACTCTTTTTTTTTTTTCTCCCTAATTCAGCTCCAAACAGTTCTTTTGGATTTTTTTTCTGACTAACACTGCTGGTTTTACATCAGGTAAAATTCATATCCCCAGAGGAAACAACACAAAATCATTTGCAATTCAAGTCTTGCAAATTACAGAAATGAGATTTAAAATTATGGCAAAAATCCCGTTGCTGTTCCTTTACAGCAGAGACTTGTCCTTGTGTGTAACTGTATCACCTCTTTGCTTTTGTACGTGGTATTAAATGAAGCTTTTCTTTTTGAAGAGTTAGGATAAGATTTTTTCAGATCAACAATGTGGAACATGCACTTCCTGGTTTTGTTTTTTTTTTTCAGTTTTGAACCCCAGATGTTGTAAGATTTTTGTTACAGAGAATTAAAGAGACCACCAGATTTGTTGTAAAAATATGTTAAAAATGTATATTTTAGTGAACTTTGGGCAGTTTTTAAGTAACGTCCCACCAAGCTAAGTCACGTCAAGAATGTTTCTGCAGTCCTGAATCTCAGTTTTGTCTCTCCAGCTGCTCTCCCACTGCTCCTCCAGAGGACCACAGAGAAATGGCTCTTCTCACATCCCTGGGTGCAGACAGGTTGGCATTGCTGCAGCAAATACACCTGGCCAGAGTCATCATTGTAAGCTTGAAAATCCCTCCTGAGAGCATCCAGATCTCCACCAGGAGGAAAGGTTTGCTGGGGAAACCTCCACGGCCGATGTCTGTTCATAAGTGGTAAGGGGGATTGTTTCTTCCTGGTTGGTTTCTGTGCCTTCAGGGGAGATTGCCCTGAGGTCTCCTGTGTAGTCCAGCTTCCCCGAGCTCTCCAGGCTTCCCAGGCCTTGGTGTTTCTCTTCTCCTCCCAGGAGATGGTATCCCAGAGGTGTGACTAGTTTATCCTGGGGTGGGCTCCCTCCAGGCTGTGCCTCTCCCACAGGTGTACTTTGTGCCTGTACACTGGAAACAAAAGGGAGTTGATTGGAGGAGAATCTGGGGTGTATCTAATGTATGGGAAGAATTCACAGAAGACATGTTTCAAGGATCCTAAAACAAGTGTTACAGTGAACTGTGAATGTGGAACTTGCCTGCTGTGTTCAGTTTCATGACTCACATCGGATTCTCGATGGGTTGTTTTTTATTCACAGTACCTTCTTTGTGGAGTACCACTTTCCTGTCAGGGTCTCCAGGGATGGTAAAGGACAGGTCTCCGTAACAACGGAAGCAATTCGAGTGGCCTCAAGTAAAATCACAGATGATGGTAAGAGCATCCTTTTCCCCCCTTAGATTTAGTTCTGTTCCATCTCTCAGAAATTATTTCCTAGTGTTTTCCACATACTTCCTTTGCTGAAAACCACAGTATGATTAGAGGCACCTCTGCCCACAGAGTTGCCATGCTGCAGGTGAGGGAATGATCCTCTCAGGGAGAAGGAAGCCAAGGGATTTTTAAATTCATTTTTTCTCCCTCTTCAAGCTGGGATTTTCAAATTTCTTTTCCTAGTAACAGTTCAAGTTAGTAAGCCCATTCCTTCATTTGAACATAAAGCAAATATTCTTTCTGCAATAGTAGGAGGGTGATCAAGTGCTTTTAGAAATATCAGAAATACTTACAGCTCAGATAAAGAATTTCCCAGATGTTGAAGTATGTCATGTAGTGTCTCCAATAGCTCACATAATCTGCTGGATCCAAGGAATCTCGAGTCCTGTGCTCAAATCAGCAGAGGGTAATAATCTCTGTACTGAGAGTAACCTGTGTTTGTATCCCTAAGAACAATTTCTGTTTCTGTTCCCACTGAGCAGAGAATGCTGGATGAGCAAGGTGCTGTCTGCCCAGTCTTCCCAGAAACTGGAATGCCAGGGTGGCTTTCAAATGCCTCTCTCATGTGGGCATTCCGTGGCTTTGCACCTTTCTGAGTGGCACCTGAGAGATTTTGAGTCCTCTTGTAGATTCTCCATTTGTGCAGAGAGAAAACATCTGTTTGTTCTGAACTTGTGTAATACAACCTTTGTAATCCAAAGCTCATCCATTTTCCTGCCCTTTGCCTTGTGTAGAGTCCAGCTCTTTGGGACCTAGAAAATAGATTGGACTGAAAATAATTGGAAGAAGACTTCAAATCAATCCGTGGTAGCATTATCCTTCCTGAGAGTTGTTTATGTCATTTATTAGAGATGCCTAGTGGGAAAGTTTCCATAGCCATCCCGGACAAGGTGGAGAAGTGCTGGGCATCCAGCTGGAAATTTCCTCATGTGTAATCTGCATTTTTGTCATCACAAGAATACTTCCTTATCCCTTGTGAACACTGTCACTGTACTCTTTCCCAGACTGAATGCCAGGTGATTCTGTCTCTGCTTGGAGGTACTCCTGTTCTCTTGAAGCTGTCATTTTTCTTGCAGCTCAGCTTTGACTCTCTCAAGAACCATCTTGAACCCTATTTGTTAAAATGAGGCAGGGTTCTCCCACTGAAGAAGGGCAGGTCTTACTGCATGCTGGAATGGCTGAGACTTGGTGTCACCTGAAGTCTTTAAATACTGTTATAATGTTGGTTTATATTAATGTATTTAATAATTTATTAATTATTTGTGAATTCATCATCTTAATTTTGTCCCACTGGCCTCCTGCTATTTACTGGCCTTCAAAAATGAAAACCTGTTTACTTTGGCCTCTGTTAATAAATAATGCAGAATTAAATGATTGTGTGTGTAATGGAGTGCTCTCCAGGGACAAGTTTATTTACATCAGGTAATTTTGGATATTTGTTGTTCCTCTCTTCCTTCCAGTGGTGAAATTCCAGCAGCAGTCTGAGTTCCCTGTGTGGTTTGGAGGAGCGATGATCCAGCACTGGTGGGGCTCTGACCTGGCTTTTAAAATCTACATGAGAAAAAGCACACAGAAAAAGGTACTTCCTAGAAGCTGTTCCTTCTTGGTGTATTGAAAAGCAAAGACACTCCTGGCATTTCCATTTCCCCAAGACACTCAGTGCAGACAGCCAGATATTAGGAGGGGAAATGACATGACATATGGATAGTTGAACTTTTTGATGTTGTATGTGTGATTTGCAACCAATAATGAACTGATTGCAGTTCAGTCTTCACAGAACCACAGACTGTTCTGAGGGCCCCACAGGATCATCCAGTGCAGCCCCTGGCCCTGCACAGACCCCCAACAATCCCACCCTGTGCACCCCTGGCAGCGCTGTCCAAGCTCTCCTGGAGCTCGGGCAGCCTCGGGGCCGTGCCCATTCCCTGTCCCAGGCTGGTCACTCTTGTCACTCCATGAAAAGATTCTCTGAGTCTGAGATTGGCAAGCAAAACAAATTGTCCTTCCCTCATCTTTGAGACCGATCTCTTGCTCTTTAAGCACGTTGGATCAATTATAAACATTATCCTTCAATGAGAACACAGCTCCTTTAGCAGTGTGGAATGAGTTCATGTGGATGCACTTCATATCTTTACCCTGCCCAGTGTAAGGGGAGTAATGTGAGCTGTGAAAAACAGCTGTAACCTGTGCATTTTGGGGGGGAAAAAGGTATATTTCCATCTGATAAGATTATTTTCATAACCACCTTCCTGTGATGAAGACGGTGAGAGGGGTTAACTCAGCTTATGTTATTTTAATCAACACCGAGGATATCTGCTTTTCTTTTAATAGAGGAGAAAATTGCATCTTTCAGTATTGAAGTTTTGCTGATTTACTAGCATTTAGGTTATTCGATTTTTGCATTAATCTGGAATTGTTTACAGTAGGTTCTGGGAAAATTTACTTTGTCTTTAAAAAGTCTTACTGTTGTTCTAGTGAGACTTGAAACTAGAAGTAAAGGAGGTTTCCCAAATCCCTGTTGTTACAACTGATGGTGGGAGTGGGAGGCTGCTCATGGCTTCCCAGAAAGCTTTTATTTCACAAAAGTTCTTCAAATCTGATAGAAATCTTGCAAAATTAATTCTTTGCCTACCCTCAGCCTGTGGCCATTGGCTCGGCAGCACTTCAGCTCCGCAGGGCGATTGAGGCTGAGCTGCTCAGTGTCAGCTGGGAAATACCTGTGGAAAAAGAGGGAGATCACACACAAGTGGGGCCACTAAAGGTATGTGTTTTACCACCTCAAGCTGGAATCGTTACTGCACACTCCTATTTTTAACTCCTCTTTTCTCTCTTTGTTTCAATTTAGCAGGTCTCAGATAGAAAGGTTTGCAAGACCAATATAAAATAACATTGAACCCTTTTTTTATTCCTTAGCGTTTCAGAGACATACTTTGAAACTGCTGCATGTCTAGGAATGGTGGCAATAAGCTGGGACTTGAATACAGGCAAATTTTGAGTGGCACATATTCAGGGCTTGGAGCTTTGTCTTCTTCTTCACGTGTGACTTGAGCTGAGGTCTCTGCTGCCATGGAGGCCTGGTGTTCCTTGTCCTTGTCACTTCAGGAATTATCTTCTTTAGCCAAAGTTTCTACCAGTTTGCTCAGCTTCTGATTGAGAAGCGTTACCATTTTGAGAGATTGGACAGTTCTGAGGATAAGCAGCTCTCTGCATTAGCAGGTGAAGGGTTAAGAATGGGGTGAGCTTTAAGGTCCCTTCCAGCTCAGACAATTCAGTGACTCATCTGTAATTGTGTGGGTTTGCACACAATTGTGTGCACGGCTGGATTTTATTTCTCAAAGCCACAAGTAGTTTATTTCACAGCAGCAGCTGTAGCTTGCAGCCAGCACCCTGCCTTGGGGCGAGTTCTGGAGCCCAAGGTGTGACACGTTTGGCTGGGTTTCTGTCGCATGCCCTGTGTCTGATGGGCTCTCCTTGCCTTGCAGGTGTCGCTGCAGCTCACAGCCGGCAGCAGAGGCTCAGCAGGGCTGCGGGGGCCCAGCAGGACTGGTGTCAGTGCAGGGAGCCCTCCCTGCCCCGGGAGCAGCCCTGCGGAGCTGCAGCAGCCTCGGGCAGGGCCCGGGGAGCAGGGCCTGCTGCTGCACATGCTGCTGATGGTGCCCGAGGGCAGGGATTTCCCTGTGGAGAGCTGTGGGCTCCCCGGCTCCTGCAACGTGTATTTGAACTGCAAGCTGCTCAGCACTGAGGAGGCAGCCAGGTCCGCTGTTGTCTGGGGCACAACGCAGCCCGCCTTCCACTTCTCTCAGGCAAGTCATGTTCTCCCTTTTACACTGGTGGAAGGGTGGTACTCCCCATTGACAAACACATTCCATAGTTAAGTTACTTGTACATACGTGGAAACATCTCTGCTTGGCTCCATTGAGTGCCTGTTTGATTTTTAGCTGCTGTCTCTAAAAAGCAGAGTTCTGTATCCTGGAATAAAGTAGACCTACCAGAATGCTCTGTACTTAGCCAATACTTTCCAGTGTACTTTGTGTACTAATTCTGCTTTTAACCTTTCAGGTGATGCCTTTTTCGTTGACTTCCAAGCGCTTGGAGCGGCTGAAGAACAATGTGATGATTATTGAAGCCTGGAACAAGTTGGGAAGCCCTGGCTGTGACAAGCTGCTGGGATTAGTGAAACTCCCTCTGCATCAGTTTTACATCTCCTTCAAGTAAACTTGGTTTTCCCCCATTTTTTACTGGGTTGGGAAATATCCTAAATGAAGCTTAGAAAAAGAAGTCGATGATGGTGTGTGGGGGTTGTGTGGGAGGGTTCTTAGTTACATTTCAGAGCAAAAGGTGTTTTTGCCCTGCCAAGCTTCCAGCAGCCCTTTCCTACAGTGAGCAGGGTGTAAGTTACACTGTGCTTGTCCAGGAGTACAGATAGTGTGAGAAATAAAGTCACTGTGCTGCATCACAGTTGGTGCCTGCTTAGCTTGTGGTCCTGCGATGGACTAGAAGCAGGAGAAAGCAAAGTGACTACACAGGAGAATGAAGTGTGTTTTTCCAGTCTGTGACTGATTGAGCTCTGCAGAGATCCCATAGGGATGCTGTCAGTTTGCACAGCTTGAGTGTCAAAAAGTCTCCAAAACCTTCACATTTTAATTGTGTTCTTATCTGATGAGATTCTCCAGAGTTCTTTGTTCTTTTTGGGTTTAATCTATTGGCTTCTTGTTCAGAGTAATATACCTGCTTAAAACAGTTTAAATTGCTGGAAATACTGGATTTATTCCTTTTATTTTGGTCAGACCTTGTGACTTGTGGAAATCAAGTGGTGCTGGAGCTGACTGGCCACTACTTTGTTAGTTATTACTGTGTCATTTATATCATTTTTTAGTAAGCCACTGCAGTTTATTTGTGTATATCTCGGAATGCCTGAATGGTTTGGCTTGGGAGGGACCTTAAGGCCCATCCAGTGCCACCGCCTGCTGTGGGCAGGGGCACCTTCCACTCAGCCAGTTTGCTCCAAGCCCCATCCAGCCTGGCCATGAATAACTTCAGTGCCTGATTGGAGACTTTGAAGCTTTCTGGGAGGCTGTCACTGTTCCTTCTTTTCTTCCATCCCCAGAGGCACATAACTACCTCAGAAAAGTGTAATATGGCTGTAGGGTGTTACTGGGAGTCTTGTTCCCATTCATCCCTCCCTTCACAGCCCTCCAGGCTGGCTCATAGCTAAGGTGCTGTTAGGTTTTGGGAGATTGTCCTTTGTCATGACTGAAAACAGCTTCTTGCACCAGCAGCTTGGATCTCTGCTGAGTGAAGACTGGATGTAAGTGAGACAAATCTCAGAGGAATAGAGATGGATTGGTTTTCATCAGCACTGAAAGTCCCGTCTGAAATGAGTTCTGTGTGCTCCTGCTCAGATGGCTGGTGCTCATGCCGGGGTTTTTGTTTGTTGGGTTTGTGCTGCAGGGATCCCAGGATTGCCCACCTGCTGCTGCAGGCGCAGTTCCCGGTGGTGGCCGTGGACGGGCTGGTGCCCGTGGTGGACGTGTTCCGCGGCAGCGCCAGCGGCAGCCTCAGGGTGCTGCTGGCCATGGGCTCGGCTCAGCAGATCGCGGCGCTGCAGAGGCTCCGGGCGGAGCGGGGAGCGGAGCCTCCGCCCCCGCAGCGCCCTCCCCACGCCCTGGACCGCCCTCCGGCAGAGCCCACAACGGTACTGAGTGCTCAGGAAATCCCCATCCTACTGCTGGGGATGTGTAAAAAGGGTTTATCAGTGATTCATTAACAGATGGATGATCCCCGAGCTCCTCCTGAGGCTGCAGCCAATTTTGGTATATTCTACAAATTGTACAAAGAATTTTGTTGTTGGTATTCTTTTTTTACCAGCTTGCTCTCACCAGTCTAGACATTACTGCCCATTATATTGCCTTGCATATCCACTGCTTCTATCTTGACAAGTCCAGTAAAAACAAAAAACCAGCAAAATTATAGAAAATCCTAATTTTCACAGCCTTGTTGTGGAGATTTTGCCACTACCTTGGAGTTGGATAAGGGAGCAACTTTTATGCTTTTTATGTGCTTTGCAGAGGAAAAAAAGTTCTTTCAGGCTTTCAATGTTTCTGTGAACTTTAGGAGGAAAATGGCTGATAATTTTTCTGCCCCCATCTCGGTTTTCTTAGATCCTTATCAGGTGTAATTGTTTAGGCTGGAAAAGACCTGTATGCTCACTGAATCCAGCCACTAACCCAGCCCTGCCAAGGCCACCATTGGGCCATGTCCCCAGCTGATAGATCCACGTGGCTTTTAAATACCTCCAGGGGTGACTCAGCCACTTCCCTGGGCAGCTTGTTGAAGTCTTTTCTAAAGTCATCGTTCCTTTCTTTTTGTTAGCAGTTGGACCCAACAGGGGAGGACCTGATGGAGCATGTGTTTGAGATCCATGTGGAGAGTGTGAAGGGACTCATGCCCTTGCAGTCCACAGTGTGGGGAGAAGCTGACTGCTACATCCAGTACTATTTCCCAGTTCAGGAGGCTGGCTGTGGTGCCCTGCAAGGACCTGGACTGCATGAGGATGGTAAGGTTGTGTTATAATTTTCCCTTACTTAGAGCATTGCTTAAATAATTCTATTTAGTCATGTTCTCTCTGCCTAAGTAAGAAAAGGCACGTTTTCCTGAGCTTTCATGCAGCCAGTGCATTTTTTTCTTGGAAAAACTGGACTTGGGCTGTGTCACAGGATAAAAAGCCTTGTTTGTCTGAGGCTGGTGGCAAGTTCCCAGTGAAAAAAAGAGGCCTAATTCCAAATCTCTTCACATGATACCTGTTGTTAAAGGTGCTAGAGGGCTGTGCCAGCTGATCTGATAAGGATTCAGGAGTAGGTCCCCAGGGAATAGCGAGCTTGTACACAGTGAAGTTCAGCCAAGGCTTTACATGCACCAGACTTTCAGGGTGCTCATTTTGCTCTCCACAACTCCCTGGCAGGAGAGTGCAGCCAGGTGGGGATCCTGCTCCCAGGGAACAAGGGACAGGACAAGAGGACATGGCCCGAAGTCATGCTAGGGGAGGTTTAGGTTGAATATTAAGGAAAACGTCTTAATCAGCAGGGTTATCAAACCCTGGCAACGGTGGAGTCACCATCCCTGGAATGTACAAAATGTGCTGGGTTATGGCACTTGGTACATGATTTATTGGTGGCCTTGCAGGGCTCGATTAACAGTTGGATTTGATGATCTTAATAGGCCTTTCCAACCTTAGCAATTCTGTGATTTTCACGGATACACTCAGAGAAGAGTTGCTTGGTTTAGATCACTAGAATTAACATAGACTGGTTTATGTGGGAAGAGACCTTAAAGCACATCCATTCCCACTCCCTGCCAGAGGGAGGGACACCTTCCTCTCTCCCAGAGTGCTCCGAGCCCTGTCCAGCCTGGCCTTGGGCACTGCCATGGATCCAGGAGCAGCCTCGCTGCTCTGGGCACCTGTGCCAGGGCCTCAACACCTCATGGGGAACAATTCCTTCCCAATATCCAATCTAAACCCACCATTTTTCAGATTGTAAAAGAATATTTAAATAATTGTAATTGCAGAAAAGAACATAGTGTTGAGTGCTTTGCATCACTGACATGTATTCCCACTGAAAAATGGCAGCCAGTAAAATGGTTCCATAGTAAGTCCTGTGGGATTTTTGTGCTGCCTTTTTAGCAGTAGTTCCCAGCCTCTGACTCACAGGGTCGTGGGGCTGCTTGGATTGCTGGTAAAAGCTTTGTGGAGCTCAGAAGAGCAAGCCTTGTCCCAGGAGCATTTCACTCCCTGTCCACGGTCCAACCTCCTGAAGGACTGCAAGCAGAAAAGGGTTGAAAGCTGCAATTGTAACCATTTTTAACCAGCTCTGCTTGACTTGTAGGCATCACATTAAAGCCATTTAGAACAGCTACCACTTTGTGTGTCCCTGATCCCATCTTTAATGACGAGCATCATCATTCCCTGTTGGTTCCTGCTGATGTCCCAGTCCAGAGGCTGCTGGTCAGTGCATTTATGGCAGCAGGAGCAGCAGGAGGAGGAGGAATCCAGTTTGAAGTCTGGTGCAGGTACAGAACAATGTCCTATTCTTTGTAGACAGCACAGCAATACAGGTAGAGATAGATCTGATCTTGAAAAATCTCCAGCTCTGGGATGGATATTCCATAATATTATTTCACTATAGCTAAAAAAATGGTAAGTTCATCAATGTTTGATAAGTATCTGCACTTAAAACCTGTGAGCCTTTTCCCCCCCCAAGTGTCCTAATTACTCCTTTTTATAACTTAAAAAGTGTATGTTGTTAGTTTGCTTTCTTCCATCTTTTAATCAGCATAACAAGCTAAAAGTAGCGTTTAAGTGCTTGACATCTGAATTTTACTTAATAGTACCCTGAAAGTATAATTTCATTTTGCTGGGTTTGCATTTTTCCCTCATACAAGTCACTGAGTACAAGAGAAATAATGTAAAGTGTTTTGTAAGTTCAAAATGCTTCTTTGGCTACTGAAGCTAATGATTAGGAATGGAGAACAGAAGCCATGGAGACAAATAGGTTTAGAAAAATATAATAACCTGTTCATTCTGCAGTAAGCAAGTCAAGCTTTTTAAAATTTGCAAAGTCACGTGAGAGTTACTACGGGCTGTTCATAAGATAGAGTGCCAAAATTTGTTTTAGGATGAAGCTGAAGCCAAGCACTAAGAAAAGGTTTAGAGTCGTTTTTTACACTCACAAACTGGTACCACAAATCTGTTCTGCAAGAGAAGTATTTTCATTTATTAACGGGAAGTGAGAGCAGAAAATGTTTGGTGCCAGATCCTTCCCTTGTTTTTCTTTGGGATGCCAATTTTTAGTGCAGTTCCTGCTTGTTAGGACTAGTCCAAATATATATTTGTGGCATTATCTGCCTAGGCACTTAATGCTTCTTTTCTTCAGTGGAAATACTTTTACTTGAGTTTCTCCCTTAGCTGTGGAAGCTAGTTAGGCTTTGAAGACACTCAGAGTTGGCTTCTGTGCAGTTGTGAGAGAAATGCTGATGCTGGTTTCTTGTCTTACCAGGTATTATTACCCAAATGTCAGAGACCAGCTGGTTGCCAAGGGGGCCTTGCCTTTGTCACGGCTCTGTGCCATGGTGACTCTGCAGCACCGTGAGGAAATAGGGATACAAACTTTTAATCTTCCCCTGGTCCCCCGCACTGATTCCTCACAGGAATTTCATCTGCGCTCTTCAGGTGAGGAAGGCTTGTGGGCTTTCACTCTGTGTGCTGAAACCACAGTTGAGGAGACCTCTGAGCAGCACAGCAGTGTTTGATGGTGTGTTAGATGGTGTTTGGGCAGTGTGTGGGAGCTGTCCCAGGCTGTGCTGGGTGTTTGGAGCTCCTGCAGTGCTGTCCCAGGCTGTGCTGGGTGTTTGGAGCTCCTGCAGCGCTGTCCCAGGCTGTGCTGGGTGTTTGGAGCTGCTGCAGCGCTGTCCCAGGCTGTGCTGGGTGTTTGGAGCTCCTGCAGCGCTGTCCCAGGCTGTGCTGGGTGTTTGGAGCTCCTGCAGCGCTGTCCCAGGCTGTGCTGGGTGTTTGGACCCCTATTCCGGAGCTCGGGCAGCGCTGCTTCGGCGCTTGCAGTGCTGGCGCTGGCCACAGGAGGGCGCCGCCGGGATGGGGGATGCAGTATGCCGGGATATGGGATAAGGGATGCCGGGATACGGCCCCGGAGTTTTCCTGCTGTTCCTCGTGGGCCTGCCTGTAACTCCTGGCTGAAGCGCCGCAGCCTCTTGCACAGGCAAGCTCAGTGGATTAGTGGAATTATCTTCTTAGAAAAATATTCACTGACAGAGTAAGTGTGGTGTTAATAGGTGTAGCTAAATATTGATTCTGTTGGATGTACTTGCATTAAGAGCTGACCCCTTCTTTCCTTCCTCTCTTTCATTTAACCCAGGTTTGCTCGATGTGAGTGTGAGGTACCAACGATCCATGAAAAGAGCAGCAGGAGTAACTGCTCAGGCTGTGTCACTTTCTGTGCAGATACACAGGGCAGCTGGTTTGCAAGCAGCAGCCAGGTAAGGCCTAATTCCAAATGACCATTATTCACTTTAAACAGCTTTATCAGGAGGCAGCAGCCTGAGGCATGAGATTGGAACAAATTCTTACTGGCCAATTTTCCATCTGCAGAGACCAAGATTCAAAGTGGGTTCTGCTCAAAGTGAAAATAACTTTATAAAAACCATCAGCAGTTATTCTGGTCCCTGAAGCTGCAGTACAGGGTGTAGCATGTGTTCTGCAGAAGGATGCAGATTGGAAGGACGTGTTTTCCTACATATCCACATTTTTCTGCACCAAACACTGATATAAAATTTGTCTGCTATAAGATGGTACCTATTTGGGCATTGGTTCCTAGTGTTGCTGATGCTATTTAGAAGCTAGCTGAGGTTGTTTTCTTGCATTTCACTGTGAAAACCTCAATAAGCTAACTAGGGAATGAAACATGTTCCTATTCACCTTAAGGCTTCTGCTTCAAATATGTGGTGTCAGCTGGACATAGTTCCAGGCTATGTGATTTTCAAGAGTTAGGAAATGGCTAGAAGAGAGGGAGTCAGTTCCACAAGAGAAGGATGGCTCCTGTCATTCCAGAGCCATGGTCTGAATCTTTCTCAGTGCTGCTGTGAGCCCCTGATCCATCCTAATTCCAGCAGACCCTGAAAGGTGAGGATCACTGTCATACGGTGCTTGGAGAAGTCAAGGGAATGGAATGACCTCAGATTCCTCATCCTTCAGTTGTATGACCTGAGTAATACCTGGGCCTGGTTTGCTTGTAAATCACTCAGTTTGCTGATTTCACCTCCTTTTGCTGGTCAGGATTGGTCTGTAAAAATAATTTGGCTTGGCCTTTGGCTTCTTTCTGGAGCAGGTTCTCTGGGAAGTTACTGTCCAGTACAGTGTATCCTTAAAGGTGCTGGGTACTTTCTCAAGCACAGATAAGAGCACAGCCACCAGTGATGGACCTCGTGAGTTCCTCTCACCATTTCATATCTGTTCCTAGTGTGTTCAGATGGAGAGAAAATAAAAAATGCTGTGCAGCCAGAACCCACATCCATTTTGATTTAGAACGTTCGCTGTTAGTCCCATCCTTTCAGCTTGGTTTAAAGCGTGTCAGTTCCCAGATTCCTCACACACTGTATGCATTCTCTTCCCCCTCTTTTGTGTCCCGTGTGGAATGAAGAGCTGTGGCACAGAGGAACCCCTCTGTCCAGTACCATGCCGGGCTGGGAGTGAACGCCTACGTGTGCGTGCTGCCGTCCTTCCTGCCGCAGGCGCGGGTGTGCAGCACGCGCGCCGTGCCCGCCTCCTTCTGCCCCGAGTTTGGGCATCACTCCGAGTTCCCCTGTGACCTCATTGTTCAGAAAAGCACTGGAGAGACCTCTTCCCTGGGGGAGCTCTTGCAGTCTGCCAGTATTCTTTTCTCCATCTACCATCAGAGCACCAAGTCAGGTAAGGACAGCAGGTGAGATAGCTAGGATTGAATACTGGTGCAGAAGTCCCCTTAATTTTAGTACAGAAAAAAACCCCAATTTACAGAATAATGGAGTAGTTTGGGTTGGGACTTGCAAACCCCCCCTGCAGTGAGTGGGGCCGTCTTGCAAGGTCAGGTTGCTCAGAGCCCTGTGCAGGGAACTCTGCAGTTGCTAATAGATGTAATTACCTACATTGCCTTTGGCAGAGACTGTTCCCCTTGTGCAAAGAGCTTTTGAGACTCCCAGTGATCAAGATCACCTCTCACCAGCTGTTTTCCAGTCAGTCTCTTCTAAACCTTTCGTACCAGTTCGGTGTATTTACAAAGTGATTTCTTTTCCAGGCACTGACAAATTGGCTGACAGAGCATCTAGAGATTATCTCCTTGGGACAGTCTCAATTCCAACCAGAGACCTGCTGACGAGAAGATCAGGTAACACAGCAGTGCTATGCTGCTGACATTCTGTGCAAATGCTAATGTAATTCCTTAAAACAATTTTCATTCCTCTTTGGGGGTGGGGGGATTGTTTGGTTTTGGGGAGGGTTTCTGGGTTTTTTTAGACCAAAGTTCTTTCAGATGTTTCCCACATGTTCAGTTAAAATCCTGTATTAGGAAAGGCACATCAAGGTTGTAGTTTGAAAATCTGTTTTCAGGGTGTAGGATGTTTAGTGGCTGAATGAATATTCTGGGGCTACTATGAAGAAATTTAACTCCATGCCAGCTAAAAACAGCACCTGAAATCCTTAGGATTTTATTCAGTGCTGTTTATTTTCTAGATAGAAAGTCCAAAAAGGATGTCAAGTGCATGCGTTGTAGTGTTTAGTACAGGAGCAGTGACTGCTTTTCAGATGTCAAAGCTGAAAACAAAAGTCTTAGATAATTAGAAAGTAGTAGAATTAACTCTTTCTTTTTTAAACTATGTGTGAAACATCTCAATGCTCCTTTTGGGTCCCTTCCACTTCAGAATATTCTGTGAAATTTCTGTGAAAAAATTGTTCACATATCTGTCCACTAATGATCTCCTCTAACTAGCACTAGTTTGGGATTATTATACCTTGTAATAATGTTGTTTTTATTATTGCCTTGGTTATTTCTGCTTGAATTTCAGTAAAGTTCTCATTTTCTCCAGCGCCAAATTTTGGGGTTGTTTGTAATGGGAAGAGAGTAGAAAATAAATGAAAACACGTTATTTTATGATTGGATATCCCAGGGATGTCATTTCCTTGTGAAATGGGTGTTGTCAATGAAGTGAAAGTCCTTTGGGACCAGAACTGCTGCTGAGGTTTTTAGAAGGCCAGTAACTTGTTGCATTTTCAGATTAGAAATTATTTAATAAAATTACCAACGAGAAATAAACCCTTGGCACGCTGGCCCTTGGCTGATGCCCAGGGGGGTGACCCATCCTCATCCTCACTGATATTTCTCAAAGCCTGATGGCTTTGGTAGGCCTGATGCCATCTTTCCCCCACAGGTATTTGGGGCTGGTACCCCGTGACCCTCTCGGAAGATGCCGTGCCTCCACACTGCACCAGGCCCCTGCGGGCCGTCGTGGGAGGGCTGGAGCTCTCGGTTGCCTTTGCCCAGCAGGGTGACAGGGAGCGCGTTCTGGAGGCTGCCAGGCTCCTGGGCTGGAGCAGGGAGGAGGCCCAGGAGGACAGCGAGGACGAGAGCGGTGCCTGGGAGCAGGAGGCCGGGGCGGTGGCGGTGACCATCGCCACCCCCCGGGTGTGGCTGCCGCTGCACTGCGTGCTGCTGGCCGGGCAGACACGGCTGCACAGCAGCACCCACTGCTACCTCAGGTACAGGCTGTACAACCAGGGAGCCACCTGCACGTGGCTGAAGCGCCCCAAACTGAGCGACGACGCAGAGAGTGTGACGGTGACCTTCAGGAAACCCAGCAAGGTGACGCTCAGGAGGAGCCGGGGACTGCTGTGGTTCTTCAGAGAGGAGAAATTAGAAATCCAGGTGTGGTGGGCGTATGGCAAGGAGAGTGAGGTGGAAAGACCACTTGACACAGATCGTCTTATTGGGTCTGCCTACGTCAACCTGGCAGCGTTAGCAGAGACGTCGAGGACAACACTGAGTGTCAGTGGTGAGTTCCTAAAACACAGGGCCACATTTCATTCCTCCTTACGGGCAATTTGATATGGCTCCTTCTCTAGGTATGTGAAACAAAATGTTCACAGCTTTGTTTTGTCCTGCACAGAATCCCAGGGTGGTTGGGGTTGGAATGGGTCTCACCCTCTGCCCAGGAGGTGGAGCAGGTGACACAGGTCCATGTGGTTTGGGCTGTCTCCAGAAAGAGAGACTCTAGGCCCTCCCTGGGCAGCTGTTCCAGGGCTCTGTCCCATCCATGGAAAGAAGTTCTTCACACCGAGGTGGAATTTGTGTTTTAGTTTATGGCTTCTGTCATCTTCATGGTACTCACCATTTTTAGATGAGTGGACTGATTGGCTCTTCTTTTAGATACGCACAGGAAAGGGAGGAAGAACAGGAGTTAAAAGAAAATCTTATATGGAGTGTATGCTGTATTCTCCATATATGTGTGTGGAATTATGCAGAGTCACTGTTCCCAGGGCTCTCAGGAAGTTGATGTGCTTTACTCTGAGTTACTGAGGGACAATGAAGGTGTACCCAGTTTGGGGGATTGGTCACAGTTTATAATGTTTCCAAGCTTGTACTTCTGGGTGATAACTCACACAGAAATCACCCTGAAAATCAAGATTGGTTCTGCTGGGCTCATGTGAGCTCTGGCCAGCAGTGAGCTGTGCCGGGTGTTTCCCGAGCTCAGGTTTTCCCTTGGCTCAGGTGCTGGCTGTTTGTGAATTCCCCTGCAGGCGTTTATCCCCTGTTCAGATGCAATGCCGCAGACCTGGCGGGAGCTGCCGTGCGTGTGCACGTCAGCCTTGCTGCTGCTCCTGCCGCTCCTGCCGCGCTGCCCGTGCTGCCCTGTGCCCAGGAGGGCAGCAGCAGTGAGGATGGGGGCTCGGGGGAAACCCCTGGGCCAACCCAGCAGGGTTCTGACAAGCAGCACGTGGATACTGGGAGCTCAGGGATCACCAGTGGCCAGCCACAGGAGGAGGACATGATGTTCCTGGAAAACACAGTTGCTGTCCATATCCTTGTGGAAAGAGCAATGCATCTAAGTTTAAAAGGTAACATCACACACACAACCCTCTTCTTTCTTTCTTGGCTTTCTTTTTCTTTCTTTCTTGTCTTTCTTTTTCTTTCTTTGTTTTCCTCTGAGATCTGTTCCTACTCCAGCAAAGTGGATGGCAGGGATGGATTCTGAATTTGGCTTCATGGTGTTGCAACCCCAGTCACTCTGTAAGTACAGGGAAAGCAGCAGGCTGAACTATTCAGCCTATCTGTGTGAATAAAATCCAAAATATAAGTAACATAATGTTACCTGTTAGAGATGACAGCTGAATTCTGGAATTAAGCATTATTTGAATAGCTGCACTCCAATTTAGGCATTGACTGAATAACTAAACCCCAAGAAGCCCCTATTTCAAAGACTCCTGCAAATTCGCACATAATAAATTTGTAAAACTGGCTCACTATACTTAGCTTTTGTACCCCTGATAACACAACTAAGAGTCAAATGCGAGCCATGATGTAAGGATATGTAATTCTAAAAGATTCTGAGCCCTGCAGATGGATTTTTATAATGATTCTAGAATCTTCTGGAATTCATAGTCTTTGAAAAACTAATGCAACTTCGTTTGTTATTGCAAAAATTTGATGATTTAAAGGAGGTTTCTTTTGAGTGTTGCAGGAATATTTAAGTATTTCTGTCTTTGAGTCCTTATTTTAGGGGATTTTTAGAAGTAACTAATTGAGAGGCAGCTGATCCACTGAAACAAGTACAAGCTGGTTTCAAGAAGGAATTTTATTCTTCATGATTGCCAGACAGGTGGCCCAGCATAGAGTAGCTCAAGCACTGGAATAGGGTCCTCAGGACCTGGGTTTTATTCCCAGCTTTACTTCTGACTTCTTAGATGACCTTGGGGAAATGGTTTTTCTGTTTCTCTCTTGAATATTCCAGTTTGTACTCTGTAAAATGTTTGTGTAATGTTTGCTTCCATTGTAAATATAACACGCTGTCAGCTCCACCAGTAAAAAGGAGTGTTTTATAGATGGTGGATTTCTTTGCTAATTGTGTGGTTGTAATTGCTGAACCACGTGTAGATTTTTTTTTGTTGTTATTAATTTTAAAGATCTGTGTTTGATTCTGTGTCATTTCAGGAAGCCCCTTGACAGAACGTGAGGTCGCAGCCCCCAGTAGCTGTGTGTCGTTTGCTGTGGCTGGGGCAGATGCTGCAGTAACCACTCCAGTGGTAGAAAATACAGACTGCCCAGTCTGGGACTTCCAGCAGCAGGCAAGGTGAGAGAAGGGGATTCACACGGACACTGCCTGGATCTGACAGCCAGGACAGGTGTGAAAAGGACATGGGATTTGGGGTTTTTAGCTCAGACCTGGATATCTGAGTTTAAATTAAAATAGATTAATTGACTGCTCTGAGGAGCCTCAGCAGATCAAGTCATACGTGGCAGTATTCAGGAATTAGCCTGTGTAATCCAATCTTGTGTCTCCTCCAGTGTTTCTAATATCTGGATCCCTTCAAACAACTTAAAAACTGTTCCACATTTAACGCTTCATTTTTCCATTTATTTTCTTTTTTTAATTTCCAGGAATGAACTTCAAACATTACAGCTTTCAGCCATAGCCCCAGTGCTTTGCTGTCACTGTGTTATTGAGTCATGAAATAACCTGTATTTCTGTTCTTCCATGATTTCTTTGTCCTATCTTTTAAATGTACAGCAAGAGTGAGGAGAGGGAAATACTTCTTGAATAAGCAGAAGCCCAAACTGTGTAGAGATGTTAAACTTTGAGACTCAGTAATTTTGGGGTTGGTTTTGTTCCTGCCCCCAGCAGTACAGAAAGAAACTGATTTGTCTAGGTAGATAAAATGGCATTGAAACTTTAGAAGCATTTTACTGCTTTTCCTGCTTTGCATAAAATGTTATGGTTTTTGTTCTTTACAGATTATCCAAAGAGCTTCTCCTGGATCCACAGCAAACCTTGGTCTTCAAAGTGTGGCATAAAGCAGGTAGGGTTAGTAGTGCAGTATTAAGAGGAGTGTGTTTTCTGCATCCCCTCTCTTAGGTTACTTGTATTTCGTGTAAGGAAAATAAATTCTGTTAAGGGAATTGGAGAGTGGAATTGTAATGCTGTCTTTTGCCTTCTACTAGAAGAATGCTAGCGATAAATACCTCTTGATTTCCTGGCCCTTGGCATCCTCCTTTTCCCCATTAATCATTTTACAAGGCTTGGTTCATCCATATTCTCTCTGGTTTTATTTTGATGGTGCTTTAGAGGTTAGATTTTCCTGCTGATAGAAATTCTTGGCTGCTTCCTTCACGTTGCTGCAGGTGGTTGAAATATGGCCAGCCAGCTGTAGCCAAATACTTTTATTTCTTTCTTTTTACATATTGAAGTTCAGCTGTCTGATTTTTGCTTCAAAAATAAACTTCCTGGGTATCCAGAGTACTGTGTGTACACAGTGGTTCTCCTGCCAGTCCCTCTCCTTGCCCTGGGCTTTCACTGTTCTGCAGGGACAGTTAGCTGCAGGTAATCCAGAAAATGTTCCCTGTTGGACAGGATTGTTCTGGACCTCGGGGCAACTTCCAAGCCGTATTTCAAGGGCTGTGTTTTAGCATTCCTGGGAATGATTCATATCAGTGTGTGTGTGCTTTGTGTCCTTCCTCCCCAGAGTCGGAGCGGGTGATAGGATTTGCCTCCGTGGACCTGTCTCCTCTCCTCTCGGGGTTCCAGCTGGTGTGCGGGTGGTACAACATCACCGACTTCAGCGGGCAGTGCCGCGGGCAGATCAAGGTGGCCGTGTCCCCCCTGCAGAGCATAAACAGCCTCAGGGAAGAGAGGCAGGCCAGGGCCCGGAGCCAGCCAGAGAGCTCTTCTGTATGTTCTTCCCTTTCCTCCCTTCTCACACTTAACTGGGGTAATTAATAATCAGCACCCGGGGTTCCTGAGCAGACTCACCCCAAATTCACAGCCCTGTCAGGGACCAGTCTGTGTAAATGCACCAAAAACACCCAATTCCTTAGGAATTCTTCTCCAGGTTTCCATGGTGGCTGCTGGCCAACGCTGGTTACAACACTCCAGCCGAGTCATGAGCATCCTCACTGGCTTCACTTTGTTGTTGCTTTATGGGTGTTTGGGATTTCTTTAGGAAGAATGTTCTGTGCATTTGGATGTCTGGGAGCATGGCATAGTTCTATCTGCTGCTTTGGGTGACAGCTGGTGCTCAAAAACATACAGTAGATTCAACTTTTCATTGGTTAGGAAACCTCTAATTGAGCAGGAATCTGTTTTTCTGGAGCATTTGCTTTTTTTTTTTTTTTTTTTTTTTGGTTTTTCTTTATTCTCCAGACTTCCCAGATATGCTGGGGTGCTTTATAGACATGTAATGCAGCCCTTACCCTACTTGCCATCACTTTACTCTCTGATAGTATGGAGTTAACAAAAGTGTCTGAAATGAAAGTGTTGTGAAATAATGCTTTGGCTCAGTACCAGGAAATCATTTGAAAATTTACAGCTATTTAGAAAGCCTGAGGTTTTGTTAGATCAGATGGATAATACCTTGATTTCTCTTATTTTCTTGCTATGAAAAGTCCATGTACAGTGTTCCTCTTTCCTTTTCATCCTAGGTGAAGGTCAGCTTTCCAGCTTGTCCTAGTAATTCTACAAACCTGTCCAAGCAGATGTTGAATTCCTTGTCGAAGGAAGTCAGCGTTCCTGCTCGAGAGCGGTGAGTCCACAGGCTGACAACCTTTTTGAATATTTTCAGGTTTCAAAAAGACCTCTCCAAAGCCACTTGACTCTACTGGAAAAATTGTACACCCTGTCAAAGTGTGTCCACTGTGTTTGGGCTTAAAAATTAGTGCACATTGCCTTTTGCAGTGAGAGGGAGGTGCAGGAGGCAGCAATCCTGGGACAGGTTCCTTTTCACACAAGCCAGGTGTTCTTTTCCTTCATGGATACTTCCTGATTTGTTTCATTTGCACCTTTGTAAATCAGGATTTAAATGATGCAGTTATTAGAATTGGCAAGTACTTTATCCAGGCCCTGGTAAGGATAAGGATTGTGTCTGTATTTGGTTTTATTTTTAGTAAGTGTAAATTAGGGTGTTCCTGATGCGTCCCCTTGATTTTTGCCTTACCTTCTCTCCATGACCAGTGAATGACAGCTGGTGAAATGCTGCAGTATTGCAAATTACAGGAGTAAGAGTATCAGATATCCTGCAGCAATTCCTGCTTTCTTACCCTTCAAATGAGTGAGAGAGTGTTTTAGCTCATGGTTGGTTTGTTTAGCCTACGGAGATGATCCTTTTCCAATATGTGACTTTGAGGTTTGGAGGGACTGTGGGCCGCCACTGTAGGATCTGAACAAGTGGCTTGGGAGCTGCCAGCAGGTGTGGCAAGCTCCCTACCAGCCCCACCAGTAACTTGACTTTGGTGTAAGTCTGAAACAGCAAATGACATCCTGTGGAGGTCTGAAAGCGCTAGTGTCATCCACCGGTGGCTCTTCAGTGGATTTCAGGACACTGGATGTTCTTAGTGAGCAAACTCCCCGCAGTTAGAGGTTCCCAGCTGGGTTTTGGTGTTAAACACAGGCCTGTTTTCAGCAGGGTCAGCCCCCCCGGCCCGCACACACCTCGGCACGAAGAGCACGTGCGGAATGTGCGCAGATTCCACGAGTCCCTGCAGCAGGCGGAGGGAAACGCGCGCCGGGCGGCCGGGCTGGACACGGCCTCACACGCGGCCGGGCTGGACATGGCACCGCCGGCCCCACGCACAGCCAGGCTGGACACGGCCCCACGCACGGCCAGGCTGGACACGGCACCGCCGGCCCCACACACGGCCAGGCTGGACACGGCCTCACATACAGCCAGGCTGGACACGGCACCGCCGGCCTCACGCGTGGCCCTCCTCACCGCTCTCAGGTAAGGCAGGGCTGGGGCTGGCAGGGCAGGGCCAGGCCCTGGGTTAGCAGGGAGCAGCTCAGAAGTGACGGATCCAGTTCTGAGGAAAGGAGGGCCAACCAGCGCCATAACCGATGGAGGGATTCTGGTGTCATTTACAGCGGGTTGAGGCAGAAATCAGGGACTGGATGGGGAGCTCCACAGCAGGACTGAAATGCTGTAGCAGCGTGGTGAACTGTCGAAGGGGAACAGCAGCAGCAGTGTTTCCAGATCTGGAGGGAATGCTTGGCTTTATCCGTCCTGGTACTGCTGTCACAGGACAGTGCTATGAGGCCGATAGTCCCTTCAGTTGACTCCCACAGGCACAGGGACAAGCCTGGAAGCATTTCTGGGGTGCATGGGGCAGTATATCTTTCCCATCAGGATGTTTTTCTTCTTGCTAGAAGCACTGTTCTCTTGACTAGATTCTAGGTTTAAATGAGGTATAAATTCAGAGGAATAGCATTTATAATCTGTAGGAAGATAGGAATGAAAGAAACCTCCTGAGATGTTTCATCCCTTCCCATGCTACCATTAGCAATGTGTCAGATTCCCTAGATATTAAACACATAGAAATCCTCAGATTTTTATCAAGCTCAGCCATAAGTCAAGTAATATCCTTGGCTTTATGACTTTTATTGGGAACAGCCTCTTAAATCCAACTCCTTTGATTAATTTTAGAACTACCTCTTTTTTAGCTTCCAGCCTAAGTTTCACAGCCAAATCAGGATTTGTTCTGAAGTGTTATCCTCTTGCTTAGAGCAACCTCAACACTTGCCTTTCACTGCTTTTCAATAAAAACCTTTAATCTTTTATTTTCATATTGTTGACTAGAGTGATCCAACTTAAACCCAACTGCCACAGGCTTGTTTTCCCCCTCTTACCAAATTTCTTACCCCTGCTTGCAGAAAAAACCTGAGCGAGCTGGATGAGGTTCAAAGATACTTCACTGAGAAGCTGACCAGGTCTTTTCCTGACTTCAGCACTTCCACACCAAGCCATGAGGAGTGGGAGAGGGACCATCAGGGCTCGATGAGCAGAGAAGAGAATCCCAAAGGCTGCCATCTTTTGGAAAAATCCAGTCAGTTGGTGTCTCAGGTCAGCAGCCTAATCAATGGTAAGTTGTTGCTGTGAGTAGCAAAATGACAAGGAAATCAAATCCCTGGGGATGCTTTTAAAAAACTTACCAGAGCTGAGAATAAACTGGAGCCCAGAGCTACAGTTGCTGCCAGTTGGAAAGTTATTCTATGCTTTTTCTGCCCATGGCTTCCTACAGGGAAGCAGCATTTCCAAGAGATGGAGTTGAAAGGCACATCCCTATTATGCCAGAATTTGCCATTCTTGCATCACCATCTTGATCTTCTCTTTTTTTCCCCCTCTTTATTCTCAAAGGTTTTGCTCTTTTTATTTTCTTTCTCATCCTTAGCAATTGTCTTTTTTTTTTTTACATGCCTTCCTCTACAATCTGTTCCAGACTCTTCCTTCTCCTTTTCTAAATGTTCCCCACCATTCCCTTGGAGCAGGACTTGCCTTAAAATAGTTGGCCACTTTACCTAATTCTGGTGAACTCAATTCTCAGAGGATGCAAGCAGTGAATAGGATCTGCTCACTGGGAAGCAAAATAAGTGATTGTGGCTTTTTAAAGAATTTATAAAATTTCCCATTAATTTCATCCTTAATGCTTCTGGTTTTTCCTTAGCTTTTCTGTTTTCCTGGCCTTGTCAGTGGGAAACAGAGCTGTGAGCTGATGCTCACATCAGCAGTGTTTGCAAAGCTGTGCATGCTTAGCTCCCAGCCATCCCTTAAATCTAGGACTTTCTGCCAAAAACCCACATAAATCAGATTTAAGCTGAATTGTTGCTCCCTGCATTTACTGATGCTGTTTTTTGTTAACCAGACTTGCAGAGTGTAACTGAAAATAGCAGAGAAGCTTCTAATGTGCATCAAGACAGCAGCAGGAGGCTGGCAGCTGTGGATGTGCCCAGCTGGAGGGAGGAGGGAGCCAGCCCTGAGGGGCAGCTGGAGCCGGATGCCGCCGGCGTTTGGAGGGACGCGCGCCCTGCTGGGAGAGCTGTGTTTGAGAGACACATGTTGCACCAACTGCTGGGCCCCCTTGTCCCTGAGGATGGGGATCCAGAGGGTTACATCCAGGAAAATGAAGGTGCTTTTGCCATCCAGCCACACAGTGACGAGGAATATGAAGAAGATGTCATAGAACCACGAACGCTCAATGAAATAACGACCGGAACAGACAGGACGAGCCCCTGGTCCAGCGTGGTCTCTGAAGCAGGGCAGGGGGCTGAGCAGCAGCCTCTAGAGCCCAGGCCTGAGGACCAGCACTCCAGAGATGGAGATTGTTTCCAAAGAGGGGACAGCAGCACCTTGTCCAGCATCTTGCAGAGGGACAGCCAGAGCGTGCTCAGCACCCTGAGCCCGCCCAGGAGCCCCCACGCAGGTGGGACCCGTCCCTGGGGAGCAGCAGGAGACTCCCAGAGCTTCAGCAGCAGCGCAGGAACAGTGAGGAGGGAGCCGCCTCTGCCCGCCGGGCAGAGCCTCTGCAGCAGAGCACTGAGCACTGAACCCACAAAGAAAAGTGTGGAGCTCCATGCAGGCCCCAGGGAGCTGCTGCTCTGCCCAGGAGACACGGGTTTGACCAATCAAAAAACTACTGAGACAGAGGAGAGGGAGGATGCTGAGGTTGTAGATGAAGGTCATCGAGGCAGGGAAGGAAGTGGTTCTGATGAGAACTGTGTTCACAGTGTATCAGCCCAAGCTGGCTCCGAGAGGGACAGTGAGAGCTTCCCTGATGACAGCAGTGAGGACCCTGTGGAAGGCTCAGAAAACCCCATCAAACCAAAAATCACTTTGTATCCTTTACTCTTTTCTTAAACACTCCTTGCGCTCTTTTGCTTAGTCACAATCTCCCTAACCTTAGGACAGAAAATTTTGATATATGAAGCTCTTCCCTGGGAAATGAATCCAGAACTGGTGATCTGGGAGGATGTTGGAGCACCCCATTACATGGTTTCACACACAGTAGAGATGACTTTCTTGAAACTTGCAGCCAATACATTTTGTGATTTGTGAGAGTCACTTCATTTTGGGTAGTTCCGACATGTCTTTGTGCATTTTCTCTCTGTGTTTTTTTCCCCCCATATGTTAGAGCTGTTTCTCCTGTATTATAAGAAACATGCTTTATTTTACTTTTGAAATACTTCCTAATGATTCTTGCACAAATTACTGATCTTGGATTGAGTATTGGAATTTCTGCAGGGTGAAGTACTCTACAAATTTGTGAGGTGCTGTTTTAAAGCAAGTCAGTGTCCCATGCTCTGCGAACCCAGGGGAGAGAACCAAGTGTTCAGAACAATGGAATATTGATTAAAACAAATGGAATTTACTATTTGGGATCTGCTAACAGCTGAGGCTTTTTCCACCTCTGGACCTCTGTGCAACTGTATGCTGCCAAAGGTTATTCCTTAACAGTTCTGCTCAGATCTGATCCTGTTGTTGTTCCCAACTTCTTCCTTCCACCCCAGGAGATGGAAGCCTCCATGAGACTGCTCAGCACTTCTTCTCATCCTTCCACGTCTCCAAAAGTAAGTATGGGATGTCCTTTTCTTTATTGTCCAACTTAGTCCATTCCTTAAAGCAGGAACAGCACTTCTCCCTTCGTTTGCCTGCCAGCACTCAACTTGGATGTGATGGCTTCCAGATCATGTCAAGGGGAATCTTCCCCACAGCTCTTCTCTCCATGAGGATGAGGGTGGTTTCTCACATCCATGGCTGTGTTGTCTGTGATCCCGATGCCTTTGTTTCAACTAGTTATTCAGAAAATGCTACTCCATCAGGGTCAGTGGGAGTGGAGTTCTCACTCCACACTTCTTTGCGCTTTAGTGTGAGGTGACGTGCCTAATTCTGAGGCGTTCTAACTTGTAATTATGCGTTGTAATTATGGCTTCCATTTATCTCTTAGATCAGGATGAGGGAAATGAGGGAGTTGGCAGCAGGAGGGGGTTCGTGGAGAGGTATCTTGTGATGGTTCTGTGACCCAGGGAGTAGTAGAATAACTTGGATGATGGTTCCTCCTGCACCAAAGCTGTGGATTGCTGAGGTTTTGCTTTTTTCATGGTCATGAAGGTGTATTTATTGCAAGAGGTTTGTGGCTTAGTTATCTCAACATGTACATATTTATCTTATTTTCAGTTCATGAAGAGGAGTTCTGAAAAAAAAGAGAGAATTACTTTTTACAGACAGATAGTGATGGGATAAGGGGAAACAGTTTTAAACTAAAAGAGGGGAGGTATAGATTAGATATTGGGAAGAAATTTTTCCCTGTGAGGGTGGGAAGGCCCTGGCACAGGGTGCCCAGAGAAGCTGTGGCTGCTCCATCCCTGAAAATGTTCCAGGGGAAGTTGAATGGAGCTTGGAGCCACCTGGTCTGGCGGAAAATGTCCCTACCTGTGGCAGGGGTTGAAATGGGATAAGCTTTAAGGTCCTTTCCCACTCAAACCATTCTGGAATTCCATGATCCTTTTCCAGCCCCAGCTCAGCTGTGGCTGTTGATGTGGATCTGGGTGTGCAGCAGCAGCTGGGCTGTTTGTTTACCTCTCCCAGATAAGGTGATGCCTTTGTTCCTCTGCCTAGGACCTGCAAAACAAACACTTCAAGGAACGTGTGTGTCCCTGGGAACAGCTTGCCTGAATCAAAGCAGACTCAGACAGGCTCTAATAGCTCTGCAGTCATAGAAACCTGCAGTTTAATACTAATACCAGCTTTACTTGAATCCCCTCTCTGCAGCTCTGAGCTGAGTGGCTGGAACTACAGCCCTGCAAATTACTACTAAGTAGGTAAAATGTTAGCACGGCACTATTTGGATATTTTGATCTTAAAGGACTTAATTTGAGGATTAGCTGGCACTAATCCTTTGCTGCAGCACCTGTAGTGTGTGCTGAGACAGGGTTTGGTTGTGCCCTGTGCATCAAATTCTCTCTGTGAAGAACCAGATTTTCACTGCTACCAATAAATAGAGTTTAAAAAAAATGCTTCCTCATAGTTTTGGTTTTAATTGGCCTTTGGAACATCGGCTTCTAAATCTGGAGTTGGTTTGGTTCTGCACAGGTCAGCAAACAGCAAGCGTGACAGCAAGGCTGAAATCTGAGCTGTCCTCTGGACATCACCAGAGCCCTGCCTCACTTGGCAGCTGGCAAATGTCTCTCCTGGCCTTCCTAGAGTTCCTGCCACCTCTCCCTGGCTTGTCTGACTCCCTGCTTTCCCCTCTTCCTTCCTGGAATGACAAAGCAGTGGAGGGGCGTGGAGCTGGGCAGTCACAGCAAAGGAGCTGGTAGCATTGGAGACAGAAATGCTCCTGCATTTCTCCTGCTGTGAGAACATGGGGTCCTGAGGAGGTGCTGCCGCAGTTCAGGCCCAGTGTGGATGATGTGTCCACCTTCAGGTATCAGACTTTTGTAGAGCCTCACAAAACCTCTTTGTTTTTTACTTTTTCTCCATTACATCAAACGAATGCTTCCCATTCTTGAGGTCCTTCCCAGCTCTTGTCTTGCACGCTGCTCACCTGCTCTGAGTGGGGCTAGAGGATAGGTTTGAAAAATCAGAGTGTTAATAAACTTTTACATAAAATGCCAGAATCCCAGAATGGTTTGGGTGGTAAAGAACCTCTTTACCACCCAAAGATCCTCTTGTTCTACCCCCCGCCATGAGCAGGGACACCTTCCACTATCCCAGGCTGCTCCAAGCCCTGTCCAGCCTGGCCTTGGGCACTGCCAGGGATCCAGGGGCAGCCACAGCTTCTCTGGGCACCCTGTGCCGGGGCCTGGCCACCCTCACAGGCAACAATTCCTGCCCAATCTCCCATCTAGCCCTGCCCTCATATTTGTGTATACATAGACTTACCTTCAGTGTGGATTAGAAATAACACAGCCTTGGGCAGATTCACAACAACAGGCTTTATATTTTCCAAAAGTGCTAATGACAGCAGCAGCCAAAACATCCTTTCTTGGTTGTGTTGTTTCTTTGTGATCTCCTGGATCTCCCTGATGTCCTGCCTGGAAAGCAGGAGTAGGTGCAAGGCCACTGCCGGGGTGGGTTGCACTGTTAACACGGATGTGTGTGCCCTCCATCCCTCTGCACAAACAAAGCTGCCAGCAAACTCGCTGAGCCACAGTGCTGAAACAGCCTCTGCCTCCAAGACTGGAGTTTTCTGACCTTGGAAGAGGCCCCACCATGACCTGTAACGTGCTCCTGAGTCTGCTTTAGTCCAGGCCCTGGCACACAGGCACTGAGTAATCCTCGGCCGGTGTCAGTGTCACTGCCATTCCTATTAAAAGAGGAGTGACGCGTGATCCTCAGTGCACGAGTCCCCTTTCCTCCTGCATCTTCCCCATGGACCATGTGTGCTCCTGGCTGAGCACCAGACACTTGGAGTCTGAGAGACAGAGAGGGAGAAACCTGGGCTGGGCACTGACCTGAGTGTGTTCCAGGGGTGAGGAATGGCGTAAATACGACATTTCAGATGTGTGCTCTGGAAACTATGCAGGGGGATAAAGCTGGCAATAGAAACAGCCTGTGAGATAGATCAAAGGAAGGTTGGATGTCCAAAAAAGAACAAGGGAGCTGGGGAAGGGTCTGGAGCACCAGGAGAGACTGAGGAGCTGGGCAGGGGTCTCAGCCTGGAGAAAAGGAGGCTCAGGGGGACCTTGTGGTTCTGCACAGCTCCTGACAGGAGGGGACAGCCGGGGGGGTCGGGCTCTGCTCCCAGGGAACAGGGACAGGGTAAGAGGGAACAGCCTCAAGCTGTACTAGAGGAGGTTCTGGTTGGATATTAGGGAAAATTTCTTCCCCCAAAAAGTTGTCCAGCCCTGGCACAGCTGCCCAGGGCAGTGATGAGTCCCCATCCCTGGAGGGATTTAAAGCTGTGTGGACATGGCACAGGGGGACATGGGATAATGGTGGCCTTGGCAGTGCTGAGGGAACAGTTGGGCTCCATGATCTTAATGTCTTCTCCAACCTCAGTAATTCCATGATTCTATGCTCCTGGTCATCTGTCTGAGCTGGGAGTGTTAATGGTGCTTTTAAACCTCACTCATTTTGAGGGTACACACCTGTACATGTAAAATAGCAGCAAGAGCTGGTGTTAAACCTTTGCCACAGCTGGAAGTTCATTTGCAGGAGGGCCATTAGGATAGCTACACACATCTTAACACCGCCTCATCCTGCACACTGGGCAATGGCAGGAAAATGGGAAGAGGTGTATTTTAGCTGCTCATCTCTGGAACAACATGCCACTGGTGTGTTTTCCAAGCACAGCTGCTTTCCTGACTTTGGGAGCAAACAGGCTGCTCTCCTTCATCAGCCTCGGTGACATCAAATAGCATCACGCACCTGCTCTTGTGTTGTGGCTTTGGAGTACAGAGCATTTTAGGGGTATTTGATGTTAGGAAGGAATTACTGACTAAGGGTGGCAGGTCCTGGCACAGGGTGCCCAGAGCAGCTGTGGCTGCCCCTGGGTCCCTGGAAGTGCTCAAGGCCAGGTTGGACAGGGCTTGGAGCAGCCTGGGACAGTGGAAGGTGTCCCTGCCCATGGCAGGGATGGCACTGGATGGGCTTTAAGGTCCTTTCCTACCCAAACCATTCTGGGATTCTATTCCTTACACCGAAAATGGGAGGTGCTGGCTCTCCATCTCTGGCTGTGCAGGGCACATGGGGAAGGGGAGCTCTGGGAGGCAGGAAATGCAGTTTCAGGCACCTTTGAACTAGGGTTAATTGGCAGACTAGGGGAAATTCCTGGAGAGATGCTTTCAGATGCTATGCAGAACTCAGAGATCAGCACAGAGCCCCTCTCCAGCCACTCCTGACCTTTTGGCTGTTCCTTGCACAGATGGGCAGAAAACAGCGTGGGAAGAATGTCCTGGTCTCTGGACAGTCCCATCCAAGGGAGGTGTTTTGCCCAGCAAGCAGCTCTCTCTGCTAGTTTTTAAGCTTCTACTGAGGCTAGGTCTGCATTTAATCTCTCTTGGCTCCATACATTTTGGCTTAGGAAATTCATCCTGGAGAAGTGTTAAGAAGAAAGAAGAACAAAGCAAAGATTCTCCTAATTATCCATGTCTGTTATTTCAGTGTGATAAAAACGGGAAGTGTTGTAAAGTATTTTACCTGCAGGCTGTCCCCCGAGCCTGTAATGGACAGGTTAGCAAACACAAGGACTTGCTCCTAAAAAAGCCCTTTCCCTTTCCAAACAGGGCATATCAAAGTGCACCAAAGCAGGCTCCTGGTGCTGTTTCTCTTGGGAGGGAGCTGGTCACCTCAGGAGACCTTTCCCGAGGCTCAGAGAAGCAGCCCAGTGATGTGGGTGAAAGGCCAGGGTGGTGGATCAGTTTTCCAAAAGACCTTCCTGGCCCCTCAGCTTCCTCCCCTGAAGGCTCCCGGAGCAGGATCGCTTTTCTCAGTGCTTCCCAGGCACAGCCCAGCTCTAAACCACTTGGGTAGAAATGTGTTTCTTTGTATGCTGAAATGACACATCTTCTGGTGCTGCTGGAACATCAGGGACAGAGCCAGGCTGCTGCAAAGCACACAGGAGATGACACTGCTTAAACGAGGGCTTTTCCTCTCATGGGCTGCTGCTCTGGGGTGCCCATCCTGTTTCTTGTGGAATCACAGTGATGGTTTGGGCTGGGAGGGACCTTAAAGCTTATCCAGCTTCACCCCCCTGCCATGGCTTCCACTCGACCAGATTGCTCTAAAGTGCATCCAACCTGGCCTTGGGCACTTCCAGAGATCCAGGGGCAGCCACAGCTTCTCTGGGCACCCTGTGCCAGGGCCTCAGCACCCTCATCCAATATCTAATCTAAATCTCTCCTCTTTTAATTTAAACCTATTCCCTGCCTTGTCCTGCCAGAAGGCTTGAGATTTGTTGTGACAGAGCACTGCCTCTCCTCTGTGAGGAGATTTGGTCTTCAGGGTTCTGCAAATTCTAAAGTAAAATAATAACTGAAAGCCAAATGCAGTCAGGTCCCAGTGACTACAGCACTGCTGTTCTTTGGCTTCATCCAGGGAGACTTTGGCTGAGGGTGGATGCTCACGTGTTCAGAGGTCACACACCAGAGCCCCATTCCAGGGTTCAGATCGTTCTCTTCTCCCTGGGATGTTTTTTCCTGTGCATTGGACTGGTCACTGTCTGCACAGCCCTGTGGTTTGCCACGACATGAGTGCGAGCTCTGGGCAGAGCTCTCACCCCTGCTCCCTTCTCTCCCCAGAGCAGGAGTGGAGCAGTGCCCGCAGGAATCCCCTACCGCAGGGGGAGCCGGCCCAGGCCCAGCCCCGAGCTCTCGGAAGAGGAAGCCAAAAGAATCGCCAGGATCTTCTCTGCCCAGCTCTCCAAGAAGGAATAGTGCTGGCCAGAGACCGCCCGCAGCAGAGCTTCCTAACCATGGCCCAGTGCACTGGCAAAGGCTGAGCCCTCCAGAAAAGGGGAGGCGAAGGCCACAGCTTCCAGGCTCTGTTTCTAGGTTGTCTAATTGGTTAGTTAATTGAAGTCCTGTGTTTAGAAGGGCTTAAACTGTGTGGTCACCCACAGGGAGCTGCCTCTTGGTGGGGCAGGTCCCCAGTGAGATGCACTCCTGTGGGTAACCCATGGCCTGCAATCTGTTCCCCAAGTAGTCCAGTTTTAGGATGTATTGCTGTGAAATGGCCCTTTCAAAAATAGTTGGTGGGCAACACAATTCTCTGTTCCCACAGGTGCCCAAAGTGCTTGTGTGAACACAGGCCAAGGGCACTGTAAAATCTGATGGGTGTACAAAAGAGGGTGACTAGAAAGATGAGACTTTTATATTTATATTTAAATTATTTTTGTACACCTTTCAGAGAACAGACTTTGATGCCAACAGAGCTCAGTTATTTTTGTACTGCTCTTTCCGTGTTTGTCTCAATAAAATTCCCCTGGTTTCTTGTCAGCCTGTGCAAAGTGTCCCTGGGCCAGGGCAGGAATCTTTCCTCCACAGGGGTCTGGAGTCTCTCCCACATGAGCTTCCAAGTCAGAGAAATGCTGCTGGAAGCTGGGGTGGCCTGGAGCACATGGAAAGGTCACTACTTTGCCAAGGAGTTGAATATCACCGTGCAGCACAGCCCCAGGTGGGATGAGTCACTTCCAATCCAAGCTGCTTTTCAAACTGTGCATGGAATTCAGGGTTTCAGCAGCCAAAGGATCAGCATCCCTTTTTTCTCCCACTTCTGCAGTGTTGTTTATCCCAGGGGACACCCTGAATGCGTAATTCACTGCTGGCACAACTTGCCCTGTTCTTGTGGCCCTTCTCCCTGCCCTTGCTGGGTCAGGGTGGGAGGTAAAGGCACCCAGTGTCCCCTGGATGGACAGGGGTGACGTGCAGCCTGCTTTCTCCTGGTGGCATCCCCAAAAAACCTCGGGCAGTCTGCCAGCTGGGCTGGGATCAGTGACAGAGGAGGTCACAGCATTGATTCCTGAGCTGTGTCTTGGGCATGAGGTAAACAGCTTCTTCCTCTCAGGTTTAGGTCAGCATGGAGGGGGGCAGGAAAACAAGGCAGGAGCCAGCTGGAGAGGGGTGCTGGTCCCAGGCAGCTTTTGTCTGGAACCCAAGGGATGGGGCAAAGGTGGCTTCAGGGGGTCAGGACCCCTCACAGGCCCTCTTGAAGAAGGCAAGCTCAGGTGCGAGTGCGGAGGCTCGCAGCACATCCTGAGGGCCCTTTCTGCATGTGGGGCTAACGAGCACCAAGGGTTAAACGCACAGAGTTTTTAAAAAATGGAGAAAAAGGGGCATTTCTTCGCTCCGTCTTAGCCTCCAGCCTCTTGTCCTGAGCCCAGTCCCTCCTGCCAGCCTCAGACCCACTGCCTGGCCACACTCTGCAGGGCGTCCTGGGTTTGATGGTGGATTTCGTTCCAAGGTCCTCAGCCAGCCCCTGCTCCACGTGGGCTCAGGGAACACGTCCCAGCGTGCAGAGGCAATCCTGCTGGGAGCTCGGAGCTGGCTAGGATGGATTGTGGCTCGTAGTCTGTGTTGGGCAATGGGATCCAAGCTGCCCTGCACAAGGAGCTCAGTGCTGCACTGCCTCCAAACCACTTGCTTGTGAAGCCTTGGGGCGAGGGTTTTCTGCAGCTCGTCCTTCCCTGAGTGGTTTTAGGGTAAAAAATTCCTCCCCAGTCCAATGCAGGGGGTCTGGGCACGACCCCCCTCCCCTTGGCTGAGCCCGTGAGGGGGGCAGAGGGCTGAAGCAGCCACCTCATCCCAGGTGCCAGGTGACCCAGTTCCATCAACTGAAATGCCACCGGGGGAACACTGTTTTCCTGTCACCCGAGCCTGCTGCTGGAATGTCCTCCCGGGTGCTATATAAGGATGGGGCCAGGGGACGGCCCTCAGGGCACTGCCTGTGCAAGGCAGGAGCTGGAACACTGTGCCGAGGTCCCTACGGTGAGACCATGGAGGGCCATGGCTCCGGGCAGGTCACCCTGGGGGGGATGATCTCACCCAGCAACCCCTGTTAAGGCTGGGGTGGGATTGGGAAGGGTGGGCATTAATGATCCCATGCTGAGCAAGCTCTGCGCCTCAGTTTGCCTGGGATAGAAGGGAGGAGACAGAGCAGGATATGATTTTTGGGATTGACTGAAGCCATCAAGAGCCACCACGGCATGTCATCACCTCGGTCGCCGAGTAGGACACCCACGGGAAGCCCTGTTCTGATGGCCCCTCCTGGCTCCCCCACAAACCGCTCCTCTCCTTCCAGCCCCTCAGCCACCATGGTGGGCCTGAAGCCCCCAGAGGTGCCCCCGACGGCCGCCATGAAGTTTGTCAGTGCGGGGATGGCCGGCTGCGTCGCTGACCTGTGCACTTTTCCCCTGGACACTGCCAAAGTGCGGCTACAGGTACGATCCGCCGGTCCCCAAAGCCTCGCGGGCCAAGGGAGCGCCTGGGGACGTGGGACGCTCCGTGCCACCTCTGCCGCACTGCTGGTGGCGCCTGGGGAGGAAGGGAAGGTGGGGTGATACAGTTGGCACCCCACAGATCCAGGGCGAGGTGAGGACCCCCCGGACCGTCAGCTCCGTGGAGTACCGGGGTGTTCTGGGGACGCTGAGCACCATGGTGAGGACAGAGGGAGCCCGTAGTCTCTACAGTGGGCTGGCAGCCGGGCTGCAGCGCCAGATGAGCTTCGCCTCCATCCGCATCGGGCTGTACGACTCTGTGAAGCAGCTCTACACCCCCAAGGGGGCTGAGAGTGAGTGTCCCGGCAGTCCGGAGTTCCCTGCGCACCCCCTTCCTGAGGCACAGCCCTCTCCCAGAGAGAAACTCACCCTGGGGGGCACAGCCCCCTGCGATGGCCCTCTGTGAAGCACCACAGACCACTTGCCCTGGGGTCCCTGCAGCGCTAGGAGTCCCTGCAGGGCTGGGGGTCCCAATGCCTGCCCTTTCCAGACACAGGCATGGCCACGCGACTCCTGGCTGGCTGCACCACGGGGGCTGTGGCCGTGGCCTGTGCCCAGCCCACCGACGTGGTCAAGGTGCGGTTCCAGGCCAGCGGGGCCCAGTCCGACAGTGCCCGGCGGTACAGCGGCACGGTGGACGCCTATCGCACCATCGCCAGGGAGGAGGGCATCCGCGGACTCTGGAGAGGTAGGAAGGGACAGGGACGGGCAGGGGAACGGGGCGGGGGAGAATAGAAACGGAAATGGAAATGGTCATGACGAAGGGAAGAAGGATGGGGACAGCAGGCCTGGGGCACCTGCCCAGGAGGCTCCAGGAGCAGCATTCCCAATGCCACTACCCTCCTGCCCAGGAACGCTGCCCAACATCGCCCGCAATGCCATCATCAACTGTGGGGAGCTTGTCACCTACGACCTCCTCAAGGATGCGCTGCTGCGGGCACAGCTCATGACAGGTGAGGGCGGCGCAGGGGGACGTGGCCAGGTGCCCTCCCTGTCCCTGCAACATCTAACCCCGGCTCTTCCCCACCACTAGACAATGTCCCGTGCCACTTTGTGGCTGCCTTTGGCGCCGGGTTCTGTGCCACAGTGGTGGCATCACCGGTGGACGTGGTGAAGACGCGGTACATGAACGCCAGGCCCGGGCAGTACCGCAGTGCCCTGAGCTGCCTCCTGGCCCTGCTCGTGCAGGACGGCCCCGCCGGCCTCTACAAGGGGTGAGTTGGGCACCTGCAACCCCACTGCGATGCCCGCATGGACCCACGGCACACAGCCGCAAATATCCCAACCCTATGTGGGGCTCTGGGGACGGGAATGTCCCCAGCACGTCCCCTTCAGCGCCACTTTTGCCGGCACAGCTTCGTTCCGTCCTTCCTTCGGCTGGGCTCCTGGAACGTGGTGATGTTTGTGTCCTACGAGCAGCTGCAGCGTGCCATGGCGCTGGCGCGGCCGGCCCTGGCCTGAGCCCTGCGGCGCCTCTCGCCGGCCCATCGAGGCTCAGCATCAATTATATTAATTGGCAAAGTGCCAGGGAGCGGCGAGGCCACGCGCCTGGGGAGACACCGACGAGACAGAGCAAGATGGGACACTGTTGGAGGAGAAACGTGGGAGAACGGAGGGTTTCAGGGAAGAGATTTAAGGGATGAAGGAAAAAACGTTTGTTGGCTTTCCAGCCGGGAAGAACAGCACTTCCCAAGGGCAGTGGTGTGGGCAGGCGGGACCAAGCTGAGGGCCAGGGAATTCCCGGTATTCCTTACTGGCGCTTCCAATAAATTGCCCCTATGGGGTCTGATCACAGCGTGGATCAGGGTCTCTTCACCTTTCTGGGGTGTTTGGGGTCATTGTCCCAGCTCTACATGTGACACCAGTCAAGCTGACATTCTCTATCGTTTTTGGTGCACTGAACAATTTCCCATTGATCTCTAATCATTCAGGTCTGTCACAATCACAGCAGCCCCACCTTTTGCCCTGCCAAGGCACCAGTTCCTTGACCCACGACAATCACTCTAAAGCCTCAAATGGTCCCTTTTTAGGACAGTTAAAATGTACATCCTAAGCGGGAGAGAACACAGAATTCCCTTTCCCTGTTTTTCAAGTATAAGACAGCTGGGAACTGCCATCTTCTCATGGGTAACTGGCAGGAACGAGATTTCCTCTGTTATCACTCCATCTGAAGCATCCTCACTTGTCACAGTGTCGTGGTTTAATGAAATTTGGTTTTAGTTGGGGCAGGGGGGCAAGTTACACGGACGTTCAGTTCTTTTTGAGGGATTCCCATCAGAAAATCGATTGCTGTTATCAGAAGCGAATTCCCAAGGTGGTTTTTACTTCCTGGAAACGGCAGGAATGACCAATGGCAGCTGCTGCCACAGGAAGAGGTGGAGCTGTGGGCGGTACCCGCGGGGGCTGCGGCATCGTCTGTGCCCGCCAGAGCGCAGCCCGCGGCGCAGGACGCGCGGCCGCTCCCTTCGGGAGCGCTGTTCCTGCCGTGCCAGCGGCAAATCCCCTTGGCTCGGGCAGCGCCGCCGGGAAGGAGCGAGCGGTGCCCCCAGGTGAGCGGCCGGAGGGGAGAGGGGGCTGCGCAGCGCTCACCTGGGCCGGGTGGGATCCGCGCGGGGACGTGTGTCCTTTCGGCACTGATAGGGGGGACCCAGCTGCTGTGTAGGGCCAGTTTGTCCCGGGACTTGAGGCTCTCTGGGGCCATATTTCATGGAACAAAGCTCGTGCCGCGTTCCCAGCTGCGAGGACATTTTCTGGCATGGACTGAGCTCCGTTTTGCGGGAAGCACCGGGATGGGTGTCCCTGTGCCCACCCCCACGGGGCGCAGAGAGAAGCTGCTCCTGTGGCTACGGCCGAGGGACAGTGGGAAGAACGGAACAGCCCTGGTGGAAATCGATGGAAAAACAAGTTTTGTTTGGTTTTGGACTTGGCGTTTTCCCCCGACCCCACCTGATCTGTGTTTTCTGCCTCGGGAAACAGGAAGAGGAGACAGAAGGGGGAATGGGGACAAAGACAATTCGTTCCCCCAAAAGGGATGAGTTTCTTTCTATTTCTTTCCTGACCCTCCCGGAATGGTTTGGGTCTCAGGAGGCACCTGGGAGCCTCCTTTTGTGTCTCGGGTGGAGCCGTGCCTATAAAAGGGTACAGCATGGAGCGGGGGTGGCAGAGGAGCAGTGCTTGGGACCGGTGATGCCGCGGAGGTTTGCATGTGGAAGCGGCCATCAATTTCCTGATGGGAGAACTGGAAAGAGAACCGAGAGTCGGTGAGAAATGAGAAAACACCGCAGCTGGAGTGCTGGGAATGGAGAGTCTGCAGTGTCTGTTGTCTGGTGAGTCTCCTGATATCCCATTCTAATGCTGTGCTGGCACCAAGTCACCTTTCACGTTCCAAGTTTTACTTTCCTGTCAAAAAGCCTTGGGCATACTCAGGAATGCAGCATGGGATGTTTGACCTCTGAAATGAGTCCTGTTTGGTATAAAATACCCATTTTTCAGTGGTTCCCGGTTTTTCAGACCTTGGAGGAGTGTGAGGCTGACTAGTCAGGCTGGTGCCTGAGAAGGGGAGGCTGTTGTGGGTCCCAGCAGTACTTCCAGGGCTGCTGCTGGGGCATGATGCAGAATCCCAGGGATCTTCCTGCTGGGCAAATGTGGGAGGGAGTGGAACAGCAAGTGCCAAAGCTGGGTTTTGCTCCTTAAATCCCAGAACACCTGGGTTTAAATTGCATCAGCCAGAGGAGGGAATGAACCCTGGTGCCAGCCATGCTGGGGGCATTGGACAGTCTTACCATCTTGTCTGTTACCATTTGCATTGTGTGATTCTCCCTTGACCAGACAAGGCAGAAAAGGAAGCAGCAGGGGGAGCTCATTTTGTTTCTGGGAACTCCAGGCTTGGGGCAGGTGCAGAGCAGTTTGGTTTCAAATAATCCTGCCCAAATCCAGTCACCTTGAACCTCTCTGGGGCGCTTTTGGATCCCTCTGTGCCGCTCCTCCTGTGATCCTTTACCTGGCAGGTGTGGGCTCAGAAACACCTGCCTACTGGATGGGTTTTTACATGTACAAATGAATTTTCTTAGAAAAGGCATCAGGTGTTATGAAAATCTGTGGAAAACAGGTGGTTGGTACAATAGTTTTCAGTAGGTCTTGGGTTTTTATTCTTCTTCTCTTTAACCTGTTCTTAAGGGACTCCTAAACTGGAAAATTGAAAGGGGCGGGGGGGGAGAAGTTGTTTTTCATTTTTTTAAGTCTTGCTGTGGATTTTGGTATGTCAAGTGACACTACTGAAATAGAATTGGAATAAGTGAACTTCAGGACCCGGCCCTTAATTCCTTTAATGTGCTTGTGTAGGTGCAGGAATGCCAGATCCCAAAGCAATTCCATGTCTGTAACCTTAAGTGCAACACCTTTAAAGCCAAGTCCGGGGTGTGGCTCCTCCTTCCTCCACCATTCCTTCCCCTGCCCCTTCTCCCTGCTGCCCTGCACACTCCATCACCCCGACCTGCCCTCTGTCGTGCCTCACCCTCCCGGACCACCCTGTCTGCCTCCCTATTCCCATCCTCCATCCTCCCCTCCCCTTCTTTCCCCCGCAGCTGCGGGGATTGGGGTGCTGGCCAATAAAGCCCACAGGGCCGGAGCCGGCACCCCCCGCCCTCCCTGGAAGCCCCACACGGGGACAGGCCCGCCCGGCGGGTGTCCCCACACCGGTCAAACACACGGCCCAACACCGCCGGGGCTCCGGCTTTCCCTACATCACACTGAGGTGTCCCATGGGGGTCGGGGCGGGGGTTAGGGGGTCCCCTCCGAAGGAAGGGGTCCCTGGGGGGGGGGGGTCGGGTAGGGCCCTCTCCGGAGGGGGGGGTCCGGGGTGGAGAGGGCTCTACCCCCCTTCAGTCCCCACCCCCGGATCCCCTCCTCCGGACAGGGTCCAACCCGGCCCCCTCTCCGGGCAGAAAGAAGGAGAACACGAGGGGGGAGGAAGGAGGGGTAGAGGGGGAAATATGAAGGGGAGCCGAAACCCGTGCTGTCCCGGGCTGCAGAGCCCGGACGACGGCACCCAACCACAACGTGGTCAGACTCAGAAAATGGCGTAACAGGCAACTACCGCGGCTTAAATAACCTCGGCCCCGCCCCGCGCAGGCGCGCTGGCTCCCCGCACACCTGAGCCGGGACCCGCCCCTGAAGCCCCGCCCCTGGTACCACCCCCAGTCACGCCCGGTACCGCCCAGCCCCGCCCCTGCCTCGCACCTAAGCCCCGCCCCTGGTACCACCCCCAGTCACGCCCGGGACCGCCTCTGTGCAATCGTCTAGGACTCCAGCTGCTCCCACGGGCTTTTCAACCCCTGCAGCTGGAATGACCTTCCCGGTTCTAAGCACGACAAAGATAACAGGAGAGCTCTCTGCATCAGGCAGTGGAGCCTCTCTGCAGTGTCCCAAAGGTGCAGCAGCGCCCAGCATCTCTGGCTGGAATTTGAGGCGTCCCAGCGTAGCCCCTCTCTAGTGTTCCCCTGGAGCTGACACTTCCCACCCTCCCTGACCAGGGTTTGGGGGTCCCAGCACAGACCCCTGGCACATCCCGCTGCTTCTTCAAGTCCTGTTTAACCAGGAGGATTTTTGGGGGGTACAAGCACCCAAAGCCAGCAGAACTGGCCTAAACCCCTTTTTGGGGAAATCTCTCTTCTTTCTTCCTCACCAAATTCCCACTGTCAAAACCCAGCCTGAGGCTCAGCTCCCCATCCCCTCAGTCTCTCCAAGGAATTGGGCTTGGATTTCCCAATCCAGCAGAGTGGGAATGCTGCTGTCCTTACTGGATGTCCAAATTGCAGTAATTGCTTAAGAAATAATTGAAAGACATTAAAGGAATGAAGAGAAATTAAATCAGAGCTGCCAGCCCCAAGGGCCATCCAAGGGATGCTCAAACCCCTTATCAATGATATGCTTTAATTAAACAACTCAAGCAAAGTAACATCACATCGATACAGTAAGATTCTTTTTCATTGACTTATAGATAATATTGCAGAAGGTAAAACCCTTCTAAACCCGGGAACTCTTTTAAGAGATATGCAGGGCACAGCTGCAGAGAGAGTTGTGGGATTCAGGGGAAAAACCCCAAGTTTTCAGTCTTTACCGTCTTCCACTGGGTTGTCATTGACAGCAAACATGGCTTCAGCCTCGGGAAGACACGGAGAGTCAGAGATTTTGCAGATCCTGGTCACCCCTCAGCCTTTCAGCAGGCACAGTCTGCAAGGAGAGAGAAGAAAATGGGTCAGAATGGACAGCCTACTTCCAGAAAATCATCCCAATTCAGAAAGCATTAAGCAGAGCTGTAACAATCTCCCCAAGGTCCATTTCCCTGCCCACTGAGGGCTCTAAGTTGAAGCACAGGCTGGACCTGCTGTGGGCAGACTTGCAGAGCCCACAAGTAAAAGCTACTGGGCCAATTCCATGAAACATTCCAAAATCAGGCTCCTGGGATACGACCATCTCTTCTTTCACCTTCAAACATTCAGAAGGAGCTCTCTTGCAGTTGAGCAGCATTCAAAAACTTGTTAGAGCAGAAACTGCCTCACAAATTACACTGGAGTAATGTAGGCTCCTCTGGCAGGTATGTCAATAACAAAATGTTGTAGTTACCTGAACAGAGAAGGATGTAAGACCCATCACCACAGGCTAAACTGGAGCACTACTTCAAACTGGGGCAGTGAAGATGGAGGGTAGGTGTGGTAGACAAGGACAGGCGCCGCGGAAGATTTCGGAATGTAACGGAAAGGCAGCTGGGACTCTTCCTCCCCCTCATCCACAGAGATAAGCGAAAAAAGTCCCTCTGAGGTATGCAACTCCTCCTAACTTCAGTAGATTTCCATCCCCTTTACTAACTACTAGACCCACCATCCCTTTGTGACGTAGTGAAACCCCTTTGAGTATTTAACCCCAAGATACAAGCTAATAAATCGCCATTTTGACCATCCACCATATTGGTGTCAGCGTTTGTCTATGGCCCGAGTGGCTGGGGTGAGGCTCAGCCGCCGTGCTGTCCTTTGGAACCAGGTCGCCTCGCCTTCTAATTGAAGGCAACATCTGGTGCCGAAACCCGGGAGGAAACGATCGGGGAATCGGGGTTTGCCTGGACAAAGAACAGCGGCCAGAGCGGCGGGACCGTCTCTGGCGGGCGGGACGCCGCCGGACCAGCCAAGGATGAAAGCCATGGCGAAGGTCGTAAGTCAGATCTACGAGCAGTGGGGAATTGACTGCATGTTCGGAGATTTTTATCTTGCTATTGCAAGGCTCATGGAATTTGGGGTCATTAGTAGACCCATGGACGTTTTACATTTGGAGGTGCGGAACAAATACACCACAGCTCTAGCCGAGGACACTAAATGCTCAGGCAAAAACCTTAAAGCTTGGGGGAAAGTTGAACAGGCTTTGCAAAAGGCGCTTGAGGAACAGAAGACCTGGAGTGCCGCGCGCGTGTGTTTACTAGCTACGCCCAAGCTGGGGATAGGAGCGGCAACGCAAACTGCCTCCAAAGGCAGTCTGCCTGAGGGCAGGGATTTGCGGGAGCCGGGCGCGCTTTCCTCCCCCCGAGCCCGAGTCCAAACCCCCAGGTGCCACCAGAAAACCCCCCAACTCTCCCGCCGGAACCGCCGGGTCCCCACCCCCCCGCGCAACCTCCCCAAGAACCTGCGGGACCCCATCTGTCCCTTCGCCACCGGCCAGTGATTCAGTGCTAGAAGCGCAGCAGCGCGCGCGGGTTTTCTGGGGAGAGCTGGCGGAAAAAGCCAGAGACGCTGAAAACGCGGCTTTGGAAGAGGTGCGACCGGTGCCGCTGCCGCCGTATGTGCCTGAACATGGTGACGAGCCCCGAAGGGAGGGGCGGGGCGCGGCCATCCTCGGCGGGATGAGCCCGGCGCGGCGGGTGTTTGCTGATGCACATGTGCAGGAAAAAGACGGGGAAGAGGGAGAAGGGCGCACGCTCAGACAGGAGCCGCGGGCTCCTGCTGACGCGTACGCGCAGCAGGGAGGGAGAGAGTGCACGCTCAAAGCGGCACCGCGGCTCTCCACGGGCACGTATGCGCGGGAGAGCGGCAGACAGCACACGCCCAGCCCGGAGCGGCGGGCTTTTGCAAACGCATGTGCACGGGAGGGCAGCAGAGAGCGCATGCCCAATCGGGAGCCGCGCTCCGTGCTGCTTCCATCTAAGGGAGAGACCTCCCCCTGCGGGAGGCAGGGCAAGCCCAGGGGGCGGGAGCAGTGCCACCCCCAGAGGGAGGGGCAGGGCCGGAGCCGCACAAAACGGCACCAAAGCCCGGAAGTGTGCTGGCATTCAGCTTCTGACTCTGAGTCCAGCAGCAGCAGCTCCAGCAGCTCGGGAGAGCTGACAGAAGATGGCTGGGACTCAGAAACGGAAAGGGAAAAGCTGATGCGGTTTAAAGCAAAGTCAAATAAAGCCTCAGCCTACACCGAGAGGGGGTTGAAATACGAATCTAACCCAAACCTAACTGATTCGTAGCTGACTTTGCTACGATGTTAAACCTCCTTTCTACGAAGGAGTTGCTTTAAACATCCCCTTTAGTTACTCCACAGCCGATGCACCTCACCAGTGCAGGTGGGACACTCCCCGCAGAGGAATCACCCTGAGTCAAGTCACAGGCCAGGGCAAATGCTTTGGCAATGCCACCTTAGTAAAGCAGAAAGGAAATGTTTGCACAGAAGTTGTCAAACCTGACAAAAAGATCAACGAGTGATCCCATCTGCATCTGGGATGTGGGTTTGTCAGCAATCTGGGGTGAGTCCCTGTGTGTCCCTTGACAAATTCAATGACTAACGATTTTTGTGACCAAGTTCTGATTGTTCCTAGGGTCCTGTACCACTCGGACGAAGAGGTGTACCGCCTTTTTGAGGAACTCGGCAGGCTCCACAAAAGAGAAATAATAACAAGTGTAACCATCGCAATGCTGCTCGGCCTGGGAGCAGCCGGCACAGCCACAGGTGTCTCAGCCCTCGTGACCCAACACCAAGGACTTTCTCAACCGCAAATGACCATTAATGAAGACCTGCAGAAGACCAAGAAATTCATCTCCTTTCTGAAGAAATCGGTTTCCTCACTCTCAGAAGTCGTCTTGCAGAACAGGCGAGGACTGGACCTCCTGTTCATGCAACAAGGAGGCCTGTGTGCCGCCCTGAAAGAAGAATGCTGCTTTTATGCAGATCACACAGGAGCCATTAGAGACTCCATGGCAGAGCTCCGAGATAGATTAGCCCAGAGAAAGAGAGACAGGGAAGCCCAACAGGGTTGGTTCGAGTCCTGGTTCAACCAATCACCATGGCTCACCACCCTAATTTCCACCCTAATAGGTCCACTGGCAATGCTGCTTTTAGCTCTCACCTTTGGACCATGCCTACTCGGGCTATAAGAGTAATGAAAAAAAAAAAGGAACAAAGAAAACATGAAAATAAGACATAAAATAAAAATACAAAAATAAATTTTAAAAATCAAATAAAAACAGAGTAAAAACTAAAATAGTAAAAGAAAAAAAAATTTAAAAATACAAAAAACCAAACACAAAAACCTCATGCTGCAGCCCATCTTATCAATGTAAATCTTAGAAAACATCTTTTAAAAATAAAATAACCCACCAAAAAAACTCAACAAAACTCAAATCAAACACGATCTGATCAACAATTACATTAAGAAGCACAACATTAAATCAATAGAATACATCCCTTAGCACATACCATGTCCAAACAGAGTAAAACTAAACAGTAAAATGTCACAAACCACCTTAAAAGCACTGAACAGAACAAGCTTTTTAAAATGAAAAACTGTATCTAACAGAACACCCAAAGCTCCCCCGGGCAGGCTGGTGCTCGGGGTCCCGCGCAGGCAGCCAGGTACACAAACCCGGGGTAATCGTGTTTTCCCCGTCCTTTTGTCCGCCATTTTAGGGAAGGTCACTGGCGTGACGCTGAGCTGCCGTCTTGTTTGTGGCAACACCAAGGCCCCCGGGTGTTGCGTGTTACATGAGCCTGATCTAAATGACTGCCGGAACCGCACAGCAGTGCCGCAGAGTGCGCAGCCCGTACCCTCGCACCGGGAAGCGCGATGGAAAATTGCGCCCTGGCGGCGCCGTTTTCAGGGTTTTGGGCAGGCAGTTGGATAGATGCCTTCGGGGGCCTTAGGTTTTCCCGCCCTTTTTGCTGCCTTTTTTGGAAGGTCAAAAGCAGCCCACTGGTCCGCCATCTTGAGAGTGGCGTGATGTTGCTTCTGGTAGTCATTGCTACCATCTTGGTTGTGGGTGAAGCCACTTCCGGTTGAGCCGCCATTTTTGTTGTGGCACCTCTGAAGGCCCTCTGGTAATGGGTTACACAGGCACCTGACCAGAATGACTGCCGGAACCACACTGCAGTGCGGCAGAAAGCGCACACAGTTCTCTCGCTTCGGGAAGCGCCAGACAAAATTGTGCCTGGGCGGCGCCATGGTCGGTGTCTCAAACAAGCAGTTAGGTAGATTCCTCTGGGGTCTTTCTGTTTTTCCCGCCCTTTTTGCTGCCATCTTTGGAAGGTAAGAAGCAGCACGCTGAACCGCCATTTTAAGAATGGCGTCATATGACTTCCTGTAGTCCTCGCTGCCAGGTTGGTTGTGGCTGAAACCACTTCTGGTTTCAATGCCATCTTTGTTGTGGCACCTCCGAATGCCCCCCAGTTTTAACGGAGGTGCCCGACTAAATCGAGCCCTGGAACCCGTCTGTGATGCCTCTGAGTTCGCAGCCCGTGCCCTCGCGCCGGGAAACGCCGCGGAAAATTGTGCCGGGGCCGTGCCGTTTTCGGAGCAGCGCGCAGGCACCCGGCTCGATGCACCCGGGGTGCTCGTGATTTTCTGCCCTTTTGTCGGCCATATTTGGACGGTCAGGCGGCACTGCTGGCCCTGAGTTCAGCCCGGGCCCCCCCCGCCGCGTGTCAGGGCCGGCCCCGGGCAGAGCTGCAGCGCCGCGCTGTGTCCACAGGGCGGCAGCACTGGGGCCCGGCCCGGGGCTCCCCGCGCGTCGGGGACACGCAGAAAGGGACCCCCGAAGAGAACGGGTACAGAAACCCCCTGAAATAAATGCCCAACCACAACTAAAAGACCCCTGCCACCAAGCAAATTCAAACCAAAAACCCCTCTGTTTTAAGCTCTATTCCATTATTTCTTTACATTTATTATTTTTATATTGATCATTACCATGTCTTTTTTCTAGTCATATCTATGGATATAATATATAGACTATTGTAATAAAATAAGTAGCGAGTAATATTCTAGATTGTATTTATGTATATTCATGATATTATTTTTCATATTTATATTTCTATTTTTATTATGTATATTCATATTTTATTTTTTTGTACTTAGTTTTAAAAATTCGTGTCTATTTCTGTATGTTTTAAACTCTATTAATTCATTAACTTAACACGTCAGCACCACAATTAAGCAGAATTACATTAGCCTGGTTTTCTAAGGGGGAAAGTGGTTTTAAATTAAAATAATATTGGTATATTTTCTCTTTCTCTGTTCTTCTGGGTGGTTTTTTTTTTTTTATGTTGTTTGTTTTGTTTTGGATTTCTTTGTTACTAAACAATGAGAGTTACAAAATTAAAAATCTACTTTGTTTTCTTGCTACCTCTGAACACCTCGACTTCAAGTTACTGCTGCTGATCCTGTAAATGGCTACAATGAGAATTGTTAGGAGGTAAAAAGGAAAAAAAAAGGCCCCTTGGTCTTTAGAGCTTTCTCTGTTCAGGATTTCTAATTTAGCAGAAAATACAGAGGTTTCTCTAACTGCACTCTCAATTCTATCCGGACGTGCAGTGGACATGGATTTAATTTGTCACCTCCTCTGTTCCCAACAGCCAAACTTCCACATACTTGCGCTATAAATAAGGGAAAAAAAAAAAAGTGAGAAAGAAACAGAAATGGAGAAACACAGAACTACAGTGAGGTGCAGAGAACTGAAGTGAGAAGGTGACACTCACCCACGACGCACACCTTGTGTGGCTTTCACACAAACCCGCCCTAACGCTCACCTCAGCCGCTCCGACACGCCCCTGCCCCCACGGCCACCGGCACACACTGGCAGCACTCCACGGGAACGGAGTGCCCAGGAGCCTCAAAAAATAAATCCTCCTGCCGGACAAAACCCCCGCCCCAGCACGATCTGCACCCAAACTTTGGTGATGAACATCGCCTCGCAGACCGGACAGAACCAAGGTAAAAAAACCCAGCTGGGCGGGAAAAAATGTCCCCCAGACGGGGCGGGACCCGCGGGGCTGTGGGGACGATGGAGCGGGAGCGGCGGGAGGGACCCGCGGGGCTGTGGGGACGATGGAGCGGGAGCGGCGGGAGGGACCCGCGGGGCTGTGGGGACGATGGAGCGGGGTGGGCCCCGGGCCAGACGCGGCCCCGGGGGCTGTGGCTCCGCCCCTGCCCGCCCCCGTGCCCGCCAGAGCGCAGCCCGCGGCGCAGAACGCGCGGGTCGCTCTCCTGAGGGAGCGCTGTTCCTGCCGTGCCAGCGGCAAATCCCCTTGGCTCGGGCAGCTGTGGAGTCTGCCTCCGAAACTCCGCACTTTTCAGTAAGACCGTGCTGAGCCACACGAGGGGCTGAGGGTACTGGGCTTGTTCAGCGGGAGAGGAGGTTGAGCTGAGAACGCTTTAGAGGCCTGCAGCTTCCTCCCGAGGGCCAGCTCTGATCTCTGCTCTCTGTGACCAGCGATAGACTCAGGGAACGGCTGGAGCTCTGTCAAGGGAAGCTTAGGCTGAGTATCAGGGAAAGTTCTTCCTTCCAGAGGGTGCTGGACACTGCCCAGCTCCCCACGGAATGGGCACGGCTCCGAGGCTGCCCGAGCTCCGGAAGCACTTGGACTGCTCTGCCAGGGTGGCATTATTGGGGTGTCTGTGCAGGGACAGGGGTTGGACCCCATGATTCTTGTGGCTCCCCTCCAGCTCGGGATACTCCACGGTTCTATTCCGTGCCTACTGTTAGGAAGACGGCGGCTTTAGCCGGCTCCCACCCGGGCCGAGGCGCTGTGGCTGTCGCAGCGCGATGCCTCAGAGGTGGCTCAGTCCGTTCCTGAGGCGGTTCCTCAGCGCGTCCCTTGGGTTTCGCTCCTCCTAATAATATCCCGCAGCGGGCCTCGGGGCTGGCTATGTCCGACACACGCCTCCGCCTCTTTAAGGCACAGCTCCGGCCCCCGGCCGCAGCGCCCGCCCTCATTCCCCTCCCTTCCGGGGCGGGCGGCGCAGTGCGGAAGGACGCGGGGCCGGGAGGAAGCGGATCCCGCCGGCTCCGCGGCAGCGGGCGGGGCGGGCGCACGGTGAGCGCGGGCCCGGGCCGGGCCTCCGGGGGGTTCGCACGGGCTCGGGTGCCAGGCGAGACGGGGCGGGCGCTGCCCGGCGTGTCCCGCTGCGCTGTGCGGGAATGTGGCGGCTGGCGGGGGGAGCCCCCCGGCTTGGCCGTGCCCTGAGCCCGCCCGGGCGCGGAGGGGTCGGAGAGAGGCCGAGCGGGCGGTGCGTGTGTGCTCCGGAGGTCAGGGAGCTGCCGAAGGGAGGGCGGAAAGCCCCGCTCCAGAGCAGTCCTCCTTCGCTGCGTTTTCCGGAGCCTTAGCACGGAAAATTTGGCTGCTCTCGCATTTGTTTATGGTTTGCTGCAGTGTGAGAGTTCTGTGGGTTTTTTTTTAAGGGCTCACTCGTGTGTGACTGGCGAGCAGCGTCACCAGTACGACACTGCGATGTTTCAGCCGCTTCAGGGCAGGGTTTAAATCCAAACCAAACCCTGCTTTCCTTACGAAAAGGGAGGGGAGGAAGCCGAAAATAGATTGACATTTTTGTACGTCAAATGCCTTTAAAATGTTTTGACGGCTTCAGTGTTTAAAATAATACCGTCCTTTTGTACAAGGTCAGAATTAGTGAAATAAATCTGAAAATTAAAGGCTGCCTCTCTGCTTTTGGCACTAGTTTACCGTTAAGGTGGTTGCTACTCTTCCACATTGCTTGTAACTAGGAAACCTTTTATTTTTTTATTTCCCTAAGAAAAAATCCTGTTTATTAAGTATAGGGAAAGAAATGGCTTTTAAGTAAAAGAGAGTAGGATTAGATTTAGGTGTGTTCCCTGAGAAAGTGGGGAGAGGCACAGGTGCCCAGAGCACCTGTGGCTACCCCATCCCTGGACGTGTCCAAGGCCAGGCTGGACAGGGCTTGGAGTAACCTGGGATGTTGGAATGTGTCCCTGCCCATGGCAGGGGCTGGAACTGGATGAACTTTAAGGTCCTTTCCAGTACAAGCGAGTCTGGGATTCTGTAAAATTGTAGTTGTCTCAAAGAAGCTTTTAAATAAATCCATATTTTGAAAGGTGTTTCTCTGGGTAGTTCTGGTTTTGAAACACTCTTATGTCATCTTTAGGTAATCCCCAAATTTGTTTTGCACCTGGATAAACTAAGTCTCATGAGGTAGAATGAGGGAGCAGGGGACTTTGTGTTTGCTGAACACCTAGAATCCCTGGGAACGGACTTGGGTCAAAGCAGCTTTGCGGGAGGTGTCTGGAAGCACAGGGAGGTTTCATTAACATGGTCTTGTGTTGGACAGAGCTGCCTGTGTCTGAGGCAAAATGGCTTTCAGTAAAGGATACCGTGTCTATCACAAGCTGGATCCGCTTCCCTTCAGCGTGATCGTGGAAGCCAGGAACAGAGAAGAGTGTCTCATGTTTGAGTCCGGAGCTGTGGCTGTCCTCTGTAAGTCGATCTATTTTGGTAACTACTGTGTTAGAAAGGTGGCAGACTGAACATTGTGTGAGCCATTTATTCGTGGAATGTAAAGAGGGAACTGTTCTGTTGTTCTGTTTGCTAATGGAGAGGCTTCTGCTGTAAATGAGAAAGGAGACATTTTTTTATTTTTGTCTGGCAAGAAAGAGAGTTACACATGTAGTTGCATTTCTTTATGTATCTGTGTTTTCGTGTCCACTAAATTTTCTTGTAATTGTTTCCAACATCATCCTGTTTCTTAGGTTCTCAATGACTGTATTTTGAACACATGATAATTCATTGACAAGCTAATTGACAAGCTAATCCTTGCATTTCACAACGATAAATTCTACATTCTTAAATGTTATATCATAATTTGATTTTATCTCATTTTGTGTGATTTTTGACAGCTTTTATTTTTAACCTCCCTCAAGACTCTGTATTGCTTTGTCTTGTACTAAAATGAGTAATACTTGGAGCAAGGTGTCTTGCATTGCAAAGTTATTTTTGCATGTTTTAAGTGAAAAATGTGTGAGATATTTCCCTAAATTATTGCCCCCTCCATTTTTTTTGGTTGGGGGGACACTAAAATGAGAAGTGCAGAAGAGAACCATATGGCCTATAGATAGGCTTTTAAAATACATAAAGTTATGAAATGTGTTTGTATTCTTTAGGAAGTCAAAGCAGGTGGTTGCACAGCATTTCTGAGCTTGATTTTGTCTGTTTTTAGAAAGCTTTCATTCCATGGAAGTCGTTTTCTCCTTAGCCAGCACCTGGTAGAGGCCTGGCAATGACTGACATGGTTGCTGCAGCTGTGGCGGTCCAGGTGAACAGTGGGTGGTTTTCTCCTATTTTTAAAATTCTCCTTTTTTCTGGTACATTTTTTTCTCATTCTGTGTTTTGGTAATCTCCTTGATTTAGGTAGCAGTATCCATAAAGCACTTTAGTGTGGATTGGGAATAAGTGTCCAGTCATAAAGGTAGCAAACAGTTTCAGTGCAACCCATAAAATGTTTTGAGGATTCGTGGAACAGGTTGTTTTAGCCTGTGTTAATAATTGTGGAACATGCTGGAGCTACTTAAGGGCCAGCAGATGAAAAGTTAGTTATTCCTGAGGGTTATGCTCAGGAAGGGCAGGAAGTCACTTCTCGTGCCGGGATACACTGCAGGCACCTGCAGGGTAAATGTCTGTCCCTAAAAATGAAAACCCCTGTCAAAGCTCTTGCTCACTTCCCAGCCTTTTTGTTGCCAAGCAGAGGAAGCCAGACCCGAAGGAAGTTTGAAAGCCTCTCTCCCCTTGGGTTCAGTACTTAGTGATAGCTCGTTATTAATCTGCAAAGCACTGTCCTTGGAATTCTAATTAGTAGGTTACGTCATAGCAAATGTTCATACTCATCTGGAAGTAGTTACTGAGTATTGTTTTCAGTAAGCTTAATCAGGAAACTGCTTACTCTTTTTCTGTCTGGTACATGGGCATAGTTTTCCACTGAATATTTAGCAGTGACATTTTTTTTAATTCCCTCTATTTTTTTCCATGTAATTCCCTACATTCTTTACGTACTGATACTTTTCTTAATGGTTGGAAGATGACAATCTTAAACTGACAGCAGAAAAAGCCCAGGAGTTCCCTAGCTCAGGTTTTATTCTTCTCTTTTCCTGGTTGCTGTTCCCATCTGGTATCTGCTCTTTTTAATGCATATTTAAAGGAGTAGAACTATTAGTGCTCGGGGAAGATTTGTGAAGTGCTACTTCTCCATCTTGCTGGTTGTGTCACAGAATCCAGCCAGAAGATTCCAGTCTGTAGCTGTACAAACTTACAGGTATTTGTCCAAATAATAGACAAAGTTAATGAAATCCTAATGTCCCTTGGGGAAGATTTCCCATGTTTGTAAAATTTCTGTGAATAGATAGAAAAATGGTCAGATCAAGTATATATCAGTTTAAATCCAGAACAGCATCACTTTAGACTGCCAAAAACTTCTGGGGTTTGATGATGGTGCTACCACTCTTATACTACAAAAACTGACCATACTGACCTCAAAACTGTTAGACATTTTTCCAAATATTTTAATAAATACTGGAGATTTGCTAATGTTTTTAGCCTTAGGGCTCATAGTTCTTACCTATATGTAGAGTGGATAACACATGCACAGCCTAGTGAAATACATTTTAGCATTAAAACTGATTCATGTGATTCAGTTCTGAGAGCCTGCGTGAACTGCACCTGCTGGAATATCCATGGACAGAAATTTGCCTTTGAAACGGGCTAAGAGAAAGGAATGGAAGCTCACTGATCCTTTCAGTGCCTTCTTAAAGGAAGCACATCTGTCAGCGCTGAGGGAAGGATAACTGCGTTAACCTCCTCCCCTGTGCCCTCGGTGAGGCCCTGCAGGATGATTCAGAGGATTTAGCTCGGCCTCGGTAGGAAATGCTGCACAGCTCGGGTGCTGGGTGATGTTCCACAGGTCGGAGGGGAGGAGGGAAGAGGGTCGATAGGCTGCTTCAGAGGGGCTGGTTGTGTGACCACTCAGTGTGAGCGTGGGAGCAGCCCAGGCTGTGCTTCTGCTGGAGGTGTTCTGTGTGAATTCCCTGGCGTTGCTGTGGCTGAAACACCTGAGCAATGCTTGGCTTTCCTTTGCATTAAACACCTCTTGGGTCAGCACAGTCCTGGTGTTGGGTTAGCCCGGGACACTGGAGTCGGAGGGGATCCTTCTCAAAGACTGCTGAGAGCACCTGGGTTTAAATGTCAGCAGCTTCACTGCTGATTTGTTTAGATTTTAGGGGGAGGATGTCATAGATGTATTTTTCTTATTTCCCATGTGTAATGGGCAGTATATTTATTTTTTGAAATAGGGCTCTCTGAGATGTACTAACTGGAAAGGTTTCCCTGACTGAGCAGGAGAGCGCTCTCTCCCTCTTCCTGCTGGTGACTCATCCCAAACGAGTGGCAGGCTGTCTTTCCTCCTGTGGCCTGCCGTGGAGAACATTCTGTCTGGGAAAACACTGAGCCAGGAGCGTGGCGCATGTCCCTGGCTTCAGTGTCACAGTAACGCTGAGCAGGAGGGAGCAGGAGGAGGCCCCTGCCCACCTGGGGCTGAAGTAAGAGCTGTAGTAACCTGTGTGCAGCAGGCACCCTGCGAGCTGTTCGCTGCTGTGGTTAGCAGCGCTGCTCAGACCACTTGGTAGAAAGAAAGTTCTTCCACGCAGTTAAGCCAAGGTGGTCTGAACAGGCCTTGAAAAGCAGTCTGCCAGGGTTTCCTCATCCCCAGCATCCTGAGCTGAGCCAGTACTAGGGGTGTGTCAAAATAAGAGGTATCAAAAGTAATAAAACAGTTCTGTGGTTGGTTAATTGAATAAATGAAAGTGGTGACTCTATTCTGATTTTAAGGTCACCTCTGTGGTAGTATTCAGGTGTCAGCTTTAATTTAAATACGAAAAACTCAACTATCCTAATTTGGCAAAACCCTTGAAAACCTTAGTCTCAAAGGGTCAAAACCAAATTATGTTCATAATTTTTTTCAGATTTCTTTTTTTCAGCCTTTTCAGATTCTAAACCTTTTAAAGTGACAGTTGTGGACTTTTTCTCTTCTAATAGAAGTTAGAAGTCTTGGGCCTGAAGGAACTGCACATAATTTCAGGACTGTGGTTTTGCTCCCAGCTCAGAGTCCCATGTTCTACCTGGAAACTGTAGCCACTAACTTGAAATGTGTTGTCTCATGGCAGCCTATGAGCTCACCAAGAGTAGAACCCAACCGTAGAAAGCCCACGGGGTGACTTTCAATGTGATTTGAACCTTTTAATTGTTAAAACTGGGAAACTGATTTCTGGATCTGGAATGAAGCAGGATTGATCCAGATTATCCTGAACATGAGATTGTCGATGGGGTTCCATTTGTGTAACACTGGGAGGGCTGACATATTCCCTTCAAAATAATTGAATTGATCACCTTTCCTATATGAGTCCATGATTAATAAGGTGTGCTTATTACAGATAGCATTTTAAAATGCTGTTGCCTGCTAATCCTTAATAAATAGTGACTTGAAATTTTGTTGTTTTTCTCCGGACACTGCAAAGGGGGCTTTCTGGCTTTCTCCAGAGGTACATTACAAATTGATTTGAAAATCACTTTGTAAGTGGTGTGGTTTTATGGAGCTTTTTGTTAGTTTGGTTTGGTTTTTTTACTGCTTAATAGTGATCATGAAAGGATAAAATCTTTCCATTTTTGGAGGGTAAAGATAGAGGTCAGTAGGACTGGTGCCTCGGGCTTCTGGAGAGCAGACTTTGGCCTATTGAGACTGGATAAGAGTCCCGTGGGAAGAGAATGGAGAAGACTGTGGTGAAGCTGTGTCTTCCTGATTTTATCTTGATTTTCTGAAGCTCCAGGTGCTTTTTCTTGATGTTGACCACAGGAAGTTCTTTATTGGGCACTGCCTTGAAAGCAAGAGCCTGGGGTTGGTGACCATGGACCGGGGCAGGATGGAGGAAGTGATGCCATATTTGACATTTTCCCATGTGAATTTTGGCCTTAAAAAACAAATTGAGGTGGGCAAAGTGTGGACAGTGTGAGAGAGAAAAAAGAGACCACTTAGATGGTCACTGTGGAAAAGCTTTGAGTTCAGACTGAATTAGGTCCAATGTAAATGAAGAACATGTCATGAAATGCTTTTGGTTGGTTCTTAAGCTAGCCACAGTAAGTTCCTCTGTTTCTATTTGGTTAATTGGTTGGTTTTGCAACCCTTTGCTGCTTTATTAGCCTTTGTTGGCCTTTTTTGTTGGTCTGAATTTGCAAAGCCCATGTTACTTAATTTACTTTGGGCATTTACTTATTAAGGCTTAAAAAGGATATCCAGCATTCTCTGCAATGGAAAAAGAGAATAAATCCATAGAGGACAGAAAATGCACTGTTTTGACATGTCATTAAATCCCAGCAGGCACCTTTAAGAAAGATCCTGCAAGAAGTTTGAAACGAAACCCCAACTTTCCATAATGATTTCAAATGTGGAGGAAGAACACGACAGCTTTCTGGTTATGCAAAGCTGAGTTTAGAAGAGTACATTGGTGTCATTAAACGCTTTCTGAAAAACAGCTTGAAATAACCAGGGTCTGAAATTTAGAAGTTCTTTCCAGCCTAGTAGTTTTCTGGTTAAGAAAAACAAACTTTGGTGAGGCTGACAAAATGTTTTTAGAGTGGCTGCAGGCTCTTAACACTCACCCCGGGTGAGGACTTCAGAAATAAATCCTCAGGTTGCAATAAAACTCTTTTAATTACATCTGCATTACAGGAATATTAGTTCAATAGGTATCAGTGCAATAAGGTAAAGAAACTTCTTAAAAATCCTCTTAATAAAACATTGAATGGTGTTGGATTTCAAGCTGTGGTTGAATAATTATTTCATCTATATTAAATTGTCTGGTCCACTTCAATAAAAGAGCTGGCAGATATTTGAACAGAAGCAGTAGGCTTGTGCATGGGCAGGGCTTTACTAATCTTAGGCAATACCTGTTAGGAAGAGCAATTCTAGGTAAAATAGAGGGGGTTTTTAATCTAAATAAAATAGAGATTTTGTTCTAAATGACATAGCTGATGTGAGAGAGAGCACAGCAGAATGCCAGGGCAAATAGGCATTTTGATTTACTTTTCTTCATGTCATGTTCTGAGGTTTTCAGTGTCAAAGCAAAATAGTGCTGATTGTTGGTAACCATGGAATCTTGATCCCTGTAGATCCAGTGGCAAAGCTGGAATTGTTGATGTTGCCCTTCCAGTGCAGTCTTGGTCATGAGCAAAACCGCAGGGTGGGTGGCATCCTGCTGCTCTGTAGCCAGGCTTGTGGGCCTGGCTGTTACAGTGCTGGTCAAAGACCCAAAATGTACACTTAATTCCAAGGAGAACAGTGGCAGATGGACTTAAATTTCTTCTAAAACGTGACAGGGTTGTTTTGTTGTTTTTTCAAAACTGTCTGTGAAAATTGTGTCTTCATAATTCATCTAAGACAGGGCTTTTAAATACCAGTTTTTGTGGACTTGTAGGAGTTTTGATCTGCTTGGAATATATATCTAAGATAGTTAAAATGGACCTGCAATATTCTTGTTCACTGATAATACTGCCACATCATGGTTTTATTCTGGAGAAAAAGGGTGATTTTATTTCATGAGAAAAGCAACATTAAACACTAATTTTAATTACAGGAGAGCATTCTCAGGCATCTTATTTGGATCTGTGCTGTAAATGCTTCTTATAATGATATTATGTTGTTAAAAATGCCAATGTTCTCCTTTGATATCACTTGAAGTCTTGCTTTTTTATTGCTTCAAAACATAGCATGATCATACTTTATCACAGAATCAACCCCTCATTTCCATTGTGAAGTGCCATATGCTCATACATTTTGATTTCTTTCCAGATGCATCACGGATTAATCCCTCAGGATTTTGGTTTGGAGTGGCTCATTCTTGCTGCCATAGTATCGGGGCTTTTGCATCAGAAAATCTTTTGTTTTCTCTCCACAGCTTCTGCAGAAAAAGACACAATCAAGAATACATACTCCAAAGTCATGGATGCGTATGGGCTCCTGGGCGTGTTGAGATTAAACCTCGGTGAGTCAAATATGTAAACTTGAATTTGTCATTTGGGGCAGATAAGAGTGGATCTTCGCAGCAGGAGCAGGGCCTCTTTTTTTCTGTTTGTATGTTTGGTTTGCTGTTCTCTTTGCAGAGTAGCTTACAAGTTTGGAGCACTCCCAGAAATGAGGGAGTGGACAACAATAGCTTCAGTCTTTGCAATCCCTGTTCTTTGCAGTGTAGTTTCTCCTTTTCTTCTGCAGAACTTGGGACTGTGTTCTTGGCATTGCTTCTTTTTGTACATTTTCCAGGCAGACTGGGGCGGGCTTGTGTGCCTCTAGCACATAAATAAATCACCGTCCTGCTCTGCTGAGATCCGTTCTCTCACCTGTGCTCGTTTTTGTTTTGCAGGAGACACGCTGTTACATTACCTGGTTCTGGTGACGGGATGCATGTCGGTGGGAAAGATCCAGGACTCGGAGGTTTTCCGAGTCACCTCCACGGAGTTTGTGTCGCTGCGAGCCGACCCAGCGGACGAGGATCGGATTTCGGAAGTGCGCAAGGTGCTGAACTCGGGGAACTTCTATTTCGCGTGGTCTGCGGCCGGTGTCAGCCTGGACCTGAGCCTCAGCGCCCACCGCAGCATGCAGGAGCACACCACTGACAACAGGTTCTTCTGGTGAGTCCAGAGTGGCTTCAGCAAGCCTTACACAGAGCACTGAGTTCTTTTACAGACTAATGCCTGGCAAGTTTTTACCCTTGTCTTTCCCAGCTCTTACATGTACAGCTTTCTCCCCCAGATCCTGAACAGATAGAATAGCATTGCTTGAACCCTAAGGGCACAAGTGTGTTGCTAATGACAGGATGTTTTTGTGACCATTTGGGAGTTTCTTAATTGGGAGACACAGATTTTTCACTGCTTACATTGTATTTGCATACATCTCCTGTGATGTTGTTTTTCAGTTTCGGTGCCTCTTAATTCTTCATCAATTGTGTCAGTTTTTGAAACGCATGTGGTTATGAGCCTTCAAAGGAAATAAAATTACTGGTTTTTAGAACATTCTGCATTCTAAAATGGTGTAGTGTTTATAGATAGATTCCAAAGGGGTTTCCAACATATGGAGCACTTCAGTAGTTTTGTTACTCAGAAAATTGTGGGATTGCTGGTTTTGTTGAGACAGCAGGTAGGCTCTGCTACAAAGTGCACTTTGCTTGGCTGCTGCACTCACTGTCCTTTTACTGGATATTTTTGAACAAAGTACAGGTTTTCACACAGAGAATTTTTGGTGAGAGGAATACTGCTGTTTCTGCCAATCAGGAGCTTAAATAATGCCAGTAATGCACACTGGTGTGTCAGAAATTCTGTTCCCTTCAGCCTTTGTTAAAAATGCTCTGTGTGTTCCGGAGTCTTGGGAGGGAGCTGAGGACTTGGCTTTACACTGTTAGAACAGGTGAAAAGCTGCATCCACCCCCCTGTTCTGACCAAAATACACCAAACGAGCTCTGGCATATGAGCCAATGCTTCTCTAGTCTTAGATGCTGTTTTGGTCAGGTAGAGGAATCTGATCAGGGTCAAGTAAAAGAAAAAATTACTGAGGTAGGAAGGAAGCTCAGGCCTTCAGAAACGTTGTTTTCTTGATGGAGGTTTACAGGGGTTGTAGAAACCTTGCTGTTTCTCTGTGCATCTGGAAAAAAGACTTGGCTCTCTATTGATGAGTCAGTACTTCAGAGCTTGAGAAATGCTGCCTGTTAACCCTGTCCAAATAAGCTGGGCTGATTCTGACCCCTATTGTAAAACTTCTGAAGTTACCTGGTTCTGTTTTTTTCAGTAAGAACCAATCCTCACAGGAGGTTGGTGGAATGTCCAGATTCCAAAAGCTAGAAATGAAACTGCTGAAAGTCAAGAGCAGGAAGTATTCTGCATGTGCACTTCAGGGAGCTTCCTGGGGATTTTTCCCTGCCAAACATCCAGGCTCAGAGTGCCCAGGGAAAGAATATTGTTTGTTTTCAGTGTCCTGTTATAATGCACCTGTATGCTTAGGTTTAGAATGAAAAGACTAAAATTAAAGCACTTCCACTGTTATTACGAATGTGCTGTTTGCAATTGCAGTAGAATTTTCTGGGCAGAGACACAACCAGACATCTGCCTGGAGTCTGCTTTTCTTTGCTATGCAGAAAACTTTGCTCCTTTTTTATACAAGTGAATGTTTCTGAAGAAGATCAAAAGCCAAGCCCCACTAGAGTGAGGCAAACAAAAAAATTCTCAGAACCCAAACTTTAGTCTTAGTTACTTCATGCAGCATTGATTAGTGCTGCTAAATGCGCTGGTACATTCCAACAGTGGATCTTCCTTTCATGTGAACAGTAATTGCTATTAGAAAATGATATATGCAGTGTATAAAGCACTTAACCCTGAAATTGGTGTTTAAAGAAACTTGAGAACCAGTTGGCTGGGAATGGATTCTTGGAAGCCTTTCTGGTGAGTGGCATAGGATTAGGGTTAGGTGGCATATAATGAAAGTTTTCATTGTATATCGATAAGAATTTCTTTTCAGCTTTATTTTGTGGTGGTGTGAGATTGAATGGTGTTTTACACTCTACAGAAAAGGTAACCCCGTCACTGGAATTCTGTCTTGCTTTCCTGGAGTCTGTAACCTTTGGCTTCTCAAAACAAGGCTGAGCAGAGAAGTATAAACAAACTTGGAGTGTTGTTTTGTTGGTGGGTGACAAGCAAGGGCTATAAGGGTTATTATTTTCAGGTCATTGAAATTCACAGCCTCACTCCGTCTTCTTATTGTGCCATTTGCTATTCCAGGAACGTTTAAATGAGAGTTATATCACAAAACTATAGCATGCCTCTTTTCCTGGTCTTATTTGTGTTAGTAGGTGTAAAATGTCAGGAGTTGGCTGTTGGCCTCACAATTGGAGCGGAATTGTAATTCCTTCTGGATCTCTGATGGTTGTTTTCTCCCTGACAGGAACCAGTCGCTGCATTTGCATCTGAAGCACTATGGCGTGAGCTGTGATGACTGGTTGCTGCGTCTCATGTGTGGAGGAGTGGAGATCAGGACCATTTATGCAGCCCACAAGCAGGCAAAGGCTTGTCTCATTTCCCGGCTGAGCTGTGAGCGGGCTGGCACCCGCTTCAACGTCCGGGGAACAAACGATGACGGCCACGTGGCCAATTTTGTTGAAACAGAGCAGGTATGTTAGGCTTCAGTGCCCACAGCTTGGCTGACAGTGTAAGCCCCCAAGTGGTTAGATTTTTGCTCAAAATCAACAGATCGTGAGTCAAGTCTGCCACCAGCAGATATTGCAATAGCTTCTTTGATGCTAAATTAGGAGGCTAAGCAGGTTATGTAATTTGATGATCTTGGTTTTTAGTGTGGCTTATGGTCAGGGCATGCCTGTGTCCCTGTCGCAGTAGCTTAAGAAGGTGCTGAACTCCTGTGGGTGGCTGTGCTTCCCCTGAGCCCCTTGAGCTGCACGGCAGCATGTTCCACTTCTGGCCTGAGCTAATCCTAAGTAAAAGGAACAGGCAAAAGGTAACAGGCAAATGCCAAAACACCGATACCTTGTGGCTCAGGAAAGACAACAGTGTTCCACTTAGCACAGCTCCTCTGAAAGGCTGCTTGTAAAGCCACTGTCCTTCTGCTGCCTTTGATTTCGTGGTTCTGCCCTCATACACAAATGTGAGAACCTGCTAAATCTTTCTTTGCTGGCTTTCCTTGGCTCACTTTCCATGGTAGCCTGTTCCCAAGGGGTTGTTGGTGCTCCTGGGTTTCTTTGGCTGACTCACGCCTCCTTCCAGAGCCCAGGTGATTGAAGGAGGACTTTGTGCAGGAAGGGCTCTGCTGGTACACCTCCAGTTCCAGGAGTTCAGTCAGAACACCCTTGTTGCACTTGCTCTGCCCAAGTTTCCTAGTGTGCCCATGTCACTGAAAGGCTGTGATGTGTTATTCCACTTGAGTGTTCCTTTGGATGGATACTTCAGGGACCCTGCTATGGTGGTTTCTGAGGCAGAAAATCTGTGCAAGTGTTCTGAGTAGGCCACGTGATGATTTTCTGTGCAGTGGTGTTCATTTTGACTATTCCTGCAGGAAAGTCTTACAAGGCTGTTTAAAACATCTTACTGCTAGTGCAGAATTTACTCAAGCCCAAATAATAAAAGCTGTATTTCCTTAGATGTTGTGAATTGTCATTCTGCAAGGGAGCATGACAGTGACAGAACTTTTTGTAGGAATTGTTCACAGTCTTGGAAACAATATTTTAGCTTGTAGTGTGGAATATGTAACATGTAAATAGATTTTATTTGCTCCATGTTTAGTTAAGGCTAAGAATTCTGTAATCTTACACTGAGATAATTTTTAATACTATGCTTTATGTTCCTTAACAGGTGATATATTTGGATGACTCTGTGTCATCTTTCATACAGATTCGAGGATCTGTTCCATTATTTTGGGAACAGCCAGGACTGCAGGTAAGCAGGAGATAGATTTAATTATACAGATAATTTGTATTTATGTCCTTTTAAACATCATCTACTAGCCTTTGGACTGTTCTTCACAGTTGCCTGTGAGGATGAGGTGATCCTTTGGGAGCACATTCATGCTATTGTGACTCGCCAAGCCTGGTCCTCTCAAGTGTAAAAGTTGCTTTGCACACAACTTGAATGTCCATTCTTTTTTCCATATCTTCTCTTAGTAGTTCTTTTTCCTCTTTTAAACGGGTTATCTAAGGGCATCCAAAGAGACTGTTTTCTTCTGAGTTGTTCTTGAGGAGAAGTCTTTTCAAGAAGTCAGTGAGGATCAAGAATTACTGAAATAGGATTTCATCACAATTTCCTTGAAAGAGGGGCTGACTCAGTAACTACTGCTGTGGCACATTTTTTACAGGAAAGGTTAAAAGAAGTTTGTGCTGTACAGGGACTCGAGGCTCTTTAGACATACCAGCATTTTGCAGAAGAAGTGAAATGTTCATGTGTCTTTTACTCAAGACAATTTAATGTAATCTTGGTCTTGTAGGTGGGATCCCATCGTGTCAGGATGTCAAGGGGTTTTGAGGCGAATGCACCAGCTTTTGACAGGTAAAAAACATCTAAAATTTTTTGCTGATGCACTGCAAACCTCTGATAAGTTCTGCTGCATCACAGAGATGGCATCTGATATTCCATATGGGAGGCCTTGGGTGTACAAATGTGGGATTCAGCAAAGCTAGGAACTTCTTGGGGATTGCTTATGTCTTTCAGTGGTTTGTTGGAAAGTGTGAATGAAATTTATATTGCATACTTCGAAACTTCTCAGTGTTGCAGGTGTTGGTATTAATTTTCTGTGTAATTGATATTAATTGGTTGGTGTTAATTTTCTGCCAGAAGATGACTGTGAAATTTTTCCTCTGTTAACAGGCATTTCCAAACTCTTAAAAATTTATATGGCAAGCAAATTATTGTAAATTTACTCGGGGCAAAAGAAGGGGAGCACATGCTCAGCAAGGCTTTCCAGGTGAGCATGACAGTTCTTTCACTGTGCATATCCTTGGAATTTGCTTGTTTGCAATGAAGCTTTTACACAGCCTTTGGAAATCAAACCCCCAGGTATGCTGTGCTCTGGGAGCTAAAATTGGATTTATCATAACAGCACTCCTTAAGATGCGTGGTGTGAAATGAATCAGTGAAAGCTCTCTACATAATTCCTGTTTGACTCTGTTCAGATTGGTTATTGTACTGGAAAATTATAACAGCAATGTAGACAATGTTGAGGAATTTGAGGTTGTTTTTGTATGTCATGCTTACTAGTGTCTTATTGAAAACAAAAACCTTTTTTATCCTATAAAATCGATGAATAAATGCATTATGCTTTATGATATTTAATGCTGTGATGTTTCTTCTAAGGATATTTCTTTTGAAATTAATGGATATATCCCTTAATATTTTATTAAAATACAGTTTATCAATTTAAATATGGAGCTGCTCCATGATTAGCAGGAAATGTTTGTTCAGATGATAACTATCAGTGGCCATTCTCAGTGATTCCCACTGGTTAGTTTAAAAGAAAACCTCACGTTGCAGTTGATAAATAGGGACCATTTGAGGAGTTCTGTGTGAAGCCAGAGAACGTGTCAGTGGCCATCTGTTATTTCCCCCCGGCCTTTTGCCCCCAGCCTTGTAGGGATTGAATGGCTTGGGGCATTCACTGGGTGTTTGCTGTATCCAGCTCTCGTGGTAGGAGACAGGAGCGTTCCCAGATGTGCATCAATACCCAGGGCTTTGCCAACAAACCTTGTATGGACTCTTGAAGGTTTTTCAGGGAGTATTGAGGAAAGTTTTGCTCAAGGTGCCCTCCACAGCAACCCCAGTAATTTGGGGGGTTTTCTGTCGGTAGGAGTTGATGAAGTGTTGATTCAATCCCCATTGCTGACCAGCATGTCAGTGACTATTGATGAAAAGCATTTGAGCAGCAGAAGAGGCCGTGGCCTACCTTGGTCTCCCCTGGGGCAGTAAGGGAAAAACCTGACTTTGTAACAAGGAAAACAAAAATACACGTGGAATATGAATCAGTTCCGAGTGATTTGTTTCAATGGTGATAAAAGTTGTTTCATTTTACCTAAAAGAAAGCTAATAAAACAACTTGTAAAATATTTGTAATCTCTTGTTTAGCTCCTACTGTATGTTCAGGTACTGGTATATTTATACTTTTTTTTTCTGTTTACAATGCCAGAGCCATTTGAAAGCATCTGAACATTCAGCTGATATCAAAATGGTGAACTTCGACTATCATCAGATGGTTAAAGGTGGAAAGGCAGAAAAACTACACAGTGTGCTTAAACCTCAAGTCCAGAAATTCTTGGAGTGTGGATTTTTCTATTTTGATGGAAAGGAAGTGAAAAGGTTTGTGTGTATAACTTGCATACGTTTCCTCAGATTAAATTGTGGTGCTGCCATGTGTTTCACCCCTCAGCAAGAAGAAAGGAGAAGGAATGTTGCCGCTGTTGTGGTTTTAGTGTGTCCTAGGTGATCCTTACCAGCTGGAATATGGGTCACCTATTTTACTCTGGTAAGATCTGGTCTCATTCTGTGTATGCTCTGAAAGTCTCTGAGGAAGATCTCTGTGAGACATTCAAGGGGCAAGAACTCATTTGAGGCCTTGGACCTCAGGATTTTGTGAAGATGGTCGATAGTCCTCTTTCTAGCAGGCAGCCACATGGAATTAATGACTGTTTTTCCATCCTCCTGTATAACACGCTCAGGATTTCCCTCAGTGGTGGAACCTACTATTTTCTGTGTGTTGTCCATGTTCGTGTTCAGGGCAGTGTTTTTGACTGTGCCTGGATGCCCCATTTGAGAGATTCCTTTCTCTCAAAGCAGGATTGAGATGCATGTTTCCTGCTCTGCTCTGCACTTATTCCTGATTCCTGGAGCAAAGGCTGCGCTTACCTCAGCAGGAAAAGAGATGCAGGGGTAGAAGTAGGCAACATTCCTTCTCTTCTTCCTTCCACACCCTTCCTCCTTTTAACTAATGCAGAGCAAAGTGCTGAGTGAGGTTCTTCCCAAGAAAGAGTTGCTGAGTGATGAGGGGATTTGAAAAGCTTGAAAAGTGGCATATTTTTTTTTATTGGGGGATTCAAATAAAGCCATCAGAAATAAAAATGCAACAGACTGAAAGCAAAAAAAAAAAGTTGTGACTTGTGACAGCTCAAAGACTTGTGCTATTAAAAGATACAGTTAGGATGCTTGTGAGTTCATGCACTGTCGCCTTTGGGAAATATCAGGCTTTTTGCTTTGGATTTCAAATCAAATGCAGAGATAATAATGCCAAAAAAAAATCCCACCTTGAAGAAAGTTCTTCAGAACTTGCTGCAGTTTGTGGTTAGGTCTCTAAGTAAAGGTGCTGAAACCACACTGACTTTGGTGAACAAAGTGTGCAGTGGGAGTGACAAAGGTATGGGATGATAAGCGTGTGTCCTTGGGAGAGTCTTTAGAGTTTTGAACTCCTAGCTGAGCAAGCAGCACGTGGATATTGCTTAATGTGATCCTTTGAGAGCTTTCCAGCAGGGGTTACTGGGCTTCTCCCGAAGGAGCTGGAGCAGTTCTGAGCGCTGGAGGGCCTCAAACACCCCTTGAGCTAAAGGGGCCAGGCTTGCTTTCATTTTTATGGGCAGGTAATGAGGTGTTGGAATTGGCTTTAGTTACATCACAAATCCTTGTTACTTCTAGTTAAATAAAATTCAAGAACTGTCTCAGTACCTCTTTCATTTTTGTTGTAACTAAGAGTTATTTCTCTCTGAGGTTTTTTGGAGGTATGCTAGTTGAATTATTTGAAAAGAGACCTTAATCTTGCAAAGTACTTTAACCAAGCAAGCAAGGAGGATTGGGAGAAACTGAAGCAGCAAGGCTGATGTTATTTGCAGAAAATGCCTGAGCTGTGCTCAGCGAGCACTTGAAGCTCACCCTCAGTTGCTGACACGTTGATAAATGTCCCTGTGGGGCAGGAATGCCGCCCTGACAGTGGCCTGATTGACAGCTCTGGTTCAGATCTGCCCGTGCCTGCCTCTGTTGAGGAGATGTGTGTTGGATGAGTTACTTCAGCTGTTTTCCCTCTCCTGCTGTCCTTGGCACAGATCCCAGAGCGGCACGGTCAGGACCAACTGCTTGGACTGTCTGGACAGGACGAACAGCGTGCAGGCCTTCCTGGGCTTGGAGGTAGGGACCCACAGCCCTGCTGCTTCTGGGGCTGTCAATGAGCTTTGTGTGGGGTGAGCTCTTTCTTACTCTGACTTCCAGAGAGAAGGCCTTCAGCACATTTGAAAATGAAAAAAGAGGGGTGCTGTGAGGTCAAACCTAGGAAAATCATTACCCTTCCATTTTCTGAGTTTTATTTAGTTAAAATGCTCCTCTTGAAAGGAATTTCTGTGAGAACTTACAAGGCATTGGTTGTGGAACATACATATCTGATTCTGAAATATGTAGTTATGTAGTTTAACACAAATTTTCTATGGCATAAGAATATCTTTTTACACTCTTGATGTGTAGAGTGTTTACATGTCAAACTTAGCTATGTAGCTGTTTTTTCCTTTCATATCCTTTTAAGAACTGCATAAATAAAACTTCTTTTTTAAACCAGGTATGCCAGATTTTTCAGCAATGAGAATTATGATTTCAGCTGAAGTATGAGAGCTAAAAGCATAAAAGTAATTAATAAGAAGAGAAATGGTTAATCCTGAAGAACTGCATATTTAATTTTAAAATTTTATTAAATGAGATATATTAATTCTTACTGTATTTAACACAGTAGCTACTTAAAATAACAGGTACTGAACTCTAGATGACCCCCTAAAATTGTAAAGAGCAGGCACCCGATTTCTAAAACTTCTTGTGTATTTCTTCTTAATTTTGTTTTGCAAGTTTCCTTTTGTATCTTCTGTTGATTCCTGCCCAACCTTCAGAATTTTGCCTTTGCCATTCTGTGTCTATTATTTGAGGCTCCTTCTTGCTGTCAGACACACTAAGGCTTTAAAGATTTTTAAAAGCTCTTGAAAGTAGCTTTGCGTTTAATTTGGTGAACTTAAGATGAAAACATTTACAAATCAGCTGTGTATTTTTTTCTGTATTACTACCTGTCTTCAAAGAAAAATGAAGTGTTTGTGCTAAACTCCATGTTTGATGCAGCCTTTCAAGTGTAACATGCTGACAGCTGGCTCAGAATGGTACATGAAAACCCAAGATTTATGGGGTTTTATGCATGTATGCTGAAAAATAGGATGTGCCTTTTAAGAAATGTAGTTAAAGTGGGGGGTTGATTGTTTGTTTTTGATTTGTTTTGCTGGGTGTTTTTGCTGATGTTGTCCTCACCTGTTCCAGATGCTAACGAAGCAGTTGGAGGTGTTGGGACTGGCTGAGAAGCCTCAGTTAGTCACTCGCTTCCAGGAGGTTTTCCGGTCCATGTGGTCTGTGAACGGTGATTCTGTCAGTAAAATTTATGCTGGAACTGGAGCCCTTGAAGGAAAAGCAAAGGTAAAATACATCTTCTCAAATGCTTCAGCAGTGTTTAGGATGGGTTCTAATAAATTCTGCCATTAATATGGCAGTGATGAGATTCTCTCTTAGAAAACATGCTCTTTGTAATCCTAAACCAATCTCAAACAAAACCCAACCAACCAAAAAATTAACTTAAAATGGTTGGTTCTGTTGATAACCAGGTCATGTTCCTGTACATCCCTTCCTAGCCATGCTCCTGCCTCCCACATAACACCATTCTGTATGAAAGGATAAGGCTGAAATCTTCCGTTTCTTTAAAACATAGTTCAGAAAAATGTGTATTCATGTCAGCTTTAGTTTCTTTGAATATTTTTACTTTCCCTCTGTACCTCTCCTGCTGTTATTTCAGTTTCATTCACTATATCTCCTTTTCAGGTATGTTTGATGGGGAACACGTTGTTCATGTTTTATTACTGTTCTAGTTGTAGCCTGCTGGGTTTTGTTTGCATGTTCATCCAGCTTTTTCGTTTTAGTTTTGCAGTTACTGAAAAGAACCCAAATTTTATTTCTACCCTGCTTTCTAACGCTGTGAGAACAGTTCCATGCTCCGTGACAGTGTGATGTTTCTCTTCAACCTGTTTTGTCTGGGTTGATGCCTGAGTTGTTCCCATTTTCTAATGCTGTCTTTGGTTTTTCTCTCACAATGTTGCTTTTTTGTTTCCCTAATCCTGTCCCTTGCCAGGTGATACTTGTCAAGACAAATGTTGACCCGTAACAATTTTTGCCCTTAGTTCCTTCCAGAATGTCTTTTCACACTGTTCTTTCTGCTGAAGAATGTGCTGCTTCTCGTTCCATGTTATATCCTGTGTACCCATAGCCAACTGTTTTGGATTTCCCATCACTTGTTCATTCACACTGTGCCAGGGTTCTTCTCTGCTCATGTAGGAGCTATCACAGCAAAATACATAAAAAACAAAGGAATCAAATAAACCCGTTGCTTATTCTGCCCCTTGACTGGTGCATACAAGCCTTCTTCATTTGGGAATTGCTTGTATTTTACTATAGAGTGGAATTTGGTTCAAGATGTTTAGTTTGATTTTCTTACCAAAATGTCACCTAGACTGCCAGGAGAACTGCAGTAAGTATTTTATGGAGTGTCTCCCCTTGCCTTGACTTTGCCATCCAACCTTCTTCGTTCCTTTTCCTAAATTAACTGTTATCTGTTTCATCTAGTTCATTTGGCTATTTATCTTTTTTACTTTTAAAAATGCATTTAATGTATTTACATTTCCGATTTTAGTGTTTGAAACACAGAATAGTTATCCTGGTTTCAGTTTGTTAAACCTGACAGTACATTTGTTCTGCTGTCTTTGGAATAATTCTGGATCCCTGCCCTGGGACAACTCTAATTAGTACCACAAGTCGTAAATCAAATCAGACATCTCTGACATGAGTCCCATCTATTCAAAGACAATCTTTAATGCTTTCAAAGCCTTAAAATACCTGCTCGTTTCAATTCAACCTGACTCATTATGTTTTTCAGTACTCTGAGTATATATTTTAAAGTGTAGTTTTTAAGTTGCATTCTTATTTCTCAAATGGAAAGTTTGATCCCTGAAATTGTTCCATTTCCTACATATCAGTTTGATTCTTCAAAGCACAAGACTACTTAGAAGTAAAAATGTAGAAATTTCACATAAGAGAAAATGATTTTAACCTTAAGTGTATTAATATATCTTTCTATACTGAAAACCAGTTCTTTTTAAAGTACTGTAATACTCATTACATCTAACTCCTTACCTGCTCTTTCTTTTGCTTTCTCGGGGTTCCTTTCAATTAATTGCCTGGTATGTGAATGGTGAGTGTGCCTTTTTGGATCATCAGTTGAACATTGTCTGCCAGGAAGGGAGTGCATCCTGTCAGAATCCTCTTGCAGTGAGTGCAGTGCTCCCTGCAGTTCATCCCCACTGTCTGCCAAAGTCACTTAGCCTTGCCAAAAGAGTAGCTTCTGTCTCATTGTCCACTACAATTCACAGAACTGAATCCTTGGATAATTCTGTTAGGCTTTTGCCTTCCTTCCACGTGCATTTAAGAGGCTTTCATGGACAGTGCAAGCCGTAGACTTGGGAGTATTTTTTGATAATAACACAATCCCTTGCAGCATCCCTGATGGATCCCAGTCTGTATTTCGTGTACCTGCAGAGTGTGTGCTCACAGGCACCTCACGGGCAAAGCACGTGCAGCACCAATCAGAAAGGTGTTTTTGTGTGCCCAGACCAACACTGCCCGCTCTGAGTGGAGTGTCAGACTGCATTCTGTGTGCTTACATTGTCCTTTAGGTGTGTGTGACCCTCGGGTGCCTGGGCATCAGCAGCACATTTTTCTGCAGACCCTTGTTCATCCCAGTGGTGGGGCACCGTTCCTCTGGACTGCGGTTCAGTCAGCCAGAGTGCACAGACAGTGCCTGGATGTGTCTGTGGATTAGTGTCTGTGTTCCTTCTGGGATGCTGCATGAGACTTGCATGTTATTTCAACAAGTTAAGGGGGGGGGTGCTTAAGTCGAAACTCTCTCTGCTTTTAACATGGATATTCCAGAATGCAAATTCTTAACTCCTAAATGCATAAACATATACATTTGTGTATTGTGGCATTTGGACTCGAGTGCTTGCTCATCTCTCACTATTTGGGGAAAAGCCCAAAATCCCTGTCGTGGTCTAAACATGGCACTGTATCAAATCTATTTTTACAGAGCTGGGGTTTAGGGGAAAAAATAATTCCTCTCCCTGCAGTATTATATACACTAAACATTATGTAGTTTAATTTATATCTGCTTGTTAGATACGCCTTGTAGGTATTACTGTGGTTTTTTAGCATTTGGGGGTGGGGGGAAAGTACATGTAGCACAGTAGGCTCAGACAACTTGATTTAATACTTAAAGAAGAAAATTGCCTTAGCCCTTAAAATCATTAACATGGTTTACTTATATCTACTGAATATTGCCAATGTATTGTGAGCAGTGTCCAACATAAAATATTTTATACGTGTTCCTCCCTAACAGGCTGGAAAGCTGAAGGATGGTGCTCGTTCTGTGACCAGAACGATCCAAAATAACTTTTTTGATAGCTCCAAGCAGGAGGCCATTGATGTTTTGTTATTGGGAAATACCCTAAATAGTGATTTAGCAGATAAAGCACGGGCTCTCTTAACCACCAGCAGTTTACGCGGTATGTGTCTTTCAGGATTTTAATCTCTGATAACTATTTGGTGTAAGAAAGCTGTGTAGAGTTTGTTTTCAAAGCACTGTTGGAAAGTATAAATGCTATTTTATGTTCTCTGGGCTTATTAAAAAATGGAAGTTACTTCTGCTTTACTAACAGCACCAAAGTAATGTGCTGCAGAAATTGCTTTGCCTGTTTATTGTTTGTGGGTGAAGTTCTACATCAAAACCAGAGAGATTTCGATAAGAAGCTCTGCTTGTGCAGAGCAGCCACTGAGTCTTGGGGGTTTGGTATCAGGAGGGTGGTTCTCCTCATGAGAGCAGGGCGCTGAACCAGCATCCTGCATCCCCAAAGAGCTGTGGGCTCCGAGGTCCCCAGGACTGCATTCAGTCCCATCATCTGCAGGGTCTGGTCAGTCACAGGGCTGTGTTCAGTCCTCTCTTGGGACATCAGAAATACAGGAGCTCATATTTGGGCAAAGAAGGAACTTAAATTTGAGTCTTCTTTCCAAGGTCCCAGGTGATAATGTTCTGGGTCACTGCAATTTTTAGGGAGTAATAACATTCTTAAATTTTCCTTTTCATTTTTTTTTTCCTTTTCCTGCACACATCTTAACCTAGAATGAGGCAAAATATGTCAAAGCTTCAGTGCAAATCTCTGGCACAAGAAGAAAATCGTTGCCCAGTTGTAGTCTCCACCTCGAGGGTCCACATCTTGCTCCCATGTGGAGTCCAAGGGAGTGTTTCTGTCCCATTTATTTAGCACAAGGTTTCACGTTACTGTGATTTTTCTTAGATCTGAGATCTGCTAAATGGACCTCAGCTCAAAATTAGTTAAAATTTGTTTTCATTTCCTCCCACCTTTTCTGGGACTGCAAGCTGTCCTTTTTGTATTTGCAGCTCCTGATATCTGAGGAGCATTATTCCCTCTTCCCTGAAATCTCTGCATTCTCTGTTAGGTGGCAAGTTAAGTAGTGGGGTACTTCAACGTGTGTGAATCCATTATTAATAAAGGAGGGAAAGAAAATTTGCTGATCCTGTTATGCAACTTGGTAGATTTTGTAGCATAAAATGTGTTTTAACTGATGCAAATGGTTATGTGTAAAAAATTGTGTATTAACAGCATGTTTCCTCACACATTGCTGGAAAATCCTAAAAAGCAATGACTTATTTGACTAATCTTTTCTTGTTTCCCTCTTACTGCATCCGTAGTTTCAGAGCAATCATTACAATCAGGTATAGTATAGTACAGTAAAATGAACTGTGAATACCTGACCAGCTGTTGCTGTCCTCTGGCTTTTCCTATGTCTGTTTGCATAGTATTTGTCTATGGGCTCACGTTTCCCTGGTGGTGTTTGGATCTGGCATTCCTGTGCCCTAACATCCTTTAATCCAAGAAAAGTGACAATGTAAGAGGTGAAAAATGTTAGGAGGTAGGAAATGAGGTGACCAATTCACAGGGGTTTATTTTTGCACGTGTTCTGGCTGTAAAGGAATTTTCCTTTTCATGGGATTTGGAGGCTTCTGTGTTTTTGCTTTGTTTAGGATAAGAGGTGAAATTCCTCACTACAGTTTGTAATTTTATTTTATTTGCTGCTAGAAGGCTCCATGTACTTGTATTCATGCAGGAAACTTGTCACTGTGCAGCACTTCATGTTCTTGTTCCCAGAAACCATTATTTAAAATAAAATATTCCTAATGCTCTTCTATTCAGATTTTACTGTGTGTTGAGCAAATTCAAACGGCCTTTACATTTGCCAATTTTGCTTTTCCTATACGTGTTTTACTCTACCTACTTAACTCTTAGTGAGTATCTCAAGAATGAAATTGTAGTCACAAGTAATGTATGTCTGAAATTAAGTGATTCACTGGCATTTTGTCAGTGCAACCAAGTGCTTATTGGAATGACCAGTCACTCTCACTGATGGTATTACCTTCTATCTTACAACTCTGGAAGAAGAGCCAACCATTTTTATATATTTATAAATTATTGTTGTTATTATTATTTATGTCTAATTTTTATTATTTATTAGAAAGCCTATTTTTGTAAGAGTTGTAAATCAACTATTTTTTAGCATTTCAGGGTTTCACCTGGGTATGAATTGCATGTGTTGAACTACCTACAGGAATTTGGATGTTGCAGTAAAACAGTTCCATCAAGTTCCAACAGTTCCATTCAGTTGTACAGAATATCTCAAACAGAATTTTAAATTAACGCTCCTTTTGTAAAACTTATTTCCAAATTTCTATTTGGCCAGTAAGAGCAGCAAAGTATTTTTGCTGCAAATAACAGAAAATGTAACTGATTCGATTTCTGATGTAGTAGAGTGAGGCACAGTTTTGCTGAAAAGATAAATAACTAGAAATCTGTAGGAAAATCATAGTGTCAGGAGCTCTGAAAAGCACTTGGTTCTCTCAGTATTTTGGAAAGCAGTAGAAAATCTTATTTTTAATTATTCAAATTTATAAAAAGTGTCATTCTACAATTTAGGAAGACTGCTAGTTTAAAGCTAGAAGTTTTTTGTTTGCAATGAGCTTGTTGTCAGTTCACTTCTCAAGTGAGGGTCTAACCTGGTAAGGCTTTTCACATTAGGGTCTCATAACAGCATCAGGATTAAATAGGCAATAATGAGATTTTGCAGCTTTTCTTAAAAGCTGCTCAGTGGCCATGGAATGATTTGGAGTAACTAAAAGGAAGCTGAAATCCACTCCATTTTCAAAAGAACAAGATGGAACCTGAGACGAGGAACATCCAAAGTCTGCCCTTAACCCTGCTCAGAGTGTGCAGGGGCTCATCTCTGCAGGCCTGCACTTCTGCTGGCGATGCTGCTCTGGGTTCCTGGGCTTCAGCCAGCCCTTCCTTTGGGTGATTTGGGGTTTTGGATGTGTTACGGCTGCAGCACTCCTGGCATTGTTTCCCTTGGGTGCTGGGGTGCTGAGGTAGCTCCTGGCCCCCACTCTCCGTGGCCTTTGTGCTGGATTTCCTGGCTGGGATCTCCTGGGGTGTGGGTCAGAGGCAGACCCGGTGTTTGGCTCTCACTGGAGGGCTCGAGTGTGCCGATGGCTCCTTCCTGTTTTCTAGACTTCATTTCCCTGGATTGTGATGAGGAAAGCGTGATCCCAAGCACGGTCTGCTTGGAGCACCCCAAGGAGACACCAGCCAGTTCATTGTCTTTTCTGTGTGGTTGGCCCGTTTATGGTTGTATGATTTGTTCAGCGGGGAAAGCATTTGCAGCCAGCAAACACAATATATTTTCTGCTCTTGCTTCCAGTTTTTTTCAAGCCCAATAGGGACAGAGAATATCTGATTTTTGTTTTAACCAGGTGGCCAAGATGACAAACTTAAAAAGAATAACTGAAAAAACAACAGCAGCTCACTAGTCATCTTATTTGGGGAATTTAAATGAAAATACTGTTCCCAGTAACTGACTGTTTTTAAAGACAGTAGCAAGTGAAGGGAAGAATTCCATCTAATATTGTTTATGTTGTTCTTTTGGAGTCTGCTAACCATGAGAAAATTCAAAATAGGTAAATTAATACAACTTAGGTAAAGTGCCTGACCATTGAATCAGCTTCTTTCTTTCTGTGTTTCTCACAATGTCCTTTAGGGTCATTCCTCTCTCTTCAGCTGGCAGATAAAGGCAAGGCACTGGGAAAGGCTGATGGGACAGAGAAATGAGTTTAATTATTTTGAATCCCAGCCTACTGTCCTCACTAAAGCAGCTCTTTAGGAATTCAACTGACCTAAAAATAATTCAGACTTGTGGCTTAAATAGACATACTCTGATATGATGAAATAATGTACCTTCTCTATTTTAGTACTTGTAGTTCATCAGCAACTGTTACACTTCCAAAAATTAATATATCTGCACATCGGTTCTGTAACAGGAATTGGATCTCATAAATTTAATCTGTAAAAATGAGGTAGATATCCTTGTTGCTATGTACAAAAAATGATGGTTTCCTTAGAGAGTCACAGATGAGATGAAAGAACAGCAGATATTTATAAAACATGGATATAGTTTCCTTTGTGTATGATTTCTCTCTCTATTATTTTGAAGAAATTGCTGCTGTTTTTCAGTCAGTGTCTTACTCACACAAGTAATGTGCCTCTGAGGGTGCTTTGCCCTGGGAGAGCTGCATTCCTTGTGCTTTCACAGTTTAATTTTGTGCACGTACATTGGAAAGATATCACTACCAAATTTTCTGATACATTTGCTGTAAAAGTAATGTCTTTTCAAATGTTTTTGCAGCATCTGTAAAAGTGCTGAAGAGCATGTGTGAGAACTTCTATAAGTATGCAAAACCAAAAAAAATCCGAGTCTGCGTTGGGACGTGGAACGTCAATGGAGGGAAGCAGTTTCGGAGTATTGCCTTCAGAAACCAAACCCTCACTGACTGGCTTCTGGATGCACCAAAGCTGGCTGGCATCCATGAATTCCAAGGTAGGGTTTGTGTTCTGTCATTACTTCTTCTTGAGAACGCTGATGTTTCTAAGTAGATTACAAACATTGAAACAGATATCAGAGAAGCATAGAACTGCGTGGGAAGGGACTGTAAAGATCCTGTTCCACCCCCTGCCATGGCAGGGACACCTCCCACTGTCCCAGGCTGCTCCAAGCCCCAATGGTCCAGCCTGGCCTTGGACACTGCCAGGGATCCAGGGGCAGCCACAGCTGCTCTGGGGCACCCTGTGCCAGGGCCTCACCACCCTCTCAGAGAAGAATTTTTTTCCAAGTAAGGAATTTCTTTAATAAAATGAATATATCTACATGAGTTCTTGATTCTTAAGTTAATTAGAAACAAGAAATAACTTTTTCCTTATTTACCTCCAGATCGCAAAAACAAACCTGTGGACATATTTGCCATTGGATTTGAAGAAATGGTGGAGTTGAATGCAGGAAACATTGTGAACGCCAGGTGGGGGATCTAGTCTACACAGCAGTGGTTTGGCTGATAATCACCTTTTTCAAGTCATATGTTATTTAAAATTTTGGTTTCTCCAGTGCTTGCAGTGTTCTTCAGCTGTGTGTCTTGTATTGCTGGGAACAGCAAAATCTGTGAAAATCTTTCTTCCAAAAGCATGTATTGTTGGTATGCCATTATGTGTCAGGTTGTGATCTGTGTAAAGGAAGGCTTCCTTCCATGCTGTTAGTTTTCACTGCCATTCCATGTGTTGCATGGTTACATTACTGTAAGAGTTGAGGTTTTTCACTCCTAGCAGACTGGGTTGTGGAAATACATTTTTCCCAGTGGTAGGTGATACCAGTATAAATGTGTTTGCAGTCCTAGGACCACATTCCCTTTGCCCATTGTTTTCTCTGCCTGCTTTACGTGTTTCCTGTTGTTAGGGAAGGTTTAACTCATTGGGAAGAGCACCTGAAGCCTGTAATGCTGTAGCCCTTGTGCAGATTTTTGTCTTTTGGGTACCAAGTGTCAGCTTGTCATCCCCTAATTTCACCCTGTGTGTAGTTAATGCTGTTTCCAGGCCTGATATTTTTCATTCAGTCTGGTGCTGACTCTGAAAACCGTAGTCTGTGAGGTATCTAAGGATGTTTCTTCTTGATCCAAGACTGTGGACACCCATTTGACTGAGCTAGGAAGTAACTCTCTAAAACAATTCTTAAGTTTTGCTCCTCTAGTCTAGTCTTGTAAATACAGCAAAGATAGTCATGGCTCCTAAAGTTGTCTGTGGTGTTAGGAAAAGGTGAGGCAGCATTTGTAGAGGCTGAGTTTGGAACAATGACATTGTCATGATAGTCTAGAGCCTGTCTCTCTGCTGGGAGGCATTTGACCACCATTCCCAGCTTGGCTTTGGTTTACTGCCTCTAGGTTTACTGGGGGTTCTTAGATGTAGCTTAGTCACTCAATCACCAGCTGGAAACCTGCTCGGTTCGGTTGATTTCTAACCTGGGGGTTTTAATCTCCCTGCCAGCACCACGAACCAGAAGCTGTGGGCTGCTGAGCTGCAGAAGACCATCTCCAGAGATTACAAGTATGTGCTGCTGGCCTCAGAGCAGCTGGTGGGCGTCTGCCTCTTCGTGTTCATCAGGCCCCAGCACGCTCCCTTTATCAGGTCAGTGAGCACAGCCGCCTCCAGCCTGGGCCACCTTCAGCTTGCCTTGTGTTGGAAGATAACACCCAAACATCCTCAGAGCCATGTGGGGCTCTGAAAGAGCTGTTCCACCTTCTGGTGAAGTAGTTGTTTCAGTTGTTTTATCTTAGTTCTTAAGTGCCTCACTGGTCACCCAGTGAGCTTGAAAAGCTCACATTTTATCTTGTTACTGCTCAGTGGCTGTTGGAGCTTTTTAAAACTAGCCTTGTGGCTGGGAGAACAGTGTGTCCCTCCCGGGCCAGAGTCACACTCAGAGCCATCTGTGCCGGGTTTCATGGTTGTTTCACTGTTTCAGGGATGTTGCTGTCGATACTGTCAAGACTGGCATGGGAGGAGCCACTGGGAACAAGGGTGCAGTGGCCATTCGGATGCTGTTCCACACCTCCAGCCTTTGCTTTGTGTGCAGTCATTTTGCTGCAGGGCAATCCCAAGTCAAGGAGAGAAATGAGGACTTTGTAGAAATATCTCGCAAGCTTGGCTTTCCAATGGTAAGCATGGTGTTCAAATTACATATCAAATGAAAAATGAAACCCTTGGAGCTCCAGCAGTGTCATCCCAAAGCTCCATTTGCATTTTTCCCTTTCCCCAGTTTCCTGTGGAAATCAGATTTCCTTGGGTTAGAGTTCCCAGAGAGAATTGAATTACCACAGTGTTTATTAAAACAGAAGACTGCGGAAAGAATAGACCCTGCCAGTGCAATGATGGAGATGATGAAACATGAGTTCACTTGCATTCAGAATCAAGAACTTAGCTTTGGAAAGAGACCTTATAGATCCCTGACATGAAGTTGAACTTTTGTAGGCACAGGAGACCAATCACCTATCAGAAAAAAATCACTGGCAAACAGCACTGTTCTCAGTACACACGAATGATTCTGTGCCATGTCCTCATAAACAAACACCACGTTCTCATTATCAAGCACCAAGCTGAAAATGTTATCCGCGCAGCAAAATGCTTCCATGAGACTCAAAGCTGTTGTAAACTTTGTCATCAAACTGTAATTGGTTTCTGTGACATTGTGCAGGAGTCTCACATGTTATTTTACAGGGGTTTCTTATTTTCTAAATTTGTCCCCACTGTCATGTTTCAGTTTTCCTAGCAAGTGCTGTATCCTGCAGTTTCCTAAATGCTGCTATTTCAATCTGCCAGTATATCTTCTTGGTTTTACTTGTGGGCAGTGGAAAAATCAAAACAAAGGGGGGAGTAAAAGTTCTCACTCTGAACGCTGGGCCTTGTTTAAACTAATAAAGCCCTCTATAGCTAATATAACTACTGTCACTCTTTAGTGATGAAAATCAGATGTAACTGGAAAGCCTTCAATTCAGTCTGAATGATAAAGCTCTGGATTTGGAGTTTGTCAGGAGATTGTGCCACAAAGTGCCAGGGGTGTGTTTTGTTCTCATCTGACTCAGGCAGCAGCCATTGCCTTTGAGCAGACTTCTAAAACAGGGGTAGGAAGATGAAGAATTTCAGAATTCAATTCAGTTGATTTGTGTTTCTTTAGAAACAGAGACTCCATAGGAAGTGTTACTTCTCTCGTGTTCCATTTGTAAACACCATGCTGTTGTAAACACCACGCTGTTGATTGTGTTGTTCTAACCATATGGACGCTAAATATTAGGGTGTATTTCAGTTGTCTTCATCACCTGGAAATTATACATATTTCACAGCTGAAAACCAAATTTCTAGAAGAATTCTGAACCTGGTAATTTTGTCACTCAGTTGCTTTTCACTCCAGTGTGTGGTGCTGTTTTACAGGGAAGGATGCTCTTCTCCCATGACTATATTTTTTGGTGTGGAGACTTCAATTATCGAATAGATTTGCCCAATGAGGAGGTGAAGGACCTAATACGACAGCAGAACTGGGATCCCCTCATAGCAGGAGACCAGCTTATCAATCAAAAAAACTCTGGACAGGTGTGTTCAAATGTCACCATATTGAGAATACTTTGTTTTTTCAACTGGTTTTAGCAATTCTGTGATGCTCCTGTAAATCTATATCCTCAGCATGGAGTTTTCTAATTCTAATATTTTTCTTTTTGTCACATGTGACTACTTATAAAGCATATTTGTCATGTTGGGTAATGTTACTCTTCAGTTAAACTGTAATAGGCCTAATACTGTTACTGTTGGGAAAAGTAGTAGTCCAAATGGTAGCTTTTTTATCTGCAAAGAAGACATGGAATAACAAAGTCTAAGAACGCTACATTTTTTTAGATTTGTAGGGTTTCTTGTTCTCCCTGTGCAGCTCTGCGTGGGAAGGTTGGATATGGTAAAAAGAGAGACAATCCTCTATTGTTGGTTCTGTCTGCTTGCCAGCATTTGGATCTCAAGCAGTGCTTTTGCTGATTTCAAGTTCCCTTCCATTTGTGCTGGTATCTCTTGCAGCAGAACAGGAGGCAAAACATTGGGTATTTTTACTCTCTTTATTTTTTTTAACAGCTGTTTGCTAGGGAAAGCAAGATGTACTTTGACATGGGCAGACAGCATTGATTGTGTGTTAAGGAATGAAAACATGATGCGTAGAGGTTTTGGAGACACTTCCAGCAGCTATAAAGCTGGAGAAGTCTGTGGAAACTGCCAGAATATGAGAAGGACTCCTGGCTGGGGAGCAGGAGTAGCATTGCACCATTGGGGTGATGTTCCACGGTTCAGAAGCTGCTGGCTGGGTACCAGCCGTGGCCCTGGGGGAGCTCTGTGGCTGTGGCAGCTTCACTTCTGTACCTGCTGCTCAGGAAAGGGGTTTACATAGGAACTTGCTCCATAAAAGTCAGTTAGAAAATAATTACTGAGGGCAAACAAATCAGTTGTCTCAGAAGTTGTGGAACTTCTAGCATTCTGACATTGATCTTCTGACTTTGACTTTTAAATTCAGACTGGATTTCAAATTGTATTTCCAAGAAGAAAAGCAGGTCAGCCTATCACTTGATGCAGGTTTGACTGTAAGATCCAAGTTAGATTTGTTTTACAGATCTCTGAAGTGAAGGAAAGATGCCCATAGAAGGTTGAACTCAAGAACGGAGCTGACTGAGTTAGCTAAAGGGTTTTATCTTGTGTCCAGTTTAAACACTTAATGAGTGAGACACTCACTTTGATACAATGAATGTATTAAGGACTCTATTTTTCCCCTTTTTTCCTTTTTTTAATTTTTTTGGTCCCATCTATTTGAGGGGGCCTCTTGTGTCAGCTTTTCCCTGGCAATGTTGAAGACCAGGCTGAGTGGCACCCTGAGCAGCCTGGTCTAGTGAACAGCGGGGCTGGAACAGGAGGGTCTTCAGGGTCCCTTCCACTCCAAACCAGTCCTTGAGTCTGTGAATTTGTGACAACATTTGGCATGTGCAGATAGATAAAATGCAAACCTCAATTCCCAACTTTTGCTGACATGGAAACCACTAAGCACCAGATGAAAATGCTGTGGTACAGCCTCAGTGTTCTGGGTGACCTCCAGCTGCTCATGACACTGAAGCAACGGTGGAGTTGTTCGTAAGCCTGGGCTTAAAGATATGACTGTTGGCTTACTTCTTTTCACTGATGATTGTCTATTTAGTCATAGTGTCAAATATTTTCAGCAGAGAAAGTGTGGAGAGGAATCCTTTTTAACAAATAACATTTTTTAAAATTTTATTTTGAGATGCTTATACAGGTTGTCAGTGCTAAAATAGAGAATTCTGATTCGTTTCAGGCTGTTTCCCATCTGTCTTCTGTTTTTACAGATTTTTAGGGGATTTCTGGAAGGGAAAATCAATTTTGCCCCTACGTACAAGTACGATCTGTTCTCTGATGACTACGACACCAGTGAGAAGTGTCGCACACCGGCGTGGACAGACCGGATCCTGTGGAGGAGGCGGAAATGGCCCTTTGACCGATCCGGTATGAGGGTTCCCTTCAACTGTTCAAAATGTTCTTTAAGTGATTGAGAGGATCCATTTGGTGATGTTCCCAGTGCCAGCGATGCTGAGCTCCTGCTCCTTGCTTGGTAGGAGACAGAACACTTGTAACAGACCTTCAGTAAACACAGTGAGGCTGAAGAGGGGGCCAAGAATCAGATCCCAGTTACTGACATTTGAGGAATGGAAAAGGAACTTCGGGGGGGGCATTTCTGTAAGACACTCAATTTGGATTTACTGTCTGTGTTTTTTCTTTTTACACGTAGCACATCCTTGCAATCACTGTGTTTTTCCTCTTTTGTTTTCATTGCTGATTGTAGCTGAAGACCTGGATCTCCTGAATGCAAGTTTCCACAGCGACAGTAATGTCCCTTACACATGGAATCCTGGCACTTTGTTGCACTATGGGAGAGCAGAGCTGAAAACATCTGATCATAGGTTCCAGTTTAATTTTATACAGTACTTCCTAAGATTTAATGTTCATGCTGTGTATTTTGTTGCTCAGATACTCTGCTGACAGGATTTTCTTGTCTGTTTTTTCCAAGGCCTGTGGTTGCACTGATTGACATTGACATATTTGAAATTGAAGCAGAAGAGAGACAAAAAGTGTATAAGGAAGTGATTGCAATGCAAGGACCACCTGATGGCACTGTGATGGTCTCCATCAGAGGTTCTTCAGCAGAAGAAAACTATTTTGATGATAACTTGATTGATGATCTTCTTCAAAAATTTGCAAGCTATGGCGAAGTTATACTTATAAGGTTAGGAAAAAATACTTCTTACTTTTAATCGCTGCTTATAGAATCATGGACTCGTTTGGGTTGAAAGGGATCATCCAGCCCCACTTGCTGCCATGGGAACACCTTTCTCTGGACCAGGTTGCTCCGAGCTGGCCTGGGACACTGCCAGGGGCAGCCACAGCTTCTCTGGGCAGCCTGTGCCAGGGCCTCCCCACCCTCACTGGGAAGAATTTCTCCCCAGTATCCCATCTCACCTTCTGGCAGTGGAAAGCCATTGCCCCCCCTTGTCCTATCTGGACTTGAACCTGCTGGAGCAACCCCAAACCTCGTCTTCATTGTTCCCACCAATTTCCTGAATAAAGTTATTTCCTTAGCTAGCTTTTCAGTTATGATCTCTTTCGTTTTTAACATTTGAATTTCAACTTAAATGTCTTTAGAATTCATTTTACATACCTGTATGTGTCTCCATTTTCAGGCATGATTTTTCCAGATACTCTTATTTTTGAGAGATTTTATACAAATTTTGTATTCTAGAACTGAGTTAGTAGTTTTAAGTGAATGAAAATGAGAATGTTGCATTTTCACTAGGCTGGCAATTGTACTGTTAAGTGTTGTGTTATTTTGCTGGTTATTGTTTCCAATGAACTTTGCAGGTTTGTGGAAGACAAGATGTGGGTAACATTTTTGGAAGGAAGCTCTGCTCTGAATGTTATGAATTTGAATGGCATTGAGGTAATGTAAAATGATGGAACTTTGGTATAGGAAGAGAAAATCCAGCTTTTTTAAGTCTCCTTGAGTGGGATTGATTTTTTGTATGTCTTTGATTCTTAGAAGTTTTTTCTCTTCCATACTAGACTGTTGCATCTTTTTTTTTTCCTTTTGATAGCCACAAACCAGTATGTTGAGTGTCAAAAGCCATATAAAAGAAGTATCAAAGTTAATTTACTTTTAGGAGGAGTGTTGTTAGAGAAATGAAGGTCTCCTACTGAGAGACATCTTCGTTAGCTGAGGGGCTTGGGGGTTTTTACCATCTGAAAAGCAGAGTTTAGTTTCTTGAATGAACCAGTTTAAAATCTCTATAGCCTGCAGTTATTAAAAATTTAATACTTCTGTACTGCAAGCTCTGAAAAATGTCTAAGTTTCAGCTTGCATTGACTTCTGTGGGGTCAGTATTTAATCTTTGTGAAAATTTCTGATGTTCAAATTTTCAAAAGCATGTTGGCTGTTAAGACTTAGAATGTGTGGTGTTTACAGATGGATCCTTGGATCTGCTGAGGTGTCACTGGCTGTTCAGACAGGAAAGGGGCTCTGGGTGGAATGTCAGGTTGCAGAATGAAGACCTGCTCTGTGCCAGCCTCTAAAAATAACTTTATTCATGTAGTTTATTAGCATGTCTGTTTTCTTTATAAATAGTACTGTTTCTGTCAGAGTAAAGAAATCAGAAGCTTCCTGATTAACTGAAAAGGAGAACTGCAGGGCATGAGTCGCTAGTTTTTTTACAAAAAACATTTAAATGTTTGTAATGAACAGTTTAAATTACATAAATGTTGTTACTTATCAAAATTAAGTGAAAATTATTTTGAAGTGCAGAAATTCCGATGACCTTATTTGTGATATTTTCAGGAATTATTTTTTTCTTTTTGAAACTTAAATGCTGAGCTTTAATATTCCTACTCCTAATGACTTCAATTTTGTGCATACCTTTTTTTGGCAATTCAGTTACAAGGAAGGATTATAAGCATCAACTTGAAAAATCCAGATTGGATCAGAAGTTTGGAAGATGAAATGAATCTAGAGAAGATTAATATTGGGCTGCCTTCATCAACAAGCTCCACTTTGCTTTGTGAAGATGCTGAGGTTACTGCAGACTATGATATGGAAGGTTTGTTGGGAAAAAGCATTCCTTGCTTTGAAATGCTTGCAGTCCTAAATAATGTGGTTAATTTAATGCACATACAAATACGTAACAAGTTTATGCACATCTAAACCAGGGTAGAAATCATGTAATTTCCAGCAGTACCTCGACAATCTGCTTCACTCTCTTCTACATTTAAATACACTCTAAATAGACAGTTTACTCTTCAAAAGCGCATCCATGTTGAGCCTTTTTTTTAAACACCATTCCACCTTTTGCAAGCAGAAGTTATTACAAGTTACAGATACCTTGAAATCCCTTGCCCAGCCTTCTGAAGAGCTAGTGAAGCTTGCCATATTGCAAACCGAGGAATTAAACAATTAGCTGTAAAGCTAATTGTTTCTTAGATTAATCAACTTCTCAGTTGCCGCACTGTTACAGTTACCTTTAATAAATATCTATGATATATATCAGGCATTTGAAGTATTTTCAACTCGTTTGAATACATATGTATTCTTCATGTGTAATTTTGGGATGCAAGATTGATGCTTTGGTTGCTGAGCTAATTCCTTGGAACTTGGGGACTTCTCTTGCATAGAATCCCATGCCCAGAATCGGTTTTTATGTGCTTTTCTTCTCTGGGGCTCGTTCTTTAGGAGACATCGATGACTACAGTGCTGAAGTAGAAGAAATCCTTCCTCAGCACCTGCAGCCAACGTCGAGTTCAGGGCTGGGAACCTCCCCGAGCTCTTCCCCACGCTCCAGCCCCTGCCAGTCCCCAACGCTGTCAGACGGACCCGCGCTGCCAGCGAGGCCCAGCCGAGCCCCAGGGAAAGCTCCTGGGCCACCTGTGTCCACACAGGGTGTGTATGGCACGGCTCTGCTGCCCCAGGAGCTGGCACACCCAGTGCAGGGTTCTGCTCAGCGTGTCTGTGGAGTCCTGGGTCACCCCAGTCAAACTCTCGCAGTGCAGCCCCTGGCAATCGATCCCTGCTCCTGTCAGCTCCAAGATACACATTGTAATCAGCACATCTGGAAATTGGGAGCACAATGGGAAAACTTATGTTTAAGCACAGCCTTTTTTAAAATGATGAAGTGAACACGGTGATGGTGTTTGGAATGGCCTCTAATTGCGTTCATTGAACTTCTCAAATACCTTGAAAATTCCCTTCATAGTACTTTTTTCCAGAGAACTTAATTCACAGGTGAGAGTCAAAATTAAAATTTGGAATGCTGCCATTGGTAGGATTGTTCAGGATTTCATGGAAAACATAAATTTACTAAAACGCACGAGGCAAAGTTTTGGTTTAGGAAATCTGCTTCTTTTCATCATTGGTTCGTTCCTCTTGTTTTCCCTCTCTCAAAAACTTCTGGACTGTTGTTTCCAAGGCTGGGGCCTGGCTGTCCTCTCTGTAAGAAAAACTTGCTGTTAGAAAAGCTGTGCTGGGTTTAGAATGTCCGAGAGAGTGACTTCTGCATTGTTTTCTGTCACATCCTTCAGCAGAGTTCCAGAGCGGTGCCCAGCAGAGGGAGCCTCCCCAGAGCCTGGAGCCCAAGCGGCCTCCGCCCCCTCGCCCCGTCGCTCCTCCCGCACGCCCTGCTCCTCCGCAGCGGCCGCCTCCGCCCTCAGGTAATGCGGGGACCTTTTCGGGTGCTCAGGAATGTTTGGTTTCAAGCCTGTAAGATGAACTTGAAAGTGCAAACCTAAACTGCGTATTACACTTGGGGCTCCCTGAACTGAAATGTTTAATTAGTGTTTAATGTAACAATTAAACTGAAATGTTTAATTGGTACATTTAAAAGCAATAACAGCATGGGAAATAACAGCATTTTTACTACTTAAATATTATTAGTGAATAAGTTTATAAAAACTTTTTTTCACAGTTTTAAATATGTGAAATTTTTCAGCAATGTTTACTCAACATTTTCATTTTTTATAGCATCTATTTTAAAATAAAATAGAAATAAACTTGTGCTTTCATTGATTCATTGCTGTTCCTTTAATTTTGGCATGAGTATATATGCATTTTACCATGTCCAAGTTCTTAATGTAGACTTCATTTGGATCATCTGACAATGGGAACAATTGAGCACTAAGAGAAACTGGATGTTCAGAAGCATTTGGGCAACATAGTTAAAACAAACTGACCCTTGTGATTTTTAACTTTCTCATTCTTTTTCTTCCCTCCTACTGTACTGGTATTTTTCATTATTGCTGCATTCATTTCTTAAATACTGTCAGGCGGTAGGAGTCCTGCACCTGCTAGAAAAGAATTTGGAGGTAATGATTTTAATTTGTTTTGAATATGACTGTATAGCAAAACTGCTGTGGGGATCTGTTGCACAATACTTAACGTGATGTTTCGCAAAGGTATAAAAATGGGCAATTCTCAGAGTTGTAGAGCTGGGTAATTCATGGATGTCACTGTCATTTCTTTCCTCTCCCTCTGAATTAGGTTGGGCTTTTCAGTGAAATAGTATTTCTCTAGAAGTTGGTATTTTAAAGTCAAAGATGAAGGTTACTCTGGGTTTTTATTAACTTGTCCTGGGTGAATACATCCAGCTAACTTATCTGTGCAGTGGTTCTTAAAAATAGTCTTTGTTGTTCTGTGTCACACATTTTGCTGTCCTGCTTGGACTTAAATCAGCTCATCAATACATGAGAGAGGGTGAGAATTGTTAGTGGCACTTCCAGGCACTGCCCCTCAGTTGGTAGGGAAGAGGGGTTTTTAACAAAGTGCCTCAGAAGTTTGGAGTAACCTCAGAATATACGTGAGCTATTTTACATACTCTGTAACTATCAGCTAACTTTGGTGCCAGGCACAAATGCACTTGGCTCCTAGATACTGGTGAGACAAGGAAGTTTTTATGCCCAACATGCAATATTTCAAATGAGTTAAAATGCAGAAGCCTTGGGAAACGGTTGATAGACCACGTTCAGCATAGGTGAGATTTAATTTATTGTTCTTCAGTCCTGTGCAATTTCCTGTGCAGTGACACAATCCTGTTTGCCTAGTTTGTCTCAATTGTGCAAAGACTAGTCAGTTGTCTTCTTTTGTCCTCTTTCCCAACATAGCTCTCCATAGAGTTGTAACTTGCATAAAACTTGCTTTTTTATGCAATCATTTGAGACTGTAGTATATTTTTTCATATGTTATTCCAACCTAAAGCTCTCCACTTTTTTTCTGCTCTCCATTTTCCACTCACGATGTACATGTATAAGCATAAAGGCTTTGCTTTTCAGGGGTATCTGAGCTTAGCTCCAAGCAAGTTAGCACAGGGGTGGAACCAAAATCCATGTCCTTATGCGTTACTTTAGTGGGGAAAGGGCAGCTGTTTCTCTTCTATAGGAGGAAGGCTCCTAAAGCTCTGTGGAAATATCCCTGTGTAGTGTCCAAGTGGATCAAACTTGGGTTTAGACTTCCATAGCACATGCAAAGGGACATGGATCATGTCTTTAAAATGTTGTGCCTTTCAAATGTGACTTTTTTTCCCCCTTGTGTGTTTTGACCTTTCTTCCCCCAAGTGCTTCAGTCCCTTCAATGCCCATGGCATTTTTTCTAAAGGCTCAGTATGCTTTGAAGATGAGAGGAGGATTTGGGCATCTAAGTGTTTTAGTTTGGTCATAATTCATATCAGAAGTAACTCAGAATTCAGGTGAACAAGGCTTTGAACTCATTGCAGGGCTTTACAAAGTATAGACCTTTCGTATGCTAATACACAAAAACATTCACTGAGGATTCTGTAAGCTCTATTTTTTTGTAGTTGAAAATTGAAATGTTGCACTGTGTTTACCTAATACTTTTTGATACATTACAGATTAAATTTTCAGAGAACATTAAAAACTATAAAGGCTGCTAATTGTCAGCTGAAGTTAATAAATAACATTTGTGGGTTTTTCCCTTTAATAGTAGTAGTCAGTTTTCCTGATTGTTGCGGCCAAGGCTTTTATCATTGCTTTAAAACTGGCTTTCATTGTCCATAAGATTAAAATACTCCTATGCTGCCCTTTGTGATAGCATAATCACAGCACAATAATTTTGCTTTCTCACTGAGGGAAGAGTATTCTGAGTAAGTGAAATCTCAGGTGTTTACCCTCTGTGCTGTTTCTCTCGCATGCAGTGAATATTTTTTAACTTGCCAAATCCACCTGCCCAGAGGTCTTGCTCTCTGTCTGGGGCACTGATGTAGCAACGTGTGCCTGTGTCTCCCTCCTGCTGAAAGGAGCTGGCTTTAGTTGTCCCCCTGCATAAAACAGGAGCAGAAATGCTACAGGGCAATGCCCTGTTCCTGCACAGCTTCACTGCTGCTCCTCTCACAGAGTCATCTGCAGTCAGAAACTTGGGATGGGAATTGGCAGAGCCTGGATCTCAGCCAGAACAGATAACGCATGCTAGGATTTAGCATCTGTGGAACAGATCTTCAGCCAAAGCCGAGGTCTGCCATCTCTGGAGACAGTCCCATTTGAGGCTCGTTTGCAGCCTCCACTCTGCCCGCTCTGTGATCACAGAGAGCTCCTGGGCAGATTGCACACGTGAGCACACGGTGAGAAGACAGGAGGCTGTGCCACAGCTAAGGGATGCCTTCAGCATTTCCATCATGTCTGTGTCGTGCCATGGTTTTGCCATACAGTTTCAGGAACCCAGTATGTGCTGGATGATACTGCAGAAATGAAATAATTCAGCACGGTTCTGTGTGATGGAACATCCTCTTCCTCTCAGTCTGAACTGTTGAACCGATTGGCACGGCTGTCCCAAGAGCACAGTGCTGTGGGAAGGCAGCTTAGTGAGACAGTTCTGCAGGATACAATACATCGTAGCAGGTGGGAAGCACTGCCTTCATGGAATTGCTTATTCAGGTGTACTGCAGCAGAAACAGACTGCTCAGTGTTCTGAACGACAGAGATCAGGCCTAATGGGGCAGGGGATAAGTGCTGTGCTCATTTATTCCCCAGTGTTTGAGTGCAGTCTGTGTGCTGCTTCATGAGAGGTTCAAGAGCAGCATGTCAGATCACACGCGATGGCCAAAAGCTTGTGGAGAGTGAACATTCTGAAGAAATTAAATTCTCTTTCAACTGTAATGTAAAATTAAAATCATAGCTGTTATTAAACATGATTGTGCTCAATGATTTGTAATTCACACCAGTCTGGTTGCCCATGCTGCTACAAACAGTTATTTCCTACAGGTAATCTATCTAGATCAGAGTCAAACTGTGTAAAGCTGTCTAGTGGCAGTGTTCTTTCTGGTTTTTCTTTCTCAATCTTCTGCTTTTCTTATGCAATGTACAGCTTCTCTTCTTTCTCTGAAAAGGTCTTGGAGCTCCTCCCAGTCCTGGGGTAGCTAGGAGAGAAGTAGAAGGTAACTTAAAAATTTTTGTGTTCTGAAAATGGATTTCTGATGTAACACCTGAGTAATGTTATTGTCCTTGTGATACCAAAGGTGGTTTCTTGAAGGTATTTATCATGTAGGATCTTTGTTTTATTTAGCATAGCTTTCACCCAGCCAGGTTGCTTCCTGGTTTTCAGTGGTGGTGGGAATTGTTGCAGAAGGCATTTATGAAAAGCAAAGTGAAAACTTAGAGTGCCCTAATCAAGAAAGCTTTGAAGGCTGACCCTCAGAGGAAGCTGTAGCTGACTGTCATCAGAGTGACCATTATGCCTATAACTGAGTTAGGACTCTAGGGAGCCTGACTTGGTAAAAAGCTTCATATGTTCATATATTCTGGGGAGAGAATCTTCCATTTAAACAATCTGGTCTACAATTTCATGTTTTGCCTCTTTCTGAAGAGCCCAGTGTGGGTATTTTGATTCTGAGAGCCCGCTGTGTGTAATACACAGTTACAAGGAGCATTTCTCTTGCACTGTTCTGGTTGGAGTACCAGGAACTGCTGCTGGATGGGTCCTGCTTTAGCCATGCCAGCAGAGTCACGGGCTTGGGTTTCCTCCGTGTCCCTCAGGACTGTGTCCTTCACAGCAAATAGCAATACAGGGCCTAATAGAGTCACTGGCAGGGTTTCCTCCTGTATTTACAATTGATTTTGGCTGCATTGCTGGTTCATTTTTATAGATTGGCAAAATCACTCTATGCATAGAATATTTGTGGTTGGAAGGCACCTTTGGTGGTTATCCACTCCAGCTTCCTTCTCCAAGGAGGGTAAATTGGCACCAGCTTGCTCTGAGTGGGAGCTGCTCCACTGAGAACAGTACCCAGAAACCCATTCTGACTGATTCCAGGGAAGTGTGATAGCTGGAAGCTGATTTGGTAAACTGTGACGCACCACAGAGTTCCTTCCACTTACTGGCACTGGCATGGCGACTTTGCCTTCCTGGGAAACAAACAGCAGAAACTGAAGCCAGAATCCTAAACCTCCCTGCCTGTTAGAAATTGTGCATTTGTCTGAACTAAAGGTAACTTTTTCAAAATCTCTTGCACTACCAGTTTGAATGTTGCATCTGAGGTCATCACCGTGGCCATGGTGAAGCTGGTGCTCTAACAGATTTATCTGTATCTATCTGTCAGATTTAAATGCAGAGAGCGGGGTCAGGAACTGTTAGATCTGTTCTCTTTGTTGTAGCCACTGCTGGTAGAACATCCACAGAATATACCACAAAACAAAACAGCTTCCAACGTGATTGAAAACACAGGGTCCCTGTACAAGTGGGTGTCTTTAGCCTGCAACAAATAGGACGTGATTGAAATAATTTGTAATAAAAAGGGTCAAATTACTTGATGTGTGCCATGGGGATAGGATTGTGTTAGTGACAGCTGGTGGGTATGTAATAAATTTTGAAAAAATCACTGGTATCTCCTTGCTTCCATTCTCAGTAGTAGTAATGTAACATTGCCATCTAATGCTCATTTTTGGCTTATCTAACACAGATAATCTGATTTTTTTTTTCCATGCTTCAAAGCACAAAAAAGCCCTGGAACACAAAGAAAAGATAACTTAGGTAATAGATACATACTTTGTACTAACTATAATACAGACAGAGGTTGATTGTGAAATAAGTGCTAAGTCAGTAATCTCTGATATCTGTTACAGTTCGTAATCAGCCTCCACATTCAGCGGGTACAACCAGACCGGTAGGTATTTTTTTTAAGATCATTTTCCTGCTACTTGTCTGCTCTTTATTGTATCAAGGTTTCTGGTAGCCACAGCAGATGTAAGAAATCTGCGTGGTTGACTGGTGAGTTTCCAGTCTCTATGAGTTAATTATCTCAACAATTCTTGTCTATGGACTAAAATCACTACGGGGAATGGGGGGGGGAACCACCACATGTATACACACTGGATGTGACTTGGTTGTTTTGCATTCTGCAGTCACACAGTAGGCTCCTAAATACACATTTTACATCTCCTTTCAAATGACTGCCAAGTTACTCTTTGTGCTGTGTGTCCTTACTGACTTGGTGTGATAAAATGCATTATCCTCTGTATTGGAAGATAAATCATGATGGCAGCTAATTGCTTACAGGCCATTAATGGGTTACATAAGCAATTGACATCTTGTGATTACTTGATGTGTCATGGAGTTTTGTACCTTGTTTTAAAGACTAATTTTCATGAAGGTCTTCATGTAAAAATGAAACATTATACTGTTTCTGCAATTATTAGTACTGTGTTTCACTCCTTTAGTTGTGGAACTGAACTGAAAGAAAGGAACCAAGGGATTTATGGGCATTCAAATGCTTCACACAGGAAATCAAGAGTGCCTAATTTTTCTTAACAGTAGCAAGGAGGAGCCTTGCATGAGGGAGAAGCAAAGTGTTGTAATAGCTACAGGTGTCCTTAAAGAAATACTGAGTGATGGGATTGTCTGTTGATAATTATTTGACTTTGCAGCACATTCCAGTATTTGAACTGCTGAAAACTGCAAAGAGATTGATTTTCACAGTGAACAATTCATGATCTTGGCTTTTTTTTTTTTTTTTTTTTTTTTACTTGGCAATCTCAGATCAGACAGGAATTTATGAGGTCAGGGGGCTGAAATTTGGCAAATGGACTCAGGCGAGCATAAGGAATCACATGATATACAAAGTCAGGGACATATATCTATTAAAACTAAGATCAAGAATGATACTTCTTTTTAATAGTGGTGAAAATTCTTTGTTTGTTTCTAATTAATTTTTGTTTATTGTTGTGCAACAGAGTTTGCTCTGAAAACCGTTTCTAGACTGTCCACTGGTACACAACATTTTACAGGAAACAAATGATTGATTGTCTCACAATCCTTTTTCCCTTGATCTCTAGCACTTCTATCCCAGGGCCTTTTATTCAGCTTTCACTGTGGTGTTTGTAAGTTACTCTGCTTCAACTGTAATCTGGAATAGCTTCCTGTTTCTCTTGAAATACTGATCTACACTTTTAAATTTACATTCCCAGCATATTAACCTCTATTCCGTCAACTTCAGGCAGACTTCAGCCTTCAGATGAGGCAGAATGTGTGTTTCATTAATCCTGTTTGTTGAGAAACAGGAGACCTCCAAATAAAGTAGTTGCTCTTGTTGGTTTTGTTGATTACAATTCACAGACTTAGGTAAATTATCTTATTCATACTAGCAAAATAGTAACTGTTCCTAGCATCGTTGCACAGGTAAATATTTATATAAAGTTGAAAATGGTTGTAAAAATCCTTTGCTTTGAATTGAACCATCATCATGTTTTGAAAATATATTTTTTGTTCTTGCATGTGCATCAAAAACCAGTTCAGCAGCTGTTATCAAAGAATTCATTTTTCACAGAATCCTGATTATCCTGAATCATTTAGCAGTAGATGACTACAGATCCAAAGTTGAACTAAAATGCTTTCTTTTTGCCCACTTTCCTGTCAGACTGTTCCTCCTCGAGCTGGAGTTATCAGTGCCCCACAAAGCCATGTCCATCCCTCAGGGGCACGACCAGCACCTGAAACTCAGACCAAACCAGCTGACCCACCAAGGGGTAAGTTTCCTCTAGAAGTTAAATATCAATGTCACTATTCAGTCAAGGGCTACAGGCTGTGGCTTGAATGCTTTGTGTTCAAAGATGTCTCCACTGTTCAGTGGAAATTAAGATTCTTGGATGTAGTAGCGTTTGGCAGTTTGTGTTAAGCATCCAAAAGTATTGCAGACCCTTTCTGGATGCTCATCTCAAGATCACATGAGACCTTGACCCTTGGATTTTGTGGTATCAGAGAAACTGTGCGAAGGTTGCAGTGTTTGGTCTGAGCACGCCTGGTGTGTCCCGTTCTGGCTGTGGATCACCAGACACTGGTGGTCATTAGACACTCGTGAGCATTGGTGGTTCTGTAATCAGAAGATTTGGAGTAGCATTTATGTCTGACTCTCAAAGCAACTTCCTAAACTTAGAGTTGAAAAAACCCCTTTATACAGATAAAAATACGCGTTTTTATAACAGTGACTTTCAAAATACTTTTCAGTACAACTGAAGTACATTTTGGAGTGATAGGGCTTCTACTTCTGTGTTTTGTGTAAAATCACAGCATGGTTTGTGTTGGAAGGGACCTTGAAGAGCATTTAATTCCAAGCTCCTGGCTATGGGCAGGGACACCTTCCACTATCCCAGGGTGCTCCAAACCCTGTCCAGCCTGGCCTTGGGCACTGCCAGGGATCCAGGGGCAGCCACAGCTGCTCTGGGCACCCTGTGCCAGGGCCTGCCCACCCTCACAGGCAGGAGTTCCTTCCTGATGCCCCATCTAACCCTGCCCTCTGTCAGCTTAAACTTCAGTAACAATTTTTAAGGGAGGTCTGCTGAGTTTCTGATGATTTCCAGTCCCATTGCCATGAACACCTGCTGTTCTCACAGCCCCTTCTCTGCAGTTCTTCCCCGTGCTTTCCCATCCTGCCTTCCTTATGATTCCTTACAATTCCTTGCCATGAAAATCACTGCAAATGTACTTCCAGGCTCGCCACTGCTTCCTGAACCCCTCAAGCCTCAGGCTGCTGGGCCTGCTCAGCCCAGCACTCCTGTGCTGAGGATGCAGGAGCCCCTGATCCCTGTGGCATCTCCGGCAAGTGCCCCGCAGAGCCTGGAGCCCCCCCAGCCGCCGCCTCGCAGCCGCTCGTCTCACAGTTTGCCTTCTGAACCCGCTCCCTCCCAGCAGCAAGTAAGTGAAAAAACCCCTTGTAGGTACCTTCTTTCACTGTGTAAATTAACACAGCCTGTACTGGATGCTGCAGACCTGTGAGGAACTGTAAAGCGAGCACAGAAAAATGAGGGGCCAAAGATTGGAATCAGTGGTCAGCGGACTCTAGGAGAGTCATAATTGCTTAGGTATTGTCCATGAATAACTAACATCTTAAATACTAAACACTGAGTTTAGGATTTCTTATGATGGCATTACAACTTAGGGACAGCTCATTTTGAAAATTATGGTGTATGGAAAAACACTTCATCTAAGACTTGTAATTTTATAATGATACGTGCATGACAAGCTGTATATTAAGTAACTAGCACAGGTTTTAAGTAGTTACTGCATGATGTGGTGCTTTATGTTGGTGATCATTCGTTGAAGGGAGATGATACTGATAAATAAGATAATAAATCAATATATTCATAAACACTTAAGAGAAGTGGAATTCTTCCCATTCCCCCGTGTGAGTTAAAATGCAGAAACCTATCCACGTAATGTGAAAATTTCATACAGTAGCATTAACGTTCTGTTCTCTGGGAACATTTAGACTTTGAAGATAAAAACCCACCAACTTTTTCTAGCTAAAGCCATAGTTTCTTACTACTGCTTGAAAATTCAGAAGCAGGTTTTCAGTGCTGTTCAGGTTTTTCCTTATGTCTTTATCTGAAGCCCTTTTTTGCTACAGTAGTTTATGCCTCTTCTGTACCCCAGTGAAGCAGCCAAATTCAGTCCTCAGTGAACTGATTTTTGAATTCAAATTGAAAAAGTCTCTAGATGCTTTTTCTTTCTTTCTCCTGAACCTCTTTCTTTGCTGTGAACTGCTTTTCATTTTGAAAATTTGGACCAAAAAATAGTTTCCTGAGGAAAGGTCTTGAAAGAAATACCAAGTTTTGAGAGGTAGTGAATTCCAAGCCCATCCTTCTAAGCAAATCTTAATCGTGATATTGAGGAAGCTAAATCTCTCCTTATAAAAATAATTGCTTGTAGAGTGTGAATATGCAGGACTCTATACAATCCATACATTTAAAAAGAGAATTATTTATTGTAAATAGATCTTTTTTATTGTAAAGAAAGGAGATTCTAGAGTTCCACAGAATAAGAGGCATTATGATTTTTTCAGCTTGCAAAACTATTACTGTAGATGAGGGATAATACCAACACAGTTCCCAGAATGAGAGTCCTATGGGGCTTTTCATGTTAATAGATGACTTGAATTAGATCATCCCTGCTAGATTCTGATAAAAATCTTTCTTATTTCTCATCTCCAAAAAGTAGCACAATCAGCTGCACAGTGAGTGTCTGTACGGAAATATCATTAGAATGGACTTGAGTTTTTTTTTATGACTCTTAATGGTCAAGCTTACAGTAGAAGACAACAGAAATTGAAAATTTAGTGTAGTGTGTAGTAAATATTTGTGGTTCATATTCATAGCTCAAAAACGGCTTTGTGAGAACTTCTGAAAGTATTTTTAATGTGAGGTTGCTTTGTTACTTGGATTTTCTTCCTAATTTTCTTTCCTTTGATGTCTGTTTCTCTTTCACAAGCAGGAGCAACCATCAGGGTAACAGGTATCTGACTATTTACCCATCTTGTATGTGGTCTCCATCCACTCAAGCAGAAAAGATGTATGAATGTTGTTTTCATACATCTGCAGTCCCATCCCTGTTAAAAACCACCTGTCTGCATTCATGGGTTGATGTCATACCATAGTTTGCTTTTTCCTTTCATAGTGCATTTAAAAATGAGAGTGCATTTATTAGGGCCACAGCAACTATTTTGTGTCATCATCTTTTATGAAACAATTGGACCCTCACCTATGTTGTTTAGTCACTGCTGAACCTCCCGATCTCGGTCTGTTTGGGGAAAAAAAGATCAGTGTTGGTAATAAATGTTCTCTTTAATGCAAATAAATCCTGATGCTATTGCACTGTCATTTTTTTTTTCCAAAATAAACCCCATGTATCACATTTCTCAAGGAACAGAGAACTTACTGTGACCCAAAGTAAAACACTCTGTTGCAATTTTAAAAACATTTGGTTCCAGAATTACTCAAAGCAAATTTTTACTTAGAGCAAGGAGCAATTTGGATTCGTAGTTTCTTTGGGATGTTGTAGTTTTCAATGTAAGCAGTCAGTGCCAAGCTGGATTTGATTTCTGTTCTTTCTACAGTTCAATTTTTCACATTTTGTCCTAAGTTACTCAGTTCCTTTCTTTTAATATTATTCTGCAAAAAACTTCAGCTATAGACAGTCAGTTCAACTGTTTGGGTATATTAAGTTTATTTGAAAATCATAAAATATTTTTGTGACATTTGAATTCTTAGAAGCTGTTTTAACTTAAGCTCAATTCATTTGATAAGGGGAAGCTCCAAACTCTGTTCTGTCAGTGTGCATACTGAACAAAGTAGATAATCCACCTTTTTGGACAGTTTGTACAAGGTAAAAAAATTGCATTGTTGTTTGAAGCAGTGTATAAAACCAGGAATATTTTGGCTTGAAGAGCTGAGAAATTCTGTGGAGAAAAGTGTCTCCTCCAAGGATAACTTGTTATTTTAATTATGAAACCAGTGATTGTCCGTTTCCATGCCAGGAAGTACTGGAGATGCCTACGGATGCCTGTCTACATAGAAATGTCTGGCTGCATATACTAATAACACTAATGTTGCCTTCCACTGTGGTGCTTTAATGCTGCTTGTAACATCATTATGATCAACTCCCAATGTCACCCGGAGCTTTTTCATTTCATAGTTGTGCTGGGCTATCCCTTGCTTAGAATGCAGTAGCAGTTCCCGAACATTTTCTTATCCAAAGTTCACTTGGTGTTTTTTTTTCTGGGATTGGGACCTGCGGGGAGTAGGTTCCAGCTTCATCAACCACCGAGGAGGGGGGAGTGGTGTTTAACAACTTCCAGGCTTTCCCTTAGACAAGGGGTTCAGGCTGTTGTTTCCATTCTAGCTAAAACAAAGCTGGGTTGGAGTTTCAGGCGAGGAGTGAGAAGGGGGCAGTAGGAATATCCTGGAACCAGCTGCACGATTCCTGAGCATGTTGTTTGCTTTGCAGCTGAATCCCAACGGGACACACGGCACTAACCCTGAACCCCAGCTCAGCAGTGACCCTTTTGAAGACCTGTCATTTCAGCTGCTCGTGTCCAAGATGCAGACGTCTGTCCGAACATCACCTGCTCCAACCTTAAACCAAAAGGAGTCGATACAGTTGCCTTCAGCAGGGCAAAGAAATGCGGATAATTTGAATACTGTAAAATGCATGACAGCAACGCCTCCTATTCCAACCTTTCACTCATCACAGGAACATCAGCACAGCGCTCCAAATCCATTTATTACTGGGCTGAACTGCTCAAATCCATTCACCGAAAGAATTCCTAATGCTGGAAACCCCTTTAGGACGGAGAGGTGCGAGTCCGGGGTAACCTCACAGGTACCGGCAGGACCTGCTGCTTCCCACACGTTCCCTGCTCTGCCCCCCCCCAGCTGCAGCACAAGCAAGCCTGCATTTCCCGTGGATGCAGCTGCAAACACGTTTTGCTTGCGAAGCAGATCTCTCAAGGTGGAAAACGTGCAGCCCAAAGGGTGGGTGACGTTTGACGAGGACGAGAACTTCAGCGCGAAGCTGAAGCCGTCTGCGAGCGTTCCGGGTTTCACCGGACTGGGCTCCGGGAAATCAGCTGAGTGCCCAGGTTTGCTGGGAGCTGAACGAAAGGCTTTCCTTTGTTCAGACTTCAACTTTGATGGTGACTGGAATAAAAGTTCTACTGATTGCTTTTGTACGATGCCAGCAAGAAGACCACCTGCGCCCCCTGTGCCATCCAGAGCAACCAGCAACAGGTCCCCTGCAGATCCCTTCCCTTCCCTGGCACCCAAGGTGTCACCAACTCGTGATTTTACAGACAGATAGATGGTCAGAGGTACAAAAGGTTATATTTGTTGCTACATGTATCCAGTAGAATAATTGGGCATTTGAGATTATTTTGTGTGCAATAATTAATTGTTAAATGCACTGAAACTTAACTCTGTTCGTAAACAGCCACTTCTGCTTCTGTATAAATTTTGAATGTGTATATATGGTAGAGCACAAAAAATGGTCTGAAGTTTATTAAAATCTCAATGTAATAGTATTTGAATAGACAAAAAGAGAAGAAGGGTGAGCTACTGTCTCACTAAAACCTATCAGTCCTGGACACAGATTTTGCTTATGGAGCTCTTTCATTTCTGTTCTCCTTTGTGGAATTCCACAAGAAGAGGCTCCCTGCTGGTAGCTTCCCCCCTCCCTTTTGACTGTTTTGGTAGTTGATATTTATAAGTATTTACCAAAGAGCTGCCAAAGTTTATTGAGATTTGAATGTTGACAAGTATTGTTTAGAAGCTGTTTAATTTATAACAGAGGCTATGGATATTTGTAAGGCTTATATTTGAATTCGAGGCACAACAAAAATAGTTTACTTTCCAAATAGAAGCAAAACTTTGCATATTAATATATTCAATAATCTGTTGGGTCAGTACATTTCAGTTACTAAATCTTGTTGTGATATACACTCACTAGCACTAATTCAGAGTAATTGTTCCATATCATACATTTATTCATTACTATTTTAATGATGCTTCTTTTTTTTTTTCTACAAATCAGAAACAACTGATACAGCAAGCTTTCCCTCAACCTCTGGAAAAAAGTCCCCTTGGCCTTTGAGACACAAAGCAGTATTTACCAATTGCAGAGTATGTAGTCTGCTGCTAGCCAGGGGGTGAAACAACATGCTTAGATTGTATTTAGAGTAGTGAAATATCCCAGCACAGCAAGCTTTTTAAATCCTCTCTCCACGCTCTCACAACATGATCCATGAAGTAATCCACGGTTCCTTCGGACAGCCCCTGGTTAGCCACGAGCTGCAGCTGCCTAGAGGAGTGATAGTGAGTTTTCTATTGCGCTTTTTTTCTGTTCAGGTCATTCAGGTTGTACATTTGGAACAGCAGTGGTACTACTTGTGCTTCAGTGTGTGAGTTACCTTGTTTTATGCTGTTGCTGCAAACATCTGTGTGGTTGATGTTTTGGTATATTCTGACATTAGCAAACCAAATTCAGGGGGTAACTTTTGCTAGTGGGAGTCACGTGATAAATATGTTGTCAAATATTTAATTGCAGTGATTAAAAACTATCTGTCTGAACTGTACCTGGCGTGCGGCACCTCTGCACTTCACAGGACTGTCGGGACCACAGGGAATGCTCCAGAATTTCAGTGTCCATATACATGTTGTGTGTATATATATATGTACGAGCTGTAGTAAGGCCCTGCCACACGTTAACGGGAGCAATGAGCAGCAGTAGATGCTCTGGAAACACAGAGGATGGAGGTGAGAGCCACTCCCCGCGTGTCCCTGCACTCTCGGTGATCCCTGTCCCTGTGTTCCCGTCCCCTGTCCATGGCTGTGTCCCCTGGGACACGCAGGTGTGGGTGAAATACTGCCCCTTATGGTCTGGGTGGTCATGCTCCCTCTGTGCCCCCGTGTTGCCAAATCCTCCTAAATCGTCAGGGTAAATGAAACTCTCTGCAAGCATCTTTTTAGTGTCAGCAAGTCAGATATGACTTTATTCTTGGCCAGGGGCTGTTGTGGCTGACAAAATCCAAGCCTCCAACAGACACAGAACTTTTCCACGTGTTTTTACATTTTTAGTAAACAGACATTAAGGTTCATTCTAAATGAAAGATCATGATGTTCTAAATTACATCATGATCTTTCTTTAATTAGTATTTGTCATTTACTGGTTATTGACCAGTAAATGGTCAATATGCTAATTTTGCTAATTAGTCCATATTTTTAGTTGTTTTATCTCTTTCCCTTTAGTAGGGAATTTCCAGTGCATGTAGTGAGTTTTTATCTGGTAGTTTCTGTAGAGTGTCCTTGCGATCGATAAATTCTGCATTCTAGATGTCCAGCCTCACCAATCCCTCTTTCGCTCCCGGGCTTTGTTCATTTGATCTGAGTTAATTTATCAAAACTGAATGTTTTGGGACTTGTCCCGAGCTGTCCCCACAAAAGTAGCTTACAACAGCTTTGCTAAATACTGGCAGAGAGTAATTTAAGAATAGTCCACTATATGTAATTTATATACATATGGGTGACGACTAATTAAAGCAATTCTTGTAGAAGTTTATTAACCTCCTTGACTGCGCTTGCAGGACCTTCTGTGGCTGCCGGCGCCGGGCGGGGCGCGCGGGCCCTTTAAGCGCCTCGCGAGCCCTCACGGTGCGGCCGGAAGTGGAAGCGGCCGCGCGACCGCCCGAGGCGCCTCAGCGGCGGGTCCCGGAGGATCCCGGCGGGTCCCGGAGGATCCCGGCGGGTCCCGGAGGATCCCGGCGGGTCCCGGAGGATCCCGGCGGGTCCCGGCGGGTCCCGGCGGGTCCCGGCGGGTCCCGGCGGGTCCCGGTGCTGCCGGCGGGGGCGGCAGCGGCCCCCCCGCGCCCTCAGGGCCGCCCGAAGCGCCGGGCGCGGGCGGTCCCCGCGCTCCCTGCCTGCCTCCCGTATCCAGGGACTCGGCCGCGTTGCTGAGGGGCCGCCCCGACCCGGCCATGGTGCGGCTGCACGTCAAGCGCGGCGGCGAGAGCCAGTTCCTGCTGGAGGCGCCGGGCAGCGCCCGCCTGGCCGAGCTGGCGCCGCTGGTCGCCCGCATCCACAACGGGCGGCTGAAGGTGCAGCGCCTGTGCTCAGGTACCGCCGGGGCCGCGGCGGGCGGGAGCGGCCCCCAGGCGCCGCCCGGGCAGCGGCAGCGCCGCCCCCGCCCCTCACGGGGCCGTGGTAGCACAGCGCAAGCGCGCGTGCATGCCCGGCTTTGGTGTCTTAGTGAGGGCACGCACAGCGCTGAAAACTGCCGCTGCGTGTGCCGGTAGTGGCTGCTTAAATCGGGGCATCGCGGAATGATTTGATTTGGGAGGGACCTTAAAGCTTAAGCAGTCCCACCCCCTGCCATGGGCAGGGACACCTTCCACTATCTCAGGTTGCTCCAAGCCCCCTCCAGCCTGTCCATGGACACTGCCAGGGTTCCAGGAGCAGCCACGGTTTTTCTGGGCACCCCCGTGCCAGGGCCTGACCACCCTCACAGGGAAGCATTTCTCCTCCGTATCCCATCTAGCCCTACTCTGTTTGAAATTTAAAGACATTCCCCCTTGTCTTGTAACTCTAGGCCCTTCTCCAAAGTCCTCCTTCAGGGCAGTGTGCGGTGCTCCCAGCAGCGCCCCAAGGTGTGTGTGAGGTCATACTGGCCACCAGGAGCATCCCCTGCCATGCGGTGGAGTCAGTGACATGTCTCAATTAGTGCAGAGTTCACTTCTGAGGCAGCTTTAAAAAACATTTCCCGCCGTGCCGTGGGGCTGTCAGAGCAGGGACTTCTGTCAGGTGTGCTTGACCTGGGGGTGCAGCCCACCCATGCCTGCTGTGCAGCAGCCACAGTGTTTGTGGGGTGTCTGAGGCCATGCTGACGCTGCTCTGAAATTTAACAAATCTGACCAGTGAAATACCAAAAAGAAAAGGTTTACGGCCAGTGAGTACCACGAGGGTCCCTGCAAGTGTAATTTGTTACGTTGTTTTATGGGTATGGAAAATGCATACATTTAACGTAGTTACATCATCCATATATGCGCATTTATATCCATTATTCTTGGTCCCCTGTACTTAACCTCCTTAAAAACTAAAAATTAGGGGCAAGGTTTACCTTTGTGTGAAAGGCTTTTGTAAATGGACTATAGTAACAGAGACTTCTAATCATGTTCTCTAAACACTGTAAAGAGATGGAGGAGCTGGCAGAGCACGGTGTTTCCTTACCTTACAATATGCAAGGGCTGACAGATGAGCAGATCCAAGAGCTGAAGTTAAAGGATGAGTGGGCAGAGAAGTGTGTCCCAAGCGGTGGAAGCATCTTCAGGAGGGATGAAATGGGCCGAAGAAATGGATTTGGTGAGTCACATGTCAGTGCTTGTTTCTTTTCCTTTGGACACAGACAATCCATAATATAACAGGGAACCACAGATCCCTAATTCTGGAATGGGGTAGCCAAACTAAGTTCCATACACAGGAATTCTGTCTTGGGTTAGAATCTGGGGTAATGCTGATTAACGTGCCTAAAGAGCAGTGTAAGTTCAGCACGTAAACAATCACCAGGAGAAGTTTGACTGCTCCTGTTTAGTTTACTCTCCCCGTTTATATAAATGTTCCCTTGAGAACTGGTTTTCCTCCAGGGCTCCAAGATACATTAACAGGTTGTGTTTCTGGTATCTCTCTTCTTTTCTCACTGACTGGGCCTCAGATTCACTGAGGATGTGTTTGAAGGCGGGAGGACAGCCCTGTGATACTGACAAAGTTAGAACATTGTACAGTGTGTGTGTGTAAGCCAAACCGAGTACTGTGAAATGATGCGCTCGAGTGGGACATGGACTGGGAATGAGTATGCTTTAGCTGGCTCTTTGTTTTTGAGGACAGGCTTTTTATAGCAGTTAAAATAGATAACTGTCATATGAAATGCAAAACTGTCTTTGTCGTTAGATTGAGGTTTTAATTAGAAAAGAAAAGTCAGAAAACTGCAAGTTGTTACGCCCAGTTTTAAAGCATATCTGCCAGTACAGCTCACAATAGTCCAGCAGGGAAGGAGCCTTGGTTTGTTGTGGAGGGTATGGGATTATGGTTGTTGCTTTCTACTGAGGCCCTTTGTCCTAAATGAAGTTCCAGATGACAGCATCATGGAATCACAGAGTAGTTTGGGTTGGAAAGGCCCTTTAGAGCTCATCCGCTTCCACTCCCCTGCCATGGCCAAGGACACCTTCTACTAGACCTTGTTGCTCCAAGCCCTGTCCAGCCTGGCCTGGAACACTTCCAGGGATGGGGCAAATAAGAGTCACGTGTCTTTGGGAAAAGTAAGTTTGTTTGTCCTGTGAAAAATGCTGCTGGTTTCTTAAGTTAGTAAGAAATACAGAAGTGAACTATCTGTCTGGTAAGTAGGCTGCAGCTTAGTGGTGTTTGTCTTGCTTTGTGATTTGATCCTGCTTCATTTGCTCACGTGGAGTCTGGACAGATGTGTGCTCGGTTTCTTTGTAGTAAGTACAGACTGTGAAATATGTCTCTTACTTTTAGCTCCGAATGAAAAAATGCAGCAAGTTATAAAGAAGACTATAGAAGAAGCCAAGGCATTAATCTCTAAGGTAAGTTTCCTCAAGTGGTGTGTGGGGCTTTCCTAATAAGTGCTGTGGAGTTTGGCATCTTAAATAAAATCAGACCTTTTTTCAGTGCAAGGGATATGACGGTTGTTGAGAAATGCCATGAAGTGATGTAAATAGTCTAATAAAACCTGACATTTTGGTTAATGATTTTCTTTAAGGCTTTTGGCAAGTGGTTCAACAGGTTAAGGAATCAGATACTAAACTCCAGGGGAATGCTGGCAGCTGAGCCCATGTGGAACAATTAAATCACCTTCAGTTTTATCCTTGCAATTTGCTACTGATGTGTTCTTTGGGTGAATGCTTGTCGTGCTTTCTGGTGAAAAATTAACTGCATTCTGTGCTGTTCTTGGAGTTAATGAAGTCCTTTGACTTTTACGTGTAATTAATTGAAAAATGTGTTCTAATCTCTTAGATTATCACAGTATCACAGATGGTTTGGTTTGGAAGGGCCCTTAAAACTCGCCCAGTCCCACCCCCCTAACCTTCTGCTAGACCAGGTTGCTCAGAGCTCCATCCAGCCTGGCCTTGAGCTCTTCAGGGATGGGGCAGCGGTTAGGCCTTGGTTTGCCAAGCCCTTGGACTCGTGCTTAGTCCGGCTGGGTGCTGGGTTTTCAGAGACAAGCACAAGGTTTGGCCTGAAGGGGCGGTGCTCTCAGGCATTCAGATTCACACTGCCAAATCTGTAGGTGCTCTGTGTTGTATTTCAGCTTTTGTATGACGTTAAAACACAGATTTGGTAATATTTATGAATGGAGCTAAGGATAGTTTGGGAAGTGGTTTGTTTGGTTCACCACTTTATAATGACAAAAAAGAAGAAATATGCCTGTGTATTTGAGGTTAACCAGAACGTCCACAAGGAGGCAGCATTCCCTTACCTTAGTACTTACAAAACTGTTAAATCTGTCGGGAAGACCTTTATTTGTTTTCTTCCAGATGTGTCACGTTTCGCCTTTATCCTTGCCTTAGGGTTTGCAATGATCTCAAGTACTTGGTCTAACAGATCTCTGCATGAGCTGTGCAGTTTGCCAAACTTTACACTTGTCCTTGCATGTGCTCTGTTTTTTTTCTCAAGTTTTAAGCTCCTTCTCCATCGCTCACTTGAATTTTGCTGGCCTAAATCACGTTCATGAATCACAAGTGCTTGGAGCCAAAGCACCCCTGTCTGGCTCTGTGGTCATGTGTGTCCTGGTTTGAGTCCTGTGTTCCAAAGGCAGTTGTCTCCTGCACAGTTTAGTGAAGATCTCCCTTTTTTGTTTCCTCCCCCACCCCACGTAAGCAGGCTGAACAGAGGGGCCAAAGCTGAGAGATGTACTCCCAAGCCAGTATTCCATGAGGAAATTTGCCTTCCGAATACCTTTGTGCAGTCCGTTAGCTCTGCTCGGATGTCCCATCACTCAGCTCTGAGCTGGCCACAAAGCCAAGTCTTTCTGCAGGTTTGCTTGCATTGCCAGTGATCCCTGTCTGTATTTCAGAAACAAGTTCAGGCCAACGTGTGTGTGAATATGGAGATGGTGAAAGATGCATTGGAGCAGCTCCGAGGGGCTGTGATGATTGTGTATCCAATGGGATTGCCTCCACATGATCCAGTTAGGATGGAGCTCGAAGATAAAGCAGACCTGTCAGGAACTCATGTAAGCAATGATGTATTCCCATTATATCAAGTCCTGGGTTAGATGTGGGCTTTGCTGTTCTTAATCTTATCAGTGAAGGTTGTTTTCACCTCCAGTATGGAGCATCAGTTGCCCAAAGTGTTTGTATTAGATTAAGATAGAATGGAATATAAATAAAAATGCTATAGGTGAGTATTAGGAGAAAGATGTAGATGCAGAGTGCAAAATTACACTTCATGTTAGGAGCTCCAGAAAGATTTTTTTTTTTTTCCCCCTGAAAAAAAAATCTGGGTTTTTTTTTTTATTATTATTTTTTTATTTTTGTTGGTGGTGGTGGTTTTTTGTTTGTTTGTATTTGGTTTTGATTTTTTTAAAAAGCAAGAAAGAATACCCCCCAACCTCTTCACCGTGTTTATTTTGTCACAGGCTGGAACTGAAGTTATAAAAGAATCGGAAGCACAGTTGTGGTGGGCAGGAAAGCAGTTGGAAGAAACAAAGTTGCTCTCTGACTATATAGGCAAAAATGAGAAAACAACCATCATTGTCAAGATCCAGAAAGTGAGTATTGCTGGGAGTTTGCTCTGCAAGTGCCTCACCCTTGGTTGTCTCTTCTCTGTGGAGGAGAACTATCCGTAGGAGTATAAAATGGATTAGATTAGTTCCAGCGTGAGTGTCTTAAAACTGTACGTCTGTTTTAAGGTTTGAATGGATTATACTCTGAGTTTTTTCTTTAGTAATTCCTTAGCCTGTCATTTATATACAGTAGTTGCTATTTCTCGCTCTATAGTATTTTTGTGAAGTACAACAAAGAGCTATTTAAAGAACAGATGAAATACAAACTAAAAAGTTTTATGGCAGATCTTGCCACCTGCAGTGCATCCCTGAGAGGTAAGTCAGGTGATTTATGTGTTTGTCACTTAGAAGATGAGATTTGCTTTCTCTTTCCTCTCAGGGTCACTGGGAAATGATGTGGCATCCCAATAGCCACTGAAGTGTAGGCTCCCGGGAGTGTTGTCTGTTTAATTAGTTGAAGGTATAGGGGTTCCTCTCTGCCTAAACTCTCTCAGACCCTGTTTGTTCTCGAGAGCATCCACCACCTCCATGCAAGATGATGTGTTTGCAGTTGCTGACAGCAGGCGTTTTCTGCTTTGTCCATCATTTCTTTCAGGAGCACAGTTGCCTGGATGAGACATTTCCTGTTATTTGTAGTGGTGTGTAACTCCCTTACTTCCCTACTTTACTGAATCCTATGCTATCCTGTGTCTGTATGAGTAGGGGAGCCAAAGATGTGGGCCCATCCTGACATATCCAGAGTGACCTTAAAACAGATTTATTATGTCTTTAAGAATGGAAATTTAAGTAAAATAGACTCAATCATGTTTGCATCTTGCACTGATGTCCACAAAATTGACAGCATGATTCAGACACAGAGGTGAAAAAATAAACCTGACTTTAGAGAGTAACCCTCACTTCCCTGTGAGGGTGGGCAGGCCCTGGCACAGGGTGCCCAGAGCAGCTGTGGCTGCCCCTGGATCCCTGGCAGTGCCCAAGGCCAGGCTGGATGGGGCTTGGAGTAACTTGGGACAGTGGAAGGTGTCCCTGCCCATGGCAGGGGGTGGGATTAAATGATCTTCAAGGTCCCTTCCAACCCAAACCATTCTGTGATTCTGTGAATGCAGCCACAGTTTCTCAGCATTTATTTTCCTGTCCTGAGGGACCTTACCAAATCCGAGCAATCCAGTTGTCTGAAGAAAGGTTTTTGCTGTTTCTGTGTAACAGCTTCTCCTTGGTATCACAAATGGCATCAGCAACATTTCCAATTTCCCTTCCAGAAAGGACAAGGCGCTCCGGGGCGGGAGCCTGTGATCAGCCATGAGGAGCAAAAAGAGATGATGCTATACTACCACAGGAGGCAGGAGGAGCTGAAGGTGAGTGTTCCTGTGGTGCCCGAGAGCTGGGCTGCTCCCACAGGGGTCAGGCTGCATCCCTCACCGCCTCCCTCCCCTCTCTGCCACAGAAACTGGAGGAGGAGGACGACGACTCCTTTCTAAATGCTGAGTGGGCAGACAGCCATGCTCTGAAAAGGCAATTTCACGGTGTAAAAGACATCAAGTGGGGTCCAAGATGAAGCTCTGCAAACCCCTTCTTAAGCTGCTCGGTTGATGCTCTTGTTTGCAAGCAAGAAGTTGTGTTGTGTGTGGTAGATTCTTCTGACAGCAGCTGAAGTTGTCGCTTCTGTGGCCTTAGGTGTTCAATAAATGTTCATATTTCTCTGTGAGTGCAGCTGCATTTTGCAAAGAAATGAACAAATTCTCTTGACATTTGGTATTTTATTAGAAACCTGTCATTTGGATATGGAAATGTCAATCTGTTTCATAGCTAAATGATCTAGTAAATGTGCACTGGAATGTTTGGTGTTGTTCGGAGTGGTCTTTATACTCTCTTCTCATTCTTGCATTACTATTACGTGGTGTGCTCTGGAGAAGATAATTTATTTTGTACCAAATCAGTTCCCCTCAACTAATCCATGGAGAATGAAGGGGTTTTATGTGCTTGTTCACATTTCAACATAGCTATTTCCAAACTGTCAATTTGAAATGAGTTAGCCTCTTGATAATTGTTTAAAGGGAGTCTTTTTATATAAACACTAGTTACATCCTCATGGAATGCTTCATTTTCATTCTTCAGGTGTAGGGTTTTTTGCTGCTATATAGAGGTTGACAGTAATTTGTATACAAAAATAAGCATAATTTGCAGGAAGATTGGATAAACCCAAGTTTAATAGGACCATATCTCTTAGGGTGGAAGTAAAAAAATCATCATCATTTTCTGTATTAGTATGGTTGAAGAAACTCTGATAAAGTTAGAAGTCAAGTGTTTGCAGAACTCACAGCTTGAAGATTGGATGCAGAAAAGATAATTAACGCCATTCAATGAACTGTTCATGGTGGTTTTACTTCAATCACTGATTTTTTTAATTCTAGGGAAGGTTGGTGTCTTGTAGTTTTTCTTGAATCTCAACTTCACTGTAACATGACATTTACAAAAAGAAAAATCAGCATTTCTAAGTTGAAAAACCTCAAATATTTTTTATTTAAAATTTACGTGGAATTATTTCACATGGCACAAAAGGTTTTTAACAAAACATTGTTCTACCAGTTCCGAAGAGGAAAATCAGTGTCCTGGAACTTATAATATTCTCATTTCCTCTCTGAAAGCAAGGGAAAAGGAGGCACGGGAAATGTTTAACACAGATTCTGCACCCCTTTGACTGCTGCTCTCTGCTGTAATTGGTGTTGGTTTTTTCTTTAGCTGAGCAGACTTTCCATAGCACTGACCCTTTTTGGAGGTCTCACAACAGTGTTTGTGGATCTACTGGATTCTTTTATTGCGGCTGAAATTGAATGAACTGGAAGATGATTAAAGACTCCTGGACCCCAGGAAAGCCTGTGGGTATTGAACTGCCCAAGGAGATAATGAGATGGAAAGGCCACATTGTTTGCACAGGTTTGCAACTTTGTAGAAGTGTTTTGTCTTTCTTTTAAACCCCTTATTTCTGGAAGTTTGAGAGTAGCCATGCCCTTCCAGGGAGAAAATGCTTTCTCTCTCAAAAGAGACTCACAGCAGAACATTGCTAAAATTTTGGGTTTGTGGCCATATCACCATCCTGATGGAGGGAGACAGTTTCCACACCTGGTTTCATTCCTTTTCTCCTTTTCACAGTTTTGCTTTCCCACATTGCTCCATTCTCTGCCTCATTCAGGATTTGGAAGGATTTATTTATTACTTCCTGCAACCTCACCCAGCATTCCTGGCAACTTGAGGCCAATTTCAAGACAGGAGTGGGGAGTTCAAGCAGCCACATCAGCACTGCATATTGCCTTCCAGCAAGCCCAGATGTTGATGCTGGGTCATACAATTTCTGGATGTGTGTCATGTCCACAGCCATGTGTGGGGCACCAACCAAATAGTCCAAGCAACTTGCAAGCTGTCCTTTGCAGTATTTTCTCCGTAGGCTGCTCTTCTGGGAAATTGCAGGGATTTTACTGCTGAAACTTCATCCCACAGCCAGCCCTGTGTGTCCTTCCCATAGCATTGTGGCTCTTTGCCTCCTGGCACCCTCCCTGTGGATACCTCAACCCTCAGCCTGGAGAGATTCCAGCTACGGCACTTCAGCTGCTGGTCTTTTCAGGACTTGGAACAGATAAGTGCATACCTCATTATTTTTCTGTTTTGTCTACTGGATACTTTGGGTGTTGTTTCAGAAAGATCCAAATAATTCAATGTCTGTTTATCAGGTTTGTCCATGTTTGCCTTCACTCTTACTCTCAGACTGCTGTGAACAGTGAACATTTGGAAATGAGGTGAACCACTAATGGACAGCTTTCCCCAGTTAGACTTGGAAAGTTTATGCAAAAAGAATAAAATAGCAACCCAAATTCAGACTAAAAATAGTTCAGTCAAAGGAACAGATCCCAAGCAAAGCTTGACCTCCCAGCCTGGAGCAAAAGCTGCTTTCCCTGCCCTGCTGAGTTGCTGCTGGTGCTGGGGTTTGGACAGGGTTTGTCACTATGTTTGAGGATCCATTTAAACAGGCATGTATTATTAAGCACTGCACTTTTTTCCCCCCCTCAAAACATGTTCCCAGTGGCTGTGAAATGCTCCATCACGGGAAGCAGCCACTTCTCTGGCACCTGTGGGAAGTTTTTACTGTCTGCACACCAGTGTGTGGTGGCAGGCAGGGAGGAAAATCAGCAGGGGATCAGCTCATCAGTTAAATCACTATTTCAATACCAAAGATCTTTTTCCTCCAGGCTTGTAAAAGCAAGGAGAGGACTGGGAGCTGGGAAAAGTGGAACGTTTTTCCCCAAGGAAGGGACTAACTTCTAAGCTGCAAACTGATTTCTGCTGATCTGCTGCCACTGCAGTTGTTTTGCCACCAGGAATGAAGACCCTAGGTTCAGCTGGGAATCCAGTGAGGGAGATCAGATGGATGGATGTGTGGATGAGGTGAACAAAGCAGGGAAAGGACCTCTGTGCCCAGTGGCAGGAGCAAAGGCAATGGGCAGAAGCTTAAACACAAGAGGAACATCAGGGAACACTTTGTCCCTATGGGAGTGGCTGAGCACTGGCACAGATTGGCCAGAGAGGTTGTGAGGTCCCCGTCCTTGGCTGGACCAGGTGTTCTCCAGGGGGCCACTCCTAGGGCACACTGACCTTACCTAGTCTTGAGCAAAGTGAAGTCTGAAGGTAAGATAACTCCCAGCTTTTGTTGGGATGTCAGCTTATGGGCTGAAACCCTACTGAGGCATCCCAATAAAAAAATGAAAGAAGAAAATGCACAAATTTTAGTGACTATAAACCTCAACTGCCAGACAGATAACTTCCAAAAAAGATCAGCTGGAGATCAGCTGACCTGTGGGCCCCAGGCTCTCCAGAGGGGAGTTTCACCAGGACTCAGAGTTTTGAGGAGCCCACAAGAGCAGGGGCCTTTGGAGCCCCTGCCCTCAGGCCTGCAGGCCAGAGCCCAGCCCACTCCAGTAAAAGGAAGAGGATCAGTTTGGGGTTTTTTCCACTAGTATGGTCTGTCAGCAGGAGGAATTGTTGGGATGTAGATCAGTCCCTTTGTATCTGACCAGGAAATGGGTGGCACCTGCCCCATGAGTCAGGAGGAAGGAGCCAGCTCTGGCCCAGAGCCGTCCCCAAAGGCCAATTTGCCTTCTTCCACCCTCAGGACCAAGGCATGGGCTTCTCCAGACCTAAACCCATTAATCAATAAGCATAGCAGAGGTGGTGATGACTTCCTGCTGGAAAGGGGAGAGCAGTGGCCCAGCGGGATTGCAGCCAGGCTCTTGGGCTGTGCCCGACCTCTCCTGCAGTTTCCCAGTGCTCTGCATGACCTCGACCCTCCGTCCATCTCCTTAGCCTCTCTTCCTTCCGCTGATAGGATGCTAATTGCTGGTGAGATTTTTCCAGTTGAGCACAGGATTGTGCCTTAGTCATCCGAGCAAGCTCCCTTCCTCCCTTTAAAGTTTTTCCAGGCTTAATTCGACCTTGTATCAGTAGGAAATGACAAGCCATGTCACTGTTTTCTTTCCAAGTGTTTCATACTACGCTCTACCTGGACACACAGCATCTGAGTGGGGAAGCACAATGAACCCATGAAGAATTACCAATAGGAAGTGACATTTTTCCTCCTTTTGTTCAGTAAAATTCCCTATGGGCTGCAGCTAAAATATTGGAGACATTTTTAAGACAGGAAGGCTGTTGTGGTTTCAGCTTAGATACATTATTGTTTTAATTTTCTGTCCAACTGAAACCGAATCTGAGTAGTCTAACAGTTTTCAAGTGAAAAGTCCTGAGAATGTGACCTGCGTTCAAGTGCTGGCTCTAACCCTGCCTTAGGATCAGAAAAATGAACCCAGTCTTTCCCTTAAGTGAAGTATTCTTAGCGTGTGGCAACGTGAGGAGTCTTTTATGAAGGCAGCAGCCATTTTGGAGCTTGTCCTTCACAGATTTGCCAGCACAGGTAGCAGCAGGAGCATGTCTTGGGCAGGTTTGTTCTGATGGTTGTTGAGTGCATCTGCTTAAATATTTTCCACTTTTTAAAATATTCCTAAATATGCATTTGGCAGTTGATTCCAAATTACAGTGAAAAGTAATCTGTACCATGAGTTAAAGCTGTAGAGTGTTTTTCACTGAAGGATTTGTACACATTGTACGAAACCCCCTTTTTATTGCATATATTTCTTTTTATTTTACAAATAATTATATTCACTGATACAAATGTTCCTTCACAGAAGGTACATTTTTTTAAAAGGGATAGAGTGTCATCCAAAATAAGCCATTTATTGTTCATTAATATAAAATGTATTCATATTTCTAGGGGGTGTCATGTCCAAGCCACTGTTCATCCAGATTTCCTGTATGATCTGCTCCCTGCGCTCAATCCTTTCGGCCAGTTCGGCTGCCTCTGCTGAGTTATAACCTGAGTAAGAAGGTCTGTAAAGTCTGTCTGTCTCGTCCTGGGTGTTGGAAAGGGAGGAATCCTCCCCCTCCTCTTCCTCCTCTTCCTCCTGTGCACTGCTCTCGTAGGCTCTGGCACTCTCTGGCGCCAGTGGATCTCTCTTCCTGTGCAGTTTCTGGATGTCCCTAGGACACGACACGCAGATCACCAAGGCACAGAGTGTGAGGATTAATCCCACACAAATGCTGGACACAAACAGGAGAGCGGCTCTTTCAGGGTGATCTGCAGGCAAGAAAGCCAGGCTTAGTCACTCTACAAACTGCCAAGGCTGCTTACAAACCCCTCCTGCCGTTCCTGCAGTGTTCTGTAGCCATAGGGCACCCAAACCTCCTGACACTCACAGCTCAGCCCTGCCAGCTCTGCCTCTCTGAACTGCTGGGTAAAAATCCAGTCGGGTTATAACACTGTAAAATGACAACACAAACCCAACCCTTCATTGGCAGCCAGCTACCAGAACTCTGCACACCTTGTTTCCTCTTTCCAGCCATCCTGCCAAAATGGGCCTTGCCCTCACAAACGGGGCATGAGAAGAGCGACCCTGCCTCTGCAGGGCCTCGGCAGCATCTCCAGGCCAGGCTGAGTGCAGAGCACTTGTCTTCCTTCTGCTGAGTCACAAAACCTGCTTTGTCTCACAGCTCAGATGGCTGGCTTTGGGATGACTTTTTGCTTTTTTTTATTATTCCTTGGTGATCCATGTATGTCTGCAACCCAGCGTTTCCAAAGACAGATGTCTCCAGTGCTCTCACAGGTCAGGACCAGGTTGTCAAACAACCAACAGTCCCCATCGAAAATTTAAAAATATCTTGGCTGCAGTAGCTAAGAGAGTTTGACTTCTTCAAGGCTAGGAATAATCTCTAAATATCCATTATGCTGGGATTGTCCCATCCACAAGATTGTGATCATATTGTAATAGTGTCATTACCATAAACATGGGATTACTAGTTGTAACATTTGGAGTTGATCTTCCCTTTTCCCACAATGCCACAATCTAGTGAGCCAAACAATCTCAGCCTCATTTTCTTACCTCTAATGTATGCAAATGTAGCCAAGTAGTTAGAGCTAACAATAGTTCCATCTTTCTTTGGAAGTCTTGATTCCTTTGGATCAAGGTCGACACCTGTGACAGGAGGAGGTAAAGCAAATTCAATGAAGTTACTAAACTGGTACTCATCCAGTAACTTTCCAGCTAACAAGTCCACCCAAAACATGGGCAGGCCAGTGCCATGCTGAAGGAGCTGCAGAATACTAGACCAAACAATGGTTGATAAGTTAAATAAAGTATAATTAACAAATTATTGAAAATACCAAACATCTAGAAAATGGCACATTCATTTAAGAGTCTATTGCGAAGTGAAACCCGTTGTGCCTATTCCCATTGGGATTTCTGAAATAATTTTACTTCATGGAGCTTCACAGTTCTCCAATGGCCTTCCCAGCCCGACCATGCCATGTGCTCCTATTACTGTGGACACACATCAGCCTCATCCTTAACTTTGTGGCCTTTGAGAAGATCTGGTGCTGACGTAACTTGTACAAGATTCTTCACCTTAGATAATTTCAGTTTCAAACAACTACAGTTTCACTTCTACTCTTGCCAGTATGCTGGCTCTGGGCAGGTCACTCTTCCTGCAGCATTGCTGTGACTGCAGGACTGTGCTCTCATCCCACTTCCAGCCTGTCCTCTGCTCTCCAACAGGAGGAGGAGCAGCTCCTTAAGCAGGGTTTCCAGTACTTCATCCCAAGCCCTGTGTCTGTGGTGGTACATACCATCATTCTGTTTGATGGAAGATTTGTTATCGGGGACCAGGGGGTTGACAGCCGTGAGGATAAACTTAGGAACTGCAGACAAAAGACAAGTTGTGTTCTGTTAGTTTTAAGAACCCTCTCCCCAGTTAACTACAAATCCCACTGCTAATCCTGGGTTTATTAACTGGGTTTCCAACAGTGGTATTGAAGGTTAGCCTCAATCTTGGAGATCTTTTCCAACCTTGATGATTGTGTGCTTCTTGTGAAGCCAGGACAGCTTTGGGCCCGTGGCTGGATTCACACACACCAACCTGCTCCAGGAACATCAGTGCACCTCCATACAGCAACCTGCTCCTGCCCTGGCAACCTACTCCCTGTTTTCAACCCCTCAAGGGTGTCCCAGCCAGTGGATGGAGACAAAATTTGCCTTTAAATTCAGCATAAACTGGGCTACAGCCAGATGCTAAGTGGCATCTAGATACTGGGTTTGGGTGAGGATAATTCACTGTAATTCTAAGATAAATGTGAAAGTCTTGTGTGATGTCATTTGCAAAGCTTCTGAGACAGACACTTGGTGAGGAAGGTGGGGAGGATGGGAATAAATAAGCTGCATCTTTGTCATTTCATTAATTCATTCCCTTGGTAAGTGTTCAGAGTTTTCTTCTAATAATTAAAAGAACTGCAAGCAGGTGCATTGTACAGCCATTGAGAGTTCACATATTCTGTAATGGATGAATGGACCCTTCAGCCACACAGATCTTGGCCCCTGTTCCTGTACATGTCAAGGCAGATGGATTGATTTTCAGACTGATTGGGGGGGTGGTAAAAAAGGAAGAAATTTCACCTCTATCCCACGTAGAAACATTTGCCAAGAAATAGTACTGAGATAGTTAAATGGAACAGAGGAGACTGAGGTTTGCAGCTTAGCATAGTTTTCGTTTGGAAAACAACTAAAAATAGCACTTATTTCTGAGCAGAACTTCTCTTTCTGTGTGGGCTCAAAGTCAGAGCTGTTTCCTTTGCTGATGAAGGAATCCTTTTGGGAGTCTTAGCTCCTGTTTGCAGTGAAAGGCCAACAGATACACGGGGTAAATAAGCTCACTTCTATTTTGTCTTGTACCTCGTGGTAGTTTGTAGCTGTTTACCAGTGGTAGAACACTTTCCTTGGTGCATGGGGCAGACAGGGAGTGGGATTGATTCCAGCCAGCAGTATGCATTTGCAGGCCTGGCTGTTGTGAGCAATGTGCCTGTGTTGTGAACAGCGTCCTGGGAGGATGTGCCATCTCCAGCACTCATGCAGGACCTGAAGCTCCTGTTGCATGGCTTGGGACTCCTTCACCTATGCTGATGTTCCTCCTGCTGCCCTCCCAGGGGGAGCTCCCCAGGGCTTCGCTTCCCCTTTTCCCTTTGCCATTCAAATATTTATTGTAGGGGAATGTTTAATTCAAAATGGCACGGACAGAAAGAGCCCCTGGCTGCTTGCATTGCTTATTTTCATTACGATGCCTTTTAGATGGAAGAACTGGTACAGGCTACATCAGGTCACTGAACAGAACAGCTGGTACCAGCATAGGAATTTTTATTAAGGTAATCACATCTGTATTACAACTTGTCCCAGCACTGCTTTGGCAAGTAGGAGTCAGTCACCTCCTACAGGCTGCCAAAAACAGCCCACAAAGGGACTCTAGCATCCAGGGAGTATGGATACACCACGGGGCTGCAGGAGCCGCGTTTCCTGAGAGGGGATTCCCTGATCCTGAAGTGCAGGCTCAGCAAGAGCAGGAGGTCCCACCTTGTGCAGACAGGAGATGATGCTGAGCTCATCCCTGGAGGCACTGAGACTTCAAGAAACCAGCACCTCCCGGCTCCTGTCATGTTTTTACTGTCAGGAATGAACTGCAACTGTGAAAATGCAGCCAGACTCACTACCCCTAAACAGCTGCTGACCACTGGGTGGGGAGTATGGGGTTTTTTCACATTCCTGACCATGATAGAAATACATTGAAGTGTGGCACAGCCCTAAGAACAAAAGTGCTCTGCTCTGCTGAGTTTCTGTCCCTACGGGGGGAGATCTACTTGCATTATCTTTGGAAGCATCAGATTAGGAGGCATCCTCTATTGAGGAGAATGAATGTAAAATGTCATTCTGGAATATGCCAAATTCTTCCCGTGTTCATTAGATGATCTGTGAAATATCAGATCTGCAAACCATTGGCTAATGCTTCAGATTGCACAGCCCAGTAAGATTTGGCAGAGGAAAAACTCTTCCAAATATGTCAGCAACACAGAAGAACACTATTTGTTACTCATGTGTTTTTGCAAAACCACATCCCTAAATAACAGAAAGCATAACTGCAGTGCAAACAAACTCACTCTGCATCTCTGGTACACAGACGTGCAAAGAGGAACAACTTGTAATTTCACTCGTGATAATTAGCGAGAATTACATTAATCATTTATGAAGGCAGCTGCACAATAATACAATGTATTGGTGCAATGGCAGATTCCCAGATCTCTCCAGTAACAGGGAAGCTGAATTACTGCACCACCTTTCACAGCTGACAACCAATTCCTGGGGAGACTGAAAATCTCTCGGGTTCCCAGGTAGAGGTGACCTGGCCGTCAATCCCACCCTGCTGTTCTTAAAAGCATGTCTTAGGTAACCTGTGCCCTTTTTCCACTGCTCACTAGGGATGCAGCCAAAGGACTCTGCAGGATGTACCTGTGGAGCTGCTCCTATTGAAGTATTTTAGGGAATTCTGCTGGGCTTTTAGGAAATTATATTAGTCTATAGCAAGCAATATGGAAAACTGTTCCCTCTTGTCTGAGGAATGAGCTGAAGTACGTTACAATCCTGCAAGGGATGTATAACTTCAAGCCTTTACTTTTCATAACCCTTCCTTTTCCTTTCTATGAGAAAGGAGACCCCTCTGTGAGGGAGAAGCTGTAGATGTACTCACATGAATCGGGTTTCAGGACTGGGCTTGTACACAGTGCTTCAATTATGCTGGACTGGGTTACCTGCACTGATGCCAGGCAATGCCAGTTTATTTTTCCTAGCTCTGTTGCATGTGAACTCTGTGGAACAAACTCTTATCTTGATAGTATTTCTCAAAAATACTGAATTACCTAGTTGATATTTTATTGTCGGTTGCACTTTTATAGCAAAACACCCCTTAATGCCAGAGTCTTTGCCAGGTGCCGCTGTGCCCAGGGGCTTGTTCACATGTTTTGTATGGCTGTGTCACAAACTTCCTGTGTTAAAGGGAAGTGGATGTTTAGGAAGGCTTAGTGCCCATACGTGGATGTGTGTGTGTCTTTGCAAGCAGAAATGAGGGCTTGAAAATTACTGCATTCACTCTTACCACATGCATAGCTGACGTTTAGGTATTTTGTCACACCAGGTAGGCATGGACTTCCAAAATCCCGGCTGGTGACAATGATTTTGCATCTCTGCTTCCCGTAACACCTTTTTGATATCACTTCCAGCGCTGTGTAAGACAAACAGTCTGAAAGAAAAAAAATACATACAGTAAATACACAGCACCCTGGTGTTATCTGAAATGAGAGCTGCTGGATGCATGACTAGAGATGTAAATCTGCAGCTGATCTCAGGTGTAACTTGGCTTTACCAGGGTTTCAGAGTTAAATATTAAGATTTGTCAATGCAATGAAGTCAGCTGCAACAACAACGTGAACTTGCAGTGAGGCAACTCTCCCATGTTGCCTTGCAGGTGCACGCTAAGGGTGCAGGAAGAGCATCCAATAAGCACATCCAAATAGCTCTACATCTCTTCTGTCTCAAATCAAGAGAGACAAAATGCTGTTTCCAAGTCCGTGTCTTGGCCCTGGGTTACTGAGATGAGTCAACTGGATATCCAAGTTCAGTTCAAGTCAGGTGAGATCAGTTTTTATGTATTGCAACAGCTTAGGCTACAGGGAAGTTCAGGGTATTAAAAAGTAGCTTTTGATTTACTATGAAGAGGTCAGAATGGGTTCAATATTTAACCAAGGAAACATGTGGCTTCCAAAAATGGGTTTTACACTGGAGCTGAAATTATTTGGGAAAGTGTGTGAGTCACACTCTGCTTTAAAAAAAAAAAATCTCTAAATGTGATTAAGTTCTCTGTATCCACATTTGCTAAACTCCCAAGATACAAGGTAAAAAACACCCCGTAGTTTTGGTTTCTGAACAGAAAGGATGCACAAAGGACAATTTTGGAGCAAGTAATACTTCTCTGAATCTTTCTGTCTCGCTCACACACTTTGGCTTTCTCTGTGTGACAGATACATCTCACTCCAGGCTTCTGAGGCAAGAGTGCTCTAGAGGTCTGAAACATCTTTCTCTGGGCATTAAAACAGTCCGCCTTCCTGCATTAAAGGATGGCCTCCAGTCACATGTCAACTGCTGAAGGTCATTTTTGCCTCTTTAGAGGAAGGACAAACGTTTGCAAAGACGGTCCAAGGGTTCCCCAAATCTGTTTGAAAAGAAGAGAAGGTGGAGTTCTTGACATTTAATGTGTGCAAGTGGGGCAGATTTGTGATTTTTAGAGTTAACTCCTTGACACCAGCACTAAATAAGTCATACACCTGGGCAGAGCCATCAGGAGATATTGGGCTGATCTGTCTGGCAAAGGGCTCGTGGATTGCTTTGTTTAAGAGAGAGCTCTGACTTTTCAGAGACCTAAAATCCCAGTGCCTGTATGTCCCAAGAGACTGCTGGGAAGGCAGGGAAGGGATGACCTACAGCATCGGGTAGTTCTGATTAAGTAACTTAGCAGTTTTAGTTTCCCTCCCTGGCAATTTCAGATGAGTAAGGATTTATTTGGATGGATGTTTTAGGCAGCCAATAGCTTACTTTGACAAGTACAAAACCAGCTAGAGAATATCAGGAGAATTGTTGGGTGATTCATAAATGAATGGATTGGAAGCACAACAGTAAACTGTCAAACTGAATGTTTTTATAGAATTTCCTGCCCTGAGAGCTACTCTTGGTGCCTCGTAAAACCAGGAGGATGCTGTGCTGATGGTTTTCTGCATATTCAGTGATGTGGCAAGTGTATGTTTCATTTTGCCTTTGCTCATGTTTCTGTGGGACTTAATAGCTCCTTATCGTCTCTATCCGTGTTGGATTTGGCTCCTGTGCCCGAGAAGTCAGTCATTGTATGCCTGCAGGTTCTTGGCAGGGCAGGTTTGGGAGAACCTCCCAAGGCTTGCCTGGTGTCACAGGTGAGTAAAGGCAAACCATGGCCTGTTTCTTCTGTGGGACAGGACAGACACTACCTGGAAAGTCTTATAACATAAAAAAACCTATTGTAAACTTCCTGCGCTCTGAAAAGATTTTGGGTTTTAGTGATGCAGTAAAAAATCCTGTCTAATTTACATGTGGCCTTGCTGCCTTCCCACTAGTTCTCGCAGCAGCTATGATGGGATTAACTTGAATAACTTACCTTTCTCCTGGTCAAACACCTTTTTCCAGTGACTGAATGAGGAGAGGTCAGTGCTGTGTTTTGAGTAAAGGAATCCCATGGAATGGGCCCAAAGAAACCATGAATTGGGAGATGAACATAAATACGCAATGTGGCTTCTTTCTGACTACGTGCTGTTTCATCTACACAGATATCCCTGGGGCTTGTTAGACTGGTACCTTACATTTTCAATAACCTGCCTCTGGAAAGGCACATTCCCAGAGTGCTAGCATCCAGCGGTGGCAGACAAGGCTGCAGTGTGTGGCTGGGAAAACACTCCCTTTTTCATGCTTTTCTCTCAAAATTGCCTGTTCCACACCAAGACTGTCGGTGGATCTTTTGTACCAGACACTGCTATGGATGGCACAGGACACGGGTGTCAAGACGAGGTTCTTAATGCAGTAATAAACTATCCAGTCTGGCTGCAGCTATTTAATAGTTGGAGTAGAAAGCCTTGTTTCTGAAGGAAAGGCTCTTTCAGCTCCCTAATTAGCTTTGTTTGGGAAAGTTTTGGCATGCAAATGACATGCCATAAATCACGCAGGCTTTAATGAGAAGTAATTTGTCTTCTGGTTTCTTAAAGCTTCTCTCAATTCAGACAGGAGGAGCTTTCCCTCCCTTTCTTCCCACCCCGCTACACAAAACCTGCAGGTGATGGAGCATCTTGTGCCAGGCTCTGGCGGCAGTGTCCTGTCCCACCCTCTCCAAAAGTTTCCAGCTGCTTTTATCCCCAACTGCTCCCTAGACCGCTTTATGTGTTCTGTGCCCACCCACAGAAGAATAAGGAGCTCGCTTTTAAAATCAACTGAAAGCAAAGATTTCACACCTCCAAATCAGGATGGCTTGTGCTTTGTGGAGCCCAGATATCAGCTATGAGGACAAGAACTGACAAGGGGGAACGGTGGAGTTTGGGGCAAGCTAAGGCTGTAGACTCCTAAAGAAAGTTGCTGAAATAATATGGTAATTTATGCAAGCGCATGGCACACAGGGTCCTGCCTGTGCATCAGAAAAGGGCCACTGGAACTGCTGATTCCAGCAGAAACACCCAACGTGATCAGCAGCACTTTTGTACAAAAAAACCCCTAAACTTGGTCTCTCTCTCCTCCTTGCACATGCATGTGCAGCGTGGGGGATCCATCCCACCAAACACTAAGGGCAAAGGACAAGTGTGGCTCTCCATTTCCTGGCAGCAGGAACCAGACTCCCTGCTCCTGCATGTGCACAGGCAGGACTCCTTGGCTTTGTCTGGACTTGAGGGCCAAGTGTACTTTTCCAAACCCTTCACAAATGTGAGCCATGAAAAAACAGACACAAGAAACCCGTGAACTGCTGGTAAAGAAAACATTACTGGTTGAAGTGAAGTGTGTCTCAGTGTGCTCCAAGCAACCTCCAGCAGCCAAATCTGATCTTCCCTGTTCATCTCAGAAGAAAGTTATTTGGACTTTAAAAATGGTGGCTGGTTTCTTCTCCCTTCAAACCATCCTCATCCTGCCCCTGCTCTGAAAACCTCTTATTTTAAGGGAGTTTTGTCTTGACAACATTCATTGGGGCATAGGGATGCAATGGCTCCTACTTGCACCTCTAGGGGCCCAAAGCACCTCCTAAACTTCCCAGTTTGCTTGGGCTGACACAGGCAAGGACCTTTTCACATCTCATGTCTGCACATAGAGAGAGCTGACTTAGGGGGTTTTGTGGTGGAAGCAAAATTGAACTCTTTTGTCCTTACTTTTGCATCCACAAAATTCATTTGACTCCTGTCTCCCACACCCCAAAGTGCCAAGGCAGTGTGGAAAAGTTTCCAGATCTGCCTAAAGCTGCTTGTGCCTTCTTCACTGCTGTTTCTTCTGCTCTCAAGAGACCTTCCCAGGGGACAGGCTTACTCCAGGCAAAGAGTCCATCTTTTAGTACAGGACAGAAACCAAAAGCTTTTCAATCAGTCAGTGAGTAAGAGACAGAAGGCCCTTTGAACTGGCTACAATGGTCACTGGTGCTTGGGGGAACACACATCTGCACAGCCAATGTGCATCCAGAGGAATTTCTGGGAAGGATATTGCAGTGTTCTAGCATGCAAGTTGAACCTAGAGGTGACCCACTCCCAAGCCTTCTTTCAAGTATTTTCATGTATTAACAAGAGTAATTTATTATTTGAGAGGTGTTTGTTGACCTGAATCTTCCTGGTGCTCTCTATGGTAACCTGTTCTGGCACAATTCTTTAACTTCTTCTGACCAATAAATTTTCTGTTTCCTCATGCACATGTTAGTACAAATATAAAATAGATAATGGGTCAGAAAAGACAGCAATTCACACAAGAACAAACTGCTATGGTTTCCTGCTTTGGTGCTGGGCACAATGGATACCTCTAGGCAGAACCATCTGCTACAGAACCACACCCAGAATTTCCTTGTGGAGTTTTTGATAGTCTTAGTAAAACAGGGAAGTTGCTTGCTGGAAATTCTGTACAGTCTTAACAGTGACAGGCATTTGGATGGCTGCAGAAGCTGTTTTTTACCATTACACTGGCTCAGAAAACTAAACATGCTAAATATGGAGGTGAGGCTCAAGATCCTACAGGTGCTCAAGGCCACACAGATACCTCCCACAGCAGAGATGGATTTATATCATTTATTTCCTATGTGGAGAAGAGCCTTTATGCCAAAGAAGTGTCGTGTTTTCCTGGGTTCCCTTTGAAGCAAAGCTCTGAAAATCTGTCAACTGATTTGACAGGTGATTCACAGAAAAGCGACGCTTGAGAACACGTCTGTCCTTACCCAAAGCTGCTGTTTGTCACTGCTATCCCACGTATCAACAGGTAGCCAAGATCTCGGGGAGTATCCACTTCAATACCCAGTTCACCTGGCAGGACCGTATCCAGTATGGAGAGATGCAAAGCTTTTGAGCTCACCAGAGACTTTCTGGGCCTGTCATTAGGACCTTTGGGTGACTTCTCTTTTGCACAGTGCTAAAAAAAATCGCCTCACAGTTTCTCTGTGATGCAGTGAAAGAACTGGAATGGCTTGAGTACTGCCTTAGGCTGAGTTGCACCAATGTGAGCAGAAACAATAATGCATGTGTGGTGGAGCCAAGTCAGCTTTTGGTGCAAACAGAGATAGGCACATGGGCTCTGATTCAGGAAGGAAGAGCTGTCTCAAGTCATTACATTCAAATTACCGGTGTTTTCCCTGAGAGAAAGGTACACAATCATTGCAGAAGTCTAGTCATGCACCCACTTACATCTGTAGGGGCTTAAATAACCACACAAATAAGATTCAGGCTCGAGACAGATCTGGAATCAATTTGGTCTGGCTCCGAAGTGCCAAGTCTTTTGTGATAATTGAATGTGAACTCCCATGCCACAGGGGGCTTTTGGAAATTCCACCGCCCGCAGAAAGTCAGTGGTACAATGCAGGAAGAGGCCAAGCACCTCCATTAAGTAGCAGCAAATCTATACAGGGATCTACCCTGTATGTGTTTGTCTCAGGTTTTATGCTCTCTCCTTTAACTAGGGTCTTAGGCTGCTTTACAGAACACAAAACCAGTGCCAGCCAGGGTGTTGCTGCACATGTGTTTGCACACTGGGGCCACAGCAGAGCTTGTTGCTGTTGCAAATTCTTTCTCTTTATCCTCGGTAACTTTATCCAGTAGGAAAGGTTTGCAGAATTGTCATCTGTGATCTGAATGCTGACATTAGAGGCAAGGGAGTGATTTTGAGAGGTCAGTGAAGTGCAAGACATTAGTAAGTGTGGTGGCAGCCTCTCTCAAGACATCTCTACCCTGCCTTGTGTCACCTGTTAATGCCACTGTCATAAGGGGTGTGGGGGGTCTGTCAGAGACCTTCTGAAATGTTTTCTCGACAGAACAGACAGGCACAGCTAAGTCTGTGTGAAGGCCCAAGAGAGCCGGTGTGAAACACAGACCTGGTAATATTAAATAGAATCTTGTCTAAGAACAGATTGCGATTTTCAGCCAATAAATTTTTAATAGTATCTTATCTATGTAACTGCATAGAAACATTGGCTTGCAGACAAAAGGCTCTTAAGATTAATTATTGATCTCTTCTTGATGTTCAGAGGTGCTTCTTATAGATGATACGTAAAGCATGTTTCTTAGAGGCAACGTTAAGCCTTTGCACAGGGCTGGCATCGGTCTTGCAAGCCCTCCCCTGTGTAGTAACAAGGGATTTGAACAGCACACTCATCTTGTGCTGGCCTTCTCCATGGCATGAACAGTTACTTTCATGCCTTCAGTGTCACCACGGAACATGTTATTCAGTTTATTGCTATGTACATAGGACTTCCTGACTTGGTGCCAGAGAGAAGTCCCGGGTAGATTTAACTTTTTAGTGTGCCACCACAGCCTTGGGGTCTGGTCATACACCAGCACCTAAAGCAGTCCCCTGCCCCATGCACCCTCTGTACAGTCTGCAGCTGATATCTACTAAGGCAGGGAATATCTGGCAGAAACAGGCATCAGAGAAGAAGGAGCAGTAAGACAGTATCATGACACTTGTGTCACCTGGTCATTATCAGAAGCTGGAGGAAGAAGAGAGGCAAACAGCTGATATTTGGTACATGTCACCTAAATTCTAGACAAGCAAGGGAACTAGTTTTTGATGCTAATCATACTAAGAACTGATTAACTAGATGAAAGTTTATTACTTTGCTGCATTTCTTACTCTATGTTCCTCCCTCATACTGGGCAGTTCGTTTGAGTTTCAGAAATAATCTCTCTCACATTTCCATCACTGATGCTTTCGAAACACCATTGCTCTTGCACCTGAAGCTCCTCCCCACCTGTGTCCTCTCTTCCCTGTGCTCCTGTCTAGAGAAGGTCCCTTAGTGGTGCCCAGACATACCAAAGGGAGGGGTGTGCTCCGCCTTTGTTGAGCAGACGCTCTCCTCGTGTGCCCATCTGCCGTAGGTGGCCGAGTAGATGATAAGAAACTTGGATTCCTGACAGTGGAGCTTCAGTTCCTGGTTTTCACATGCTGATTTGGTTTTGTATTCAGCTAAAGTAGAGGCAAACAGCAATATGATAGCATGAGGCAATTTAAATAGCTAGACTGTTAATACCAAATAGCAGCAGGACAGAAACCAGCTTTCCTGCAAATGCTGTTGCAGGTGACACGCGGGACCTGTACAGCCAGACACAAAGTCAAGAGCAGAGTGCTTCTTCCAAATGAATTGTGCCCAAGTGACTCTCTAGAGCCCATGGCTCCATTTTGAACAGAACAGAAAACCCTAATTTTGCCAATCTCCTTTTCCAGCGGAATAGCCTCCCTGCTTTCCTGGCTTTCGTTCCACTCCTGCTCAGCAGAAAAGCTTCGTCCTTCACTTTTGCCTCTCCTCAGGACACTGCTGCGTTCTGCGCGTGCCTCGGCTGCCTCTGCACCCTCATCAATCACGGGCAGGGCTGGCACTGCTCAGCACAGCCCTGGGCGAGGCACAGACAATAGGAGGACAAAAGGCCAGGAGGGGTCCCCATCCCACGGCAGGCAGTGCTCTCAGCTGTGTTTGCACTGCTCCGCCGAGGTCAGGGGGTTTCCCTGGGCAGCATTATCCAGCAAGGGCTCATTTGAAAGTTTGGCTGGCAAAGTGAGGTCAGCCTGAGAAAAATCCCCCCCTCCCTTGCTCAGCTGGCACAGGCACCCTGGCAGTACCCTCAGCAGAGGTGGGGAAGGCACTGAACGCTCATCTTCATGGCTTGTCCCTCCTAGGGAACCCCTTTAAATCTGCCACCTGGTCAACAAGGCTCTTCCTGGCCTAAGCAGCTGCTCTGTTCGTGGCATTTTACCTTCTTAAGTCTTCCAGGTTGAGCTGTGGTGTGCCAAACCTTTTTATGGCAGATAATGCCAAGGAGAAGAGTTTATTCTCCTCCATTTTTTTTGTCATCAAAAATGTGAAAACAGGAAAAGGAGATTACAGAGCTGAGCAGAAGAAAAGGGAAACCTTATTGTTAGCAAGTGGTGTCTCTGTGAGTGGAGGGTGGGTGCTGGTTCTTCGGGAGAGAGAAACTGGAGAGAGAAAAACCTCCTGTCTACTCATGAATGAAAACATTATTGTTTCATCCAAAACAGAACAGATAGAACAATGGGTTAGTGCTCTTGGTGACAGTCCAGTTTCTTCCATTTGAGTTCATCAACACCCTTAAGTGTAAAAAAAAGAGTGATTTTGAAAAATACTTTGAAAACATTTTTGAAAATATTTTGAAAAAACTTGACATACTGCAGGCTGTGACTTCTGCAGAAGCACCCGCCATGCTATGCACACATAAATAGGCCAAAGCCCTGGGGTCTGTGCCCACTGACTGACAGCCTGCAGGTGGACTCTGAATCTGCCTAGCTGTGCTGGAGAAGCTGTGGAAATATGTATAATCCCAAGTGGTATCAGATAAGGAGAAGAGCCCACCATAAACCTCTGCAAAGATACAGCAATAATTCCAAATAGATGAAAACCTAAGGGATTTAGGCAACTGCATAAGTGCCCACTTGAAGGCAAGGAGACTGCAGAATATACTTGATGTTATCCTGAAGTGATTTCCTGAGTAAGGATGTTTTCCACTTCCAAGACTAACAATATTGGTATCTTACCTACAAATATAAATTTCCTGTCACAAGAAATCATGTCATTTGCACTGGAATTTGACTATTCCTCAGTTCTGAAGGCAGCAGTTGCTGTTGAATATGCTTTTGAGCAGCTTTTTTAAAATTCAGGTCATAGTAAATACTATATACTCTAAGAAGCTCATCTCCCATGGGAAAAATATTAAGCAGCTTCTGAAAGTAATAAACAGGATCCCAATTCACTTTTGATTAGCAAAAAGAGATTTCTAATGACACAGACACTGCTATGATATTCAAATCCATCTATTACTAATAATGGACTAATTGCAATATGCAAAAATAATTAAACTATTGATATAATAAAACAGATACTGAAAATTTTAGATTTCAGCCTCTTTTTTTCCCTCTAATGATTGGCCCAGTGTATCTCCCTGGGAGTTCTTGAGGCAGTGCCATATCAAAGGTAACATCTGCCTACTCCATTCCATCCCTCTGCTCTGACTTTCACTTTCCAGTGCTCTGACTTTCACTTTCCTTCAGTTTGTGTGCCGCCTGCTCCTGTTCTACCAGTGGCATCTATCTTAGTGCTCTGATCAAAGAAAACCCCCTTAGTGCTTTCTCCTTTGCTTGTGGGTTGGGATTCTGTGTTGGTTGGTGAATGTACCCATAAGTCATCATTCAGCTGTTTTCTTTGGGACCCATTTCAGCCACACTGGGAATTCACTGCCAAAGGAGCTGAGCCCCCCGGCTACTGGAGCTTGTTCTCTTATACCATAGCAACAAGGAGAACAATTAAAGGATATCTCATGAGGATTGTCTTAATCATTCTTCCCCTTTCTCATATTTACAAAGTGGATTATCTTTGAGGGAAGATTTATCCCTTCACATATCAGCATTGAATACCAGCACAGAGCACAGCTGATTCTACAATAAAAGCCTCTAACCAAGACAGCACGTGTATCTTCTGGCCATTATTCCATAAATGGGAGGTATTTTTTAATCTTTGAAAGCTTTGGGCCCAGCTCCTTAAGTATTTTTGCATATTCCTTCCTAGGATACCTTTCTTCATTTGGATCCTTAACCCAAGCACCTGGTTTTGCTGTGCAGCTCTTTCTAATATGACATCATCATTGCTATCTCACTAAAAATAATTTCCATAACATTTTTCCTTTCTAGTCTGATGTCTGACATCTGCCCCTGCCAAACAACACTGGTCATTAAACTGGCAGCAAGCACCCTGAAGCTGCAAACACAATGGAGAGCTAAGGTAAAGTAGAAAAGAACAATTTGTTATCAATCCAAGAGCCCCAAAACTTCACATGGATTTATGCAAAGCCTTGTGCAGTGGCATTTGAATCAAAACAAGCAACAAAACACGCAGAAAAATACATTTGCCTGATAAATATTACTTACTAGGTTTGCATTTAAAGGAGACAAGGAGGAATTTAGTGGTCCCTGGACACAGATCAGGCCCAAAAACCCGACTATTGACAAGGAGTTGGCAGGATCTCAGGTTTTGGCATTCATCCAGTACTTTCTAGAACAATGGGCAAAAAGGATAATCTTGACAACAAGGTAGGAAGCTACACAGCAATGAAAACACTTAGTTGTATTTTGTTCTACACAGGAGAGAAATCACGACTTTTTGGCTATAAACATGCAAGAAACATCTGCATCATTGGATCTAGGCCGTAGCTCCACTGGACTTGGAGTCATGGCCCACTTTATGCGAACACGTTCATCACAGCCATGCTCACAGCCAATTAGGATGTCTCAAACTGCTGTTTGTCACTTTTCCTTCTGCCCCTGGGGAGGTTGGCACCCCTGAGTGCCACCACAGCCTCGATGGTGCAGAGCCCAGAGCACGTGGGAACACATCAAGCCCCCAGCCGTCTCACTGACATGCTTGAGGCTCTCATACAGTGCTGAGCACATTTATGGGAGTGCAATGTCCAGGGAAAGCATGGCAAGCAAAAAGGGGTCTTTTTAGCCACTTCTTGATCTGCTTACGTGTACCTGAACATGCTCTGTTAAATCATCTTCACTTGAAAGAGTTCTGACTAATGACAAGCACAACCCGAGCTTCAGGCCATGTGTAGGATCTCCTGCTTAAGGGACATTTCCTTCTCACTTGCAGTTACACACATTATCAGATATTTGCTTGACTTACCACAAGCAAATTTCAGGATTAGTTTGACTGGGTAGCACAGATGTGCAAGTCTATCCTCAGCCTCCTTGTCTTGTTTTGTGGGGTGTCTTTTAATGCTCATCTAAGGTCATATCTCCTCCAAATTTATTGGCCCAGCAATATATCCTGCTTCTTACTGTGCAGCTTCCCTGGGAGTGGAATAATGTTTTAATATAGCATTATTATACTAAATAATATAATTTAATTATTATTAAATTAATAATAATTTAATTACAGTCTTCCTGGAAGACTGTAACAAACAGGTCAGCAGGGTTATACACAAAAGGTCATGTGGGCTCTCTCCCAGTCTGGCAAAATGACTGAGTGCTCATACTGCTCACACTGGTGCTCCCACTCTAGCTGTGCTCTTGGAACTGGAGCTGCACAAAATACGAAGCCATTGCCAGGGCCAGTCTGTCCAGTTTTTAACACGGTCACAAGCCAAAGCACCCAATTTAAATGCAGCAGTGTATTTAGGAAATTCTTATTCACCCTCAAAACTCATTTAAGAGAGGGCCTTTCTGACACTGCATTTGGATAATCTGTATGATTGTGCACGGGATTCATGATGCTTAAAATCACAGCAGGCTGTGACAAAGGAGAGTATTATCTCCGGGTCACCCCACTCTTAACAGGAGTAACTGTAATAAACCATTCTGATAGTTTTAGGTAATCTCTCAAAATCTATGAGAACTTTTGCTTTGTATCTCATCAGAAGAGGTCTCAGTCATACCAAGAGACCAAATCACAAATTTGCCACTGTGGTGGCACAAGCTGCATTCCTGTTTCCAGGCTGAGAGAGTTGGCAGTGGCTGGATCTCTGCTGCCATCACTGGAAACTTTCCCTCCCAAGCAGCAATGACACAAATTGGCAAAACATTGCAGTGATCCTGCAGCTCCCATTGGCAGAGGAAGAGGACATGCATCCAACACTTTTTAAGCATTAAATGCACTCTAGAGAGTTTAAAAGAGAGGGAAAGCACAGCAGACCTAATTTTATCAGTCAGTTTTCCTTCTACAGAGTTGCAAGTCAAACAAATAACTCCTCCTTAATTGGGATAGTTCTGGAAGGGACCAGTGAAAGAGTGTTACATCTTTAGTAAATAGAGATAGCTGTCCCCTACTGAGTCACCTTCTGTTTGCACCTGAGCTGAATAATCTCCTGTGCATCTGTTTGTGTTTTCTCCTGCCTAATGTAAACAGCAGTCGTATTTTCTGTCACGATGCTGTGCAAAAGCGCACAGCTACAAAAGCAAATAATGATACTCAAAATAGCACCAGGCAGTTACTGTCTCTAGCCAGATCCAGCTTTGCAGTGATCCCTCTGACAGGAGGTCTTTGTAATACGTGCCTGTGATGCTTTCTCTCAGCTACAGGGCATCATTTCACCTGCCTGTGCAGACTGCAGATCTAGTTCCAAAGGGAAGGGGAGGAGGGATGAGGTCACCGGTGCTCTTTTCTAAGAAATCAGTTTACAAACTGTATCCCTTCTCCTTAATAGAACCGGAACTCCCTGAGATGCAGAGCATTTGTATCTCACACCAATTCATGGCCTTGCCAAAATGCTTCCATGCCTTTGACCAGCCACAGTGCCCAAACCATGATGGTAGTTTATACAACAGTTACCCCATGCTGTGTTTATTATATGCAAGGAAAAAAATGCCCATGGGGAGCTCACAAAGGCACTCACAAGCCCAAAATAATCATTGGTGCCACTTTACTGCAGTCAGTAATATAACATTAAGGATGCATCTGGCCTGCTGTTTTTGGTGGAGAGATGTACTTTCACATTGCCCATATGGGTCATGTCTGGAATGTCCTCAAAAACTGCAGTACATCATGGGCGAGCCACACTTATAAAATTGCCCTAATACTGTTTTAGAGAGAAGATATTACTGCCAAACCACTTCATAATGCCTTTCAACTCAGTAGTGGTGGGAACAGACATTCCCTGATGTCAAGAAGGAACATGTGGTCTGCAGACACAAATGTTGCAAACTCCATCAAGACTTCTGTAAAGCATTTACAAGTTTAACCAACAGAACATGTTCAGATTCCTTTGACTACTCATTTTTGCAATGATTTACTGAATTTGAAACAACACTGGGTGTTTTTCACTAAGATGAAACAAGCCTGGGACAGCAGTGTAAGTCAGACCTTGTCATAAAAGTCTCCACAGCAGAAAGTAATAATTGATGAAGTATAAATCATTTTAAGCTATACTGAAGCAGGCCCAGCAAACAAACCGTAGGATGTTGCTGATACAAATCAGGTAGTCAGAAATGCAGGTCTTCCAGAACCAGAAGTTCTTGGGGTTTGCTGTTTAGCTGTTGTTGTGCCTTTCAGTGAGGGAAGACAGGCATGCAACAAGCCAAATGCCAACCAGGATGCCATCTTATTCACTGGGTTTGTAACCCTCCTCTGTCCAATGCTTGTATTCTCCCCTGGGGTCAAGGAGGGCCTGTGTGATAGATCAAGACTGGTCAACTCAGTCCTGACCAGCCCTTGAATGGAAAGGAGCGGACTATTTTAAGGAACTTTAGGAATGGGGTTTCCAGAGCAAGGTTCATCACAACAGGAGGCAATCTTCAAAGCTCTCACACTCCTGCAGTGATACCCTGCTGTCCAGACAAACACTGCCAGCTGTAGCACTTTTAGCAGTAAACTGCCGTAGGTACGGTGTCGTCTCATTCAAGGCTGAGAACAGAAACGTCAGGGAGACTGTCAGAAACATTCTGTACCTGCAGAACCTTTACAACATGAGTACCTGCAGAGAGGTGGGTGCCACGCAGTTCCTGGGCTCTGTCATCCTGGTTTCAGGCTCCCAGGCAGTGCACATGTGGGGGTCCTGCCCATACAGTGCTGACTGAACACTGATGGTGGAGTGCCGAGGGCAGTGCAGGCTCAGGTGCTGCCCGTCGCAGGCATAGGCGGTGTGGTTCTGCAGGAGCTTCGTTAGGTAACCTAGAAAATATTCAGCTCTGTTACAACTAGCACAGGAAATGACAAGCTCGTTAGATAATAAGAAAACCACAGTCAGTCTCCAGAAAGGGCATTGTAGTCAAGGTTATACGCCTGGCGTGCAGCCACCCAGTTCTCTGAATGGGTCACCCCTTACGTGCCCGTAGTGCTCTGGGCTGGAAAACACAAGCGGTCTCGTGGCAGGGAGTGCGGGACCTCCCAGCACTGCAGCAGCAGCAGGATGTGCTGTACGGACCGTGCGTGGGCTCACGATCTCAGGGCGTGTCTGCAGCAGTCAGAAGGATGTTACTGGGTTTTCTGGGCCAGGTTCTTGCATTCCAGCTGCCTAAGGTATTCCTTATATGTCTTGTTAAAAGGATGTGCCGCGCTTTTGGGCTCGTGGGCAGTTGTGTTTCGTACACTTTTAAGTATGATGGAGGCAAAAAAACCCTTCACATTTCTTGTGGGAACATTTTGTTGCTGTGGCTGAATCAGGGGCTTTTTTGTATTGTTAAAATTATTTCTCAAAGAAAATACAAAAAAATAGTTCACTCATTTTATTTAATTAAAATATGATCTTTAAATAAAATATGCCATTTAATTTTCACACTTCTGCCCTTCATAAACTTTGCCCAAAGACAAGTGATTTTCAAAAAAGTTTTTAAATAGAAACTTTGGTAGTCCAAGCAAAAGATAGGAAAATCCTATAATCATAGAACAGCTTGAGTTGGAAAGTTCCTTAAAGATCTCCCAATGCCAACCCCCCTGCCACCTTCCACTAGAACAGGTTGCACAGAGCTCCATCCAGTCTGGCTTTGAACACTTCCAGGGATGGGTCAAAACATTTCAGTTCTCCGGCATCTTTTCTAGCTCCAGCTGTACATCTGGATAGCGAAAATCAGCGTCCCTATCAGTTGTTAAGTCTGGAGAAAGGAGAAGCCTGCTCCCTTGTTATCTTTACTGTTCCCCATCTCGAGCCCAGGCGAGGACAGGAGTCAGGCAGATGCACCTTCCAGCACAGCAGAGCTGTAGGGGAGTTCCCATCTCACTGACCTCAGTCTGGGCACTGGCACTGGAGCTGGGACAGAAAGAATTTCATGCCCTGCATTTGCACTCTGATCTCAAGGAGACCAGTCCAGCAGCAATCCCCACAGCTTCTCACAGGTTAAAAAGAATAGCCAAGCCCACAACCAAATCCATGCCCTACGTGTTCTGTGTAACTGAGATCACAAATAACTGCAGTTCCTTGCCCGAGCCCCTCCTGTGTCAGCCTGCTCCTGAGCGATGCCGAGTGCTGCCAGGAGAACGGGCCAGATGCCCAAGTGCACCCAGGTGACTTTGCTGTGGCCAGTGCTGCACAGGGGCCTTCTGTGGCGTTTGCTGAGCACCTTTGGCATCCCCATCGCGGCATGAAGGGCCAGAGTATTCAGCCCTGCAAGAGTTGTGGGCACTTAACACCTCAAAGATATGTCCCAATATTTTTAATCATTTCAATCCTTCAGGTTTTAAGTTACTTGGGGCCAAGAGTGCTGTATACAAAACAGTCCAGTATTCCCTAAAGAATATCAGCTATGCTGTGATTTGGATGAGTTCCCTGGCATCTTAACTGCTACTTTGATCCTGCAAATTCCTAATCCAGCATCTAAGCACCTTTCTCCAACAATTGCAACTATTCAATCCTTTAAGAAAATGTCTTTATAAAAATCTTGCTCTGATTCTGTAAGAGCAATATGGTTCACTTTTAAAAATTACATTAGATAGAATGGTAAGAATAAGATATCTTGCTCTCCAGCCTTCCAAGCAGCTTAAGCATGACTGCTTTTATTAAAATCCTTGTGTATTTGCACATAATAAAGGATAAAAATAGTAATGGAAATTGCTGAAACCTAATGTTCTCTGATAAGAGGAGTGGTGACACAGTATCTAAATCGTTCATCTCACAAGGCAGACCACATCAACCTGCAATTTTCATTACTGCACACACAGACACACATGGAACAGTCCGTTCTTTGCAGCTCACAACCCATGCTGAGGAAGGATTCCCACTCCAAGTGTCATGATTTCCTCTTACTCTTTGAAGAACTCCAGGTTCTTTCCTGTGCTCATGCTGGCCCTCTCCTCGTCGCAGGGCACTGCCTGCCCTGCACTCAGCAGCCTTCCCAGCAGCTGCTGCTTCTCCTCCTTTCCTGGGTAGGGTGGCTTGTAGTCACCCTGGTAGAAGCTTCACCTTCTTGAGACCATGAGCATTCCTATATTATGTACTGACTTCTGTTCAGAAACACATTTTCCCAGAGGGAGCAAATAAAGCCAGACAACAATGTAAAGTTGGGGGGAAATCAGGTATCATCTCTACCAGTAATTCCAGCCATAGTGATCAGGAGTGAGGGCACTGTGAGGGTTGAACTATTCCTGGGCAGCTTCCTGTCCTCTCCTTTTATGTTTACTTCATCAATATCTGCTAGCTGTGAATTTGGGGAAAACTTTGTTTTACTGTCTAAATACGGGAGCTAGAGGCTGTTTCTGGACTCCAGGAGACCTCCAGGTCCTGGTCCCCTGCATGTCAGGGAAGTCTTCACTAGCTCCTAGATGGCCAAGGAGATTCCCTTTCCCTGAAGAGCAGGGCAGAGAGAGGGCTGGAGCACAACCAGCGTGCATGGAGTGAGGTCATGGCTCTATCTGCACTTGGGCTGGGCAATCAGAGTTTTGGGGTTTCCTGCGCCGAGCAAAGAGAATCATAACCAGGCCCTAAAAAAACCTTAGATGACGTAGTGTTTTAAACCTAATATTGAGGTTTTTTCATTGTTTTCTGGGTTGGGTAATGGAGCAGGAGATGGTGTTCAGCTGCAGCAGTTACTTTTCCAAGTGTCATTCTGTGATGAGGAGGACTATAAAGTTCCTCTTTTTTCAGAAATAATAAATTTCACTCTTTAAAACAATATAAAACTATACCAAAAAAGTTAACTATCATGAGAATTGTCTAAATTAGAAAAACCCTGGCAAATACTGCAGTGTCCCAAAAACATCTCTACACCTCTGTGTGAAAGCCCCACTAGGCACTTTCCCATTAATCCAGGACACACATTCATAAGCAATGTATGGGGTGCTCTGCATCTGGAATCATGTACGAGAGGTTAGAGACTGGCTCAGAAGTTAAGCCTGAAGCACAGAGGAACATAAAGATCCCATTGATTTGGAGGCCAGAAGGTATCATCCCACCAACTGTCTGTCTAACCCAGACTGCTCATTCATTGTAATCTTTTACTGAGCCTCAAAACACCAGTGCAGAATCCAAGCGTAATCCTTTCTTCCCGAATTAGCCAAATTAGTCACAGCATCCACTGTGTTGACAAAGAACTTCAGCTACAAAAACATAGCACCAGAGAACCACACAAAACACTGAGGCTGAGCAGCTGGACAAAGCTTTGAGCCTTACTGATCACTTTTTACTGAAAAGGAGGACTGATAAATGATTTAAAAAATGACTGACAAAAATAACTGGCATAGGAAAATAAAGAGATACTTCTTTGTGTGAAAAAGACTTCTTAAGAGGTAATAGCTTCTCATACTTAACCACTTCCTCCTGGCACAATCACTTTGAATAGCAACGATAAGGGTAGCAGTGGACCTGAAGATATGGAAATCCAGATTTTTTTTTTCCCCTTAAAAACACTGAAAATCTGTGAAGTTAGAAAGTTCTATGTATGTTCTGTTCAGTTTGGCTTCTCTGCACTGGCATGAGCTCCTCAGAGGCAAGGATCAAGGAGAAGGGCGTTTCAGGCTGTGAGCCCAATGCCCAGTACACACTGAAAGCAATCTCAGCCTTGGCTCAGGCAGTGTCTTCTTGGTAGGAGAGCAGCTTTGCAATGCACAATTTTTAAAGGCTGTGGCTGAGCAGTCCACAAGCTATAAAGGTTCTCAGAACTGGGCCTTCATACACAGATTTACTAACGTCAGTTCCTGTGCATCGTTCAATTTCGTTTAATTAGCACAGGAATTTGCTAGCTAATTTTAAAGACATACCAATCTATTTTAGATCAGAATAGATCGAAATAGCACACATATTGTTGTGGGAGTCCCAGAAGGCTAATCCATCCGGTAAATCTGCATCAGCTCCCACAGTTCTGTGAAGAATTGTGCCAACACTCATTAAAAATACACAAGCCAGATTGGTGAGTTTGAAGGAAGAGATTTCATGCAGTGATAACAGAATAGTTAATAAACTCTACTACAAACACCATTAGAAGCACGACTCTGATATTGATTGGTGTTTGGGATCCAGCTGCAGTACTTCCCCACCAGTATTTTTGGTTTGTGAAGGAAGCATTGAGGAGAAATTAACTTCCAAGTTTCAGCCCCAATCCCATCTGCCAACCTTCTGCTGGTCTTGAGGTGGCTGTGCCACAGATCCTGCCTTGTCCACAAGGATCTGCCTCTTGGCATTCCCTTTCACCTGGCTGTCTGCAAGTTCTGCCTGTGGGCAGTTCTTTTTTAGGATTAGGAATTGAGGAGGGCTAAATGTTACCCAGGAAAGAGACTGTTTCTAAAATTCATGACACTATGTTTCTTGCTGCATCATTTTATTCTTTTTTACCTAAGTGCCCTGTAAACATCCTGTTTGACTCATTCTAGCCACGTTCCACGTCGCAGTCTTTAATCAGTAAGAAATACACTTAGACCAGAAGCATTGTTTATTCTTCTTGCTGTTCATTTCTAAAGGAGATGAAGCTTATGAGATCCTGACCTCTGTCCATCTGGCATTCTCTTATTCCAGCCAACACCTTTTAAGCTTAACGACCAGTTTCAAACCTGAGGGGTGCAGGGCTTGAAGAAATAAAGTTCCTACAAGTTTCATGGAAATTGAATCCTGAGCTGCCACTTTCAATTCAGTCTCAGTGACTAATGCTGCAAGTGAATTGGCAGCTGGAGAGACAGGATGGTTATCCTGGAGAGCCATCAGCCTGATGCCAGTGGAGCAGTTTGTTTCTGCAGGCCTTACTGACAGATGAAGGATTAAGTCTGCGAGAAGAAAATGCTTAAGTTAGTAGTGAGGATGCTTTTGGGATAGTGTGGCAATCAAAGCAGTGGTTGAGATATCAGTCAGGTTTTCCATGAACTCTTTTATCTACATGTATGCTTTCCTAAGGAGGTTGTCTTCATTTTTTCCGCCTCATGGGTCATAACATGAATCATACTCATCTTACTGAACCTAATTCCCACGGTGTGTTACATCTGAGGTTCAAATTAAGCAAGAGCTTGCTTCTGCTTAAGCCAGAGAAAAGGCCAGGTAACTAGCAGATAATTCAGCGCAAAACATCATTCACACTCCAGCTTAGACAGGATTTATTCAGAGAGCAGCAGCACACTCAAGAAGCCAAGTCATGAGCTCTTGCTAGAAAAACAAAAGCCAAGTCATATGAATGAAGAACAGACCCGTAACGTTTTGGTCCCAGTTTCTCCAGGAGACACACAACCTCTTCCTCTCTGCCACTCAGCTCAGACTTGCAGTTAGGTGAGTTACATTTCTGCAGAATGGGAAAGCCCATGAATCCTGCACTTAGACACCACATGCCTCTTCTGTTTCTCACCCCCACCCACAGGTGTTCTCTGCCCTTCAGATCTACCTTTTCACATTCCCTGTGTTGTCTCCTAGGAGTGATGCCTGTTTTATTGGATCCCAATGGCTTTCTGAGGAAATTGGAGAAATCTCTATGCACTCCTGGTTATCTCACTTGCTTTCTGTTTTTATTTCCTTCTTGTGTCAGGAAGAGGCAAACTGTTCTTGATCCCCAAAATCTTAGGTCTGTAGTAAACTCCACTCTACAATCAGTTACACTTCTCTCAGCTATTCCATGAAGCCAGAAGGGCAGACACTCGTCCTGGGACCTAGTATGGAAGTACTCCAATAGAAAAGGAAGATTTTCTCCATCCCATCTAAAGAAGCTGACAAGAGGCATGGGTTAAGGGAGACTTTCAGGCTCTTTTCTGCCCTTGCCAAAAATCCTCCTTTTAACTGGAGACAGAGCAGCCTCTTCTAAGTGCTATTAACCAGAAATCACAAGAGAAAGGCTCTGTGGGCAGCAACACTTTCTGGAGCCAGAATGAGAGGCTCTTTATGCCCAAAAACCTTGTAATATTCCCAAAGACTGCAAGTAGGAGAACCTCAGGAGCTAGAGGAAAATGTTTGTCTGAAAACTCAGATTTATGATCATGAACCTCCATGTTCATGTTCCCCAAGAGAGCCAGGGGGCTGTTTGTTGCCAGCTCAGAAAACAAAGCACAGGTTTCGTTTTGCAAACAGAACTCTGACTAAAGCTCTGGGGTTTTTTTTTTTGTATCCCCACTTATATTTGACATTCAGAAATAAAACAGAAAATCAGAAAAAAATTAGGAAAAATCGGAAAAAATCAGAAAAAAAAATCAGAAATCTGGCACCTCATAGATTTGCAGTGTTCTGATGGTTTATAGTACAGTAAGTCCAAGCTAGAAAAGCAAAAATACAGCCCTCACTTCACTCTCAGTGCTTGATGATTTTCTTTACAAACACATTTCTTTGCACTCAACTCAGTTCTAGCCTGAAGAAATAAAAACTAAAAAAACCTGCAAAATTATTCTGAAAGAATAACTTGTCTTCCCATCCAAGATTAAATACAAAGAAGAAAAATAAACATTTTTGCGGGTTGAGACCCTCATCCAAAGCCCAGTGAAATCGTTGGGAATTCTTCCAACCGACAAGTGACCATAGGCTTTCAATTAGGTCTTATATAGTGAGTGATGTTTTAAAATTAATTCTAAATGAAGAACCAAACCTCACTGGTATTTCATTTGTTGCCAGAAGCCACACAATAGACCTTTGAAGCAAAACTCTTAAAATGCCTAGAAATTCAGATTAAATGACTCACCAATGTTGAACAAATAAGGCGCAACCACGCCTCCTTCTGCTCTTCAGCTCCCTTAAGACACTATTTTCTCTGTGTTGGGGAATATATATCAAAATATTTCAGTTTTAATTGTAGATTATGGCTGGCAGATGACAGAATTCTGCTAAGTGGTGACTGGTCAGACAGTGCCTTCTCTGTCTGGGGACACTTCCAACAAAAACTGAGTATTTATCTGGAACAAGTCTATAGTCCCTTTCTTTAATAAAGTTGAGACTGGAAGCTCTGTCTTACTGGGAAGGATATCAGCAGCAGATGGAACGGGAAGGCAGGGGGGGAGCTCATCCCTGCTATTTATTTTGAATAAAAATAGCATATGGTGTGTCAGGTGCCAGCAATCTGCCCAGGGAGAACAGAGAGAGTTCTGCCCCAAGCTTCCTGCCCCAAAGTTGGGAGACTGTGACAGACTCAAGCATGAGTGGTGGAGCTCAGGAACTCAGGTTTTGTGTCTAATGTCTGAATTCTCCAACATCTGCAGGAGCCAGAGCATCACACTACCCCTTAATTCATGTCAGGAAAGCTTTGGGGGCAGCATCCCTTCTTGGTGATGAAGACCTAGCTTACTGTAAAGGCCTCAAAAATGTGTAACAACTTGACAGAACCAAAGCTTTTGTGTCTCTGACAAGGATAACTAAATCTCATCAGTGGACTTAGCAAAAAATATTAGCACATCTAAAATGTGATTTCATAAGTTACACATCCTCAGAAAGGCAAAAAGAACTACAGGGACAAGCCTGAAACAAAACCTGAGGTCTCAGCACCATGATCTAAACTAAAAATCTCAGTTCTGACACACACCTCTTTATTCCACAGAACAAATCCCAGACCAAAGCCCACTTCACTTGGAGAAACTTTAAACTGGACTTTGAGGTTTAACTCACACATTACTGAAATGAAACACATTTCTAAAATGAAATGTTTTTCTTTAAATAAAGCAATGAACACTTGACTTTTACAAGGCAGTATTAAGAAGATGCATCATTGCATCACTCCTTCTAGCACTTCTTTAAATATCCTGGTTGAAGGACATGCTGCAATTGCCACAGTGAGTCAACAGAACTGACTCAAGAAAATTTATATAGGATTTTATCTGACCAACACAAAGCCTACAAAAAAAACCTCTGCATCATTGTGGTTGGTAGTGATTGATCCTGCCACGTTACTACAAACAAAGCATTTGCTCAAAGCATTTGTTTGCTTTCCTTTTACCTGGGGGAATCTGGGATGGGTGAATGCCACAGAACTTAATGGAAACTTTTAATGCAGAAAGGTCACAGGAGCAGATTATATTTCTTGAGTGAACTGGTTTGCTTTTTCATTAGATACACTTATTTCTGTGGTTGGGTCAGGAGACCAAGTCTATGGAGTTAAAGTGATGCTCAGTTCTGTCTGAACTGTTTTGGAAGAAAAGACAGAAAACTTGAACCAGTGGACAGAGATTAAAAGGTTCTACTCCTAAGCAGTGGCCGCTTAGTGTTCGCATCCAGAAAGTCATTCCTCACCCCAGTTGTGCAATCACAATTACTTCATTTTTGATCTTCAGTTACAGCCACATTTCTTGAAAGCTGCCCAGAAAATCTGGCTGGGATTCAGGTAAAGAAAGGGAGACTGACTGGTGAGTGAGACAAGCAGAGGTCAAGCCTGAGCTCAGAACAGCAAGGAGAACAGAAAAAGAAGGAAGGAGCGTTAAAAAATGGGTGGTGTTCCTTAGTGTTGCCAGAGAAAAGGAGTTTGTTCTCAGATGGATAAGGGTCAGTTCAGTTTGTCAGCTGCAGGGAATTGAGGCACAGAAAATTCTCAAGACAGGGAAAAGGTGGGAGAAGGAGTAGCGATAGGATGGAGAGCTAGGGCCTGTTCCCACTGCCAGCGTGGAGAGCAAGGGGATGAAAGGAGATGAGGAGCAGTGATCCTTGCTGTTGGGAAGGTACCCACAAAATGCCACCATCCCCAGCCAAGCCCTCAGCAGCTGGGCTTTCTATAGCACTAGGGCACCTACAGTGTGAAATATTGGGAAGAGGTTGTCTGGTTTTGCCAGCTCCTTGTTTTGCCTGTTTGGGAACCTGTCTTCTGGTTCCCAAAACGGCTCTTCTGACAGTGTCCTGGGAGCCCAGAGTATTCAGAGACTGGAGAACAGCAAAATTCACAGCAGCACCCTGGAATGGGACCTGATCCAAAAGCTACTACTGATCACTGCGAAAATAAATATTTTAGTTAAAAGGTGTCTTTAGAAGAACTGGCATGAGGGGAAGAAAATTCTGTGGTTGTAGAATCACTCTCATATTCATCAAGGTCTAAGGAAAGAACTGTGGATTAAATCTCTCTTCTTCCAAACCTTCAGCTTTCAGTTTAAATTTGGGCATGACTACTTGGATTCCACTTTCAAAATGAATCACACAGAGGACTGCAGACCTCAGAGCTCACCTCCACTTTCAGTAACCAATGGAACTAATAAATATAGATTCACAGAATCATTAAGGTTGGAAAAGACCTGCAAGATCATGAAGTCCAACCTTTAAATTTCTTGTTTGTTGCTTCTAGCTGCTAGAGGAACATAGATTATGCAGATTTCATTGTGTCAACATTACTTCCAATAAGAGAGACTATCGAGTTGTTCTCACAGAGTTGAATTTTGAACTGCTGCTGGTGTCTTACTTCAGAACATTCTTCTTCCCTAGGAAATACCAATCTACAAAATATTATGGCACAGTGAAGAAATGTCTCTCTTAAAAAAACCCGAACAAATATACCGAGAATTTTTTTTCTCACAGTTAAAAGCTAGACAGACGAGAGCAAGAACCTGCAGCTCTAGGCAGTAGAAAGGATATAGACCACAAATACAAGTCAAACTTATAAATAGTAATAATAGCTCTTCACTATACACTGCTCCCTACTCCCTTTTGCAGAACACCAAACAGATCCCATGAGGGAGCATCTTTGGGTTGTTACAAGCAAACAGTGGGGCCTGGTGATGAAAAAAAGGGCTCTGGGCATGGTGGAACTGCTGGCACCATTTAACACTTGCATTAAGGGAACAACAGAGATTACACAGGCAGGTGTTGGAACCTGGCAGCAGTCTGGGAAGGAGCTCTGGAAAGCTGTGAGAATGGTGGGGAGAGGAGGAGAAAGGAAAAGAGTTTGGGCTGGTGGGGTAGAGGCCTCATTGCACTTGGCAGCTGCAAGGCACTTTAAACAGGCCAGGTTTGTGGCCATGTATATTCAGCAGAGTTTAGGAAAACTGAGTTGCTGTTCCTGCCGAGGGAGAGAACAAATAAGGAAAATCAGCAACTCCACAAACTCATCTCGAAGCTGCTGTTATGGAGCTTGTAATTCTTTAACAGCATTAAATGGCCTGGGGATGGCACTGCAGGATGCTGTCTCACCTCTGGCAACTCCTGGTCCTCAGCACCTGGGTTTGAAGCAGCTAAAAACTTCTCCCTGTGATCTGGATGCTTTTTTTTAAAGGTTACAGTAACATTTTGGTCTTTTCTGTCATTCTGGAATAGATCTCCATGTTAAAAATAAAATGTGAGCAGAGTTTGTTGAGGCCTGGGAACCTCCCAGTCTGGTAGGAATTCTGGAATCTGCTTTCCTTTTCTATGTGTTCTTTACTGGAACGTCTGTATGTCATGTTTAGTACTGATCTCTGGGGTGAGATAGCTTTTTTCTCAGGTCATTCTACCTATTTGGAAAGCTCAGTGCACAATAAACACTGAAGACAGCCATACTTTAACCTTATCTAAATAACATCATTTGAAAAATGAACAGACTTCTGTGAGAGGAACTTTCCTACATAAAGGGATAATTTTAACTCAGTGGCTAGTTGAAAGGGACAATTTGAACATTTTTTTTTATGTTATTGTTGACAACCACCACGTGATTCCAAAACTAACATCCCAAGCCAGCAGTTAAGCAAAAAACAAAAACAAAAACCACCAAAGAATTAGACCGCAAGCATTTAAAAGCCTTTTACATGTGAAAGGAATTTAATATGAGAAATGTAGCTTATCCAAGCACATAATTCTGGTCTTTATATTTCATGGCTGCTTGCTTAGAAAATTTCAGGCTTCTGGAGCCAGACACAATTTTAAAAATTAAAAACTGTATTTTTCTGTTACTGAGGAAATAGTTTCTGCAGAACCATGACCAGCATTTTGAACAGTATCAACACGAACTGTACTAAAATGCGTAACAACACGTTTTGGCTATTAATTATATATTAACTTTGTTCCAGTGCACTCGACTGGCTTTTGGGAAGTCCTGCTCTGTTCAATACGGGTAAGGTTTGCTTTCTGCCCTAGAGGCAGATCCTTAAGCTTCCAACTGCCAGGAATATGCTGTGCTCCCTGTGACACCCAGAGAGAACCAGCTCTTCTAAATAACTTTCTAACAGCAGTGGGATGTCCTGGAGCGCTAGAAAAGGTACGAGAGTGCAGTTTTCACAAACAAAGAATAGAGATTGCTTCCTCATCTTGATGGAAACAAGGGTGCTTTCCCAGTTCTGCAGTCACTTCACTTTGCAGTGATGCAGCACCTTCCCAGGGATCGCGCCTGGGATTTCTGGGCAACAGCTGGTGCCTCTGCTCGCTCGGAAGGGACTCCCCTCATCCCGGTGCTGCGAGCTTCCCTCCCAGCACAGAGAAGTGCAGCACTTGTTTGCTCCCTCAGGGCCCGACTCCAAGTCTCCAGGAGAAAGTGGGAACCTTTCCAGGGACTTCCACGCACTTTTGGTCAGGCCCTGGCCGATCCACGCCCAGCGTTCCCACCGCGCAGCGACAGCGCAGCTCCGCGTGTCCCTTCCCACCTGGCCCCTCTGGAAGCCCTTAACCCTCTCCTGCTCCCTGCCTTCTTCACGGCCCCTCGGACCGCGCTCCCCGGGGTGCAGGCCCGGGCCACGGCCCCGCGGAGGGGTTACGGCACTCGGGAGCTCCGGGCAATTCGCGGCTCCGTTTGGCGTTCCGGCCGGAGCCCGCGGCCGCTGCGCTGGATGTGGCGGGTCCCCCCGGGGCACTGCCGGGGGCTGACAGCCCCGGCCGGACTCTGCCCGCGGCGCGTCCGCCTCCGCCCGGCCCCGCGGAGCTCCGCAGCCCCCCGCGCCCGGGATCGCGTCGCTCGGTGCCCGCCCCGTACCTGAGAAGTCGGCGAGAGCCGCGACCTCCGCCCCGCACACCAGGACCACGCAGGACAGGAGGCGGAGGAGCCGCCCGGGCTCTACCTGTGCGCGGCGTGGGTGCTGCCCCGCATCCCCGTCCCTCATGGTGCGGGAGAGGGCGGCTCGGGGCGGGGGGGCAGCCCCGCCGCTTCACATGGTGCAGCCGGCCCCAGCTGGCGCTGCGGCCCCTCCGGGCTGCCCTCGGAGCTGCCCTTGCCCCGCGCGGGCGGAGGAGGAAGAGGAGGGGGAGAGGACAACGAGGGCAGAGCAGCCCTGCCAGCGGCCGCGGCGGGAGCGGGTCCGGCCGGCGCGGGCACTCGGGACGCGGGGGCGGCGGGGAAGGGACGGGAAGGGACGCGGGCTCCTGGCGGCGCCGTGCCGGGCACTGCCCTCGGCGCACATCGTGCGGCCGGGCTGACTCAGACCCGGCTGCACCTCGCCCGCCCTCCCCGGCTCTCCCCACCCCTCTCCGAGCAGTTCGCGCCTCCCTCCTGCTCCAGAGGCTCGATTTCACCGTCTCCCCCCTCATCCTTGCTTGGCAATGGTTGGAGGACTGTCACGGACTTATACACACCGCGACTCGTGACCACATTTCCCCGCTGGTGTTTTTCCCGAGACAGGTGCAAGGTGCTCCCCATCACTCCTGCTCCCCGCAGCCAAACTTCCCTGCTTTGCCTCCTCCAGACCCTCGTGCCAGACCCTGCCGAGGCTGCTGCTCCATCCCCACTCCTGCCCCTACACCTCGGCCCACGGGTCCCTGAGGGAACCCAGCTGGGACCCACGCCTGGCAGGATCTCTGGACGAGGGATTTCAGTGGGCAAACAGCACTGACTTCTCCAGGCTGCAAAAGGACGGTCTTTGTTTGCTCACACTGACGGTGCGTGACAGCACCTCACCGCATCCCCACGGCGCTACAACTCCGGGTCCGCGGGCCTTGAGTTTGAAGTGTGTAGGCTTGGCTTAAAGCTTTCACTGCCAAGTGAGGAAACATCTTGAAGTTACTTTGAGAGAGTTCAAGTTGTTCCCTGAAGTCTTTTGTGATACAGAAAAGTGAACCAGTGAGAAGTTCAAACAAATTTTCATCACTACCTGCTAAACTACCTTCAAATGTAATTTGGTGCTTCTTTTAAGGTATGAGGGACTCAAGGGAATAAATCAGGACACTCACTTCCCAGTTCCTGTAAGAGCTGTCCTCAGGAAAGAGAGCTTAGAATCAACACTGGAAATGGGGAATGAAAACATCTTTTTTCCTGGGGCTGTGCTGGGGTATAAAGTGGGTAAACATGAATATCCAACTGTTTACATCCTGCCATGCATGTTCACACTGATCTTTCTCCTGAAAAAAAACCCCACACGAGTCAGTAGGTGAAAGATGATGGAACCAAACTAATTGCATTAAATCTGTTCCTCTCCTCCTGTTCCAACTGAAGTTGGAACGCGTCCAGATTTGCATTTCCAAAGTTTGGCACCTCTTTTCAGAGGTTACAGTGAACTTCGACCAACTCGGTCTTCACGTTTGAATCGGAATCCGCTTTTGTTCCTCGCCCTGTCCCTCTTCACGCACAGAAAAACAACTGGGTATCACATACATCAGACTATGCTTCCTTAGTCTTGGGCAGATAAGAGCAAAACAGGTTTCACATGAACCTGTCTGAGGTCAGGAACCTTCCTTCAAGTGTTACTGAACTCAGATAAATGGGATCAAAGATTCTAGAATAACAGCATAAAATCACTCTGAAAATCTGCAACTGCAAACACAGATGGGGAGAGAAAACAGTAGCTCTGCAGGTGAAACCCTTGCTTCTGGCTGCTTCAGATAAGGACAGTGTTTGCCTTTGAACTCAGCCAGTTAACCTCTGCCTTCCAGCTGGGGAACTGGAAGGAGACTTGTGGGAGTCTCCCCCTACTCCCCTCCTTTCTCCCCTCGACCTTGCCTTACCTGATCATTCAACCTGACACTTCCTGCACTTGCTGTCTCAGGTCAGTCCCACCAAAGGCAGAAATGAACAAGCATCAGAGATTTTTACACAGAAAGCATTTGGAGGCCATACTTGGATCCTCTAGAAAGGTGTTTAGATGACTAGGGTGAACTTACCTATCTATTCCAAATTCCTAGATGCCATCACCACGTATCTGCCATACCTTCAGGTGAGAGCAGTCAGACCACCTGTGGTTCAGGATGCCAAACCTCCACTCCCTATACAGCCAGCACAGAGATATATTCAGCCACCTGCTACAGCTCTAACAGGAAGTGTTTCACCTCCTTCCCTCACACCTGCTCATTAATCCCTGGAATGTAGATGTCAATAATGACCACTCAGTCTGTTGTGAGAGACAGAGCAGACTATAGATTTCTGACAATTACACAATCAGTGCAGGAGAACATATGAAGCATCAAAAATAACTGGGAAGTATCCCGTACTTGTGCTTCAAAGGCTTTGAATCGGAAGCTCTGCCAGGGCTGTTGCCTGACGAGCACTTGTGAATCTTCTCTTCCCAGTGAGATAACAGCTTTTTCTAGCCTGGTGGTGCTGTGAGCAAAAGAGCATCCCAGAGTGCAGGAATGAGCCTGGTATGCTTTTGGCACTGTGCAAGTATAACCCAAAGGCAAAGGCAGTTTCCAAGTGGGATGACTGAACTGGGAGAGGTTGGAAATGTAGGCAACCTCCAGGGAGGTGAAGCAGTCAGGGCTGAAGGACAGCATAAGAGGCAGCTGGGTGCTCCTGCTTGTAGACATCTGCCTCCAAGGGAAGCCTTCCTCAGGAGGCAGAAAACTTAGGGACACTGTGGCTGACAGGAAGTCAAGACATGCTTTCGGTAGAATGGCATGGAGATAGAGATAGAGATAGAGATAGAGATAGAGATAGAGATAGAGATAGAGACAGAGATAGAGATAGAGATAGAGATAGAGATAGAGATAGAGATAGAGAGATATATGTAAACATGTTTTTCCTTCTCCCTCTGAATGGGGGCTACTTTGCTATTCAACATTAACCTAAAACCAAGTGACCTAAAATATAAAAAGTATTTTTGCGAATCTCTGCTGTTCCCTGTGATGAGTAGTGCTTAAATAGCAAACTTGGAGGCAGTGGTGTAAAACACAAAGGCAGGAAGGGAGAAAGTGTTTATCATGATGTGCAGAATGCACCTCTGTGCCACAGCCTTGAAAGCAGCTCCTACAAGCTGGCAATACTCAGTTGTTGGAAGACAATATAACTAATCCAGACATGTTCATCATGTAGAATTACAGAATCTCAGCCTTGTCCTTTCCTCATGAGCAACAGGAATTAGATTCATTTTTTTCTCCAAAGAAAAAATCACTTGAAACTCCAGAAATTAGAATCCAGGAGAGATATCACATCTGCTCCAGACAGTTTCTCTCTTTTGAACTTGGGGAGAAATCATTTCACAGTGCCAGAAATGCAGGAATTGTGTTGTTACATGGAAGCTTCGCAAAAGCAAAGCCAAAATCTGAGCACTTAACTTCTTTTTCTCCGTGTTATTCACTTCCCCCTGAACTTCAGCCAAACTGCCAATTCAAAACTCGCATCATTGCTTAGTGTATGGAAATTGCAATAAAATTAGTGTGTCAGTTAAGAAGTGAACAATGTGAAATAAAAAAAAGTGAATGTGAAAAGAAAAAAGTGAAATAAAATAGTTCAGTTAGATGACCTAAAATTTTCTATTAGTGAAAAAAATCACTGAATGTATTGTACAATAACAAGAATTGTCAGAAAAATATCTCTTTGGCTTTTGAGGATTAAAACAAATAAAATAAAATAAAATAAAATAAAATTAAGAGCAAAACCCCAGGCTTTTCCCACATTTTTAAAAGCTTTATATTCCTGCATTCTGACACAGACAGAATCTACAGGACAGTTCAAACAAGTGGGTTGCTATCCTCTCTCTGTTTCTATGGAAATGAGTGTCAGATCACTTAAAACAAAGCACATACTTTACAGTAATCATTATATAGTGATTATTTAAAATAGCAGAGCGCATTTTCCCCTGTCCAACCTCTATTTCTATGGATACAAGCTGAAAATAGTTGTAGAGAAGCCTGTTCCGTAGTATTTTCTGATTCTGAATATGTTTTGGATACTGTAAGTTCTCACAAGGTACTATGAATAAAGACCTTCAAGTGTGCTGTAATTTGAACTTGAGAGGACAATTCTGTGAGCCAGAGTTAGGAAACATTCTCGTGTGTGTAAATAGAAATTTTGTATGAATACTGAGTGAAGTACTCCAACCAGCAGATTTAGAAGGAGGGGGATGATTTGCTGTTTTCTGCTATTTTTTGAGTTGCTTCAGAGAGAGCAAACTCAGCTAAGCAAGTTTTGAGTGGTCATGAGCTGCTCCTTGGCCAAACTAGTCATAACACCATAGACATCCTGACCACTTCACAAGAGAGAAGATGTGACCCACAAAGTTTGTAAAGCCAATCTCTTCACGTTTCCTTTGGAATGAAACCTCACTCCGTTTCCTCACCAGATGCAGCAGAACACTGCTCACCCTCCTGAATGCTGCCAGTCTTGCTGGCACTTCTCCTATAGATTATTTTTTCTAGCACCTGGCACTTGTATAGACATGAAGTAAGAGGCATGTCCCATCTTAGAGAGCTTACTGCTGGAAACAAGAGAAAACATGACCTATGGTGGAGGCAGAGCAAATGCACAAAGGAAAGGTCCTGGCTTTGTTGTTCTTGCCCTCTTACAGCACCCAAGTTGTCCCTGGTCACTTCCTGACAAGAGGCTTCAAAGACACACTGGGAAACACTGTGTGTCTTGCCTCTCAGTTTAGGAAGGGCATTAGGACAGAGTTACTGGGTGGACCATGGTCTTGGAAATCGACCTCTTTGTGAAAGTGCTTTATTATTGTTTTATGAGCCTGCCTTTGATGCGTTGTTGTCATGTCACTGTTCCCCTTTAATAAGTATTTAAGATAAGATTTTCCAAAATGACTAATGACTACGTACTTGAAATTCAAGCCTGAAGCTTTTTAAAGCCACAGAATCAATGTCAAAACACTGAAAAAACTATGGCTTTTCCAAGAGCCTTGAAAAAATCAGGCTTCAAGGTCTCTCAAGTCAGGTATGCAAAGGCATGGAAAACTGCTAGTGTTTCAGAAAAGAATAGCCCATATCAATATCTAATCAGTGAGACTTAATAGTGTTGAGACTCAGACCTCAGGCTAATTCGACCTGAGCACTGTGAAATTAGAAGCAAATAACAAAATTTTAAAATGATATTGCAGTGTTTGTAAGTGCCTGCTTTTCCCACTAGGATTGTAAGGGCTCTCTGGTAAACTCTGTGACTATGTCAAACTCAGACTGGATGATGCTTGAAGATTATTCCATGTGTATAAGGTGGGAAGGATTTCAGTACACAGAAAATCCTGAGTATCGCAGTAGATACTCAGAGGTGAATTCAGCATATGCCTCCTCTAGCTCTTCACAGCCTTCTCAGTGACCTCCCCACTTTTCTGTCCTCTTCCCTTCTTTTCTGATCTTTCCACCCATCTTCAGTACCTGGGCATGCAGCCCAATTCCAGAGTCACACCACGCTCTGACTCAAACCCCTGATGCTCCTAATGCCTTGTCGGCAGATCCTTCCGTATCGACAGGCTCTAATATTCCTCGTGGGAGGAAGATAAATTGCCATTAGTCAGGCTTAAAATGCACTCCTTGCACTCCAACTGAAATAACTATGGGATTGGAGGAAGAGGAGGAAGAGGAGGAAGTGGAGGAAGAGGAGGAAGAGGAGGAAGAGGAGGAGATGTGATTTTGTTTTACAGCATCTGGAGTAAAAAAAGTTGTCCATACACTGACCTTGCACATCACCTGGGGTCCTCGATGCCAAACTCCTGGAATCCAGGCTCTGCAATGACAGTGTCTCCCAGTGTGTGAGCTGGCACTGGGCTGATCCGAGCAAGGCTCACGGGGGTACAGGGCACAGGGCATTCGGACATGACAAGGAACTGGCAGTGTTGGCAATATTCCCTTCTGGGGAGGCTCTGCTGAGGAGGAGGTCCTGGTAGCCCATCTCTTGGCAGTGTCCACCCTCTCTCCTTCTGTGATCCCGTGCCTCAGGGTGTCAAAGGCTGGAAAGCAGGACGATTTGACAAAGAGCTTTATATCACACGAAAAAAAATTTTGGGAAAAGCAGAAGGAAACTTTTCTGTGTAATAATTGTTTAAACTAGGAGCAAACATTGAGAACAGTTTTAAAGATGTGATTTTGGGTTATATGTATTCCCTCTGAATGCTTTCTACAGTGAATTTATACATAAAATGAAAAATTTCTTTTAAGAAAAGAATGCATTTTTTACCCAAGTAGTGTAGGGTAGGGGATCACAACCCACAGATGGCCTTGAAGTGGAACCACCACAGGGGTTACTGTAACTGTAACGGGGTATGGGAACACCAGTGGGTTCAAAGGTTTGGGCTGGGATTAGCGTGGGCTGTATGGCTGGTGCCATGCACAGGTATGTGCAGTCTTACTCAGAGATAGTCCCTCAGCTGTAGGGAGAGGTTGCAGGCCTGGAGATCAGGCTGAGTTTGGGAAGGGTCATGAGGACATGGTTAGGGAGTGATGTAAATGCATATCAAGAGACTTAATCTTGAGGGGTGGCAAGTATTAGCTATAGAACAGCAAGTATCTACAGCTCAAGGCTGGAGACCGGGGCTGCCTGAGAAGGACAGGAATGTTTAAGGCTGAAATCAGAAAAGAAACCTTGGTGAAGCTTTTGTGTTAGAAATTGCCTCATCTGCCAAATCAGATTTTTGTCTTCAGGATTGCATGAGTGAGGACTGCACAGCAAATAAAAAGGTTCAGGTTTGGGAGGCAAAGGCGAGCTGTGCAGGACTGCAGGGCTGGGGCTGGGCTGTTTGCTGGCTGTTCAGGGCAGTAAAGGCTTCAGAGGTTGTAACTGAGGCAGGAGAGGGTCTTGTGTCTAGAACTGTTCCTCGAACAAGGCGGAGAGCTGAGGTTCATGCAAGGGACCAGGAACTGTTTTTTCAGACTTGAACATGCCAGAGGGGCAGTGCATAACCTGGATATGATAAGTTCATCTGGCAAGAACCACAGAAGAAAATTTTGATTTACTGAAAAACTGGGCAGTGCAGGCGTTACTACTTGACTCATTCGCAGCTCCCATCTGTTGCACACATAAGCACAAAAGAGCAGATGAATTTTGTCTGGGCTTGAGGTCTTCCACTGGCCCTCCGTAAATGCTGCTTGCCAAAAAACAGACTTGGGGGAGGAAAGTTGTCAGATATATAAAAAGAAAGGACATGGGCTTCAAAGTGCACTCCAGCAGAACATGGAAGTGACCTGGCTGGAAATGAAACCAGCAGTCTGCTTCCCCAGCCTCCCTAAAGCCTCCAACAGCTACACAGGCAGTGAGGGGAGAGAATGATTGAACTTCAAGTTGAAATAAAAACAATTTCCACTAGCATTCTGCAGTACTTTTAAAATACTAGAATCATGAAACATGGTGTGATGATAACGATCAGGCTTGTAAGTCTGGTAAGTAGAACTTTTACCTTGAAGATCTCAGTATGGGTACTTCCAGCCTTTTAACACAGTGTTAAATCAAGTATTTTTTCCTAGTTCTACTAGCTCTAGACTTCCTTTTCATCCCCTCAATAACAAAGGGACTCTCTTTCGAGAATGTTATTTACTTTCCATATCATGTGCCTCCCAGTTTCTGGAATTGCAAATGAATTTGGATACCTGCATAAATTTAAGTTTCAAGAAAACTGTAAGGCTGAAACAAAGGATTCCTATTATCCAGAATAACCACCAAAAATGTTTGATGGAAGAACTGAAAAGTCTGTACCTTTGCTATAGAATTTGCTATACTAAGGTGAATTCCAGATGGAACTGCCATCTAAACAGGCAGAAAAATAGTTGGAATGTAGGGAGTTAAATTTAAGTATTCCTAGAAATAGGAATTATTATCAGAGCTTGGAGCATTATGTCAATAGCAGCAGTAAGATGCTTTAAGCTTTGTTCTCATAAATTACTTATAAAAAGCCCTTGTACCTAGTGTCTAGCAATTCAGATTTTCTTTCCCCCTCCCCCCGTCTCATGTACTCCTTTTATTTTACCCTTTTCTGTCTTCTAACTTCACCTTCTTTTATTTTCTTCTACTTTCTGTTCTTAAAACATCGCAGCATCTTCTGTCACTGTGAAAGCATTTGTTCATCCTAAATTCATCCTAAGTCTTAGAATGGCTGCGAATGTTGCCCTCTTCTGGATTTTTTGTTCAGTATTCTGCCAAAAGAAAAAAAAGTTTGAAAAAGCCCAGGAGGATACTAATCCTGCCTTTATTACCTGATTACTTGCACATATGAAAAAAAAATTCCTGTTTGGATTTGGGTAGATATTTGTTTTCATTTTTTCTTACTGAAATAATCTCCTTCATCTTCCACTACTGTTTCAACTGTTGTCATTCCATATGTAACAGTTTATTGGAACAAGGTTTTTCCATTCCTCCTTAGCACTGTGCTTGTCCTGGAATAGCTGTTGCTGAAAGCAGGGGAAGAGTTTGGATTTTAATTAATCTAAGCCTGCCCTCTGGCAGTGGGAAGCCATTCCCCCTTGTTCTGTCACTCCTTCCCTGACAAACAGTCCCTCTCTGTCTTTCCCGTGGGCCCCTCCAGGTACTGGAAAGGCACAGTTAGGACACCCCGAAGCCTCTCCCTTTCCCAAAAAGAGAGGAGTATCTGAGGAAGTTCTCTCCTCTCCGTGCTTCCCGGCACTCCGTGCTTTCCCCTTCCTCTCCGAAGCTTAAGCCGTGTTGGTTCAGGATCGCAGGGGGCTGCAGAACTAGGAAAATGGGGTGACAGAAACCTGCTTGGCCTTGCAAGCAGCGACGGATGAGAGACTGCTGCAGATGGGATATTGGGAAGGACAGAGACTGCTGCAGATGGGATATTGGGAAGGATTTCTCGGCTGAGAGAGTCGGCAGGCCGTGGCACAGGGTGCCCAGAGAAGCCACGGCTGTCCCTGGATCCCTGGCAGGGTCCAAGGCCAGGCTGGGCGGGGAGTGAGGCGACCTGGGCTAGTGTAAGGTGTCCCTGCCCACGGCAGGGGTGGGAATGGATGGTGGAACGATGATCCTTACGGTCCCTACCACACCATTCCATGATCACTGTTTTGAACTCTACCCACCTGGGCACTGGTGGCTGGGAGAGCCCGCCCGCTACGCCGGGCTGGGGCCGCCACAGTGCCACCGGGACATCGCCGGGCTGCTCCCGCTACGCCCGCCCCTTCCTGCGGGAGGGGCGGTGATTCCGGGGCGGGGCTGGGCCGGGTCAGATTCGAGCATGGCCGGGAAGCGGAGCGGGGAGGGTGGCGAGCGGAGCGGGGAGCCTGCGGCCAAGCGCGCCTGTGGCCCGCCGGACGAGGAGTTCAATGGCGCCCGCTTCAAGGCGTTGCTGCGGGACCCCGCGGCCGCCGCCAAGGGTGAGGAGGGGCTGCAGGGCGGGAAAGGCGGGTCGAGGCGGGTGTCCCGGGCCGAGGCGGGTGTCCCGGGCCGAGGCGGGTGTCCCGGCGGGGAACGTCGCGGGGGTGGCACCGATGGTGGTGGAAGCGCCTGTGGGCCCGGCCCGGCCCCTCAGGGTCGCGCCCGCGGCCGGCCCGGAGCGGGCCCCACACGCGGCGCCGGTGCCCCGGGTGACGCTGTGGCTCTGCAGGGCTGGAGACCTTCGTGTCCGTCGCCAAGACGCTGCCCTCGCCCGAAGTGTACGATGTCGTGGAGGGATACGTGAAAATTTCCATGGAGTGTGCTGAGATATTCAAGCTTCTCGATGGAGAAAGGAAGCCTGAAAGTGAAGTAAGTTGTTATTCAGGGACTGGCGGATACAATCCCAACAATTCCGCTCTGGAGAAGAAGCAACAAAAGGTTGCCAGGGAATGGTCACAGTCCCCAAGGCTGCCAGAGCTCCAGGAGCATTTGGATAAAGCTCTCAGGTGTGGGATTGTTGGAGTGTCTGTGCAGGACCAGGAGTTGGACTGGATGATCCTTGTGGGTCTCTTCCAGCTCAAGATACTCTGTGGTTCTGTGAATAAACGCTTTGCAGTGTAGATAACTCTGATAATTTAATATGGTTTGGTTTTTTTTTTCTGGAAGTAGGAGTGGCAGAAGCACCTGCTGAGTGGGAGATGCTCTCTTCAGTTCATAGATGTTCCTGGATTTAATGACACACACGACCAATAGTCCTGTCCAAATCAAGCTGTTAAGGTTCTTTAAATGTGATCAAAAGACCTTTTAGGAAATAAGGGGATCAATAGAAGCAATTAAGAAAGCAAAACAAAAGTAGTCTAGTGAAAGTAAATGTTTTTAGATATCTCCCTGATGCATCAGTATTTCTAGGAAGCCGCTGGTAAAGTTGACCTCATTTTTCTTATTTTAGCTGGACACGATTTATCCTCATCAGAATATGATAAAAGAACTAAGAGTTCAATTCACAGTTTTTACTGTGAGTGCTGGTGCAGCGTTGCTGACTGCTTACAACATAGTATTGTATTGTGTGGCTTTTTAACCATCGCTTGCTGTTCTTTGCCTTTCAGTATCATTTCTGTCTGTGTCGTGTTCAGTGACAGCCTTTCCTCAGTAGCCCGTTGCTAACAGGGGCTGATGTTTGTAATGGGCACGGCCCAGTGCTGTATGGATTCTGGATTCTTCTGGAGGGGATTAATTGCAAGACCGGAACAGCCGCGACGTACTTCTCCAGTGCATTTTGTTTTTCATTGTCCACTTAGGAGAAATCGTCTCTTGAAGCATTGATTCCTTGAAACTACGTGCTCTCCAAAGGGATCTTTGCAAAGAGGAAGCATTAATTTGGGAGAGAATCTAGAAGTGAATGTCACTTTCACATGTGGAAGCTTTCCTCTTAGAATGGAGTTACTCTTTATTAATGGTGGTTGTTACTGTTTGCTCAGCTAATGATTTCAGTCTTAGCTGATACTGTGAGATATTAACATACTTTTTTTATCCTGCAGATGCTGTTAATCTTTCAAGCTCTAGAAGCCATTTTACTGAGGACAGCCAGCGACCTCTCACATTTTTCTGTTGTGGGAATGAACATTGTCAAGAAGTTGATTCATTCCTATATGAAACTGGTCTATGCTGCTTTGTATTCTGAAAATCACAGGTAAGTGTGCTTGGTGCTCTGTGGAGAATCTCTGTGAACTGATCTGGAGGGACTGTACTAGACATTGCAAAATTCATCTTGACTCACGGCTAATAATCCACCTTTTCCTTTTACTGCTAATAATCCTTTTCCACTTGTCATAAAATAATTGCTTGTGGAAGGCTTTGCAAAGTGGAAGCTCTGGCACATCAAACAATCCAATGCTGTAGGATACTGTCCTGAAGCTCTGGTTTTAATCAGCTGGGCCTGTCCTAGAGAGAGCTAACATGGGTGATATCTTGAATTCTCTTATTTTAATGCTGCTTGATTTGTGGGGTGAAATGTACTGTGTAGAACAGGGTGGTGCAGTCTTCCTGTGACAGCAAAAAAGCTGCTCTTAAGTGCTTTATTTCCCTGTGTTTTTTTGAGTGTTTGTAATGTTTATAATGGATTTTTCTCTTTCAGACTGGCTTTTCTTCTGTAATTTTTTCAGTCTCTTAATTCTGAGGTCGTTTTAGGTTGTTCAATAACTGTGTTGTCTAGTCCAGACCAAACAATTTCTCATGCTCATGTGGTATGGGGAAAGAAGTTGCAAACACCAGAGACATTTCGGTACAAACCTGCGAGGAAGAGGGAAGCAGAGAGAAAACCAGACTGAAATTGGCTTGTCCAAGGCAAACGACTCGTCTTTCAGTCTTTGAGCAGAATTGGAAAATCTTTCTCTGCTCTCCCAGTTCATAGACACAGCTGTGCTTCCTGAACTGCACAGTTGATCTCACTGCAGCAGGCATTTTAACTGGACAAAGAAACTGAAATATGTGTACTGGAAACAAATTTTGAGGCTGTGCAAGATGTGCACTTCTGATTAAATGTGTAAAGATTGCAGGTCCTGGAGAAATCGTTCTAGAACCTGCACAGAGGAGGCTGCAGATTTCTGACGGGGGATGCTCTGCATTTTCTGTGCAACCTCTTTGATGTGCAGAGGGATTTTCTCTGTTGTATGTCTAGGTGGGGTCTCTGCTTGAATCACATGGCTTTTTGCAGTTTATCTGTGACAGAAATGTGATGGAGAGATTACAGATGTGCTCATGGTAGTGGCTGTTCAGATGAGGGAGGTCTGCAGTGCTCTGACGTATTCCCATTGAAATAAATGGTGAATTCTCTATGAATTTAGGAGCTCATAGAATCACAGAATAAGTAAGGGTTGTCTAGTCCAAGCCCACTGCCATGAACAGGTCATTTTATAGCTGTTAATTTTGGCACTTTCTCCCTTTTAAACTACTTTATAAAGGGACTATCCAGCCTCACATTACGGCTTAATTTTGGGGAGGAATGTAAAAAGGCCTTTCCTTCTCCCTTCTTCCCTCATCCCTCTTTCCCAGCTGCTGTTATTACTGCCTAAAATAATTACTTTGATTGTTTAACTTCCCTCCTATTTTCTCTTTAAGTTTTAATCTGTTGGTTTGGTGGTTTGTATAACCATCATCCTGGAAATAACCTGCAGGTTTTCCCTCTGCTTTGTTTTTTTTAGGATGAGTCAAGGGTGCCTTTGTCTGTTGTCAGCAATGGTGGCTCAGGGCCCGGATTCAGCAAGGGATGTATATAGTCATTTTGATTTCAATAACAAATACCTGCCTGGATTGTTGAAAAGAAAAAGTATGAAGGTAAATCAAGGCGCTGCATGCAATGGGATGCTATGCCATGGCTCCACCAGCATTTTTAGCTAACTGTTTAGAACAAAGCTGTCGCCAGTCTTTGCTGTATTTTCATCTGCAAGAACTTAACTCTCCCTTCCTGTCCTGTGTCAGGCTGAAGTCCTTGATTGTGCCTAACTGGACACATGAGAATGCCTTAGTTGTTTCCAACAAGCTGTGGAGAAATAAAAATGTATGGTTTCTGTGAACTGCCCTTCTAGTGTCTAAAACAGAGTGAAAGTGATAGTAAACTCCTGAAAATTAGTCAGTCTTTTTGCAGTTTGGTTCCACTGAAATAGATGGAAGTTGGAGAGGGGATATTGCCCAGTACTAATACAGAGGAATTGCATTTGAGAACATAAACAAGAATTCTAAATAATCTCTAGCTGGGAATCCTTAAGAATATGTGAGTGAAGAGAAAAAGTCACTTGTCTTTTTCCAGAAGAAACTTATCTCTTGTTCCATCCCTGTTTGCTAAAAATAGCCAGGATTGACCCAAACCAGAACAAGAATATTTATGTGTCATTCCAAATGCAGGTGTGTAATAAATCCAGTATTGTTTGCAATGCTGACATATTACTTCTGGATTATAAAGAGCGAGTGTGTAAGTTTGTGTTAGGTTTGTGCCATCTGAGGTGAAAACTGAGACTTTTTCTTTATTAAGCAATCAAGTGGAAGGCAAAAAACCAAACACATCCCTTTTTCCCTGGACCCACCTTTTATAGTTCCGGAATTGTCAGATTCCACGAGTTTTGACCTCACTGCAGGAGTACCTCCATCCTTAATTTTAAATGCTTGGCTGTAGTCTTTTGACCATGAGCTGCTTAAATGCTTGAGTAAGATACAAGGAAACAAGCATCCAAAAGGTCTTGCTCCTGTACAGCTTTCAATGAAATTATGTCAGAGCTGGCTGTCAGAGGTGAGTTTTTAACACAAAAATACCAGGGCCAAAGCTTACAGCAAAATCTTGTTTGTTTCTCTTTATTTCTTCTTTCAGCCTTTCATGGGTCCTTGCTGCCTCATCTTTTGCCTGCTCAGAATCTTCTTTACATGCAGATTAATTTTGCATAGCAGGTTTAAAAAAAATTGTGCATCATGGCAGGACTCTGTCAGGAAGTGTAGTGATAGGATGAGAGGTGACTTTTTATTTGAAAGAGGTTATGTTTACATTAGCTATTGGGAGGGGATTCTTGGCCATGGGGGTGATGAGATGCTGTCCAGCACAGACAAGGTGTCACTGCCTCGTCCCTGGAAATGTCCAAAGCCAGGTTGGACAGGGCTTGGAGCAACCTGGGGTAGTGGAAGGTGTCTCTGCCTGTGGCAGGGGGTGGAATGAGGTGATCCTCAAGATCCTTTCCAGCTCAAACCATTCTGTGATTCAATGTTCATATCCTAGGGTGCTGTTACAGGTCAAGGTTTCACTGCTTCCACTGCGCCTGAGTTGGTAGTTTTATGTTTGCCCCTTTTTGTGGGCATTTTTGTGAACTGACCAAGCAGTGCACAAGTGAGGAAGTTCAATGATGCAGGGTTTGGCATGAAACTGCTGTTAATGTTTCCTTTTTCTTTAAATCTGTGGTGGGTTCTCATATCTTGAGAAATGAAAAGCATATGAACTAGCACATTTTCCTTTTTATGTGAAAATGTTCTGCTTAATGCAAGAAGTTTTTTAGCTGAAGACACTGTGGATGTAACCCATTTAGGGCACTTCTGGGGATAATCAGCAGTTGCAGTATTGATTCTGAAGCTGGGTACAATCCGTGTGCTAACAACATTTTTTAATTTTATGTTCCCATTTTTCTGTTTCCAGGGGAGAATAGATGTCCGCATGGCCTACATTCAGTTTGCTCTCTCCTTTCTCATTGCTGGGGACAATGCAGTCTTGGCACAGGTGCTGGAATTAAAAGGTACTTCATAATTGCTTGTTGGGCTTTTGGTTTTTAAGGCACAGTCATTTAGAGGTGATAATAAATGTGAACCAGGTAGAGAGCACTAATAAGAAGCAAAATATGTATTTTTTTAATCTTATTACCTGAAAAGCTTTAAACTTTTTGGGTAGTGTAGTAAATAAGCCTCTTCTGCTTGAGAAAATATGCTAACTGCTAGAACTGTGCAAAAATAGAAAGTCTTTGGTGACACAGATTAAAAAAAAGGTAAATCTAATATAAAACTTTGAGGTCACAGAGTCAATACACATGAAAAAAATTCGTGGCCTGCAGCCTTGCACATAAGACTATAACAGTGGGTATGCTGCATTAATTTTCTTTTGGAAAGTGTATGCTTCAGTTGCCCTTCTGCCCTGTGAATTGTGACCCTTGGTAAAGTTCTGAGAGAAATCAGAAGGGATCTGGAAATACTGCTTTAAAAAGGGTCCTTAAGCAATTAGCTGGCAGCAGGTCATTTCTCCTGTGGTGGGGGACTGAGAACTGGCTGTAATTATTTACCTCTCTTGCTCCTGCTGCCCCAGGGCTGCTGATTTCCTTTAGGTGCTGGCAGTTGTTCAGTTCCTTCAGGCTGGGGATTGCACACCTTGGCCAGTCATTACAGCTGGCTTTCATTCCCCTGTTCTCTATAAACAGAAGCTTTAATTCCCCTGTGTGAGCCCCGAGTTCTCTATAAACTGAAGTTGTTAACCTTGGGATGCACAGGGGAGCCAGAAGAGGATGCACGTGGTTGGAGATGGAATCTCCAAACATGCGAGAATCACTCAGTGCAACAATTACAAGGGCTTCAGTGGAAAGAATGTGAGTTTGATCTGTGGCATTTCAGGGCCCAAAATGTATTTCAAGTTGACAGATGCTGTAGCAGTGTTAATCAGCAAGTTAGCAAATTAGCCAGTCAAGATGAGAGTAGGTTTGGCAGCAACATTTGCTCATCATGGGCACATCATCCTTCTGAGTTCTGATTGCTGCCTTTTGGTTCATCCTGGAATATAACAGCAACATAAATAGTGTGACATGTAAGAGGAATGGGTATGAATTCCCTGAAGCATCTTAGTATGAGAAGAGCTTTCACATTTTGACTTAACATTTGAAATGTCCTCTTAGATTTCATTCCAGGTATTCTTCGCTCTGGAATAAAGGAAGACAGAGTTTCTACTGTCAGTCTTCTACTTTCCACACTGAGAACTAAGGTATGATACACCCTTGAAGCTGTGTTGTCTCATCTTTTCTATTTTCCTCACCACTGGAAACAGTTCTGCAGTGATTTCTCACAGTGTTGAGTTCTCAGGGCTGCTGGCAGTGTGCTGATGCAGTGTCTGTGACTGATAATATGTGTTGGAGGTTGGTAGCTTGGCTGTATTACTGTCTCAGGATGGAAAACAGGGAAGCAGGAATTGCTGAATGGTGTGAGGGTTGGTTTAGTGGTGACTGCTTTTCCTGTGCTCTGTCATCTTCTGACCGTGGCCCTGCCTATTCCTTGGGATGCACTTGTTGCTTGTAGAGCAGCTGCACCTGAGATGTTATTTTATTTCTTTAAAAATGTTTTTAGCTCCAGTATCTATGATTTTTTAATATCTGTTCTGAACTACTGTAGCAATGTTGCATAAGCTGTTGGATGAATAGTTGAGAGAATAAAGAAAAAATAGTTTCAAATTTAGAGTTTAGCTGTAAGAGCGTGCCTCAGACTTTGGTTTTTCACAACTGACGAATTAAAGCCAAAAATGTTCTTTCATTTTGCTGTTGCAATAACATGAAAAAGAAGGAGAATGCCATTTACATGTAAAATAAACCTCCTTGAAACTTTGTCTTTCAAGTGAAACTTTTCCTGTGTGGGGATCATATATCATGAGCTGTCATGTTATTGGTGGACCCCAGCACACTGTATGACTCTTTCAGCTTAGCAAGAAAAATGAGAATTAAAGCAATGCCAGCAGTAAGACACAGCAGAAGAATTTTTGAGAAACTTGGTTGGCTGTGTATTCCCTTTTGTTCAAACTTAATTGGTAGTAGGCTTTACGCCCAGGTTCCTGTGGTTCTGGTCTGTGGCTGTGACGCTCTAAACATGATCTGTGCCCTTCAGTTGAATGTGAACATCTGTCCTGTCCAGCATGTGCAGGGTTTGCAGAGGGTGGTGTAGGATCAAGGTGGAGCAGGAACGTGTGAGAGAAGTGTTGGCAGGACAGGAAGAACCTTTCCTCTGCCCTGGGGAGGAGAGCCTGCTCTGTGTTTACAAGAAGAATGAAGTGTGTTGCTATTTTGCCATTATTCTATGATAACTTGCAGTAAATAGAAGAGTTTGCTTTTTTCTCATTTTTAGGTGGTTCATAACAAAAACATCAGCAAAACGCAGAAGGTGCGTTTTTTCACTGCGGAAGTCTTGCTTCACATCGCTTCACTGTACTCCTGGAATGGGATTACTGATGTCAGCCCTGAGGATTTAAAGGTCTGGTCATTTATTTCTTTGTTACTCTTAGCCCTTGTGCAGCCTTTTTTCCCCCTCCTCTTGCAGCCCACAGCTTTTGAAACAGCTCCCAATTGCTCTGAGCTTGGTGAGCTCAAAAAGAGCAATCTACTGAGCCCATTTAAAAAGAACCCCCAAATTTCCACTGCTTCTCACTAGGTTTTGGCTACAGGGTTTTTTTTTTTGTGTGTCTGCACTCTTGTATTTCTCTACCAGATGCTTATGACGCTGCCACTCCCATCCTGGTATACTGTAAATACCCTTTGGACGAGATCTGTTTCTAGTAGGTGTCTGCTTGGAGCTGTGCAAATCTCTGACCCCATTCATAAGCATGCATTTCAGTTCTGAGTAGAATTAAGTTGATACAATTCCTGGCAGTCCCTGCAAGTCATACAATTCATGATTTCCCAGCCACACTTGTCCAGAGTCTTCTCATCCATAGGCATCTTGAGTTGTTCCGGATTTAGAAGGTTAATGGAATCGTAGAATCACAGAATGGTTTGGGTTGGAAGGGACCTTCAAGTCCTGAGGCTTCTCTTCCTTATCTGAACAAAGACCAAACTTTCTTTTAGTATTTCTCTAAGAGGAGCTGTATAAAATGTAGAGTGAAGTTGACATCTTTGATGCCAAATCTCATATGCCTTTTTTACTCCTTTTTGGTTTTTATAGGTGGCTCGAGGTTCTGAGGAGGTGGGAAAAGCAATGGTACGAGAACTTGTGCACAGTTTCTTAATGGACCTCTGCTGCTCTCTGAAACATGGCATAACGTTCCATGATCCAAGTCTTGGAACTTCTGGCAAGTGAGTCCCTGGGGGGCTGGCAGTGTACCTGGATTTTTTGCTAGAAGCAAAAGAGACCTTGCTAGTTACCGTGTTTGCCCTGAAATGTGTGGTGTTAATTCCCTGTTTGTCATGCAGAAAACGTGGAGGTAAATCCATTTCTTACTTCTCTGAGTATAAACTCCGAAATTATGCCAGGAGGGTGAGAGATCTTGCCTCCTCTAACTTCGCAACAGTTAGAGAGGCTGCAGAGTTCACATCCCATATAAAGTATCAAAATAAGGATTTCTTATTAAAAGTTTTTTTTTTGTCTTCAACAGGGGAGGAAATGTGGTGCTTCTGCACTTCTTGCTTGGTTTGAAAACTGCAACAGAAGATGAAATGGTTGCTGATCTCATGGTGAATATTCTCAAAGTATGCCCAGATTTACTGAATAGATACTTCAAGGAGACCCAGTATTCCTTTGTTCCTAGAGTGATGTCAGCTTGGATGGAAAACATGAAGTTACTCAAGAAGGTAAGAGTATGGATGGTGGTAAAAAACCACGCTCAGAGCAGGAGGCTCTATAAACATTTAAACTAAACTGAGAAAGAAGGAGTTCTGGTGTAAGAAACAGTGGAAAGCACCACGTCAGTGACATTTTTTGAGATGCAGCAACATCAAAGCTCAGCTAGACAAATGTTTTGTCCTTTGTGAGTGTTCCATTGCCTCTTTGTTTAGCTTAAAATGAGCAAGTAGGATCTGGAATCTCTTGAAAAGGGATGGTCTTCAGCAGGGATGTTGGTTGCATACAGAGGGTCCATTTAGTTGAGTAGGATTCTGGAGGATGCTCTGTGGCACTTCTGCATAAAAATTGACATTTAATTATGCCCTTACTTCAGACAGGTCAAAATTCTTCTGTATAATGCTCCCCAGAAGAAGCTGTCATCTCTGGGACTGTATCAATGGGGCTTAAATTTTACTTCTTTTGTTTCTTTTCTTTCAGATCTATGAGGCTCAACCAGAGATCTCCAAGTCTTTTAAGACTTCAGAATTTATTCCTCTTCCCAGATTGCTTTCGATGGTGATGGTAACAACAGTCCCTGCAGTGTGCAATAAAATAATGTTCACCCAGGGGTTAAATGTAAGAGCAGTCTGTATTATTTCAGTGATTTTTCTGTCCCAGTCAGTACTGTTTGATTTTGCTGTGGGATCATTCAGGAAACTTCTTCATTAAAGTTGGTTAATTACCTGTGTTTTGTATTTTTGCCCCAGCATAAATCTGGCTTGGGGAAGCACTGGAAAATGAATTAAAATTGCTGATACTGATTCCAGGTGCCTTTCACAAACACCAGTTCTGCCACTGTCCGCTAGTGGTTTAGGCTGGGAATCTGAAAACCTATGGATTCTTTACTGCTAGCCAAGATCTAGGAAATAATTAATTCATTGACCAGTTTTAACACATTCAAAGTAGGGGTTCTGTGCAAAGCATAACAGGAATCACTGAAATGTCATTAATTCACTTCCTTCTTTTAGTTGCCCAGCACAGAGGTGAAGCACAGCATCCTGTCACTGGTATCCATGGTGCTGAGAAGAGCCCTGAGGAACATTGAGCACTGTTTGTCTGAGGAAACCTGGCAAAAGTCACAGATCTACACGCTGCCAGCAGTGCAGGAGTTTGTGCAGCTCTACAGAGAAGCTGTCAGCAAGGTAGAAATAAAGGGACAACTGGGGGCTGACAAGAGGCATTTTGCAGGCAGCAGACAACTGCTCTCCTCTGTACTTTCTCCTCAAGTGGTTGCATCCTAGAGATGGCATCCTGGGGGAGGCTGTGGAGGAAATGGTGAGGTAGGAGCTTACATTTCCTGATGTGTCAGTCTAATGGGAATACAAATAGGATCCTGTGGTGAGACGATTTGTAACATTAATGGCTGTTGTGCTGCAAATGACTTCCAAGGCCAGGAAGCAACTTCCCTTCCTGGTTCAAGTCAATGTAGCCAGCAGAGGTTACTCAGAAGTTACTAAACGAGAGAGCACTTGAGTTGAAAATATACCATGAGGAAGCAAAACCAAAAAGCATTTTGACAGGAAACCTTTTCAGTAAAGTGTTCTTTCCAGTACTTACACTCTGCAGAAATGGAAGTACGGTGCTTGACTTCAGGTCATTCCCTGATTGCCCACAAGGTCAATTCCAACTGTTGTGAAGAGCAGCAAATCTTCCTGTTGGATGTCTGGGGGTGTATTTGTCACAGGAGCTTTGCCTTAGGAAGGAGAGCTGTTGCAATTTACCCTTTTTGCTTTTAGGTTTTACCAGACATGAATAGTATCGTGGCTGTCTGGCAGTCCCTTCTGAAGCAAGAGAGAGAACACAACGACAGCCCAGCAGAGAAAAAGGAAGGTGATGTCTCCACTGTGAAGGCAGCGACCGAGGCAGAAGCTGCTGAGCAGCATGGTAGGCAAAGCAGGGGGAGTGACAGCTTCTTATCTCTGTGGGAGTGGATGTTGTGAAACCCTCATCCCACCCTTCACTTCAGCAGAATCCAGATCTTGCTTGTGTATTTACCACTCACCTTTTCTTTGTTCAGTTCTTCAGGCCATTAGAATTGCCTGAAAACACAGTTTAACATACAGACTGCCACTGCTACTAGAAGGTTAAGCAGTTTGACTTTGCTATCCTGGGATCACAGAATGGTTGAGGTTGGAAGGCATCTCTGTAAATCATCTTGCCTGATATCTCTGCCTAAACCTGGTTACCCAGGTCCATGTTCACACAGCTTTTGAACATCTCCAAAGATGGAGACTCTGGAACCTCTTTAGGCAACTTGTGTGGGTGCTCGATCACCCTCACAGTCAAAAAGTGTTCTCTGATGCTCAGTGTGTTCCACTTGGTGCCCAGTGTCTCTGCTCCTGCCACTCAGTGCCTCTGGGAGGAGCCTGGTGCCGTCATCTTTGCAGTCTCGCCTCAAATGTTCATAAGCATTGATAAGGTGCTCCTGAGCCTTCTCTTCAGTCTGAACAGTCCCAGCTCTCCCAGCCATTTCTCACAGGAGAGATGTTCCAGTCCCTGCACCGTTTCTGTGAGCCTTTGCTGGACTCTCTCCAGTGTCTCCCTGTTCTGGGGAGTCCAGAGCTGAACACAGCACTCCTGCTTTGGCCACCTCCCCGGTGCTGAGAGGAGGGCAAGGAGATGCTGGCTTACCCCAGAACTCCAGGCCTTTGGATCCTTCCCTGGCAGCCTGCTCTCCACTTGAGTGGCCCCCAGAGTGCACTGTTGAACGGGGCTCTTCCTTCTCAGGTGCAGGGCTCTGCTGTTCCTCTTGTTGAGCTCAGCCCTCCTGCCCTTCACCTTTTCCATGCTAGAGGTTGTTTCGCAGCCGCAAAATCAAACTCGCGGGGAGACTGATATGCCTGAGAAATCATTTTCTGAGAGATTTTTGTTTGTCCAAGTTACTTTACCAGGGGATAATTTTTTTTTAGCAATTAGTTACTGTGGCTACACAAATGCTTGTATTGATTATTGATGTACAGGAGGGGAATTGTTGGAAGAGGGGGAGGGGAATGAAGTGAAGGCTTCAGTTTTCCTCTCTCAAACCCAGTGTGCTGCCTGAAGGGCTTTACTTCCACAATCCTATTGCAGGGAATCAGGATTGTCTGCATCTTGGCCAATGGCCTGTGAAGTTTTCCTTGTAGGCTAGAGATAAATCTGCAACCAGTTTTGCCCTTCAGAGGGCATATTCTGCAGAGAGACTTCCTGGGGCAAAAGGTTTTTCAGTGGGCATCCTTCTGGGCCTCCCTTTGGGTAGCAGAATGTTAGCACTGACCAAGGCTTGGAAACCAGTGGAGCAGCTCATTTCTGTAGGACTGTAGCTGTAGTTCCTCAGCATTTTGAGGTGGTAATGCTGTGTCACTTGCTCCCGGATCACTTTTTACAGCTTTATTTGTATCGTGGCCACTAGAGAATTCTTTTCTAAAGGGAGCTGAGACTCAGGCAAAGTTTATCCATGACATTCATCCAGTTCTTTCTAACCCCCTAAGGGAGAACAAATTAATAGGAAAAATTAGGTTTGAATTGTTTGGACCCACGTACTTTGCTTCTGTTCATTAATGACTGGATAACAAGTAGCTTTTATGCCTCCTCATGTTACAACTGAAACCTGAGGTGGCTTTTCCTAGGAAGTAAACAGTTGTCCTAAGTGCCATTGGTGTTTCTCTCATACGGGTATTTGTTGTCTGCCTCTTGCCAAGAGCTTACACTGAAGAGAGGTATTATTTTGAAAGGGGAAAGGGAAAGAAAGAAGTTTTTAACTGAAATAATAAATTTGCAACAAACTTTAGTGTACTGTCTTGAGCACTTCCTGAACCAAACCTACCTGACATTAGCTAAGAGTAGTGTCCCCAGGAATCAGCAGCATGACTGTATCATTTCCTTCACTTTTTCCTGTTGTTCAGCCTTACGTTAGCCAGCAGTGGGACTGGTGGGATTCTTACAGCGAGTATTTGGATGTTCAGGTCGTGTTTTATATGTGTGAGCGCTTGTGAGTCAAATTTGAAACGGCAGCTCTCAATCTGTGCACTGAATAAGCGGATTTAGTTTTGAAAGTATTCATACAGGAATGCTGGGGAAGGAAACTGGAGGTTCCGTGGGTGTTTTTCTCATTCTTCTTGTTGGGAAGATGGTGGGTCATTTCCTAGGCAAGTCTGCTGGAAATACAGTTAATTCTCGTGTTAATACAGTAATTCTCATGCTGGGTAATGGAGACACTGCATTCTTGCTAAGAAGGAAGAAGAAACTAATTATGGAAACATTTTGTTTAGGTTCAGATGATGCTGAGACGCTGCTTCTGAAAGCTGCACTGCTTCAGGTCATATGTCTTTATCAGAAGGTTGTGCCCCACTTGGTAGCACGGAGCAACTTTGATTTTAGCAAGCTGCTAAAAGGTATGTGATGGGTATTTGTATTTCCTCCACTGTTTTCTCTGGCTGTTTACAAAGTCCACAGCAGAAGGGAATGCTTGCTTTTCTGTGGAGATAAAGAACTGTTTTCTAAAAGTAGCCCATTTTAGTTTCTCCATTATGTTTGCATTTGTTGCTGCTGTTTCTGCAGTGCTCTGGCACTGTTAAATTCCACAGCTGTGCTGCCACACCCAGCTGTCAGCACTACGTGTCACTCCAGTCTTCCTCTCTGTGTATCATTCTTGGAAGTGTTTGGCCTTCATGGGCTTTGAATTCCAATCTTGCCGAGGAAGACTTACCTTCAGCTCTTAAGGAAGTTTCTTCTAGCCCTCTGTCAACAGTCTGCTGTCAGTCAGTTTTTTCCAAACTCTTACTGGCTGCAACGATACGGAGTTTTTTGAACAGGGTAGTTCACAGAAAGTTCAGGGTGGGGGTGAAGCACAGCACCTCTCAGTCTGCCAGGTCTGTAACGTCATGGGTCGTGGGTAGGGAGAAAGAAATCATGACTGGTGTCCTCTTGATCATGAGACAAACAGCCTCCTTTTATTGTTTGGAACTCCTTTATACGGGAAATTCAAAACCCCTGGTTTTGAAAACTCGCTGGTTTGAGTCTTAGCCCTGCCCAGCTCCTTGATCAGTGATATGTCTGCTCTCTGGACTCACTGATGGGCTGAGGTCTCTGCACGAGCTCTCCCATTCACCTGGGGACTCCTAGAACAAGCCAGGTCAGCTGAACTGGACTTGCCATGACCAGATTTATTTTGTCTTAGCTAAAGACTAGCTTTGACAAGTGTCCTCTGAAAGATCTTATAATAGAGGTTTGGCCTTGGCAGAGTCCAATAGGACAGAGCCCTGGAGGGCAGAGAGGCCTTAGAATGCTGGCTGGTATCCAAGGACCACCTCCTCCAAGCTGTGAGTTCTGAAGAGGAAGAAATTGGGAAAAAATGCCAGGAGGCTTCCAGAGATGATGAGCAAAATCACAGGGAAAAAAAAAAAAAAAGAAAAAAGAAGCTTTCAGGAGGTAGAAACAAAGACTGGTCGCCTGGGAGGAATGCAGAGAAATTGTATGGGAAGCTAGGGATAGGGTTTGGAAAGCTAAGGCTCAGTTAGAACTGAGTCTGGCCAGGAATGTCAAAGACAGCGGGAAGGGTTTCCATGGGTGTATTGCCAACAAAAGAAAGCTCTGGGCCCTCTCCGGAAGGAAATGGGAGACCTGACTGCCCTGGACATGAAGAAGGCTGAGGTTCTCAATGACTTCTGTGGCTCAGCCTTCAGTGACAAGTTCTCCAGCCAAGCCTCCCAAGCTGGGAAAGGCAAATGCCAGTACTGGGAGAGTGAAGATCCTGAGCCCACTGTTCAAGCCCATCTGAGAAACCTGAATGTGCTCAAGTCCATGGGATCTGATGAGATCCATCCACAGGTCCTGAGGGAACTGACAGAGGAAGTGGCTAATCCACTACCCATCATATTTGAGAATTTGTGGCAATCTGGTTAAGTTCCCACTGAGTGGAAAAGGGGATACACAGCCCTCATTTTTAGAAAAGAGAAAGTGGGAGACCGAAGGAACTACAGAAGAGTCAGTCTCACTTCTGTGCCAGGCAAGATCATGGAGGAGATTCTCCTAGGAACTCTGCTAAGGCACATGGAAAACACACAGGTGGTTGGTGACAACCAGCTTGACTTCACTAGGGGCAGATCATGCCTGAAAATTTGGGAAGGTCCTCCATTACTGGTTGTGGTACAATTGATATGGCCATGTACAGCTGGAACTGAGGGAGAAAGCAAAGGGTCGATTGGGCATGGCTGCTCTCTGTGTGTTAGGCAGGGCCTGGGATGTGTAAGGATGGGAGTTATGAGGTAATGCCTCAATTAATCTGTCAGAGAAAAAGGGACTTTAAACAAAATTGCTCTCTAAATCACCTGTCTCGTGCATGAGGTTTTTCCTCCCTCTGTCAAAGCATGTTTAATTGATTTTCATGCTTGGTGACTCACCAGATCACGTACCCTGTTTATCTGTTTCTTTCTTGCACTGGTCTGCTTATTTCAAACTGGACAAAGGGCAGGACACGTTTTTGTGAAACGTGAAATCTCTTTGTGGGTCTGTTGGATGCATTATGAAATAATAATGTCAAACAGGCTGGAGAAGAAAGTGTCGTTCTCAAACAAATGTGATGAAGTGAGCCTGGGTATTGATTTTGAAGAGAGTTAATGATGGTGTAACAGAATCACAAAACTTTGTTTTCTCAGATGTGTCAGTGTGAGAGTTCTGTTGCTCCTTCTGATCGCCCTGATGGAAACATGGACACCAAAGGCACCATGTTTTTCTACATTGTAGCAGTGTAGAAAGGCACCACTGCTTGGTACAGCTGATGTCAGGTCAGGTGTGGGCAGCTCAGGTTCTGATCACACTGCAAGAGCTCCCTAACCTGTGGCAGAATAAGTGAGGTTATGCTTGAACTGGTGATAACAGTCATGCAGAGAGAGACATGAGTATGAAGTTCCATTTTCTAGAGCAAATATTGTGGTATGAGCCTGAAGATCTCCTGTTCTGTATTTTGCTCTCCAGTTTATCCATCCTTTGTACTGCCTGTAGGTCACAGCTTTTCAGGGTTGCTGAGACCGATAGAAGAGAATTTATATTTCCATGCATGACCAGTGATTTCTGCTGGGGTCAGGTGATGGAATCTCCCTCTGAGGGCTGGATTCTCACCTTGGGTTGGCCAGCCTTAGTTGCAGTGTTTCTGGGGATCCCATGAAATGAAGATCTGTGAATTGCCAGCTTGTCTCACAGTTGTGTTTTAAACCCTAAAATGTGAGTGTTCTGAAATCTGAGGAAGACGGACCAAACTGAGGTTGGTTTCTTGCTTTCACACTTCAGGTATAGTCACTGAGAAGGGCCTGCGGGAGGAGGTCCCTCCTCTTCTGCAGCACCATATCCTAAAAGTGGCTTTGGAACTTCCTGCCAACAAATTTGCCTGGTTCAGAGTACAGGTAAGAGGCTGATGCAAAGTTACGTTTCCTTGGTCTGTTGTCTTTGAATCTTTCCATCTGGCATCACCTAGTTTTAAATTAGTCCAGTCATTTTAGGAGGTGACCCTTTTGTAAAACCAACAGGAATTACAGTCTTGGCAGCAGTGAAAAATTTCTTCTGAGCTGAAAGGTTTTTTACAAGGACAATATTTTTTGCCTCCCTGATGAACACAGAAGAAGGTTGCTGCAGCTCTTGGTGTCTCTGGAGATGTTCCCTCACAAGTGAGAATGTGCTGGTTTCCAGTTGTCTGGAAAGCCTGAGGTTGCAGACCAGGGAAATGAGCCACTGATGGGAGCCATCCCATCCCTTCCCAAGCATGATTCCAGCATTTTTTAATACTCTCCATAATTAGTGGAAGCCATCAGGGCCCCATCTCTCTTTTTCAGGCTTGTAAAATAAGAGCTCTGTCAAGGGTTTGCTTGTCATGTCAGGAGAAGGGTGGACCTGGCTTTGAGGAGAAGCAGAGACACTCATGGGCTGTGGTAACAGGGACAGACATGGAATGATTAGGGAATAACATATGATTGATGAGTGAGGTGGCTTTGTCTTGGGTCCTTGTAGTAGTTGGGGTTTCTGTTACTGCTGTCTTGTTCCACTTCCAGGAAAACATTTGACAATTGGCTCATTGAATGCAAGGTAGTGTAAATGATCCCACTCGTTTCTGGCCTTGAGATTTTTGGGCAGGCCTATGAAATAACATACTTATTTTACATATCAGTCTCAGTACAACATAACCCTGTACAGTGTTGTTGTAGCAGAGGAATTTTAATATACTTTTCTTGTAGGACATCTCTGAAACAGAGAAGATACCTGGTGAAAAATCAGTTTTCTATTTATTGATGAAAATGTTTGTTACAAGTACCAACTCTCATCTGAAAACTTCCACCAAAAAATTAATCATCAAGGTAAGCATTTGAATTGAAATATCAGGATATTCAGTATATCCCACTGGTCTGAAATGTCAGAATTGTAAATTTTTTTCTTAAAGCAAATTGCCTGATTGTGTGGTGAACAGAGTCTCCTTTCCTGTTTCCTGTGACTGCTGTTGGAATATGCTGTCAGATAATGGGCTATTAATGGAATATTTTATGGGAATAAATGCTGTGAACTGACTTTATTGTAGCAGTTGATGAAAGAGTAAGGAAGAGCTCTTTAATGTTTGCCCACCTCCTGAGGCTGAATTGAGTCTGACACTGTAATAAATCAATGTAGTTTGTGCCTGCAAAGGTCTTGACATTGATCAAGAAGAGATTACTTTCGATTTTTATTTTTTATCATTGTTTATTTAATTGCATTATTCAGTCCATTGCAATATTCAGTCCACCAGGCCAAAGTTACAGTGATTGAATTAGCATTTAGTTGCCCCAGATCCTTTGCAAGGGATTAAAGGCAGGTTCACTTGGTCTCCCAGTAATGAATGTCTCAACCAAAAGCTGCTCAAAATGTGCCATTTTTTGGTGGTCTTGGATTCTTTTGCCAGGTGGGAACATGGACTGCCTGACTTGTTCTTGTGTTCACTTTCCACTTCAGTCCATTGCATTTTCTCTGAAGGAATGCAGGAACAGGGAAGTTAGGGCAGTTAGGTCAGCAGAAAGGCTGCCAAGAATAGATGGGAAGGACTTATTTTTCTACACAGTGCCATATCACTGGAGGCTTGTTTTCGGATTTCTCATTCTGTTCCTGCCGTCTTTGTGAGAGCTGCAAGTGCATTTCTATTTTAAGACTGTGCCAAAAATAATCAATTATATTAAAATGGATCCTTTTCCCTTCATTTTTCCTTTATTTAAATGAATTACCCTGTCAGATTCATGTCAGCAGCAGTTATTTTTAGAGTTGCTGGTGTTGTGCACAGAGTAAATGTAGAACGAATGAGTTGTGATAGCTTCCTCTTATTTTGTGTTTGGAGAGGAGCAAAAGCGTGGATTCATCCTGTGTAATTGCAGTTGTTTAATGTAGGTGCCAGAGTCAGGAAGCTGGACAGAGTTTCCTCTCTTGTTGAGAGTTAGGGGCAGGGAATTTAACCATGGTGTCACTCCAATTCCTTCCTCGCCTCCCTCCTCCTTTCTTGCTTGTAGAGCTGGAGCACAGGGTCACCAAGTTCCTAGTTTGGGTGCCTGAGGTCAGAGCCTGGATTTAGAGAGCAGGAAAGTGGGGGAAAACTTGTAGATGTGTCAAAGTCTGTCTCGTGGTTGTGGTTATATCTAGGTCTACGTCACCGCCCCCAGCGACTTGCACTTTTCTCTGGACCTTGCTGTGCTCACAACCCACTGCTCATTTATGTGACTGTTTATCCATCTGCCTAATTGTTTTAAGTACAAGTAGCCTGATTCAGGTTTAATTTAACAATGAGTTCCTTTATGTTAGATCAGTAGTTTTCTAAAACTCTCCTACAGGCTATTTTTAAAGCGTGCTTTTTTTTTCTGCCTGTGATGATATGAAGATGTACAATCCTCTGAAAGCAGTATAACCTGCTTTCCAAAAATTACAGAAGTAAGATTTTTGTTGTCCACTATGCAGCTGAAGACCCCTTAGTGAATGGGAATTAAGGCCTCTTAAACTGAGGGGGTGAGGAGAGTGACAGATAGATCTTTTCATCAACCCGCTCTTCTTCTTTTCTTTCCCAAAAGAAGGAATCACAAAGTTACTATGCCAAAAGGTCTGTATCTCTTGGAGTTTTCTATTTTAGGTGTTTTGAGGTTTATTTACACACCTTCCCCTTTGTTTCCTGGACAGGTTTTACGTGACAGTGGAGTGTTTGAGTACACATGGAAGGAACTTTCAATTTGGCTGGAACACTTGGATAATACAAAAGAAGACCAGATGGAAGCAGTGATTCAGTTTTTGGAAAGGGTAACAGTGTTCAAATTAGCTGGATAAACAATGCAAAGAGTAATGTTAGTGGAAACCAGAGATTTTGTTGCTATTGTTGAGAAACCTGTCAAAGACCAGTGAGTGAATGAATTCTGAGAAAAGCATTGTTTGGGATTCCTTATACAGATGTAGCATCATTCTTGTCTTGAATGGGAGGGCAGCAAAATGATTTGCAGGAAAGTGCGAAAAGATCAGTTATTATTACAGCATTGTTGGTATAAGTGTAGAGTGTTGTATGTGTGGGTGGCTTTTATCTCCTCCTCAGGTGCCAGAATTATCAGACCTCAGTGAATAGCGATCTTTTACAAGGAAAGCTGACACTTCCTGTTTACTCCTCAGGATGCTGAATGCCCAGTGCAGTCTCCCCACGGACTCAGTCTGTGGTAGCAATCTAGATGCCAAATTTCAGTGGGCTTTTTTTCTTTTTTTCCATCAGTGTTCCCTGTAGAGCAGGAACTGTAGACAGAATCCTGCAGAAGCGATATGGAAGTTGTCCTCCTAAAACCTGCCCAGTTTCCAACCACTTTTAGCACGCGGTCTTTCTTGGCAACATGTGCAGCCAGTGCACTGACCTTTCTCTCCACCTTTGCTGACAGGTCCTGCTGAAGCTGGTGACAAACCCCTATCCCTACACAGACAAGGCAGCCGACCTGGTTCAGGAAGCCAGCATGCTCCAGGTGGCTGTGTTTAAACAGGACTCTGATAACATCAGCATCCCCATCTCTCACATCGATGGTATGTGGTAACCCCTCAACAACAGAATTCCACAACTCGGGACTACATTTTCTAGCCCTAATCAGCAAACTGGGGGTGGATAACTATAGAAATCCTGTTCAGTAAGGGCCTCCAGGATTCAGCCCTCTGTGTGTACTTGGTGTCAGGAGTACAAGTTGGAATTGCAGTTACCACTTTATCCCCAAAAGTAATTTCTGATGTGGTTGTGCCACTTAAATTAACAGTATTTGAAATCTCTCTTCATGCTCTTGCAGCAGCATTTTTGAACTGAAATGGAAATTTAGTCCTTCTGCCTGGGGCTGTTTATAGAATCATGGAATCCCAGAATGGTTTGGATGGGAAGGCACCTTAAAGCTTATCCAGTTCCACCCCCTGCTGAGGGCAGGGACACGTTCCACTGTCCCAGGCTGCTCCAAGCCCCATCCAGCCTGGCTTTGGACACTTCCAGGGATCCAGGGGCAGCCACAGCTTCTCTGGGCAACTTGTGCTAGACAGCGGCATTCAAATCAGAGTAAAGTTCAGCTGTGATTTCTGTGTTGCACTTAACATTAAACTTAACATTTATTGTGTGGCAAATGTGTCTTTCATCCTTTTTTGATTCTTTTGGAGGAATTAAGCAGATGCCTTGTATTCCCTGAGTGTTGCATTATACCTCTGTTGGTTTTCCAGTTAGTCTGAATCCTCTGCTTAGATTTTTTTTTCTTCACTTACTAGATGTCCTGGATATGGTGGATGTCCTGATCGAGGGCAGTGATGGCTTAGATGAAGAAATTGGGTTCTCTTTAAATGAAGACATGATTATCCAAACATTTCCCTTCAGTGCTCTCGTCCCTGCTGCATTAGAAGCCAGGAATATACTGTTGCTTCAGTCTGAAAGTGGAACAGGTACAGATTTTTTGGCTTTGTGTGTCATTTCTACCAGTGGAATGAAAGTGGCATCATTTTTACCATTTTTAATAATTTTTACCATTTATTATTTTTTTACCTTGAGGCATTTTATTACCTTCCCTGCAAGCAGAAGGAGGTGCAGATGCATTAGTGTTTCTTGCTCAAGAGAGGCATTGAAGCTCTGTAGGTGCTTCTGCCCTTTTTCCCTGACCCTAAAGAGGAGAGACACTGTCCCTACAGGGACAGTCTTGGTCTGAAAGTAGTTGGCTTCAGTAACACAGTGATTTAAAGGAGAGGAAGGTGGTTTCCATGGCTGTAGGCAGCTCTTCCCGAGATCAGGGAGAGAGGACTGCACTGTTAAGTAGGAAATGGATGCATTTTCCAAAGAAAACTTCTTCAGAAATGAAGCTCTGGTTACAAAGTTCTGCCACCTCCATGAAGAAAGCGTCGGAGTCACAGGGGCATCAGATGGGCTTGGAGCAGGATTTGCCAACCCCACAGCACCTCACTAATTCCTCTGTGTGTATTTGGCAGTCAAGTGGCACCTGGGGTGGACTGAAAGTCCCAGTTGTGAAAGAAAATTCTGTTTAACTTGTACATGTTAACTGGGGTGTGTGCCTCCCAGTACAAATCGGTTCTTCTCTGAGGTGGTGCTTGGCAGAGCTCTTTTCCTGTTAAAACAAAGGCATGTTTAGCACAGCAGGGAAGGTGGATTATTTACTTTAGCAAGAACTAATGTGTGGAGGATTTTTCAGGTATCTCAGTGGTCAGCAACATTTGTCTAGGTCACTACAAAGACTTTTTGATCTTATTCAGTGCTTTGCTGAGTGATGCTTTGTGGGCTGCTGCCAAGGCCCGAAGGAAGGAGGCTTGCCCCAGTGTCTGTGCTCACGGTAATAGTTCGATTTGTTTTTGCTTTTCTAGGAGCACACATCGTGGAGTACCTTGTTGCTGTTTTCACGGACCTCCTGCACTCTCAGAGAGAACCCCTTGCTCTCTGCTTGATGTTCCAGAACTATGATAAAGATCTTAAGGCCCTGAAAGTTGCTAAGTATCCTCAGCTCTACCAGTTTAACCAGTACTATAAACTCTGGATACCCAAGCAATCTCAGGAACATGTGGTATGGAATTCCTGAAGTCACTGAATTTTTGAGCCAGTATTCCTGTAAAAACCTCACTGTTCATAGAGGTCACATTTCCATCAGAAAGAGCATTTTTACTGAGCTAATGCTGTATTTCTTATTGATCATGTTAGGACACAAATTTGCTCCAGGGCTTTTCTCTGATGACACAAGAGGTCTTTGTGGTGTTTGGGAGGTGGTACCAGAGTTCAGGGGTCGTACACAGACTCCTGACCAGGCGCAGCAGAGACGGATGCATGCCATGGTCTCAGTTCACAGTGCCTGGAATTCCCCCTGGGTGGGTTGGGGACCACAGGCCCCCTGGGCTGGGTGTGGTGAGTTTTTCTGTAAGGCCAGCAGTGAACGCTGCAGATTCGCCCGGGGACACTGCTAGATAGTGTCTCAAAACAAGGGTTGCTGAAGAGATTTTTGTTTCACAGTCATCATTGTTTTTCTCTTACGCTTTTTTTTCACTTTAAACAGTTTAAAAACCACAAGGAAGTAAGCGAAGAACCTACTGAGGCACTGGATTCTGTATTTACCACTTTGCTAAAGAGCGCCTATGAGAGAGGAAGCAATGCCTTATTGGAAGATGGTGTTCAAACAAAACTGAGAGCCTTGGCTTCCTTGGCCCCACCTGACCAGCTTTTGTTGGGAATAAAGCACGTGCTGCTATACCTGAAATCCACAGTGGAGAACTTCAGCAGTGTAAGAGCAATATTGTAATAATATTGTGGTTATGTTTGGTTTATTTTAATGTAGAACGTACAAATGACTTGGCTGTTAAAACTTAGGTTCCAGTTCTGTAGCTCTTTTTTCTGTACTTGGCTCTGAGGCTGCAGACAACCATACAAAACTGCACCTAATTTGTAAACAAATGTCAGTTCTGATAATTGAGGAGTCTTAGATTTACTTTGCGTGGGTTACCTTACTGATCCGTGTGAGTGCAAATAAACTTGAGATTTTAATCCAGCTCCTGGGTCTCCCTAAGAAGCCTTTCCAGGGAGTAAAATTCACTGGCCTGTGTAACTCCGAATGTCACAGTATAAATGAAAATCTATCAATATTTATTTGGCAACCTTAGACTTCTCTTAGAATCAGGTTTCTGCATAGGCAAGTGGTTCCATCCCATAGAAAAGGTTGTAATCTAAGTAGTTCTTAGTTAACTCCTGTTCCTGTTGGATAATTACCCTTCTGCTCCCATCCTCCTCTTTTCTTCACATCCAAGATGTCTTTATTTTCATAGCTTGGTAAAACCTTGGGTCCTCAACTCGTTGACCTCTATGTGGACATGCTGAGCATCTTCCTGTGCCGGGCCAATCAAATAAAGCTGGATCATCAGCAGAAGCAGGAAGAGCATCAGGCTGAGTCGGATCTCGTTCTGGATGAGGAGTCTCTGATGACAGAAGTGTCCTCAAATGACAAGGTACCAAATCCCTTGATCCAGAGGCACCTGTTAGTAAAATTTGATTTGACTGATGCTCTAGGGAATAGTTTTGCTGAACAGAGAGGTCCTGGAGGAGAACATAGGAACATAGACCACGTGGTCCAGCAGTTGCAAAACTACTGTCTGTAGATCTGACCTAGCTGCATCTCCCACACTCTCACCCCTGAGCTGGAACACAGTCAGGAGAGGCCCTGAAAAAGATCACCTTTGCAGAAAAAAATGTATTCCCTCGGCCCCGTGTAAAACCGTGTTGTGAAAATGATGTACTTGAGGAATGAACTTTTCCCCCTCTTTCATCTGTTCTGTGAATTTGTGGAGATTAGAATGTGTTTATGAGCCCCAGCACATTCAGTTTTCCTCTGAGATGAGCTTAGACATGGCTAGGATGTTCAGTATAACAGCATAAATCCCACGGCATAAATGTTGGGAGAATGATATTTATGTGCTTGTCATTCTTTAATATTTTTTTATCCTCTAGCCAGCTAGTAGAAATTTCATGTTCAATAATTGTAGTTGACAAGCTGTGGAAAATAAGCAGATGAATTGAGTTTCTTTTTTACCCTGCACTGTGATTATCCATTCAGAGATACTGTTACCTCTGTTTGTTACAGACACTGGAGGATACACTCACCTTGATTTTCAGACATCCTACACTGGAGAGCTGGTTCCTGGCCTTAGAGCTGCGCTCTATTCCTCAGCCTGGTTTGAACCCTGTCACTGTGAAGCTCCTGTCAGCTCACCTCAATTCCGGGGTTCTTCAGCTGCTGAAGACAGGTGCCCCCATCCTGCAGAGCATCACAACAGATCACAGACATGTGTTGTCCAAGTATTTCGAATCTATCACAAAAGGGGTCCTGGAGGAGCTGCAGACTGTGGGGAAGGATAGAAGCCAGGCCTATCCCAGGAAGTCTCACCAGCTGCAGGCTCTGGAGGAGCTGCACATGTACATGACCGCAGATCAGCTGAAGGAGATCACTTTGACCATGCTGCGACTTCCTGAGATGATCCTGACTGCTCAGAAATCTGAAAAATCCCCTGAAAAAGGGAAACAGTTAAGCTTCTATGTACAAATTTTGGTGCAGCTCCTTACAGACAGCTACCAAAGGCATCAGCAGCAAGGAGAACTTCTGCTATCCACAGAGCACATTAAAGCTTTGGGGACGTTGATGTCAGCATCGGCCAGCAAAGATTTGGAGAAAGTTTTCCTTCAGGCTCTCCAAAGTGAGCCTGTCCTTGCTCTTGCAGTCGGTGTCGAGGTGCAGGCTCACTGCCTTGCCCAGTGCTCACACACCTCCCTGGCCATTGTGGCTGTGCTGATCCAGCACTCCAGGACTCACCTGCTGCAGTTTGAGCTCTGGTGTCTGAGCAGTGCTGCTGGGAAGTACCTCAGGAAACACACGGAGAGCTTTCTTCCACTCGTCAATGTGTATTTGCAGTGCAGAGACCAGTATGGTTTCAGCCGACCTTCCACAGGTAAAGGCACCCTGAGCCCTGCTTATGATTCAGGAGACCAAATTCCCTGTTTAGGTTCTGCTGGCCTTGAGGTCTTGGAATCTTCACACAATAGATAAAGGCTATAAAGCTTAAATGTCTGACCTCTAATGACTGTCTTGGAAGTACCTCTGCAGTACTAAAGGTGAAGAACTGTTCTGAGGTTTGGCTGTTAGACTGAAGCCAAGTACTCTTACAGTTACTGCTGCCCAGATTTCTCTTTTGAAGCCCTTATTTATTGCTTACTGCATGTGAAAATCTGTCATTGTGCTTCTCTTGGTTTAGTACAGGAGGTAAAACCTTTTGCTCAAGCATGGATAGAAGTCTGGAGTGTGCAATGCTACAGCCAGATGGTTTTTGCAGAACCTGAGCTTTCACTTCTACAGAGTCCAAAGGTTTCTTCTAAAACAAATCTCCAGCTCTGGGCTGGCTACAGTAATCCCCTCCTAAGATGCCAGTCCAGAACTTTCCAAACCCACAGCAGCGTTGTGTCTATGGACAAGTGTGTTAAATTCTCTACCAGCAGAACGATGAGTTAGGATTCAACTGGATAGAACAGGATCACTTCAGTTTCGTTCCTCTTATTGCTTAGAAACAGAAATAGCCAAGGAAACAGGCTGACTGGGGCTGTAGCTCTACCTACAAGGTCAAGCAGTGATAAGACCTTGTCAGCACCCTGGGAAGCAGAGAGGGTGGGTAGTAGGGTGGGTAAGAAGGGAGCCTCTCTGTAGCACTTCTCTGTAATAGATTAGGAGCCGCTGTAGCATCATTTCCTAGAAATTGGGTAATGTGGGCCTGGATTAGAACGTGATTTGGGATTACCATGATGTTGTTTAAGAACTGCAGGTGGTGGAAGCTGTGCTCTCTGCTCTCCCAACAGTAGTCTCGGCTGTCACGCCTGTCCTGAGGAAAGCCCTGTGGAAGGAGCTCTGCGCTGGAATTCAGGACACTGGAGCATCGCATGAGGCCGCTGTGAAACTGCAAATTCTTTCAAAGTTGTTGCCACCTTTGGAAAGCAAAAGGCTGCACAACCTTATGGAGCAGCTTCCTGCTGCTCTGGAGAGAGCAGGGAATGAGCAGAGGTGGGCAGTGTGTGTATGCCTCCCTCAGGGCTCACTTTGTCCTGAGAAGCACTGTGATAGGAACGGGAGTAGTAACAGCATCCTCTCCTCAAAGAGTCTGTTGCTTTGCACTTTGGCAGCAAGACATCTTTAACATTACCAAAAGCGGGTAAAATATTTATAAAAAAATCAAAATACCTATCTCTCTGCAGTTGGGCTGTGGCAGATGCCATATCCAGAGTGCTTAAAAACCCGGAGGAGCTGCATTCCTGGAGGAGACATCTCCTGTCGGCCTGCATGAAGGGGTTAGTTGCCATGTACAGCAGTAGTAAAGATGAAAGCAAGCAAGAAGTGGAGAGGTCCATGCTGCTGAGGCTAGAGGAATTACTGGTGAGGCTTGTTACCTGCTTTGCCACAGTGGGACTGTGTGCATATGTGTGATTGGGCAGCTGTAGATTTTGTAAATATACATTGGGCGTGACTTCCTGTTTTATGGAATCTGGTTTCCTTGGGCTTTTAATAGCTTTTGCAGAGTTAACTTAGTCCTGATAATCCTTTATATGAAGCAGTTTTATGTTCCTGATGATGACTTTCTGGTAAGAATCGCCTTTGAGGATAGGAGTTTCAGATACTTAGGAGTAAGAAATCAAAGGTTACTAGTGGAATTTTTTTTCGCCAATTAAAAAAAGTTGTTGCAGATACTTCTGCCAAGACCCACCTGCCATACCATCTCAAGTCTGGGGCAAAAATCTGTTTGATCATAAATAGAAATCCAGGCTTTGACCTTGAAGAGCACTACTTGATCACTCCCTCTGTGCTGTTCCTTGGTTTGAGTTCAGTAAGCACAGATCTCTGTGACACATAACGCTGAAGGTCTCTGAGCAGTGGATGCCTCTGCCCTCTCACGGGCTTTTGCTGAGACTCCCCTGTAGGACCTGGCTGGCTCTGCAGGCCCTGGGGCCACCTCAGTGTCCATCCCATCCTGAGGGCGTTTCCAGCCTGGCGAGGCTGGCACCTGCATTCCCAGGACTCTGTTGGTGTGTGCAGCTGTCAGTCCTCTCCAGACTGGCTGGTTTGTGGTGGTTCCCAGCTCCTCAGGGCACCTCAGTTCTAAGGGACACCTACACCCAGCCACCCCATGTGCGACGTGCAAAGCTTGGTTACCTAAGCCACACAAAAACCTGGTACCCACCCTCTTGGTGTGACTTGTCAAGTTGTGATTCCTTTCACACTTCAGGAGTTTGAAGAGTTGTGAGCCACTGGGTTTTTGGAACCTACAGCCCAGCTTGCTTTTTAATTCAATACAGCCCATATGTTCCCCTGCTCCCAGACCAACAAAACACTTGCAGTTTCCTTTGAACCAGGAGTTAGGATTGTTGTATCCAAAAGGTTTTTTTCCCTGTTATCCTCTAATCATCCCACGTGAGTGTTTGCCTTGCATGTTCTTAGTGTGTCCCTTGAACAAAAATTGCTGTAGAAGCTCCTTGTGCCAAATGTAAACCAACACCTGTTTTTACTTGCTGCACACAGTGTGTTGTTGAAGAAGTGGACCCAGATGACTGGTGCAGCCTTGTGAAGACAGGACTCAAGTAAGTGTTTTCATTTTAACTTGGTTTGGTTTGACTAAGTTAATTTTCTTTGCCAAGTTCTCATTTCTTGAACAGCTTTTAATTTCAACAGGTTTGGTTTGGTTTGGTTTGGTTTGGTTTGGTTTGGATCTGACTTCTCTGTGATCCTTCTCCCGAAGGTACCGTTACAGAGATGAAACATTTCTGAGGGTCCTGAATGTTGCCATCCAGTTGCTCTACAAGAAAGAATCCTCAGTCAGTCAGAGCTTAATCAAGCTCTCCAAAATTCACATGATGGTCACACAGCACTCTCTATTTTTGTCGGCCATTCTGAGGTCAAGAGAAGAGGGTGACATGAATATCCAGACAAGAGGTATTTTTTAATCATCTTCTTCCCATACTAAACACAGTTAATTTTGTCTTTCTGGCATTTTAGTCTCTCCATCCAGTAACACACCCACCCATGTAAATACTTGCAGAGTTATTAACAGTTCCAGAATATTGGCATTTAAATTGTACCTCTGCTTGGATCCAAATGTTGCATTCATTTTATGCTGGTTTTAAACACTTCTGTTTTTAAAACTGCTGGAAAGGTGGGCTTTTATTTTGATTTGGGTTCTGTTTGTTTGTTTTTCTGGTATTCTTAACCCAGTTAAGTCTTGGATTGATTCTTTTGGTTCCTGTGAGGCAGTTAGTGTAAGATCACTGAGGTGCACATGGGTCCTGTGATGTTTAAACCTGTTTTAAAATAGATTGATTCAGGAGATTTGAAGTTGATTTTGCAAGCTTTATCAAAAATGGCAATTTAATTATGTATATTTCATACTGCAACCTTTCACAAGAAGTATCCTTCCAGAGGAATGTAAATTGGTTTGCTAGTTCATGTGTAGGATGGGCTTTATTTCTTCTTCACTGGCAACTGAAATCCTGCCTGACCTTGAACCACATTTATTCTACATAGACCTCAGCTTTTCTCCACTGCACAGGGGTTTGAGGTTCAGTGGTTGAAGGAGCTGTGTAAGAAAATGGGGGGAAATTCTCAGGGCAGCATGTTGATAACAAATTTTGTGTTTGTTGATGAGCAACATGTAAACAAGTTTTCAAGTTTTAAAACACCTGAAAAGAAAAACTACAAGCTCTTGTGAAGTCACCAATTTAGTGAAATTAAAAATAAGGAGTAGGTTTTACTGCTTACTGTATGTATGTGTCTTACCTTTAGAGCGTGTTTCTGTAGATCAGCAGGATGGATTCTTTGAGGCCAGCTAGAGTATTCCAGAATCTTGGTGTCCTGAAGTGCATTACTCAGGCTGGTACTTTAGGAGCTCTTCAGTTTTGGCATGCATTTTATATTCCTGCACATAACTAGGGTCAAAGCCCAGGCCTTTGCAGATACTGGGAGTAGAGAAATCTGGAGGCGAGTCTTGAGGGTGCTACAGACAGCCTGTTGGCTTTTGAGGAACTAAATCACTTCTCTTTTCTGCTTCTCAGTTAGTTACAGAGCAAAGATGTTTAATTTTTGTAGTCCACAGGACAAAACAAAAGGAGGTGGCTCACAAAGCACCTCCAGTGCTGAGCCCTGCTGGAACAATGCAGAAGCATTTTGATATTTACTGCAGCTGGGCTGTGGACTTGGAAGTTTTTGCTGTGAATTCTCAAGTCCTTGGGGAGGTTTCTGAGATGTCTGCCTTTCCCTGTGCAGCTCCTGAGCTCATTCGAGATGCCCTCCTGGGGGAGGAAGGAGTGGAGCTATGGCAAGATGGGGCACAGCACTCCCTTTTAACCAGAGTGGGTGTGTACGCATGGAAAGCTTCTGCAGAGGGGTGTGTTCTGCACTGGTCCTCACCTGGCCCAGTGACTTGGCTGTTCAGCTTAGGAATACTGTTTTAAGATGTTCCCTTGAATTAAATGCATCCTAATCACCCTTTAGTGTATTGGGGAGATGGGCTGTGGTATCTCTAGGGATAGACGCTGATGTAAAATGTCCCGTGCTGCGTGTGCATCCGTTCGGAGTGGGTCTGGGGGTGTTAATCTGTGCTCTGTGTGACTGAGAGCTGCAGAGCTCAAGCTGTGCTTGTTCCAGAGGCGCTGGTGGACATTCTGCTGACAGCTGTGCAGCTCAGCCCCTCTCTCTGTGCGAGCAGTCACCTCCCAGTGCTGCTGGGAGCCTACGGGGCCACGCTGAGCACCGTGGGTGAGTGTCAGCCTGGCAAAGGCCCTTCCTTCTGCATCTCGTTCTTGTCTCTACAGGTCACTAACTGTGAGTTCACTCTTGGGTTTTAGATCAGAAGATACTGCTGCTGCTTCAGTTGTATGAGAAGAATAATCAAAGTCTTATAAACTCCAGGTAAGCTGAACACCTTACTTTGCTGGGCAAACTACACACAGATAGTGTCACAACTAGTATTTTTCCAGTGTCATTTTTAAGTGAAGGAGACAAGTGAACTAAGTCAAACCTAAATGTAATGTTGCTTTTGGAAACATTTTTACTACATATTTCCTATTCTTCAGGTAATTCTCTTATGTTGCCCAGACTTCTTTGTGTCTGTGGGTTAGATGAGGGAATGTCTCATTTCTGGAGTCACTCACTCTCCATACTTGAGACTCACTACAGGGGTCTCCTCATAGATGGGAGGCTGAAACACAAGTCAGTAGGGGACTTTTCCCTTTCCTGTGTCCAAGCAGTCCACAGGAAAGTGTTGCCAGCAGTTGTGGTTCGGTCTGCCTTCCTCACATGCACTTTTGTGTCCTGGAGGTAGGAGCAGAAATGCTACCAGTAGTGCAAGAGCACTGGCTCAGGCAGCTGAGACAGATCTGGATCCCTGTCCCTTCATGCATCTGCTGTAGTTTTTACCTGCACTTACAGCTTAAATCTGTAAGTGCCTCTTACAGTGAATGGGTACATTCTGAGTTGGATGGACAGGGGAGGGCAGAGTGAATGAGACGCCCTCAGACTAAATTTAAAATGCTTTGGGATGGCTGGAAAAGGTGTTGCCAGGGAAATGAGTTCTAGTTTCAAGTCCCACAGGGTAATAACTACAAGGGAAGACAAAATTTCTGTACTAATTGACCTCTGTAATTGCTTTGGGCTCTGTTGCCTTAAGCATTAACCTTTAACGATTTTTAAGGATCCTGCTGTGGGGTCCAGCTGCTGTGGAGCATCATAAGACTTGCAAGAGTCTTGGGAAGTCCCTGTGGCAGCAGCCAAGCATGGAGGAGATTCTGTGTCTGCTGGATCGAGAGAAGATGATGAAGACGATTCTGTCCTTCCCTCAGCATCGCCGGCTGCTGCCATCGCAGGTGCTTTTGGTTCAGCCTATCCATGGTTACCCCTCTTTGGATGTGCAGAAAGAGCCTTGGGCCAATCATTTGTTTCCATCAGGAGAGTAATTTCAATTAATAGGAAGACTGGAATTAGTTCTTTAGGAACACTTTTCAAATCAATTGCAAGATGTGGGCCACGTCTTGTCGGCAGAGGTGATTGTGCATTGCAAAGATTGTCATGTATGTGACACCGGGATTGGACAGCCCAAGGATCCACTGGCAATGGGCTCTCCAGCCTTTCTTAGTTTGCTGACGTGCTTCTGTAGCTGTTGGTGCTGGTCGGGGGATATAGTTGTGGATATACTCTGATAGGGAAAGCCAGGTTTAAACACAAGCGTGTCTCGCCCTGTGTTGCATCGCATTTTACAAGGTGTAGTATCGAGTGGTTTATAGTGGGATGAGGTGATTGTGGAAGTTTGAAGCCAAGCTTGAAATTGGAGTTGTTCTTTACAAATACTGGTTTGGATTTGGTTTCAGGGGATACAGGAGTCCCTGTATAAAGATGAAAGCGTCAAGAGCCTTGATAACTTCTATGATCCTTGTTTTCTACTTCAGCTCTTCAGTGAACTGACCAGACCAGGTAAAGTGAGTGTTTCTCTTCGATATTTAGTGTTAGGTTGCTCTGCTGCAGCAGGTACACCTGGAGCTCTGTTATCCCTGATCCAAGAGCTCATACTGCAAGGAATTCGTGCCTGACTTTAGAGGGAAGAAGCAAACTACTGTGAAGGCTGTGACTGAACTGGTGGAGATCTGGCATGTTACAGGCTGTGATTATGGAACAGGGAAACTTCAGCCAACTCATTTTCCAGCAGACAGATGGGCATGAGGCCAGTATGTTTCACAAATAGGCTGGTGCTCTGAACTGTCAGCAAGTCTCTTGTCGGACATGATTTGACTCTGCACGTGCGCATCCCTGCTGTGCTCCATGGACACACTGTCCCTGGAGAGAGCCCTCAGAGGTCAAAGGGGGACAAGAAGCATAAGGGATTTCCTAACCAACTCTCTCCCTGTGTTGGTTATGGTTAAGCACTGTGTAGTTACAGATAGATTTGGCTTTCCACAGCAATAATGTTAGAAGCAATTGGCAGGCTGTCAGTGAAATCACACACAGTCCTTTGTTCAGCCAGACCCCTGCAAGTACAGCACCTGTTTGGCTGTGCTTAGCCTGTCCTTAGCTATGGTTTGAACTGCTCTGTGTAATCCTGGCAGCAGGAAAAGAACTGTCTTTCAGTCCTCTGAGGAGAAAAGGTACCAGAGCTGTTTGGCATTTTGCAGTTGGAGGGATCTTAGGCAATCCAGTTAATGCTGGGCCTTTGAGGTGCACTGGGATGAAGAGCATGGACAGCAGCTGTCTCTGGAACCTAGTGTTGATAGCTGGGAAAAGGACACTGGCAGCACCATCCACCCTGTGGAGGGAGGGGTTTGGTGTCTGTTGCAGCCCCAGCAGCACTGCAGCCAGTCTGTGGCTGCTGATGTTGGAAGCACCAAGGCTGAGGGAATTGCTCATTGTACAGTTGCTCAACGATGTCCTTGTGGAGTTGAAAAGTCGGTGGCTGTTCTGAACCCTGGAGAGGAGAAAATAGCTCTCTTACCTTCTCCACACAGAGTGAGAGTCCATGTCGTAAGAGGGGCATTTTTAAAGGGATTTTCATTTTTAAAGGGATAGGCTTTAAACTCAAGTGGTTTGAGTCCCAGTCCCATGGTGCTTGTAAACCATGTCGGCTGTTCTTGGAATTCCCAGTTCTTTATTTATTTGCTCTCTGTCCTGGCTGCACAGTGCCATCAGAATACGTAATCGTGGACTTCTTGCTCGCTGAGGAAAAAGTAAGTCTGGAGTTGGGCAGATAGCAAGTTCTATCTATCTTTAGCTCTGGTAAGCATCTTGTGGAAAGCTTTTCCATCCTGGTTCTCAAGGTCCTTTAAACAAGCTGGATGTCAGACATAGAATTAAATTAGGGTGCTTTTCTAATAAGAGCTTGTTATTTTATGTTAGTTGTTGAACATATTCTCCAGGGGCAGCAGGATGGAAAATATTATCACTGCAAGTTTTCAGCGAAGGAAAGTTTTCCAAATAAATCTTCCTGTGGACTGCTGAAGTGAGAACCTTGGATTTCATTCTGTGGCACTACTCCACAGTGTGAATGATGAGTGCACATCAGCAGTTCCCCAGAGCAGCAGCCTGAAGGAGAGCAGAGAGGTGGCTCTGGGACAAATGGCAGTGGGTGGTGGGGAAGTGCAGACCCTGCTCTACCTGGCCCATAACGCTTAGAGCTGGCAGTAAGAAACTGCCAGGCATGAAGTTAAATTTCAGTAGTTCTAGTAGTTGAGAAAAAGATGAGAGAAATATCCCAGGTGCTGGTGCAGGGACAGAAATGATCTATGATTTTTTAAATGTATTTTTCAATATATATATGTATATACATATATACACACACTGGTCTGTGTGAGCCGTGATGGGGGAGGAGATCAGTGGACCAAATGTAGGTACTTGACAGTAAGATTGCAGCCCCTTCTTAAAGAGGAATATTTGTTTCTAGAAACTTCCTCTTGACCTTCAGTGTGCATGACAAGAAAATACATGAATATTATTGCAAAACTCACGGTACATTTGTAGCTGGTAAAATAGTACCGAGGTACCATTGTGCTCCATTCCTGGACATAAGGTGGAAGGTTCACACCAAGGCATTTCTAGTCATCAGTGGGTAGAAATGGCAGCAACTCTTCAAAACACACAAAACACAAGCCCTTCAAGGAGAAACTCCGAATCCTGGTGGCAAAATGCTGTGGAAGGTAAATGCTGCATTGAAGGGTGTGTTTGCTGTTTTCTGTTGGGCTGATTTGTGGTTATTGCTGTAGTTTTACTCAGAAGGGCTCCGGGGTAGAGCTGAGTATTTGGCTCAGAGCAGGCCTTACCAGCAGAGTCACTTGTGCCTGCACAGGGAACATGTCTGTGGTTTATGGGCTATTTATGTGATAATCTCCCACCCTTTCTGTCACAGATGCTTTTTAGTGCTGGTCTTTCAGGCACCCAAAAATGCTCTGGAGAGATGAATTTTGCCTCTTGCTGTTCTTTGTAGTCACCTTTGCTGAAACAGTGAGATACAAGAGGTCTTTACAGAATTCACCCCTAACTTTGCATGGCCTAGTGGGCAGGATCATCTCTGTCTCACATAAATGAGAATAGCCCCATGGATTTCAGCTCAGGTTTCAATTAAATTCCTGTTCAGAGTGAATTGCTGAAGCCCTTTGTCCGCTGGAGGAGCCTTCATGCTCTGAGGTCATGGTTTGTGGGGACAGGGCCAGAAATGGGTGCTCGTGAAATTTGAAGGATTGTAATGCTGTTACACACCCTGGGACATGTCAGTGCTAACACGCCTGTGCTTTCTGTTCCTTTTCCCCTCACAGAGTGTGTGGTGGCCTGTCAGAAGTTTGTGGAAGTCAATGCCCTGGGGCTCACAGTGGCTGCCCTGAGCAGCTACGACTCCAGCATGAGAGCAGCTGCGTATTTTGTCCTGGCTTCCTTCCGCTCCCATCTGGAAGGGGCTCGCTTTCGAGAGAAGAGCCAGGTAAGGCTCAGCTCATTGGCAGGTGAGGCCTTGTAGGTCATGGACATGTGTGGGAGAGATGTTGCCTTGCCTGTCCATCTGCATGCATGTGGTGAGACAGCTAAAAGAAGCTTTTCACCCTCTCCCCACTGTTTCTCCTCCACTGCTTTGTGTTTCCTCCAGTTACAATCAATGGACAGAGAAAGTGGGAAATGTGTTTTAGAAATTCTTGGGAATTTTGCTTGTGGGAATGGAAATCCCGATGGAATTGATATTTGACCCATATGGCCTATGAAATGTCCTAGAAGCTGATATGTATTCATGCTCCTGTTGTGCTCGTGTGGGCTATGGTTCAGGCTTCTCTCCCCGGGCTCTTGCAGTTGCTGTATCTCTTGGATGCTGTGCAGAATGGAATCAGGCAGCCAAACCTCAGGTTCACCTTCTCCCTGACCCTCTACATTGCCCGTGTGGCACAGCAGATCCTGAAGCCAGGTACCAGAACCTCCTGTGTGTGTCACTGCTGGGGTGAGAACCAGAGCCTTGGGGAATGCTGATCTCCTCAGCTGCTTTGTGCTCATGCACTGGTGACTGAGCTTTTCATTCCAGGGAAGGGAAGGGAGGGATGGGGGAGCAATGTAATGAGCCTCAGAGCAAAGGCCTTCTGCAGTTCCTGGGTTGTTCTCCCAGCATGGAACACTGCGCAGCTTCCCTTTATTGCTGCCCATGGTTGTGGATTGGGAGCGTTGTCCTCCTCCACAATGCCAGCTTCTTCTCTTCACAGAGGACCACATGTACATAAAGGTAAACAGATTCCTTCTGTCACACCAGTACTTGGACCTGAGGAAAGTACCAGGTTTCTTCCAGCTCTTCTACAGTTTTGATTTTGAGGTAAGAGTCCCATTTTAGGTATCCAGTAATTCTTAAAAAATTTACAGAAAAAAGCCATAAAAATATATTGCAATCTCATTCTCCCACAGGTGGTTAATTAGAGGCATCTTTCTTGTGTTTGATGTTGGAAATAAAAATGTTATTTCTGTGGGGTTTTTGTCGTTTTCTTAATACTAACACGCAATGACTTGTGCTGTGTATGCTCTGTGAGCATAATAAACAGATTATCCTGCCCCAGCTAGCTTACATTCATCTCTGAGTTCAGATTAGTAACGTTGAGTTCAACTGAAGTGTTTTAGGAACAGCAACTTCTACAATTCCATTTCCACTGCATGTTTGGGCTGCAGACTGACTGTTCCTGATGGATGTTAGTGATTAAATGTGATTGGAATGGAAATTGAGAAGTCCAGAACAGGCTGTGGTAAGCCCTGAGCTGGCACTCACAGGGAACCAGAGTTTTGTGCCCTTAGGAGCAGGTATTAGTTGGAGATGTCTAAATGTCTGTTGGTGATATTTTTCTTTGTGCTTCCAGTACAAAGCAGAGCGTCAGTGGATCCTCAGATTTCTTGGGGAAGGGCTGCGTGACAAACATTGCTATGAGCTTTATGACTACCAGAGGATTTTCCAGGTCATCCTTTCCTTTTTCAACAGCCCTTTGTGTGATGAGGGCTCCCAGGTAAGAATTTAAAAAGAAAGCACCAAAAAACCCCAAACCTCAGAAGTTTGCATGGCTTTTAGATCTCAAGTACAAAGCAGAAGGGAGCAGCTGACTCTGCCTTCGCCCTCTTGGGAATCTGCTCCTTGTTGATTTATGTGTGGAGAGGGAAATAATTGCTTATGTCTAAACCAGTCACATCCTTATCCCCTGAAACTGCAACAGGTTCCTGCCACCATGGAGCCTCCCGTGGGTACTGTGGTTTTGTGCCTGCAGTCAGGGCCTTTTCTCTTTTGGGGTCTCTCTTCCCCAGCCAGCATATTTGTTATCTGAACAGTGCTTCAGCAGTAGGGAAACTCACTCACTCTCAGGTTTGGGAGTATCCACCCTGAGTCTTTCAGGTATCAAAACCTTGGAGATAAAGGTAAAATTCTCTTGCTACCTGAGGACTTCTTGTGAGAGTAGCACCTCTGGTGTGAAGCTTTGAATGGAGAATGTCTTTCCTTCCCTGGGGTTGCTGAGAACAGGTGGTGTTCATTTTACCTTGAAGTTGATCAGATACCAGTCCAATTGCTAGTTCTAAGTTAGATAATTAGATCCTGACTGTAAAAGAACAAGCTACACTTTGTGTTTCAGAGTCGTATTCTGGAGATATTACAAAGTGCTGCCCGTGTCACCAGAGGTGCCTATGAGCTGATCCAGGATCACAGCCTCCTCACGTGGGTCCTGCACAGCTTAGAGAAAAGGTAACCAGAGAAGTGGAGGAGACATGGGAACAATTTTACTGTCCACAGGAGAATAATTCTGTGACTGAGTATGAAAGCAAAGGTGACAGGCAGGGAGACAGGGGCACCAAGGGCTGTGCTGGCAGAACTTGCTGAACTCTGAGGTGTCCCTTGTGATTTTGGAAACAGAATCAAGATGCTTTCAAGTTGTGGTCGGAGGGATGATGGTGGAGGGGCTTCGTGGATTGGAAAACACTTCCTTGAAAAACTGAGAAAGCAAAATGGCACCTTGTTTCGGTGTCTTTACCTTTTAAATTTCAAACACCCTCCTTTCCCATCGTGTCACAGGACCTGCTGTGCAGGAAGTGGCACAGTAATGGCTTTGAGCTGTCTAGAACATTCCTCCTCCCCTTGCCTCTCCCTCACATGTATTGACATCCACGAAAAAATCTTTTCTGCACAGAGTTCCCTGACAGGTTCAGGCAAGTGCACCAAAAGTGCACTAGAATATGGTCCCCTGTAGGTGATGGGCCAGCTGCTGGTGAGGATCTGCCTTCCAGATGTGTTTGGGTTTTGGGGGAGGTTTGTTTGTTTGGTTTGGTTTTAATGTGTTGTTTGTTTTTGTTTGGTTGGTTGGTTTGTTTTTCAGGTTTCTGGAAAACAAGGTGATAAATAAAATTACTTCCTTACTCCATACTCTGTGGCTAACAAATTTAGGAGACAAGAGAGGAAACAAGAATCAATCCCAGGAGAAGAGGAAATTTCTTCCTATTCAGCTTGTAAATGAATTTCTGTATGTTTTGGTCACGTTAATCAAACATATTCGGTAAGTCCCTTGTTTTGTTTTTTGTTTTAGTCGATTCGCATTTCATCCTCTGTCCAGTTTGAACTTTCTTAAGGCCAGGAGGATTTCTCTGTCTCTGGCAGATGAATGGCTTTTTTCACCTTCAGTTTGTGTGTTGAGTCGTGAATTTGGATGTCATCTCTTTGACAGGAGGGTTCAGGTGTTTGAATACACCGGGAAAAAGTAAAATGTGCTGCGCAGTTGCTGTCAGGTCCTCCGTCCTTAATTCCTGGCCATTCCGCCAGTAAGGATTAAGAACTGTACTTATTAATTAGCATGCAGGAAAATGCATGGCCCTTGTGTTTTCTTTTGGCAGGGCTAATGCAGATGTGGCCCAGCTGACTGAGTTCCTCAGCACCCTCAGCTCCGTGCTGGAATACCGTGCTCTCGTTGTTGAGGCTTTCAGGGAGATGGGGCGTTTCACGGCCAACGACAGCGTCCTCTCCAGCAGGGAGCTGCTGCTGCTGCTGCACAAGTGGAGCCTTGTCAGCAAAGACCTGCAGCTGCAGGAGGACCTGCAGGCCCTGGCTCAGAAGTACCAAAACAAAGAATTGCTCAGTAAGTGCAAAACCACTTCAAGGAAGGCAGATTTTGTTGCAGCTGTTAGAGACCAACAGTACAAGTGAGGCAAACTTCTCTGCAGATAGTACCAATACCTTCTGTCAGACTTATGTAGCTTGAGGGAGAAGGAAAGGAATTGGAAAGGCATTTTTCAGATACTCTTTGTGGTGATTTCTAACCTTAACACAATTTGGAAACTTTGGAGAAACACAGTTTAAAAAGGAATAGAGCTTTAAAGTGGAACTTAATTGCAAGTCTCGTGTCAGGCTTTGAAAAATGGTATTCTTTAATGAAATCTTAACAGAAAAAGCAGTGCCTGGAGGCTTTTTGCTCAAAGGTTTGAATCATTCTGACTATGGATTGGGATCTGAAAGTGATGTGTAAGTAAATAAAACAAGTGAAAATTAAATAGTTGATTTTTCCTGTCATCAGTTTTGAAGAAAGGAAAAATAGATCAGGTCTTGTGTGATTTTTTCTGTTCTCTCTGAGAACAAAAAGTGCAAGGAACGTGGCAGTGGGAGGTGTTAAAACGGCACCGGTTTCCATCAGCAGCAACTGCTTTTGGTGCACATTAAAGCTTCTGTAGGTTTGTTTAAATGTTCTGTATCGGTTAAGAAAGTACCATGTATTTAGGGGATACTGCAAAAGCTTGAGCTTTCCTAAAGTTTTTCTCACCCTTTAAAACTTCTCAGAAAGACATGAAGAGAGTTTTTGGAGTAATGCCTGTAACTTACTCTGTGTATGGGCTGTGTTGCTCCAGGCTTCAGGAGCTTCTCGCGTCTCCTGGCTGGCTGATCTGGTTTGGAATCGAGTTCCAGCCTAGAGTCCCTGGGAGCTCCTAAATGAGGCTGCTAAACGAGGCTGCTACTTATCATTGTAACAAGTGAATCAACACAAGAGAGCACCTTACTTGCACAGTTTTGTACCAGGGAAATCCTTTGAAGTATCTGATGTTTGTTTGGATGGTGCCTTTCTTCTTACAGGAAATATTAAAGACAAGAACAAACTTCAGGCCTCATCTCATGACAGTCATCACACTCGGGCAAAGAACGAGGTGGAAGAAGATGACACTGCTGCAGACGTGGAAGTGTCTGAGCTGGAGAAATGCAGAGAACATCTGAATTCCATACTTGCCCATTGGGACCCTGATTTCCCAGCACCACCCTCCACACGGGGAGGGGAGACCCTCAGAGCCGGTGAACCTGGCAGCGAGGCTGTGGCTGTCACCTGTGCCTCCACTCACGTGGTTACTAAGTGGCTGCTGAGGTCCCTGGCTGGGCAGAGCCTCCTCAGGGAGCAGGACGTGTCCCCAGCACTGAGGTGGCTGCAGAACCGCGTCCTGCCACACCCTGCGGCCACGCGGGAGATGCTCAGGGATGAGACGCTGAGGAACAACCTCTTCAGGCTTCACACCCGGCTCTGCCAGGCCAGCAGCGCCTCGGCTGGGCTCTGCAGGGAGCTCGGAGTGCTCAGCTCCATCATGCTGCAGCTCCTGGAGGAGCAGGGCCTGGCCAGCACCTTCCACGAGCTTGTGAAATCCCTGTGCACATCAGCAGCGACAGAAGAGGATGCAGATAAGAGAGGTGAGTTGCCTGGTTCTTATCACTCATGTTACGAGGCAGTGGTGGGAGAAACTAGGAAATTCCATGGCTTTTTTAATCCAGTAATTTTCCCATATGCACATGGCTTCCAAAAGCAGGAGCTGTGTCTTGGGTGGGCAGCACAGAGCATGGTCACACTGTGAGGTTTTCTGACACTACGACACTGAGACTTCCTCTAAGAAACTTCCCTTGCAAGGACTAAAATGGAATAAAAGGTATAAAACAATTCCAAGAGGGGAAATTGTCTGCAAAAAACAAGTCCACATGGGCCTTGATGCTGATTCCTGTTGCTGGTCAGAGATGGCATCTGCCAGGTCAGATTTCAAACTGTTTTATTTAACTGGAAACTGATTTGTTCCTTGTGATTAGGATCACTGGATTTGGATCACTCCAGATTTTCCATCTAGGAAGAGAGTTAGGGAACTATATTAAAACATAGTCCTGGAGGTAAACAGCTTGGCTTGGTATTACTGTGTGGAAAGAGAAGAATATCTGTTCTGATTCTTCTCTCATCTTTCTTCCGCAGCTGTTTTTGTATTCCTGACTTCCGTTTACATCGGGGACGTGTGGCTCGGAGCACAGCAGCCAGATCTGTTCCTTACCCATGTCAGATTGGTCTGCACTAGTGCAGGTTATGAATTACAGGATGACTTGGAAACTCAGAAACAAGGAGAAGAAACTATTATTTCTCTTTGCAAAAAAATTTGGCTACATCGGAGCATTAATTCAGGGACCTAACATTTCATCTTGAATGTTTTGTGCTCTGCCATCATCACTGTGAGCCGTGAAAGCCTCCTGAGCTGTTATCATAGAGACCTTACTTCTTTGGTCAAAAAAATCTGCTTTATGACTGTGTGCAAACTCAGGGAAAAGATTTTATTCAACAGCTCCCACTGGAACATTAAAGCTCCAATTTCTCTTTTCTTGAACAGTCTGAGACACAATATTACTTACATCATTTTTATTACAGGCTTTTTTACCTTTTTGAAGAACCAGAAGGACTGTCTGGGCATGTGTGTGTCATTAATATCCATTTTTATTTTTATTACCTTTTTTAAATTTAAAAAAAATGCCCCAATCCATCACTGCTGCTGCGATGTGCGACAAAAGCCCATCTTCCCTCCACTTGGAACGGGTGAGAGATGGAACTAAACCCCAGAGCATTTTCTGCTCATTGATTATACCAGAGTTTTATGGGACTTCTCTGTGAAATCTGATAAATTGTTCCTGAGTGTGGCCATGAGGGTAGCTGAGCATGCCAGTGCAGATCCACAAACATACAGTGCCAGAATGAGAACCTTTAAAATATAAGGCAGGATTTATGAGATTGACTCACAACTGCGTGCTGCGCCCAGGTCCTTTGTACAAATACTGTACAGGGGAAAACCAGAACTGCACATTCCTTGTGATAGGTATAGAATTTTGGGGGTGGGGTAAATAAAAATGAGGTGAAAATGAGGGATTTGCTTGTACATGTAAATATTCTTGTCCTAAAGGCTCTGTACCAAGACTTGAGATGAAAATTATATTTCTTTAAAAACCTCCAAGCCCTTTAGAGGCTACATTTTGTGTCCTGTAGAATTACTAGCAGGTGCCGTCAGGAAATCCGTGAGCCACGCCTAGCTGAGCTGAGCTGAGCTGAGGCGAACCAAACCGAGCTGGGCTGAACGCAGTGAGCGGCACCGACTTCTGCCAAAGTGAACCGAGCTTTCCTGAAGAACCCAATCGAAACGGCTGCATCCGTAACAGCCGAGCTGTGCTGAAAGCAGCCGAGTTAGCACAGGAACTTTTCTTTCCAGTCCGTCAAGTAGCTAAATACCAGCAAATAGCTCTTTCTCCAGGAAGAGAATTGCACAACTGATGCCTGTGCCAATCACTCCGGGGTCCTGCAGTTCAAGGACTGCCTTGGGACTGAAAACATCTAGTGACAGTGAGTATTAATGTATGGCTGATGTAAGAGCAGCCCTGAAAATGCAATCCTCGCTTCTGGCCAGACACTTGTGGTATTTCTCAGCATGTTTTAAACTGAGATGGGTGTCCCGTAATCTAGGGACAGGGTGGACAAGGGCCAGCTGGGTCACAACCGCTTCTCTTAGAGCAGGGCACTGTTTCTGAGAGCCCCTGAGCACAGCTGAGCTGAGAAACATTCCTGAACGTGTCTGGATGGAAAGGGCTGGGATCTGGAGGGGCCACACCAGGAGCGGCTGAGGGCACTTGGCCTATTCAGACTGGAGGAGTCTGAGGGCAGAGCTCCCCGGGGGCTGCAGCTCCTGCCAAGAGGCAGCTCCACTTTCTGCTCCCTGGGACAGGGACAGGCCCCAGGGAACGGCTGGAGCCGTGTCTGGAGGGGATTATGTGGCACAGCAGGGAAAGGTTCTTTCACCAGAGCGTGCTGGGCACGGCCCCGAGGCTGCCCGAGCTCCAGGAGCGTTTGGACAGCGCTGCCAGGGGTGCACAGGCTGGGATTGTTGGGGGTCTGTGCAGGGCCAGGGGCTGCACTGGATGATCCTGTGGGGCCCTTCCAGCTCAGGAGGTTCTCTGAATTAGGTGTGACTTAATAAAACGCTTCATATAAAAAGGATGTTCGGGAATAACCAGACCCTTTACTTTGATTCCACAACCGCACCAGCCCCAAACGCGCCACGGGCGGTGCAGGGGCGGCCCCGGGAGCAGTTCCGGGGCGGTCCCGGGGCGGGGTCCGCCGTCACTGCCGCTGTCGGGGCTCGCTGCCGGCAGTAAAATTCTCTAAACCACTAACCCGGCTGCAGAATGGAATTTTCTGGGAAAGGGATGCTGCTTCTCCCAGCTTTGCACTGTTGGTGTCTTGGTGCAATTTTTCACTGTATCCCGTATCCCCAGAATCCATGGCTGTCTCAGGGTTCTTTCTAAAGGAGTGCTGTGTTTTGATTTTTGGCTTCAGAGTGGGAAGTGCATGATGTGTAACCTGTGGCATCTCATCTCCTGGTTCATTCCCAGGAACCCTGGAAAAGCAAGCTCTCATTCACGAGGAGCCGCTTCCTCTTGAAAGTCCAGCTGTCTTGCAAGAGGTGCCGCACAGGGTGAGATTGAACCTTACATCATTCTTTGTTGAAATCGCCTCTGAGAAACCTTAATATGCTTCAATAGTTTCTGCAGAGCAGCTTATTCCACCCAGAGCAATTCAGTGCATTGTAACATGCACTGGACTGCTTCCTGTAATTGCTGTCTTGTGCTCTGCAAGACTTTTAGCAACTTTTCCTTCAGTTTTCATGGTAGTTAGCATTTTCTGTTTATCAAGCACAGCATTAGATTCCTATTTCTGTCTCAGAAATTTGATATGATGTTTCTGGTTAGTTCTGATTCACTTCTCCAGATCTCCATTTAACTTTTAGCCATGTTTCTTCTGCCTCCTGTGGAAATGGACTTAATGCTTTTGCTGTAACTTTATCTTGAAATATTAATCATAAATGAATCATGGTAAATCAGGTTGATGTTTTGCTCTACTAAAATCTTGTGACTGCAGGTAGGAAGAGTTGGGAGCGAACAGTCTGAGGAAGTGGACTGTGGAAGCTGAAGGTTGTCCAGCCAAAGCTGAGTGTGTGGCTCTGACACTGACCAAGGCTGGGAAGAGTTACTGTGTGGACAGTGAATGTCAGAGCCGGGTGAGCTTTCACAGGATGAAAGGAGCAAGGAGAGAATCGAATGGAAAGAATTGCTGAGATCAGGTTTGAGCCCTTTCTTTGGGTTTGGGATTTATTTGGGGTTTTTTGTTACCTAACACTACTTAGCACTTACTTACTTGCTGTGAGATTTGAAGTTTTCTCCAAGAACTCAGAATGAATTTCCCCACTCTGCCCCACTGGTAGGCACCGCATCTCTTAGAAAAGCTCCTACCCTCCATCTTCACTGCCCCAGTTTGAAGTAGTGCTCCAGTTTAGCCCGTGGTGATGGGTCTTACATCCTTCTCTGTTCAGGTAACTGCAACATTTTGTTATTGACATACCTGCCAGAGGAGCCTACATTACTCCAGTGTAATTTGTGAGGCAGTTTCTGCTCTAACAAGTTTTTGAATGCTGCTCAACTGCAAGAGAGCTCCTTCTGGATATTTGAAGGTGAGAGAAGAGATGGTCGCATCCCAGGAGCCTGATTTTGGAATGTTTCATGGAATTGGCCCAGTAGCTTTTACTTGTGGGCTCTGCAAGTCTGCCCACGGCAGGTCCAGCCTGTGCTTCAACTTAGAGCCCTCAGTGGGCAGGGAAATGGACCTTGGGGAGATTGTTACAGCTCTGCTTAATGCTTTCTGAATTGGGATGATTTTCTGGAAGTAGGCTGTCCATTCTGACCCATTTTCTTCTCTCTCCTTGCAGACTGTGCCTGCTGAAAGGCTGAGGGGAGACCAGGATCTGCAAAATCTCTGACTCTCCGTGTCTTCCCGAGGCTGAAGCCGTGTTTGCTGTCAATGACAACCCAGTGGAAGACAGTAAAGACTGAAAACTTTGGGTTTTTTCCCCTGAATCCCACGACTCTCTCTGCAGCTGTGCCCTGCATATAAAAGAGTTTCCGGGTTTAGAAGGGTTTTACCTTCTGCAATATTATCTATAAGTCAATGAAAAAGAATCTTACTGTATCGATGTGATGTTACTTTGCTTGAGTTGTTTAATTAAAGCATATCATTGATAAGGGGTTTGAGCATCCCTTGGATGGCCCTTGGGGCTGGCAGCTCTGATTTAATTTCTCTTCATTCCTTTAATGTCTTTCAATTATTTCTTAAGCAATTACTGCAATTTGGACATCCAGTAAGGACAGCAGCATTCCCACTCTGTTGGATTGGGAAATCCAAGCCCAATTCCTCGGAGAAATTGAGGGGATGGGGAGCTGAGCCTCAGGCTGGGTTTTGACAGTGGGAATTTGGTGAGGAAGAAAGAAGAGAGATTTCCCCAAAAAGGAGTTTAGGCCAGTTGTGCTGGCTTTGGGTGCTTGTACCCCCCAAAAATCCTCCTGGTTAAACAGGACTTGAAGAAGCAGTGGGATGTGCCAGGGGTCTGTGCTGGGACGCCCAAACCCTGGTCAGGGAGGGTGGGAAGTGTCAGCTCCAGGGGAACACTAGAGAGGGGCTACGCTGGGACGCCTCAAATTCCAGCCAGAGCTGCTGGGCACTGCTGCACCTTTGGGACACTGCAGAGAGGCTCCACTGCCTGATGCAGAGAGCTCTCCCGTTCTCTTTGTCGTGCTTAGAACCGGGAAGGTCATTCCAGCTGCAGGGGTTGAAAAGCCCGTGGGAGCAGCTGGAGTCGCAGACGATCGCACAGAGGCGGTACCGGGCGTGACTGGGGGCGGTACCGGGGGCGGGGCTTAGGCGCGAGGCAGGGGGCGGGGCTGGGCGGTACCGGGCGTGACTGGGGGCGGTACCGGGGGCGGGGCTTAGGCGCGAGGCAGGGGGCGGGGCTGGGCGGTCCTGGGCGTGACTGGGGCGGTACCAGGGGCGGGGCTTCAGGGGCGGGCCCCGGCTCAGGTGTGCGGGGAGCCAGCGCGCCTGCGCGGGGCGGGGCCGAGGTTATTTAAGCCGCGGTAGTTGCCTGTTACGCCATTTTCTGAGTCTGACCACGTTGTGGTTGGGCGCCGTCGTCCGGGCTCCGCAGCCCGGGACAGCACGGGTTTCGGCTCCCCTTCATATTTCTCCCTCTACCCCTCCTTCCTCCCCCCTCGTGTTCTCCTTCTTTCTGGCCGGAGAGGGGGCCGGGTTGGACCCCGTCCGGTGGAGGGGATCCAGGGGTGGGGACTGAAGGGGGGTAGGGTCCCCTCTCCACCCCGGACCCCCCCTCCAGAGGGGACCCTACCCGAGCCCCTCACCCCGGGACCCCCTCCTAAGGAGGGGACCCCCTAACCCCCGCCCCGACCCCCCGGGACACCCCAGTGTGATGTAGGGAAAGCCGGAGCCCCGGCGGTGTCGGGCCGTGTGTTTGACCGGTGTGGGGACACCCGCCGGGCGGGCCTGTCCCCGTGTGGGGCTTCCAGGGAGGGCGGGAGGCGCCGCCTCCGGCCCTGTGGGCTTTATTGGGCAGCACCCCGAGCCCTGCGGCTGCAGGGGAAAGAAGGAGAGGGGAGGATGGAGGGGGCAGACGGGGTGGTCGGGGTGGGTGAGGCACGACAGAGGGCAGGTCGGGGTGATGGGGTGTGCAGGGCAGCAGGGAGAACGGGCAAGCGGAGGCGGGGTACTGAGACACTAATTTTGATACTTTGAGAAAAGCTAAGGTTACAGTTAACAATAGATGTTGCTGATTTAGTTGAAATGAATACATAAGCTTTGCTGAAATCAGTTAAAAGTTAGAGGATGGTTAGAAGAAACCGGCGTTAAGGTAAGCTACCCCGGATTTAATAACTCATTGCTTGTCAAACAGAGAAACGAATCAATACAACACCAGACCTCCTGTTTCCAGAAACCCACTGAAATAGTCCTGGAAAACAGGAAACAGGGAGTTCTACCAGCCGTTAATCACATCTGCATTGAAAAGGTTGAAAGTTTAGAACGAGGAAGACTCGTTTTACTTCCTCCTTTTGGTGACCACTCCTCACAAAAGGACCACCGACCCATTTCAGGGAACAAACTACGCATGCTTAATAGCCTTTTTGTCAATCAGCATATGAAGCGGAGAAGAGGAAATGACAGGGGTATGAATATGCATTTGTATTTTGCGTATTCAGCATTTTTGTAAATGAAAGACTTTGTAATTACCTGTGATCTTTGCAGTGAGCATTAGGCGTCGCAATAAACATACACTTTCTAACTTGAACTGTTAGAGAGTCTTTTGTCTGTCACAATTGGATGTTGATACTAGATCGATATTCATATTTTAATAAATCAATAGGACACCAGAGGGATGCTTTACCTTGAGGGAGGGAGTGTCCGTGCATATCCAGGGTAACTGGAGACACGAACACACCCAGTGGAATTCCAGCTCCATACACCTGTGCTTTCTGTCTGTCAGGAACAACAGTTGTTATAGAGGTGGGTACTGCTACAGAAGACACATAATCAAGACTAGGAATTCTGTGACATGAGTAGCCTTGCGTAAGAAGAAAATGCTAATTTTTTGTCAAAAATGAGTGTTTTATGTGGCTCAAAGAATCAAAGGAATTGGCAAAAGCAGGTTTAATATTAAGTGAAAGCACAAAATGCATTGGCAAAGCTCATTCTACTGCTTACTAGATGGTTAAAGCACAGAAAAATCATGCTGAAATGTAATCAATCTAAAACTAAAATCAACAGAAATGATCTATACTGAGGTTGGGGAAGGAAGAAGGGAAAAGATGGGAAAAGATAAGGATAAACGGAATAAGGAAGACCCTCCCAATGTTCAGAGAGGTCTGCCTTGCCAAACTTAGGCCCAGACTTGACCAATGACTTAGGCCTAAACTCAGGTTGTTATTTGGGCAAGAAAAATAAATTTCCAAAGCTGTTTGTTAAAAACCAAAAGCTTGTTAGACAGCACTAGTTCCTGGGAACAGACAGTGTTTCTGGTTTCTGATGCAGCTCATCAAGGCCAAGGCCTAACGAGCATTTTTAAATCACAGTGTGGCCCAAGGAGAGTGGGGAAGGTGTTCTGTGAATGTCCTTCAGTAGTTAGAAAACACTGATTTTCCCCAATAAAAATCTCTTGCACAAGTCAGTATAACCTCTCCTTGTCCTTGACAACAGTAGAGCCAGACTGCGTTTTCTTTCAGGACCAGCTCAGAAATCTGTAGTGCCTGTTTCTCATCCCATGCCAGGGCAATGCCATCTCCCTGCTTCACAGGAAGGAATGAAAGTTCTTTATTCATCTCAGAACTGCCCTGTGTAAACAAGCAAAAGAAAACTTTGAGTAGATTGTGCAATACATGTTTCCAGAGCCTATAAAGAAATATAGACTGTTAGTCCAAAGCTTCCAGATCAAAATATTGTTTTCAGTGAAAATGATTTTCAAGCTAACTGTCCAGGTATGCATTCAGCAAGGATCCTTCACCCCATATGTTCCGTATGCCTTTGTTAACTGCATTAAAACTACTTTGGAGAAGTTTTGCAGCACATGTAACCCTGATGGAGTAGAGGTGCTGGACTCACTGATTCTCGACTTTGAGTGAGGTTGTTTTCCTCATTGTTCAATTGCAGGTACCCCCTATATAAAATGCCATCACTTGTCCATAGGTCATCTTCTTTTACATGAGGAATTACCTTATTTGGGGAAGATCATCCTCTTCAAAGTGGTTTGTTGGAAGCCTGTATAGTTCAAAGTTGCCTCTAGTTTGTCCCTTTGGATGCATTTTAAAAGTCATTTTGCCAGAGACTCTCTCATTACAAAAGCCATAAACTAGCTCTGACAACAAGCCATGTGGAAGCAACATGCAAAACTCGTATTTTTAGGCATGGAGACTTTGCAAGCAAGCCAGTTAACTTTTTCTGCTGTGTCAGAGGCCTGAGTGCAGCAGCTCCAAGTGTGTGCATACAGTTGTACCTGTATATAATAATTTTTTAAAATATTAATGTATGTAGCAATGCACATAGACATGGCCACAGCACAGACACTTTCAGCAAATGAAGACAAGTTTTTTTCATGTGTTTTAAGTGAGCCCCTAGCTGTGCACAGACACAGCCATATGCCATACATAGCCTACACAAGCCTGAGGGTAGGGGTGACAAAAACGTCTGTGGTCTGTGGCATGAATGCATTCAGCAAAGTTCTTGTGGGAGTGAGCTAGAGGCTTCCTGAGTCTCTGTCTGACACTTGTGCTTCTGTGTGCTAGTTGACTTTTTTTCAATCTTCCCTTTCTCTCATTTCTTTTATAGTGCTGCGCCTCAAATTTTCACACAGAGCCTCTGGACATTGAATCAGGAGACAATGACATGGATGTTCTCCCAGCCTGGAGAAGCTCTGCCACCCCGTCCTCAGGAGCTTCCCCTCTGGAAGTGTGCCTTAAGCCACTCTGGGAAGATGAGAAAATGAAAATCTTTTATCAGAAATGCCCACAGTGCCATGGCAGCATTAACACTTGTGGGACATGACCTGAATTTATTCTGTGTTTTTCACCTGCAGACCACTGGCCTACAAAATATGGGGCGAGGTTTGCTTAGCAGAAACCTCTATAAGGACATGTTGTAGGACTCCTGCCAGCAGCTCCACTCTCCTGCATCATCCTGCCTCAAATGGAGCTTAAAATCTGCCAGAAGTGCTGGTAACCAGAAAAGAGATGAGGTGAGAAATTTTACTGGAAACCACCAGAGAGAATTTTTCTAGACCACTGACACAGAGCTCTAGGTGCTCACTGGCTCATGAGAGAGGGAGTCTATGGCACTAAAGAAACCTATATGGTGAGGAAGGAAAAAGGATAAGCATCCCCTTTGGAGTATTATGCAGCACCAAAAGAGTGTAGGCAGTGATAAATGGCATCCTGACCCTGGTGTCATGACTTGACTTGGCATTGGAGAGGTGGGATGTGTAGTTTTTTCCCATATAGATGTGGGTTTCTATTTTAGGTACATTTTGTTATACAACCAATTTATTCCACTTGTAAAAAAACCCCACAGAAAGGGAAATGAAAGAAAACTATTCCTCCTTTGCCCCACAATAGCAGTATGTATTTCGTATTTGTAAGTGTTGATCTAACTGCTCTATAAACACAGGCAACAATTTTTTTGCCTTTCTTAAATATATAAATAAGTAAAATACATATCTTCTTCCCTGCAATTACTCCAATGAGAATGGAGAAGCTGTCTCTCAGCTAGCTGATGAGGGTTCCTGGGGCTTCTTGCAGGATCTTCACAACTTCCACGGAATGGGGAAGCTGTAGATTTCAGAGAAAACCATGTTCCCTGAAGTGAAGGAGGAGGAGCAGTGAGGAGCTGAAGGAGGGAGGTTGGGTAAGAGCTGCATCTCTGCCCCTGCTTAGCACTGCCTAAACCATGGTTAGCAACGCTACAGGTAAGACTGACTGACAGTGAGGAAGGACTACCTGGGGGTTTAGTTCTGCCATACTCCAGGTCTTCTGCTATTTCTGATCTTTTTAAAGCAGGAATTACTTGAGGTTTGTAGCTTTATGTGCAGTTTGGGATGTGTGGTGCAATTCCATCATGTTTTGGCTGTGGAGCAGGAGGCCCGTACCTCTGACAGAAAGATGGGGAAGAAATTTTCTTCTGGGGAGCCTGAGATACGTCCTGATGCTTAGCAGAGTGTTTTAGAAGTAAAACATCAAGCTATAAACCATCTTCTCTCTGTTCATCTGTGAATACTTGTATGGAAGACAACTTCTCTGGTTATCCACAGCCGTGAAAGCAGTAATTGCACTTGTGGGTTGCTAATTCCCAGTTTTTTTCCTGGGAAATCTGCAGCAAAAAGCAGCAGGCCCACAAGGGGCAGGAGTTAAAGCAGTTAAGACCATGAACATGTGTGGTAGATAGATTTGTCTGCTGCAGTTTTGGGATTGAGCAAGAAGTGCTGGGGAGAAATGGGAGCAGAAGAGGCTGACCTGGGAATGTTGTGAACATGCAGCATAACCAGCACCTCTCACTTCAGAAAAGCTGCAGGCTTTTGAGTTGGGTGCTGGGTGGACTTGGTGATGAGGTAGAAACATCAAATACTGCATGGAAGATGCTGCTGCTGCTCTGACTGCCAGAAGTGTGGGTTTGGATTTTAAATAACGTAGCCTTGATTTGCAGAGCAGTTACCTTGTCCTTATTAGGGAAAGCAGGAGAGGTGATACAGATGTGTGCCACTGCTTCCTCTTCCTGCCATCCCTTCCAGCCTTTCCTTGCCCACAGACACATGTCTCAGAGAGAACAGACTTCTAAGGCAGGGTCTTTAGTACCCTTTAAAATGTGTTTTCACTTCAAAACAGAACTGTATTTTGCTGAATTAAACATGGGAATGGCTCTGTGACATCCTGGTTATCCTTTAAAAATTGTGGTGACAGCTGATGCACTGATGGATACCTGACCTTCTCCTCTTTCAGGTTGTGTTAGCAAATATTTAATTCATGCTGGACCTTGCATTTATTTTATGTTGCATTTATTTTTATGATTTCACTCTGCCACATCCTCTTCAGGGCAGCGCACCACCAGAGGGGTTTTTAGACTCATCTCTTTCAGGGAGGGTGGAGCATCTATCTACATGAGAAAAAGCAGCTGCGTGTTAAGGTCTCAGACGCAACAATGGAAAGAAACGAGTGAACCATACGGCCGAACACAGGGACTGCCTGGGATGGAATCTCCTCAGCTGAGGTAGTTCCCACTTTTGCAGCTACGTGCCTGCAGTTCCGTGGTGTGCAGGAACTGCCTCAGAATCAGCATCAGGACTGGGATCCCCGTGGGAGCGCCTGTGTGCCGACGTCTCCCTGCTCGCCCCAGAAGGAGAATCAGAACACCAGAGCACGCTGGATCTGCTGCTGCTCCCTCCTGGGCTGAGGAGGGCTCCTCTTGAGCCTGGTAACAGAGTGAATCTCCCCCAGCCTCAGCACTCCTTGGGATGAATCCGAGCAGGAGCGGTGCCGTTCCCCGGCTGGAAGAGTGACACGCGTATCGCATGGTGTTGTGCAGCCACCACCACCGAGGCTGAGTAAAAATTTTAATTTATTTTAATGCAGCTGTTGAGGCATTTAGATTCCATCAAAGGCAGTAACACAAGGAGAGCCACAACAGAGAACACAAATATTCCTTTGCTATTTTTAAATGGGTCTGCTTCATCTCTGCTTGGTTGGTCCTTTTTGGATTTTGAGAGTTCCTTCTCGCTCAGAAGCACAGCTGTTCAGGGGTTGTGAATTTTAAAAATTCCAGATTAAATTCTGCGTTTCACACATGAATATTTAAACTGAGTCATATACTCTCGTCTTTCTGTAAGGTCCCATTTTTAATAATTAATGCCAGTTCTTTTGAGGAAATAAACCCCATATATGAGATTCGTATGCATTTAAAAAAAAAGATACTTCTCTGGGACAAGTTCCAATATGACAATATTCTGTTATGAATATTTATGGACGCATCAAAATTGGTGAATACTGAATTTGCTGATAGAATTTATGGAAGGTTTGTTGTTTTTTGTTTTACTTTGCTCTTGAAAGAGACTGAGAAATTCTTTGCAAATTGGGTCAAGTTCAGTACATGAGTCTGGTCAAAATGTATATTTTTCACTTTTTGGTTAAAAAAATTCAGCTTTTAAAGTTTCAAACTTTTTTGATTGAAAGCAACTTTTGCATGCATAATGTATTCAAGTGCAAAGAAAAAAATCCCCAAAACTTCTGACAGCACTGAATAAAATGAAGCAAAACAAAATATTTCCTTTATGTCAAAGATTTTATGTGAATGAAAATGAAATTTGAGACTTTTTAATGTAAGAATTGCATTACTTATTGCACATTAGTAGCAGAATATAGATCAGTGTGGTTGTATTGGCATTTTTACTGGGTTGTAATGAAAGCTTTTCATCCAGATGTACCACAATTCTGTGTTAGAGTTGTGAAAAAAACAATTCTTTGAGGAAAGCAGTTCTATTGAGGGTGGCGAGGCACTGGAACAGGTTGCCCAGAAAAGCTGTGGATGCTTCATCCCTGGAAGTGTTCAGGGTCAGGCCGGATGGAGCTCTGAGCAACCTGGCCTGGTGGAAGTATCCATGGCAGGGGGTTGAAACTGGAAGATCTTTAAGGTCCTTTCCAACCCAAACCGTTCTGTGATTCAGTGACTTGAATATGCACTTGTGTTAGGGAAAACACCATCCCTTGCATTTGGCACGTGACTGTGGCAGCATTTGCTCTTCCTGTGCTGCATGTGTGGCAGTGTTGTGGCTTCTCTCCTGTGCACCAGGCATCCTCACGTGGTTGGTTTCACATTTAAAATGAAATCTTTAATGCTGCATAGTTGAAGCCTGTACTCTCACGGCAGTTGGTACCAGATGAGCATTCAGGTCTCTGGGTGCAGAGTGAACCCTGGCTGCCTTTCCTTCTCTTCCCAGCACATGCTGGGGAACTTGGTTGTGTTTGAATCAGGGAGTGAACAGTGCGTGATCCAAACAATCCACAAGGAAAGTCTTGTTACTGCAAATACGACATTTCTGAATCAGCTGTTGCACAGAGATGTTTGCTTGTCTGCTGCATCTTGGGTTTTGCCTTGGGAATGAAAACATCGTGTCAGTATTTCCCATGGGATGAGAGCACAATTTTCTGATCATCTCTAGCTGTGGGTGCCTGATTCAGACAGTAAATTATTAAAGAGATAGAAATGGCAGCATTTATAAGACATGGTTTGTTAAAAGGTTTACATAGTTGCACAACAGCAGGAGTTACTAGATGCCTCTTTAGTTCACCCTGCCTATGGATGCAAGAAGCAAACTCATATAGTTTTGATTCCTTGCAATAGGAGGGTTGCTCTTTTTGTCCTGCTCCAAAAGGGAAGTTGCTCTTCAAGAAATTAAAGGCATGCAAAGGCCAGGAATAATTTCTTTGCCAAACAGCTGATGAAGTCTAGACCCTGAGTGGTACCAGAGGATTTAAAAAAAACCTGTTTGTAAACAGTAGCACTTTTGTTGTTATTGTTTGTTTTGTTTTAAATGTTGTGTCTTTATTTTCTTTTTAATTTTTTTTATTTTCAACCCTGTTTTTGCCTTATGTTCTTAAATATAAGAATGACACTTGACATGGTCTTGTTTAGGGCTCCTGCTTTCAAAGGAAACAGGGGTTTTACTGCAAGTTCTCTTTGAAGGGATGAGCACAACAATTTGTGACTACATGCCTTTTTCTTTGCCTTCATTTTCTGCAGTGCTGATTCCTTCTGCTAAAGATGGCTCAGAAATGGGCAGCTCTGGCTGTGCTCCTTTTCTTGCCAATCAATCTGGTTGAAGGTAAGTGAGAAAGATCCAAAACTACATGTAACGTTGTTTGGTCCTCTGAATTTCTGACTTTCCAGGACACTGAAACTTCATAGTACACCAGAGCAAAGTTTGCCTATTGTTTAGTGGGAATGGAAAGAGTAATGTCACCTCAGCTGGCAAAATAATTGAGTGCCTTGCAGAATGGCACAGAATGATAAATCTGATAGGAATCCAAAACTGGTCATCTAAAGACACATCTGTTCAGCTGGGACAAAGGCAGGAGAGCTATGATTTCTGGAATAAAAGGGATCCACATGTCTCTTACTAAACTGCTGCTCCAAGTGATGTTGGTTTTAACTGTGCCATAGGTGTGTGTTCCACAGCTGTCCCAGGTTTTACTGGCACTTGAAGCAAGGCACCTAATTCAGGAACACAATAATTTTTTTAAAAGCACTTTCCTTTCCCTTAAGAGAGGATTTTACCTGCCCCATCAATTTTTCAAAGCCTGTATTAAAGTGACAGAAATTTGTTGCCTGAAATAAAGGTGGAGGACTTGAAGCTCAAGTCAGCATCATTGTCCACAGCAAAAAGGCACCATCTCCACTGCACTTCCAAACTTCAGGAAGGTGGATCAGGAAGCTGAATACTAATATGTGCCCCAAGGTTGCCAGTGCAGTCAGGAAGTATTTTTTGAAGTGTGATGAAGCCAAGAGTTTCCTGTGCTTGTACAATGGCTGTAGCATCTTTTTAATGTCATTTTTCATCTTATGCAGCTCACAACATGAGTGTAGAGGCTGGCCATGAAGCTGTGCTGAGCTGCCCCAACGTCTCCAAGGTGACTTTGGTGCTGGTGACATGGAAGATGAGTTCCAGCATTTGCCTCCTGTCCTACCGTAGGGATCACAATAAGACAAGCAGGGAGAACTGCAGTGAGAGGATCACGTGGAAATATTCACCTGTCAGTGACCCTGCGCTTCGTATTTACCCTGTGAACCTTGGGGATGAGGGGAACTACACCTGTGAAATTGCCAACAGTGAAGGGAATTTTAAGTTTTTCACTTCTCTGACTGTGATAGGTAAGACTGCATCACTAAAATAAAAATTAATTTAGTCTATCTGCAACATAGGCAGGAACAAAAGAATATTAGGAAGCATAATGAATACATCAAATCACCTTTTTCATATAGTCAGGTAAAATATATCTAGGTTTCCATAAATTGAAAAAAAACCCAAATAAACCACAGGAGGACTTTGTGATTTGGCTATATTAGTTAAATCATCTCAATATAACTAAAAATGATGAGAAATGAATTTTCAACTCTATGATTGCTATTACTAATTTTAGTCACTTGATTTTTTTTTTTTTTTGGTTGGGTTCTTTTATTAGTTTGTTTTGGTTTGGGGTTTTGGTTTTTTTGTTGTTCCCTGCAGAATCTTACCTTTCTGATGAAGACATAGGTGTTGTGCAAGCTTTTCCCTGTTTTGCCAAATGCAGAATATGAGTTGTTGGACTTCAAGCAGAACAATTTTGCCCAATTCCTTTTTTTAGTTCCCTGCTATCATATTTTTGATTCTGCATATTCAAACCCCTAAATATTATACCCGAAGTTTCAACAATCTGCCTTTTCATCACTCAAGTGGTAAATCTTAATTTAATCCACCCCTCTCTATCATCCCATCTCCTGTTAATCTGTTGTTATCTTTTGGAAAACAGGAGGAAGCAGTAGTTTAGATGCAGCCAGCTAATTTTTGAGATGTCCACCTTGGACTTTTCGATGTATTGTTTTTCCTTAAAGATGTGCTAATATTTCAAATTATTTTAAAATCTCAAGAACTGGTTGCACAACTAAAAAAAATACCACCTATTTGTCACTTTCTCCGTTGGTGATTTTATACTAAAAATGAAATAGGATTATAAAATATGAATAGAAATAACAGTTGTGGTTTTTAAAAATTTCTTCTGCAGTCCCTCCTATGGTGACTCTGACCCAGGACAAGAGCAGGGTGGCTGTCTGTCAGGCATCTGCAGGAAAGCCACCTGCTGACATCTCCTGGATCCCTGCAAGCAGTCACAGCTCTGGGGAAGAATCCCATCACCCCAATGGAACAGTGACCAGAGTTAGCTACTTGGGCTTGGCCAACAGCTCATTTCCCTCTGTCACCTGCCTGGTCACCCACCCAGCCACGAACCAGACTCTGGTCATGGACCTGAGATGTAAATAATGTTATTCGGTGATTGCTTTTTATCGTGCCTTGGGCACCTTTCTGCCCTCTCTGCTGTTCTGTGTAGTTGTTCCCACTAAATGTCAGGGCCCTGGAATGAGGTTGGCATGGTTATAAGGTGAAGTCCTAGCGCATGTTGGGAGATAAATTAATAATCCTGAAACCAAATGCTTTGTGGTACTGTAGGGAGAAGCTGTCAGAGTGTTTTTCTTTCAATTCCTGTTCTGTTTTACAAGAATTCCTTATTTTGCTTTCAGTGGGCTCACCTTGGCTGGCTGCCAGGTGCCCTCCAAGCTGCTTTATTGCCCCCCCCTTTCAACAAGACATGGAGAAAAATACAATGGACAGCTCGTGGGTCAAGGTGAAGACGGAGAAATCATTCACCAGTTACTGTCACAGGCAAAAGAGACTTGAGAGAAAGTAATTTCTTGCCACTCAAATGAGAGTAGGATAGTGAGAAACAAGAACGAATCAAAAAGCACCTTCCCCACAACATTTTGTCCAGCTTTTCCACGGTAGTCATGGTCTGGAGAAAATTTCCTTGCACAATGTCTGTCTGTGACTTGTAAGAGTTCCAGAGGTACTAAAGGCTAAAATTCAGCTTCTCCTCTGGCTGTGCTGGGCCTGTTGGAAGTAGGATTGCAGTAGGATTTGTAAGAACAGCTACATAAGTGCTCATATCACCAAAGTATCTCTGCTAGTAGAGGCATGAAGAACAGAAATCAGCATAAACCAGTCATTAGTAACAGCATTTTGCAGGCATGGCTGCTCAGTCATTCAGGGCTAGTAGTACTTGAAGAAAATGAGACTGTAAAGGCAGGTGAGTTAAAAATGAAAATGTGTTTATACACACAGATGACTGGGGGTGTGAGGCAGCTTCTTATTGCTGGTTGGCATCCAGACATCCCATCTGTGTCTCTCTGCTTTGTTTGGAAGCAGAGGATTAGCTTTTCCCTCCAGTTAAGGTAGGCAGTAACATCACAAATCCATGGATACTGACATCTAGCTCTGTAACTTGCTCTCTTTTCTCATTGCTCAGACTCTTCCCATGGGCTTCTCTACATCCTGATAGGAGCAGCTGCAGGTGTCAGTGCTGTCACTGCTGTGATTTTATGCTTGCTTTTCAGGTGCAGAGGTGAGTCCTTTGGTGAACCTGAAATATATTACAGTCCCATTGCTGGCTCTGTGCAGGCACAAGGACATGCACTTTATTGCTGAGACTCAGGTGGGAGGCAAGGGCTGAGGGAAATGTTCATATATGCACTGTCCTTTTGGAGAAGTCGTGATAAAATAAGGGGGCCAATTTAAAATAAGTCTGGAGTTTTGAAAGAGCCGTAGGTATCGTGGTATTAATGCATTACAGACATGTCAGAGATTTATTCAGGATGAAAAGGGTTCTTTCGGAGAATAGGGCAGGCTTGGAGTTTTTTGAATTGTTTGTTTTGCATTTACTGGCACAAAATTCTGTACTTAAGAATGACAGTTCATAAACTAATGACTAAACACAAATGATCTCTGTTTCCATGAGCAGTGATAAGTTTTCCCTTGAGCAAGTGTAAGAATAGGCCAAATATACATACTTCAATATCTTTCAAATAATTGTGCATTGGCATATTAGATAGCTGATTTGTTTCATTTCTCATACTAAATGAAAACACAGCTACTGAGAGGAAAATGAACTCTGCCCCAGTAGAAACCAGGACACTCAGCAAAAGTTTCAATGAAGGGAAAAACACAACAAGAGCGTGTTAAAGAGTAAGATGTAAAAAAATGAGAACTTAACATATGAGGGTTACCATATTTTGAAGAAAGTCTTTCAAGAGCTGGAGGCAGCTAGAGCAGAACCCCAGATACAACAGCTGTGTACCCTGCACCATCAAACCATTTTAACCTCCTGACATCCTCCTTTCAGCTCGCTGGTTACGTAAATGGGCACGTGGCCCGGCAGAACGCTTTACAGTAAGTGGCTTTTGTGCCTGTGTGTGTGCTTTGCAGGTTTTGGTGTATTCTTCACTAAAACTTGTAATTTCTTTGCAATCTGTCTGCTCTGACAAACCTCCCATTTACCTCTGTGAGCCCTTGGAGAGGGGAATGAGGAACACAGCTTCTGTGAGAATGTCTGTTGTTTGGATGGCCCTATCTTCATGTATAATCAGAGTATTTGAGCAATTGTTTAAGCACTGGATAGAGAGTGGTGTAGTGCATTTCCTGTCTATCAGTTACATCATTTACAATGCTGAATTTTAACTCTCCCAAAGCTCAATATTTTCATATTTCTGCCTCACAGAGTAGTCTTTACTCAGATTTTTACTTAAGAATGTTTATTCTTAATGGCAGAAGCCTGCCTAATTAAAGATTGGATGGAACCAGACATGCCTTTCACAGTAAGTGAAAAAGGTCCACTTTGTTTCACTATATTGGAGACAAACACAGCTATGCAACTTTATTTTTTACGTGGCAGTTCACATACTTGAAAGCCAGGAAACAGCAGTGATGAATCTGCCACCACAACTTTTACTTACTTTCCAATTCCAGTGTGTTGCGATATGTGTTTAACAAAAGGAAAACATGCTGCTTTTCCTCAGGGCTTCTGCATCACTTAATGCACATGGAAAGACCAATTATTTCCTATTTTGTTTTCTGCTCATGATTTAATTAATGGTCGTGTACCTTGTTTGTTGCAAACAAGTCAGAGTGCTCTGAATTTAGAATGATTCATTTCCTGGCATGCTCTTGTGTGGCATTCAGGACAATTTCATTGCTGAGAGGGGGAGCTGCAGAGATCAAAGGCTTCCAATGATTTTAGGTGCCTAAATTGCATTGATTGTGGTCTGTCTGTTTTGTTTTTGTTTTTGGTGTTTTGTTTTCAGAGGAGCTAGTATTGTTCATTTTCATCTATTTTACTGTAGATACCAACATCTCAAAATTTGTTTTCGATCATATTAAGAAAAAAATTTCAAAGGCTGTCCTGTTGAGGCTTTGTGAAGGCTCTTTTTGCATCTGTCTGCCAGTTCATATTTCACCCTCTGTGCTCCAACCTTTTGCTCAGAGAGCTCAAAGAAATCACATTTCTTTTGCAGTAATGTTACCTACCAGGTTTCTTCCTTGCTTTTTGTTGGGGACCTGTAGGAATGAGGGTCCCACAAAATTCTAAAATATAATACAATGGTAAATGTTTTTCTTCCTGTTGCAGACTAAAACCTACAAGTTCCCACCTTCACCTGCGAGAAGAGAAGCAGTCAAGCCTCCTGACTTTCTAGAGGATATTTATGAGAATTACAGCCCAAGAACTGTTTATGTGTGCTTATAACAGTGCAGGCACAAGTAGCCAGCTCAGCTAATGATACTCAGGTACTCGAACTTGCACTTCAGCTCTTAAGACCTTACCCACAAAAACCTCTGTCTTTCCTGACCTAATGGTGGTGGGGCAGAAAGGCCCGTTTTAGTAAGTTTTTTTTTTCTCTTTCTCTAAATGTCAGTACAGCTCTAGAAGAAGCTGGAGCTTTTAAAGATTGAATTAGGAAAATACCTGAGTTTTGTTTGAAAGTGGACTCTGATGTATGTGCTGCCTTTCCTCAAAACAGCGATGGACATATTTCTGTGCCAGAGTAAAAGACTGCTGGTGAAAATATAGCACTTTTCTTTCCATTTTTCAACTGGATTATCTTTAAAGTTCTGTGTTGGAAACCAGAAAGTGACATGGGGGACCTCAAAACACAGAATGTCAAAGCAATACATCTAACAGAAATGCAGAAATAAGAGAGTTTTAGGGTTTTTTGGTGGTTTTGTTTTGTTTTGTGGGTAGATGGTTGCACATGACAGATGATGATCTAGTATTTGACATATTTGTTTATTTTTGACTTTTTAACTTATTTCTTTTTCAATTAATCTTTCTGTTTGCATTGATAATGGATGGAAAATAAAACCAATTTGATATTATACTGGATACGGAAATGAGAAACAGCAATGGACAATTTTTGGACATTCTTTAAAGTAAATGTACAAATATGCAAATACTTACCTGAAGGATTTCTGTGGTTATTTGTGTAAATGTTTATTGACCAGTTTCTGAGAAGCTGACATCACAACATGGTTTTACTGAGAACAGAAGTATCAAGTTGTATAAAGTGCAGGTGGTGGGCTTGTTTAAAACAAAGAAAAAAAAAGACAACCCTAACCACACCGTTTATTTCTTCTTATCTTCATGTTCTCAAGCTAAAAAACCTCCACAGACTGGTTGTTAATTTCAGTTTTCATTGGTCAGGTCTGTCACACCTTCCAAACACTAATGCAGCAGTAACTCCACTGAAATGTGTGTTTTGAAGAGGCTTTTCCTGCTTGTTTCTGCAGGGTCATCTCTGCTCCATAAGTGTTCTTAGGCATGAGCATCACCCAGTGCCTTTTAATTGCACTTTATCACTTGTAAGTAGACATGGATGTCTGCTGACATCACTCCAGCCTTTCATGTCAGTCAGAAAAGCATGAAGAATGGCTCTCTGCCTAAAGGAACAGGGCCTACAGAGGCCAGGCTGGTTTCCAGGCTTGGTGGACAAGCGAATCTTTCCTGTGGTGTTGAATGTCAGTGGTGGGTCGCTCTCAGAGCTGTGTGCAGCACCACCATGTCTGCTGTGGGGAGGAAGAAGCACTTTTCACGTGAAAAAACTCTGGGAGAAATAAGTGACAGCTTGGAAGTAGTGCAAATAGGTTTGAAATGATGCTAGAAAGGAAAAGTGTTTTGTAGCTCAAGTGAAATCCGCAGCAGTGCCTTAGTCCAAGGTGCTGTTGAGGGGTCACTTGTGACTTGAAGCCTCTGAAATAGAGGGAAGATTTCTTGTTGCTTAAGGATCTGCCCATCAGGTCTAAACCTGGGTTCCTGGGCTGGTGTTTCTCAGTGTGGTAAGTGAGCAGGGATTGTTTTTGTGGACAGCTACAGCAATCTGTGTCTTTTTCAGAAGCTGGATCATTGCAGCCAGAACAAAGGATGACAGGGCTATTAAAATTAAGAGAGTGAGGCTGTGGAGCAGTCTGCTTCTGGGAATCACAGTGCATGTGTGCTGTGGTTATTAGGATATAATGTGAGACCTTTTCTTAATTCCTTTGCACCAAGTGAAATGTTGAAGGGATATAATGTTGAAGAGATATAATAGAGACAGAAAAGATACAACCTAGACAGGGAGTTGATGGTGTGTGTGGGGAAAGCTCTCTGAAGCTATCTGTGATCATTTGTCCTGGCTGAAAACTATGGTTTTCATGCTCATAACTTTATTTTCACCTTTAATTTATGTTTGGTGGAATTGCTCCAGTCACCTGCAATGTGTCAGCACTTCCATTAACTTGGAAATTCTGAGCAGACTTAGTGCTGAAATGAGCTGCTCTGGCAATGACATGGGCTATCCTGGAATAAAATTGGCCTTTATGCTTTTTAGGCTTGTTGTGTATGATTAATAAAAGTTATCAGGCCAAAGAGAATAATGTGGCTATGGGGGTGGTTGGAAGAAAGGGACATCAATAAAGCTGCTATAGGTACTCTCACTCTTGGCTGTGACTGTTGAAGGGCAGGGTTTTGTCATATGTGGAGCTCCTGGCGTGGGCTTTGGTGGCTTCCACTCTGCCTGCCATGACCAGAGCCATGTGTGCCCTGCTTCTTGGGCTGATGAGCTGATCTGTTAAGTATTTGAGAGTGAGAAATAAATCACTTCAATATTTTCTGTCATGCTGCTTTTGTATGGAATAGGCAGCTTGGTGTAACCCAAAGAACAATTCAAATTGTGTGTTTGGTGTCTTATAACAATTTGATCTCAAAAATAAGCAACTTAAAATGTTTTTATGAGTATATTTATCATGATTTCCTCCCTCCGCTTAATTAGAAGTACACTTTTGGCGACCCTACAGTCTTTTTATTTGCACTGAAAGAAAATTTAACCAAGGCAGGTATTTTACACTGCCAAAATGTGTAGGAAAATGATGACTGTTTGTTAAATAATCATTGTGAGAGAGCTGCTAAAAAGCAATGGGAACTGGAGTGAACTATTTGCAGCTCTGGCTGCTTTTGGAGTGCCAAATGTCTCCCACAATCTGACATCAGGAACATGGGGAGGTGAGTTTAGTTTCCCATGGAAAAGGGCCACCCTTTCCCTTTCCCTTTCCCTTTCCCTTTCCCTTTCCCTTTCCCTTTCCCTTTCCCTTTCCCTTTCCCTTTCCCTTTCCCTTTCCCTTTCCCTTTCCCTTTCCCTTTCCCTTTCCCTTTCCCTTTCCCTTTCCCTTTCCCTTTCCCTTTCCCTTTCCCTTTCCCTTTCCCTTTCCCTTTCCCTTTCCCTTTCCCTTTCCCTTTCCCTTTCCCTTTCCCTTTCCCTTTCCCTTTCCCTTTCCCTTTCCCTTTCCCTTTCCCTTTCCCTTTCCCTTTCCCCTTTCCCTTTCCCTTTCCCTTTCCCTTTCCCTTTCCACCCCTTCCCACCCCCTGTTTCTGAAGGCTATTTCAACACTACTCGCTACTCCACCATCAGTGTTGCCAGAGATGACTTGTTTTTGTCTCCATCAAACTGTGGAGACTCTGATAAACCCTGGACTAGAAGAATTTGTCATTTTGGTACAGGGCAAATCCAGCTCTGCCACTGTCTGATGACCCTTTGCAAGACAAAGAGAAAAGTAGGTATCGATAGCAGATATCAGAGAAAGCTGATGGTGCTTTTGGAGAAGCCTGCACTATACACACAGTCAACATTTACAGATTTTTGTTTGGATTTTTTTTTAGAATCCATATAAGTAGTCGAGAACACCTGCTCTTCCCATGAATGCCAGGAGATAGCTTCAAGTTTTGCTGAGATGGGGTGTGAAAATAATTATTACCCTTCTCTTAGTTTCATTTCTGGGGGAAAATAGTGGTAAATGAGGAAAATAATATCCTAAATCATAATATATGCACACAGTCCAAATGGCCAGACTTTTCATAACCTTAAATAAGAAATAGTCACACCAGTGACATTTACTGTTAGTGCAAAGTCAGAAGATAAGAGACTGCCTAGCTTTTTGCCTTCAGATCCCACTTTTTGACTTTTTTTTTGCACAATCCTTCCAAATTAGAGTCCATCGCTGTGATTTGAATCACTCATCTTAATTGTAGCTTAAGTGAGGAAGCAAAATCCTGGATTATATACTAGACTTTGTTATTGATGTTATGCTTTTGACTTAAGATCAGGAGAGACTGATTTGATCTCTCTGATCTGATCATCAGGTGAGACTGATGTAACTGTACGTCTACAAAATAACACCAATGTGCACTTAATATTGAAGAAATCTGCTTTTTTAAGATAAACTGTGCATTCGATGTCTATCTGTCTTGAGGGGAGTGTTTTGTTATACTGGCATTATGATAAAGGCTTTAATTACATGATCACTGTTTTTCCACAGTATTGTTGTCTGAAATGGTGAACAGAAGTGTCAGTGACCAGTTAATGAGTTATTCACTGATTTTTATTGTCAGTGCTGGATGTGTGAGGTTACTTGGTTTATCTCATCACATCTTTTTCTAAAGCTGGTGAGAGGACTGAATTATTCATTTCCCTGTGGACTTGTATTTGAATGATGTTCACCATTATGTTGTCTAAGTGTTCTACTGCCTTCACCTTTGTTATACTGTTGTGATGTCTCAGTGTCACTGACACTTCACTGAGAGACTGAGGACAAGTCTGCTGGTTTCAGGTGCCCGGTGTGAAACCCTTGTGAGGTCAGAGAAATGCACGTCTTTGAAGCTCAACTCTCCCACACCCACCAACTTCTGAAGCAACTGAAGCAGAAGAAATAGAAATTTTTTTTTTGTCTTGGTCAATACCACTTTATCCTCCAAGCACTGCAGAGTGTAAGTAATGGACATCTGGAAAAATCCCAAGTGAATAATTTAATTTGCAGGTGTTAGGATGTGGATGTCCTGGCTGACACCTGACAGTAGTAATAATTTTAGTTGAAATGGTTGATATCTTCAGATTTCAGGCAAAGTAAGTATGTACTTGTTCTTGATCTCTGTTTGTAGAGTTGCAGTCAAAGATTCAGCACATCTCAATTTTAGAAAACAAAACAACTGAAAAAGTCCCAAACACCGAAAGCATTCCGGCCATTGCCTGTATCTTTGCATTCTTCTGTAAGTAAGATTACCTAGCTCATTTGACGTATGCATTTCTTACCTGAGGCATCAGCATGCATAAAAACCAACCAATTAAGGGCTTTTTCCCCCAAAGGAGACTTTTAGTGATTATTTATTAAAAAATTTCTGAGCTGCAGTTTTCAAAAGAAGAAAGAACATGCTATTACTTACAATGTTGAACAGCATATGAACTTCGCTACTGAGGTCACCAATAAGACCAGGAACAACATTTTCCTGTATTTCCAGTTTTGTTGACTGACCCTTTCCCAGTGCTCTATCTGCAACAGTTAGCAGAGTATGAGTTAGGATTTATGATTCATACTGCTGTGTCCAGGTAAATCCAGCAACACATAGGACTTACTTCTCTGTGCCAAAAACAGAATCATAGAGGAACTTAATTCCAGTGGAGCAGACTGGATGGAAACATTGGAGTGTGAGATGTTGCCAGTCAAAGAAAATTCTTCCATTGTTTTTGTGAGGCTGCATCAAGGTAATGAGTGGGATAAAAGTTATCATTTGTTATTATACACCTATAGCTTCAGCTTCTCAGTTTCCTCTCTGATTTGGTTCTCCAGTGAGAAGTGCTCCTCCTTTTCTGTTCCCATCTTCTCTCTAAAGCAGAAGAATCCAGCAATGTTTACATTGGTGTAAATTGGGAATTACACATTGGAGTTGAGGGCCAAAAATATTTTGACTTGGTTATGAACTGCTTTTATCCTGAACCAGAAGGGGAAATGCTGTTGACTTACAGCTAAAGAAAATGGCAAAAGCTCGAGTTACCTGCTTGTAGAATTGGCAAGATTATTGTGGCTGAATTCTGTTTGTTGGCATGCAAGAGCTGACTCACTATAGTCACTACTGCCACAGGTACCTGAGACAAGCAGAAAAAAAAGGCAATATTCAAATGCAATTGAATAAATCACCCCATGTGCTACACACTGAATGGGCAAAGTAAGAACACTTAACAAGCATTGCTTGAAAGTTAAACAACAGAGGTAAAAGGTAAAGGAAGCCATTCAAGAGAGCACAAACTTTGTGCCAATGGCTTCATAATGACACACTTTTACAAATTTAGTTTGCAAAGATTAAATTATTGACTTAAACATTAAATTAAGCTCACATTAGAATTTCACATATAGGTCTAAGCAGCTGATAAGTTTACACTCAACTCTGAGAACAGACCCGACAGTGATTCCATATGTAAGTGCTCAAGGACACTTAAATAACTTTCCTAAATGACAAAATTAATGCATTTGTTTGCAATGTTATGTACAGTTAAGAAAAATAACAGTGTCTTTTCTGCTGGTGGAGGGGGTGCAGAATCTGCAGAATTTGGTATCCCAAATATTAAGCCCCACAGTCTTATTTTAGTCCTAATAAGACTCACCTGAAAGTCTTCTGAAACATTTGGCTTTTTTCTGCACTGCGGTGTTTGCAGCAGCAGTGATGGTCAGTCTGGTCAGTCAGTCTGGAATGGAGCTGAGGATTTGAGTGTTACTTGCAATAACTGAAACTTTCCTGGAGCTCAGTTTCAACCTGTGAGGAAAATGTCATTCAACAGAAACAAAAGAAAAGGAAAAAGAACCACCACGTCATATCATTCTCATACAAAATAAAAATATACAACTAATAAAATAAAAATATACAAGTAATTGGCCATCTAAGATGCTTATGTTAATGTCAAGTATGTGGTGTTTGCAAACTCTCCCTAGAGATTGTTTTCATGAGTTCTTGGAGTATCTTGGGTTGGAAGGGGGCCCTCGAGGTCCCCTAGCCCAACAGGGGCTGAAACCAGGCTGTACAGGGGATCACTTTGAATATCCACAACCTCCCTCAGAAAACTGCTCGTGTTTGAACAATGTTAAGGGGAAAAATATTCTTTTATCTGTCTGGAATTTCCTCTATTTCCACTTGACTCTGTGGGCACTCATCCTAAAACTGCACACCTTGAAGTACAGCTTGGCCCCATTGTTCTCCACACTGTGCCATGAAGTAGCAGCAGGACCTCTCTTTTGTCTTGAGGTCACTGAGTTCTCAGTCTATAAACTTCTGTGCACCTTTCATTGTTCCTTAAAAAACCACAACAGGATTTTTTGAAAGGCCAGCAAAGGAACTTGAGAAATGTCCTCTGGATCAATCATGCCTCTCTACACAGATCTTATAGCCTGCACTGAGGACATTATCCTCACTTCAGTACATTCTACAGAGTTTCAGCTTGGAATAAATGTAAAAAAAAAAAAAAAAAAATAGAATAGCTATATGCACTGGCTGGATCCAGTTTGAGTCAGTAAGCACTAAATAAATAGAGATTAAATGTCTGTAGCATTTTAAAAGTCTAAACACAAAATAAAGCTGAGGCATCTAGCTATATCTTCATATGATATATGAAAGTATAGCTAGATAAAAATAAGAGACAGAAAATCTGTAAGTCATCAGGTCAAATCATCTGTTTCTTAATCCTGTCAATGAATAACTCTACTGAATTGATTCAATGACTGAATTGTTCTCAAATTATTTATTTTGGGAAGCTACCAAAATCAAGATTAATTCTATCATGCAGCTTTGAAGCTTTGATAAAGCTTGGAATGGTAGGTAAGAAAAGTGAATGTGTTGCATAGAGAGGAAGGAAATTTGCATTTATAATTACTGGAGATGATACTATTTGCCTTGAAAACCTCTGCATATGCATGATGGACCAACAATACATCACGAACGCTTGTGTTCACTGCTCTTGCTTCTGACTTCTAGCATGATCTTGGATTCAAAGTAAATATTTCTATTTAAAAGTAACCAAATCCTTTTAAACCTGGGCTAGCATGAACACCTCCTGCTGCCATTCCCCAGCTCCCCAAGTGGCCCTCAGCTCACTAGATGGCAGCCTGGCCTCACAGCTCCCACCAAACCCACACTGTACTGCTGGCAGCAGAAAAACCGAATGTCACACCGTACTGGCACTAGACGTAGCTAGTTATAATATTATATATTACTTTGAACCATTTAGTGAAGGCTATGTGCTGGAAAAGTGTAATATTGAACTCGAGGGTTTCTCAGGGAAGGATCCAAGCAGGTGAAGCATTGGGTTGAAGGTACAGTAGTCAAGCAAAAATGCACGAGGAGAGGACTTATTTAATGGGACTGTAGCTGGTGTGTTTTGTTTGGTTTTTTTTCTTTTTTCTTTTTCTTTTTCTTTTTTTTTTCAACTGAGACTAGTGATAAGGAAATGAAACACAGAAGCAGCACAAGGGAAGCAGTCACCAATGTGCTTCGTCATGTTCTGCTCTCCATGTTTTGCAGATACAGCAGGGCTAAACCTTAAAGGGAGACTTAGAGAGTTATGGATTTTATGGATTTTATGGATTTTATATATGGCATTCACACAAGAGAGTTTGAATTTGGATTCTTAATGGACAGAAATGTTGACAGAATGGAAAGTCTTCACTCTTAATCCTTCTGAATCTTCCTTGGTGTCAGTATCATCCTCATGCCAGTCTTGTCCAGATCCTTTCACATTCTCACTGATTTGGTACCCTGGGTCAGCATAGCCTCTGCTCAGAGGCATTTGCCATGAACTGGGAACCTGACTGAGGAAACTGCAGGCCAGTTAAGAAATATGAAATGGGATGCTGTGCTCAGGCAAACTCAAGCAAAATAAAATGATCACCGTTGGAAATTCAGGCCATCTGCAAAGCAGACACATGCCTAAAATTCCACTGGAAAAGGCTTTGGTAATTTGTTTTTCTTTCTGCAAAGTTTTGAGGAACATGAGATATATTTCCTGGCCCTATTTTCTTTCCCACTCCCCCCCCTTTTTTTTTTTTTTGCCCCCAGGACGATGCAGAATCTCAGAAACTGTTTAAGTAGTAGTTTAAGATTACCTGTGATGCCAAGCAGTCCAGATTTTCATTACAATTCAGAATTCAGGGAGGCTTTAAAGTAGGAATTTTAATTTCTCTGGAGCACATCTAGATTTCTATTGAAACATTACCTGTAATTTTGTAAAAGCAGCAAGATATGCATTTAGTATAGAAGTTCTCATACATTCCCATGACCTCACTGGGAGTTAAAACTGTTCTGTGGGTGTGACACCCTATCCAGTGTTATTTTCTGTTAGCTTGTAAATTTTTTTCTTCCAGTGTTACAGGCAAACATAAATTATTTAACTATTTATTGTTATTTATGGAAGACTATTTATTTATGTGGCTTACATTCATGTACACAGAGGGGCTGACATTCTTTATGTCACAGACAGAAAGGCTTTAGTTATGTTAGAGCTGCAGAAACACATCTTTTAATGGGGAGGCACTGGCATCAGCCCTGAGCTGTCAGACAGACTTTTTACCATGTTCTGAAAAACACAGTTTATATGTCATGAAAGAAATGCAAAGGACATGTGGAGCAGCTGTGCAGCACTCATTCCTCTGCAAGGTCTCTGAAAGCTGAGGCAGTTCATGGATCTGCAGTTGATGGAAAACATCCTGAGTCCTAATGCTAAATAGTAGGATAGAAACAGATTTTTTTTCTTTTAAAAGGCTGTTCATGACCCTGACTGTCCTCCCAGCCCCTGACAGGCACAGGTCCATCTCAGCATGTGTACCTGAAATTCTCTGCATTTGGAGTAGAAAGCTTTGCAGAGAAGTTGGTGCTCCTGCTGCCTGAGCTACGGAGTTCTGGCTTCAATCACAGACCTCTAATCTGGGCTAATAATCTGACATCTTTCACAAACCTTACATTTACTTTGGGGAAATGGGAGCGAAAGGAAAGAAACACATATACTATTCACAGTATCAGGTGCACATTCCTTTTTGGAGTGGCCAAATTTACCCACTATAATCTGTTCAAAAGGAAGGTTTTTATGTTGCTTTCAGAAATGTTCACTGTCTCATTACTGTAGTCACAAAAATTAACCACACAGAAAGAAAAAAAATATATATTTCCAGATTAAATATTTTTAACATAAGGATCAGTTTTCAAAAATGAAATAGTACTGAGAAAATAGAAGTTCATTGAATCTTTTGCCCTATATGAAATAAAAGCACTTAGGTAAATCTTGTCCAAACCCAAGCTTCCAAGCTGCCACAAGAGACATTTTTGAAGTCAGTGAAGCCTTAGAAGCCCATACCTTTTGCCATCTCTTCTATTTTCACTGTTTTAGTCCTAGAAAATCTGTAAAACATTATAAAGCTTCACCTTTGGTGCCTTAATACCCAGGCAGAAATCAGACTTGGTAACCTAATGCCACATAATACAGCAGAGGGCAAAATTACCCACTTTTGTGTATTTTGAACAATTAAGGGGGAACAGTCCTTTGTGACTCTAAACCATGATGGGTTGGATTTGGCTTTTGGTGCAGGAAGTTTCTGCCCTGCTGTCTGCTGGACTGGGACAGGCTGACCACCCCAGAGCCCACAGCTGATACTGGCTACATCTAAAGGCAGCATGGTGAGCCCAGTGAAACCTGGCCTGGCCCAAAATTACATTATGTAATAATGTAAATGTAATTTACGTTAATAAATAAATGTAATTATGTAAAATAGGCCTGGCAGCCTATTACATTCTCATGTATCTTACTGCTATAACTTAACACAAATCTGCCTCACAAAGATGCAAACACTTGGAAAAAAAAATTCAGCACACATGCAGAAAATTTTTGCTTCATCTTATGACTTGCAACATCCTGGTTTTTGCTAACTTCTGCTAATTCAGACCATATTTCAGCTGACTATGTCCCATCAGCAGGATTGACTCAAAGCATTTATGGTCAGGGTCCTCAGGGGGCTTAGGGAATCTGGAGTGTTCTCTGTGTTCTGGCACAGAATTTCATGTCAAGTTACTTAACTTTCTGTGGATTTAGTTTTCTACAGGGTCTCAGTTTCCTACTATACAATGACACTTTCCTTCTACACAAATTATTATGAACAAATAAGCATACACAGTGCTGCAAAGATGAGGTCTGCCTTACAGCACCATACCTGAGCCTTGCTTGCCAGAAGATGGTTAGCAGGACAAGGTGACTCAAAAATGTGGTGGAAGAAACCTCTGGAGGGCATCTGGGCCAAACAGAGGCTCCACAACCTCACTAGGAGATGTGCTGCAGTGCCATGATACCTTTCCAAATCCATGAATTTGTCTTCATGCTCAATCTCAGCATCTTAAGCTGCAGTTTCTGACTGCTGTGTCTTGCTTTACCCTCTGCTGTTACTGAGAAGGTTTAGGTTTGATGGTCTTTGCAACTCCCTCTCAGCTGAAGGCAGCTGTTAGTTCTGCCCTCCTTCTCCTCTTTTCAGCACAGTGAACAAGTTCAGGTCTTTCCCTGCTTCCTGCAGGCCACCTGTCCAAAGCCCCTCACTGACCTCACTGCCTCCTGCTGAACCCTCTCCAGCTTCCCTGAGTCTGGGTAACCTGGCTGGCAGGTGGCAAAACTAAACTTGTATTTCCCAGTGGTGCCTCACCAGGACCAGGAAGGGCAGGGTGAAAGTGTCCATCAACCTTCTCCCTCCACATAGCACAGCTGCTCTTCCACCCTGTTTGCAGAGAACCACACACTGTTGACTCATATTGAACTTGGCATCCCCTGTCATTCCCAGGTAGTTTCCAGCAGGCCTGCTCCTCAGCCAGCAAGTTCCTGCTCTGTACCAGAGTCCCTGGCACAAAGATGGGCACTTATTCCTGTTGGACACCGTGAGGTTTCTGTTGGAATGATCTTCAGGTTTCTCAAATTCTTCTGCATCGAAGCTCTGCCACTGACTGTGTCAGCCACACCTCTGCCCCGCTCCAGGTTGAGAACTGTGGGCACACTTGCTGACATGGCCCAGGTCATGGATGAAGACACTTCTTGCCCAGCAAGTGGCTCTGCTTTTACAATATCCTGATCAAGTCACTGATCACTACCCTTTGAGCTTGGCTGTTGAGGTGATTTTCAGCCCAGCAAGTTGTTCATTCACCCAACCCATGTGTCTTCACCTACCAAAGAAGCATGCTGAGGGACATGGTGCCAAAGGCACCTATAAATCAAAGTGTATTGCATCTTGTTACTCTTCTGTCTTCTGCATACAGTTATTTCAGGTGGCAGACAGTCAGACTGGTCCTACATGTAAATTCATGCTGTTCCTGATGATCTTCTCGTCTCTCATACATGGAAATAGACTCCAAGAGGATATGTTCCAAAATGCTTCTAGCACCTGAGGTAAGCCTGACTGGCTTATGGTTTCCCCAGGTCTTCTCTTGCCTTTCTTAAAGGCCTTTTTCCAGTTCTCTGTGGCCTCTCTTCATAGGTGACAGGGGTCCCACAGGGGCCTCAGTCAGGTCTTTCAGCTGTCTTGAATGAATCTTCTCTAGACCCATGGGTTTGAATACCTCTGTGATGATCCTGCCTTCCCTGTGAGGGATGAAAGCCAAGAGTAAGTTGCTACGAACACGTATGCATTCATACAAGCCTTATTATTTTTTTTCTTTCTAGCTATTCAAGCCTTGATCTGAAAGTGGTTTGGGCTGGTTTGTATGCTTATACTACTCAGTTTCAGACTTAGAAAAGACAATCCATCTGAAACAAAATTTTCCCACTGATGCAAATCTCAAATGATTCCAAATATTTTAATGCCATTAGGATCGCTCCAGATTAAAGCAAAATAAAACCAAACCAAACAAAAAAAGATCCAAACAGAACAAACCACAAGCAGAAAACCAGGCCCATTGTCATGATTTGTGAAAGAAAATAACCATGACATAATGTAGAAAAGCAATGAATTATGAGCCAAGTGGAAATTTTTTCATCATTACTGGAACAAAAGTAATTGGGTTACAAAGTTGTCTATGGTGTATGCCATGCTCTCTTTTCCTGGCAGTAAACTGGATCACCTCCTCCGTACTCCCAGCCCCTGACTGTCCTTTCTGCCCTGCTCAGCACCTTTGGCACTGTGTCCCATACTCTTCATGCTCCATCATGTCTCAGCCCCTCTAACCTCTTAGATACATCTTTATATTTTCAGTACATAAAATATACATCTCTGTTTTGTTAGCTGGTGAAGAGGAGACAAACATCGTGGGTAATTTATGAATCTTAGTGACTGGACTGGATTGACTGAGGGAGCTGGGGTTGTTCAGCTTGGAGAAAAGGAGACTCAGGGTGACCTTATCACTCTTTACAAGCTCCTGAAAGGTGTTTGTAGTCAGGTGGGGTTGGTCTCTTTCTCCAGACAGCAACTGACAGAACGAGAGGACACAGTCTGAAGCTGCACCAAGGGAAATACAGGTCAGATATTAGGAAAAAAGTTTTTACAGAAAGAGTGAGTACTGGAATGGTCTGCCTGGGGAGGTGGTGGAGTCACCATCCCCGGTGTGCTTAAAAAAAGACTGGATGTGGCACTCACTGCCATGGTTTAGTTGAGGTGTTAGGGCATGGGTTGGACTGGATGATCCTGGAGGTCTCTTCCAACCAAGTGATTTTGTGATTCTGTGTGATTCTGTGACTGGTCATGCAGCCTCAGCCTCCTCATTGATAGTGTAAGTCTCCTTTCCTTTTCCTCTTTGAGATATTTATAGGGTTGGTCTTCTGTACCCGGCTAGTGATATGTGCAAAACTCATAAGATTTTGAGACCTTTAAGATGCATAAGCACCTAGCAAATTTAACTGAAACTGGGCAGCAAGTTAAAGAAAGTGCCAAGAAAGTGGAACAACAGACAGATGGACAGTATAAACTTTCCTCAGGAAAACAGTGTGAAATTGAGGGTTTGTAATTTCAGTAATGTTCGTTATGATTTCAAGTTAATTATGTCTGTTTAAACATTTTTACCTCATGCATTTTAAGAACTATAGCTATTAAAATGTATTCTTTAAGGCAATTCACAGCAAATCAAATGGAGAATACTCGAGCAGTGAACAAAGGAAATTACAGAATCATCACAATGCTTTGTTTCCAGAGCTGAAATCCCAGCCATGATTATTTTATTTAAGCCAACTTCTCTGAAACATTTTGCCCAAATGTTCCAATCAGTCATGAACTTATTCAATCTATCATTGTCTGTTGGATGTGCTGCCCATCCTGTGATAAGGGAAATAACATGGAGGACCTGAACTTTCCATCCACCTGCAGTCCTCACCAGGCACATTTTCCTGGGTACACTGCAGATATTTTGACATCCTTCTGACCAGACGTGTCACACCATTTGACAAAAGCCCAGCTGACACATGACGGTGTATTTGCGTGTCATACTGGCCACACTGTGGAAAGAAAGGGAGCTGGGGATTTTCCCAGCTCTGGAGATCCTGCAGCTCAGTGAGCTGGCAGCCTCCCAGCACAGGGTGGTGCAGAGATGCCCTGTTGTGGCAGAGGGGACTGAAATGGGAAACCAGGACAGTGCTATTCCAGGTATAGGAAATTTGACTCATCCAAGACTCACCCAGTGCCAGTGGCAGCAGGAGCTGAAGGCAGGCATTGTCCTGCTGAGGTGGATGGTGTCCTCAAACACAGGGCAAATCCAGACACGCAACACTGGTCACTGAGACTTGAATCACATTTTCAGGTCACTGTGATCTTCAAGCAGGGGAATTCAAACAATGGCCAAGCTGGCTAGACACAGGCCACAGATTGTGGAAACCTGTAATGTCTTTCCCAGATGTGCTATTCCTTTGAGGTGGGTGAAAAATACGGCCTCACCAAGCAAGAGCCACGGCACTACTCACAGATCTGACCCTGCTGAGCAGATCTCAGCAGCAGGAAGGGTCAGGGGTCTCCCAAAGGGGAGGTGTTCCCAAAATGGTGCCAGCTGCCCATGCTGCCTGTATGACAGAGAGATCCCACCCACTCCTCTGGGCACACACAGGCTCCATCCCCAGAGCTGCCCCTGCTGAGACAGAAGCACGGAGGTTCCGTGGGCTCTGTAGTGCTGTGCAAACAAAGAATCAAGATATGTCTACATATATCTACATTAATGGGTATGTGAAATAATGTATCTACATAATTTGATGAAGGAAAGAAAGAAGCATGATATTTTTGAAGCCTCAGCTACAAAATATTTATGATCCATAATCTTACCCATATAATCAGTCACTTGCCCCTAAAACCAATGGCATGATTTTGGGGCCAAATCTTCCAAACATGAATTTGCATTCCCAAAACAATGTAGGTGGAAACAGTTTTGTGTAGATGCTGAATGAGCAGGAGTGTGGCCCTCCAGTCTACCAAGAGCTCAAACTGCTAAGTCCATGAAACACCCAAATTATTTCTGCAGGAATTCACAGGACCAAGAAGGCAAAACAAAGACACAGATTGCCAGTGCTGAAGGGCCTGGAACAATAATAAAGACAGGGCTAGTCACACATCCGAGAATTAGATTAAGATGCTGTGATTTAAGACAAGCATTATAGGATAAAACAGAAAACTCCCATGCCTCGACCTCAGCCAAAGCCTCTAGACCCACTTATGGACAGGTGACAATTTGTATTCTGCCTTTTGGCAGAAATAGGGGGTTTTCTTTGAAATAGTCATTGAACTGGCTGCCACAGCTTTGGGAAACAAAAAGGCACAGTCTAAGCAATAGCACAGAAATTGCAGATCTTAGAAATTTCTGAATATATTATGGTATTTCCTGTGTATTATGATATTTCAGAGCAAGCTCTGAAAATGATAAGGTTTTTTTTAAAAGAGACTGGGAAATCTTGAATGGCTAAAGGGGCTTTCTGCTGCAGAAATTGTAACAGGGAAGGGGTGAGTGGGCCTCAATCTTAGAAAGAAGGATCCAAGAGCTGGCAGACCTCCACAGAGCAAGGTTTCCTCACAGTCAATCTCACCAGGTCCCTACGTGAAGGATGACAAACACTGACAAACAGAGTAAAGCCAGAATGCTCAAAAGTAAACAGCACTGCCAGGAACATGTGTCATTGTATATTTCTAATGTCCTCACTGAACTGAAGAGATTGCTTAACTTCTTACTCCTTAATGGGATTCATATAACTGGAAGATTATTGTAAACTATAAGGGCTGTGCCACGTGGCAGGGGTAATTCTGTTCTTGGCTCTCTTTGCTCAGCTTTTGCTCATGCTATTGCTATTTAGCAGTTGTGTTTCAGGCTGTCTCAGCTCCACTGCAGCCAGATGTCTCTGATGATAGTGGAATAACATCTAAGTGTAGCCAGGTAATGTCTGTCCTAGCCATCAGCTTTTCAAAACACATCGCCTCTCCATTGGAAACCTTACAGGAAGGAAAGGAAATCTCCTCCAGCAGCTGAGATTTGTGTGGCCCAGATTTGTGCAGCCCTAAGCAGCTGTGAGGAACATCTGGATCTGTGGGAGCTGGGTGTCTGATCCTGCAGTTGTTGCTGCCCTGCCCAGCAGCACTGTCTCACCAGGCAGGCCCTGGGTGTGGCTCATGGGGCAGAGCAGTGCCCCTGGGGCTGGGCCACCTGCCTGGGCTGGGAGCCTGGGAACCCCCAGGACACCACGGAACCTGCAGCACAGCTCCAGGCTTCTGCCCTGCCTGCTGAACACGAGCCCAGAGCAGCCAGGCCAGGCAGGGCTGCGGGGTCATCGGGCACCAAGGATCCCCAAAACCAGGGAGGGAGCAGGGCTGGACCCCGGGCTGCCTGCAGAGGAGCAGTGTCTGGGACAGCCTCAGGTGGGAGCAGTGCTGGAGCTGCTTCTGCAGCCGCCTGGGGCAACGCTGGTCGTGGTCTGCAGAGGAGGCAGGGAAAGAGAAAGGTGAAAAAGAGGACAGGGCTGAGACTCCTTTGGAAGCCACAAAGCAGAAAAGCAGGCAGCTGTGGGGTACAAAGTTCAGCGTTTACCCCTGGAGGTGCAGACAGAGCTGCCATGAAGCCCATGCAGCAAAGGGCAGGTGACAGCAAAGGGGAGGTGACAGCCTTACCTTTGCATGCCCCAAAAGAACTCCTCTGCAACAACGTGACACTCGCAGGACCTGTTAATGCCAGGAGAAGCTGTGCCTCTGTTTAGAGCTTCCTGGTAACTTTTCTCAGCCTACTATTCAAAGTCTCATGAAGCTTTTTTTTTGTTTCTGAGGGAAATCTGTTTTTTCCAAATGCAAATTCCTGAGCTGACTTATGCAGTCACACCTACTGCACATGTGGTAACTCATCAGGCTCCAGTTATTGTGGCACAGGCTTAAAATCATGGAGTTCTTATGGTTTTAAGAATTTTATTTTCAGAAAACATTGTCTTTGTCTTTGTCTTTGTCCTTTAAGTTTTGCAGACACTAATCATGTCAAGAATCCCACTGATTTTTGACTGTATATATTTCTAAACTAAAACTGTTTGATTCTTACATAACACCAGGTCACCATGAACTGCTGAGGGTGTTTTAATCAAGCATCGTGGGAACTGTTGATGCTAATACTTGTGATTGAAATCTAAATAAAGAAGAAACTCTAGCACTAAGCACAGCAAGCAATGCGCCAGATGGGCATGGAGGTATTTTCCATCCCTGGAGTAGCTGTGGTTTGAATGCCTTTCTTAGCAGCTCATTTGCCTGCAGCTGTGTTAGGCAGGGGCAGAGATATCCCTGAGACTTCATTCCCATCTCATCTGGCTTTGGCTCCATCGAGTCAAGCAAAGGTCTGAGCATGTACTGATATTAGCAAAGGTAGATTATTACTGACATAATGTTAAATAATCACTGTTTACTTTTGTGTCTTTTCTTGGGCTCAGGTATGTCCAATCCCTACAAACGTCTGACAAATCTCTTGAAGTAAATGTAACCTAATGAATCCTCATCTAAACTTTTCTTCAGGCTTCTTGGTCTTCAGTCATGTCTGATTCTACTGGACAAGCAGCCAGGATTATTGATTTTTCAATGAATTTTGAATATAGGTCTGTGCATAGTTTTGTGTCACATCAATGTAGTGAGAATTTTGCTGAGAGGAAACAGTGACCAGTTTTCCTCTCCAAGTTTGCACACAGAAATATTCTACAAGAATACATTGACCTGATATTCAGATAGAGAAATGCAAGTCCCTGATATTCTTTCAATAAATATTTCTGCAATGCAAGTTGCAATGAAAACATGAACAGCTGCTATATGCATGCAAACATACAAACATCTGCAAAGTAAATATTTCCTTTTTAAAATACAATTTACTAGACCAGTTAGAGGTTTGTTTCTTCTCTTTTGAAAAATAAATCAAATTTCTACCAAAAGGGTGAGAAAATGTCAAGACATTTCTCAAAGTTAGATCACAAGAGTCATGAGCAGTGTACACAGGTTCCAATGAAAACATTTCTGAGATTTTTTGTCATCCTATTCTGTCTTACAGCAGCATACAAAGTTTGGGGTACTTCTCCAAACATTGTTGTAAGAAAAATATTTCCTGAGAGATGTGCCACATGAGTGTGATAATATTTGCCAGCAGTTATGCTTAAATATTTAAGGAAAGGAAAAAGAACCCAAAGAGTTCAAATGGGTGGAATAATTTCTTACCTGCTTTGAACCGGAGGAGCTGCCAAGTACACAGCTCCCAAAGGGTCACAGTCATTACACAACAGGTGACTCCAACCAAAATTCTGTCCCAGTGGAGCGAAGGCATGTTGTAGTGCAGGCTGTCTGCAATGCTATAAAATGGTTATTATACAATCATTCTCTTGTCATAAACCATTAGCTACTTGTCTACTGATAAAACTTTAACCTTTTCCGTTCTAAGAAAAAGAGTTTTGGCACGTTTGTGTCTATTACCTCTTGGGAACTGACTCTGGTCCTCAGTATAGACCTGCACGTACCCTGAGTGGACTGGTGCTGGCTGGCACAGGGTGAAAGTCAACACAGTCAAAGTGAAGAAGAAAATAGAGTTTTTTTAAGAATTAGTTGGAATAAACACATCTTTTTTTGTCATTAGCATTCAGTGGATTAATTCCCATTGTGTAAATGGGGACAGTACCTTGTTTTTACATGATATTTTTCACTAGTGAGAAAAGATATGTTTGGCTTTTTAAATTGCCAAAGCAATTCCATCTCAGTTTAAAAAACAGGACTCAACAAGCTGATGTGATGTGCCAAGGATGTAGAGAAATGCAGTCAAAAAAGGGTTCTGGTCTCTTGGGATGTGGCACAATGGTCTAGTCATTAGATACTACTGATACTGCTGCTGCTACAATTCCAGACTATGCTTCCTTTAATGCCTTGCAGATTGTTACGATGTTTTTTCTCTTATCAAGAATAAAGATAAGAGTAATATAAGATATGTACTTGTTATTTTAATTTAACCGGTGGCAATCTGCAAGATTCTGATAATGATACTCATATTTAAAATATTCATACTGAAAATAAAAAATATCTGATGTCAGGTGACCAAGACACTCTGTATTGAAGAAAACTCCTAAGGACATAGGAAAGTCTAGGGAAATGCTGAAATAATTAAGATTACTTTTACAAATGGGAGCACCAAAATTGTTGTCTTGTGTTGAAAATGTAACCAAAAATGTGTATTCTATTTCCATGTGTTGAAGCCAGTTGGGAGGTATTGTTCTTTATCTCTTGTAACTCTAGTATGGGAAGAGGGCAGATGCCTCCTCTTAATGGGACACCTGATAACAACAGATAAGGCAGGGCCTCCTTATCTCTTCCTCCACCCATCCTCCTCTGAGGGACATCACCTGTGAATGGGCCATTGAAGGCCTCTCACATGACTGATAACATCACCTCATTCCATTGTGAGATGCTCCACTCAGTGGGAGGAGCCAAAGCCTTTCCACCAGCATAAAACCTGCAATCCCAAACACCAAGGGAGCCTGTTTCCACTGGATTCCCAGAGGACAACTGGATCCTTTCTTGAGGATCATTTCTACTTTGACAGAGCCACATCTGTCACTCCAGGAGGACTCATTTCAGGCTGCTTCCAACACCCTGACCAACAGGGTGTCAGGTTTGCATTCTGACTGTGTCAGTGGTCCTTTGTACTATTGTATGTATTTTATTTTATTTTTACCTTTCTTGTTGTTCTTCTCTCTCCATTAAATTGTATTTCTGACTTGGAGTCTCACTGGTTTTGCTTTCAAACCAGTACAATTGTTAATGTGCTCCTTCAGATAGCCAGATGTCCTAATAGTTTGCTCACGGAGGTTTTAGTTAAGGACAGGCTGTGCCACCACGCCAGTGACAGGCTGGTACAAACCTTTAGGAGGGACAAGGCTGCACGGTGTCCCTCTGGGCTCAGCTCTGTCCCTCGGGGTGTCACTGCCTGGGTCCAGCTGCGGGGAGTGGTAATGGATCCTTGCCAGCAGGGAGACAAGGGCTGGGACATTCCTGCCAGCAGGAGTCACTAACACCGATGATCAAGAAGTGGGACTGACGAAGAAAGCCCAAAAAGCAAAGAATTTAATAGCAAAACAAAGAAATAAGGCATACATATAGAGCTCCTTCGAAGATGTGGAATTCAGGAAAACATGACATTACATAGGAATTACCTGAGGGTAGAGAATCAGTGAGTGATGGGAACTAGAAACATTTGTGTATATGGAATATGTTACCAACCAGTCATAACCCAGAGGGCAGAACACTGCCTTACGAGGAGCATTCCTCATAAGGAATTTGTTGGTGTAACTGCACCCATAGTCCTGTTCTCCTCGCCATAACACAGCCAGACCTTTCCTTTCTTAACATCTCTTCTCAAGGCCTGGAGTTGATGCCTTTGTTGTTAACAAGGGCTGGCTCACTATCCATCCCAACCAGCTGAACTCCCACAGGGGTGTCTGCCTGCCTGCCTTGTTACAAGCGCATTTCTTGTCCTAGATCTTTCCTCTCTTCACCTTATTCTCATTAGCATGGGAGACAGAAAAGGGAGAATATGCTCAGTGCTGGGATCAGCACAGAGACATGAGGAGGACACAGGGGCTGTGTCACTCAGGTGATGGGTGGGAGTTGGGAATCAGCATCCAGGGGCCACCGGAGCCCTTTCATTCCCTAAGATGCCAAACTGCAGTTTCCCCCAAGGGGATTGCCAGGGAATGGGAGGCTTTGTCAGAGAGGGGCAGACAGGGGGCTCTGTGGGACAGGACAGCCGTGGGTGGAGGCCGGGTGGCACTGCTCAAGGGCTGGCCCCAGTGTGCATCCCAGTGCCCGGGTATCCCACGGGCTTGGAAGTATTTGTGGGATTGGCCAGGAAAACCATGGGAGCCTGCAGGCTGCAGGGCCCAGTTCTCCCACTGCTGCCAAACTGTGAACAGCAGCAATGCTCAGCTGGACAGAAACATCTCCTCCTCATCCTCCTCAGAGAGAATGCTTTGGGCCCTTGAAATGTTAATTACTTTACAGCCTCCCACCATAAGCAGTTAAATGCTTTTCTGCTGTCTAGAGGGATAGGAAGGTAAAACTGGATCTAAGAGACACACATGAAGATTCTCATTCCTGAGCAGGACTCTTACGGACAAAACAGAACCAGGTGTAATTTGGATCTTGAAGATGGGGAAACAGTTCAGTGACATTTGGTTAAGCTCCATCCAGCTTTGCTAACCTAAGTCTGAGGTTTGTGGTATATTAAAAGCATACCCAGCTTCTGAATCACGAATCTGAGTCCTTTGCTAATAGAAAGACTGCTAGATGATTACAGATATTTTTAAATGATGAAATAGGAAAGAAATCATGATTCATTCTCATGGTTACTTACACTGCCCTTCCTATTCAATGGAAAGAGCATCCTTGCTTCTTTCCTTTACATGGCCAACATCATCATGGATGTCTTTGACTAGAATGCTGAGCTTAGATATATGAAATACTAAGAGTCCAGAACTTTGGATTGCAAGCCCATCTTTGCAAATGGAAGACAGTTTGTCATCTGGGAAGTTGCAGTAGTATTGTGAGCAAAACTGATTGTGAATTTCTAACTTCACATAAACACTTTATATAAAAAAGAAAAAAATGACATAAGGCACCAGATGGCAAAACCAACACAAATGAATGAACACCTCTTAAAAGATAGTATACTTTTATTTATGAAAATATTAAACCATGTTTATATGATAGAATAATCCAACTGAAAGGGACTCTTAACACTTGCAAATTTCTATCTGTTATGCAGATGCAGGGAGATGAGTGACTGGATATGTTTCTTCTGCTTTCCTCCATTTCTTTTAAGCCTTAATTAGAGCCAGATGTTTCTTATTTCCTTTCTTTTTTGTTTTCAAGTGTGCACAAACTGTGGTGCCAGCAGTAAACACCATCTTTGACTTTTTTTTTTTTTTTTTTTGTGTCAACTGCATCTGAGTCAGAGTCACAAAACAGTAAAATTCCAGCAAAGCATTGTAAGCTTTCACTCTGTCATTCTCACTGGAAGCAGGAGATTGGCATTGCTGTTTCCTGTGGCACAGGAGTCATAAAAATCCCACCATGTGTCTGAGAGCCTTGCCCCTGGTAAGTAACACTGGAGGCAGGAGGCTGGAATGTTGTATACCATGAGCACAGCTGCCCCTCCCATGCTCTTCACAGTGCTGGGAGTGATTTCTTGCTGCTTAATTGCTATTCAGCTGTATGGATCTGCAGCCTGCTTTCCATTTCTTCCTTCTCCTCCTCAGGGAGGCAGTGGCTGGTAACCACAGCATGCAGGCAAATCCATTTCTGCTCCAGTTTCATGCCTTTATTGTGCCCTTACATTGACCTCTTAGGTGCCATCCTGGCAGAGTGTTAGATCAGTAAATGGCAGAAGTCTTTAGATGAGAGCTTCCTTTCTAAATAAATTGCTAAGTAGTATTGCTGTAGTATTTATAACTATGGTTTTAATCTCCTTTTCTAAACATATTTTCATTCTAAGAAGTGTATCAAATATAGAATTCCATGAACTGCAACATTACCTAGCAAAGAGATAAAAATTAGTGTTCAAAAAAGGACAAGTTATTCCTTATTTAACAAATATTAGGCTTTTTACTCCCACATATTTTGAGCAAGCACATTTTGTACCTAGGATAGATCTTAAGGACAGATTTTCCGGCAGTTTTCCAGTTGTCTTTCTCCCTTTTAACAGATGTGCTCTTTGTTGCTTAGTCCTTGGGAATCGGGCTCCCTTCCACTACTGCACATGCTGAAGGCCTTTTTGGATAAAAAACTATTCTGTTTTCTTCCACCAACTTCTGCACAACTCCTACCCCAACTGCTGTATTTTGGAGGAACTGAAACTTTTTGGGGAAGGGCATTAAAGTACCTGATCCACTGAAGTTTTTTAGTGCCTAAGTTTTAAGGATGAGGGAACCTGGAGGATTCAAATTCCTTGCTGTGATATTTGCTCTTCGTTCATGTTAGTTACAAGGGGAAAATGTATTTGTTTACAGAATATAGAAAAAAATCACACTTTCTGATGACAAGGTGGTACTGACCTTTCTTGAATTAAAGTGCAACTTGTTCAAATGTCTGGATGCGTTATGAGAGTAATGTGTTTATCCCATCCCATCCTGTCCCATAAATGGTTATATTTTTTCCCCTGAAAACATAACAGACATCTTACATGAACAAATCAATTTTATTTAAATAAAATTACAGGTGTATTATGTCTAGTAAAAACTACCATATAGTTTTTCAAAGGCACCAATATTTAAAAATAATTTAAATTTTCTTGAGAGCAGCTTCCTTTTTCTGAGTGTTGTTTGTAAACTTGTTGGGCTTCCCTCCCCTCATTCAACTCAGGCAATACCTGCTGCTTGTGAAATGAAGAAGGTTTTATCTTTTTCATTGTCATAGGTGCCCTACTGTTCCTGGGCATCTCTTTTGAACACAGGAGAATGGGTCAACAATTCCATGTAGCAAAACCCTACTCTGAAATAGGGTGTATCTTTCCTTTGTGGCACCACAAATTTGTCAGGCACAACCCTCCACTATGATACTCACTTTGTATGTACTGTAAGTATTAAAAAACAAATTCAAAAGACCACTGTTTCTTTGAGACTTCAGGATCTGTCTTTCCTTGCATTTCTCCAAGCTTGAGAATGCAATGCCACCTTTTTTAATGTGAGGAGAGAGCTTTTTGCACGAAGCTTGCCCTACAGTTCTGTGTCACAGACTGCATCAGCCTCCAGTTTGGGCTTCTTTAGAGGTGTCTTTGCTCAGCATGGTTACACCAAGGCCAGCAGACTTGTGTTGGGCTTATTTGTCTAGTTCTGTGATTATTTACAGGAGATTCCCAGCAGGGACCCAGAGGGAGGTGCAGGCACCTCTCAGCAGGCCAAATCCTGCCCAGTTTCTCTCCAAAGAGAAGACCCAGCTCTGCAGCCACTGCTGGGTGTGGGTAAGGACAGAGCCAGAGTCCCCAGGCTCCCCACAGGAGGAACCGCGTCAGGCAGCCCCTCCCTGGCCAAAGAGTTCCAGTACTGTCACTTTTTGCTTCTTCTGTAAAAGCAGAGAATTTTTTTAAGAGGAAATTTTGTTTAGCACCTTTCATGTGCACAGCTCACCCATGAGGGTCACTTCATCAGCTGATTTTGGCTTACTAAAACAGACTTTTGTAATAATCCCCAAATCTTCTGCGATGCACAAACATCTTCTCTGTCTAGCACTACAGAAGATTTGCAGCTCAACCATTCTAACAGGAAAAAGAATCTGCCCTTTAAAAATCCCCACAATTTAGAGACAACAGTGATGAGGTGCAATGAAGGTAAGATCAGAACAGGGATACATTTGGCAAATGTATCCCTGCTGCAATTAACAGACAAGCTCCTCAGGGAAGCCATGGATCTTCCTTCTACAGAAAATCTGATTTTAATGGAACCACAGTAATCAAATTCAAGTCTCAGATTTGCAGAGTGGAGTAAATACAATTATTTCAGAGTTTGTAGTAAGACCACTGTAAAGCTGAGACAGAACTACAAATACACCATACCAATACCCATCTTACAAGAATGTCCTGAGACAGCCTTTACTAAAGTTTGCCAAAATCTCCAAGAGCCTTCAGAGGAAGGCATTGAAAAAGGGCCAACAATTGCTAAGAAAAGCAGTGGTCCTTGGCTAGCAATGTGCAATTTCCTCTTTGATATTTGTAAATGTAGAAATGTATGTGAGCCAACCGCTCTTGCTTTCCAAAGAAGATTCACCTGGATAATCTGACACCTGGTTACAGGTGTTACTTCACAATACAAACATCTAAAATAATTTTAAAAATTAACAACTGAAGTCTTCTAAGATGACATACAAAAGCTCAGACAGTTTATTGTGTTTTTCATCCTGCTTAGGTTGTCCCTTTAGAGATACAGCACCTTAATATTTGCACAGCATTAAATGTATTTATCAAGAACAGCAGTGAAGAAATGGGCATTGTTCCTGCCTGTGAGAAGCAAAGTAGTTTCTGAAGTTCTCCTTCAGAACAAACAACATCACTGATTTTGGAAAGGCACTGACAAAACTGACAGATTAAAATACAGCATTAACAGCATGTGCAGCTAAGAAAGGTGCTCCCTGAACAAGGGGAGATAAAAGAGACATCTTAAAAGTGAAGTAAATATTTATGTTGCATTGAAGGTAAAGTAGCTTTAGAAAAAGCCTGTAAGGACTTTTGGTATCTTGGGATCCCTTTCAGGTACAAACTATTTTATTAGCTAGCTTTTTTAAGCAATCAGTTTGCTGCCATTGGCCATGGATACTGTGCTTTTCACTAGATCAGTTTGCATGGAGAAAATAAATGCAATTAAAGTGGTGTTATTTTTTTTATTTCCTCACTGGCGTTAGTTGCTGGGTACGGAGGTCCTAAGAAGGCAACCCCTCCCACAGCCCTCTGTGCAGCTCTGTGCTGCCTGGTGACTGCAGGGGTGACACAAGGAAAGGGATGCAAAACCCTCTCACCCTGCCCACAGAGCAGAATTACCCACTCCTGACTCAGGTGGGGGGTCACATGCCTGCTCTGAATCCTGCAGAAAACCACCAAATTCCACCAAAGGAAAGGAAAGAGCTTTGGGAAAGAAGCTGGGTTTGCAGTTGGGTGCTGCCTGACCAGACACCCCTTTTTCTGGAAAAGAAATTGTTCCAGGCACCAAGGGAAGGCAGAGTCACTTCCACTGCCTTGCAAAAATGGACAGGACTGTCAAGGCACCAGCATGAGCAACTGCACTGGGTTTGTTCACCACACACATCTTTGGTGCTCCTGCCAGGCTTGGTGCTGTCTCTGGGGGGGTGAACCACCCCACACTCCTCAGTGAACCACTCCAGGGGTTCACAGTGAGAAGTTCTTTCTGTTTAACATAAAGCCACAAGCAGAGACACAAAGTTGTCACACAAGACAGCTGCAAGACTGTGGTTTCTTTATCTTGTTCTACTGTTCTCCTGGTCTGCACAGTTTTTTATCCACAGGTACTTGCAGGGCAACCAACACAAATATTTAAACATCCTAATTATGGAAACTTTATGTCCAGCAGCAGCTGAAAAACATTTTACTTAGCTTTTAATAAGGCAAACACACAGACTTCATTGTGCCATCTCATCCTCGCCAAGTCTGTCTAGTACTAGTCTGATTTTCTGTGAAGCATGTGATAAGCAGGGTACTAGTGCAACCACCATGAATCAATATCAAGCTTACCCTTCACAAAATGCCAAAACCAAAAATGAAACAACAACAAAAAAAACCCAAAACAAAACAAAAACACCAAAAAACCCCTGTGTAGACATAGACATCATAGAGGATTGATATTTGCAAAGCAAGTCGTAGTAAAGAATGGATAAGATGGCAAAAAAATGTGTAGAAATGAGGTATCAGTTAGCCTAATGGTTGGAGTGGGCAAACTGGTCAAGCCATACTTGTGCTAAATTTCTTCTTCTGACTCATGATCTCGTTCAGACGTTTTCAGTAAACCCATTTCCATGGGCTGGGACTGCTTAACCTTCGAACGGACCGCCCTGGAAACAACAACAAATAATAACTCAAATAGTCAATAATATCTCAAAGGCTCATCTGACCATTTTTTGCATGGTAAAATCCTGTTTTATCTCTCTTATATCTCATCAGCCAGTTAGGATGACTGATTCTGTGACTCTGTGGTTAGGAAGAGCTGCCTTTACTGATACATCCTGACTGCACAGCTTGTAAGCACCTGTTCCTATGGACATATCACAGAGCACTTTAAACAAGCCTCAGTGGACCCTCCAGAAGGTTCAGCATTGTGCAGGCACTCTGTTCTCTTGGGAAGGGACCATAAAGCTGTGATAGGGTCTGGCCAAAGTATCCTCAGATGTGAGATTGCTGCCGCACTCTCCAGAGCTGCCCTTCTTCATGCAGCAAAGCAGTCACCCAGCCTTGAGTGCTGCTGCCTTTCAGACTGAGATACATTTGCATCTCAGTGCAAATGAAGACTGGAAGAACCATGCATTTAACATGATTAAATCAGGCTATTGGGATGGTAGGGATAAAGCAAGGGGTGAGAAGCATGTTCAGGACGCTGCAGGAAGAGGCTTGGTAAGGTCCTGTGGACAGAAGGTGATCACATTCTGTGATCTGATGGCAGAGGCATTTTTACAGCCAAATTAACACTGCAGTTGGAATTTTGTCAGAATTAGCACTGGGCAGAGAGGAAAAGGGCTAACTTTAGATATTAGGGGATGAAAATGACTAGTGAAAGAGATATCAGGTTTGATCACAGGGAATTTCTAGCAAGGAATTCTGTGTAATTATCATCAAAATAAAGTCATGAAGCCTGCTCACTAAGCCACATAAAATTAGCAGAGATGAGCAGCGGAAGACAAGATTCTGCAGGTAAAAAGAATCTCCTACTTCTGACTTTGCATGCACTTACAATGTGGAAGACTACTGGAGCTCACCTGATGTGAGCAGTATTAGGCTGTCAGAGCTGTATTTATGGATGTGTTTTTTTCCCCTTTCTACTGAAGCAATGTCATGTGATCTTCATTGATTACTAATAACAATTTTTATTTTACCTTGCAAGACAATTCATTACTTCATAGAAACCTTTGTATTTGTCAGTGAAACTTTTCAAAAATAAAGCTCCTGCTAGACTAAATAGACAAGTCACCAAAGTTTGAGTGTTACAAGTAACTTACCAGCTGACAATTGTGTAATTCACTGCAAGTATAAGAAAAGCAAAAGCATAATGCCAGCAATAGCACATGGTCAGGAACATCATATTAGTGTGATCCATCTGATTCCACTCTGGGCTCCCATTTGGAGGATAAAGCACAAAGCCAATCTGTAGTAAAATAAAAAGAGATTTAGCGCCTGTCATTTGATGAGCATCCTTTGCCATATCACGTTTTATGCTACCCATCACAAGGCAGACATTTAATTTTCTTATGGTGTTTCTTATTTCTGTGTTTATTATTAAAAACAATTTTGTAGTCGATCTCAGGTGTGATGGAACACTTTAAACACATCTGTGGAGAAATGCCTTTGAAGGTAAAGTGCCAGTCCCAGAGACTCTTGCCCAGAAAATGAAGGAGCCTGCCCAACAGCCCAGCCCTGCAACAATCACAGTTATGCACTGTAAGGAGAGGGGCTGGTGCTCAGCCCTGTGTGCTCTGAACTGAAATCCCCTCTCGGATCAGAAAACCTGCCTGGCCACTTGCACTGCCTCCCTTCTTCCCAGCAGTGTCTGGGAATGCGTTGCAGGCTGGGAAGAGGAATAATCAATGAACAAATAAAGGGGAGCCACAAGTCTGTTTCTTCTGGGCCATCCAAGGGAAAGGTCAGAAATGGCATAAAAATGGGGCTTCCCCATGCAAGACTGTAAGTTCATGTAAATTATGTGGCTGATTTGCTTATTCAGAGCTGGGAAAGATCCAATTCATATTTGTGCATAAAATGGGAAAATGGTCAATCCTGTGCCTCTGCAGGGTTTGCATGACAAACACCAACCCTCTGTACTTAATACTCTTCAAAGTCATCACTCAGCAGTTTAGCTGAGAATTTAGAAACTGGGAAGAGGAGAGGAAGAAGGAGGGGAGTGCATTTTGCTTTTCCATGGAGAGAATTCAATGAATGAGAGTGTTGATGATGCAGAAAGAAAGTCCCTTTACCTTTTACAAATTTCCTGGGCTGCAGTCAGAGTGTGGTTTTCAGTCAAACAGATGGTTGAAGTCTGATGCGGGTGTGAAAAAGCCACACTTAAATTTCTTCTATTTTTAGTACTTCAGTTTTTACTTTGAAACAAAACCCACATTGTCTCTAGAGCTAATGAAATAATGTGTTCTAAAATTAGACTAGGCAGAAAACAACAAAAAATGGTTGCATCTATCCCTCCTATGTAAAGCTTCTTAAATCACCAGCTGAAAGTTTACAAACAAGAAAATGAAACAGCAAGGGTTGCAGCACCACCATTCTTGAGTTCACTTATAGAAAAATACAGCCAGTTCTGAGGTCTGTCTTCATGCCAGAGCAAGCATTTAAATATTTGATTTGGTGCTGAGTGTCCAGTTCTCCCAAGAAACAGCAAACATTTTTATTCATCGTGTCTGGCCAGCATAGAAAAAAGGGAAGCCAGTCTAGACATGCTGGAAAGAAAAATCCTTGGAGTGACCTCAATTCTCCACTATAAGATGAAACACACATCAGCACTAGTGCTCCTGTTTCTGTTACAAACTCCAGCAACTCCTTCAATCTCTCTCTTGTTCTGACAGCAGAGAAAGAGCTGCTGTCAAATATCTGTTATTGGACAGACTCACAAGTAGGTGAGGGCATAGAAGCCACATTTTGAAGAGTCTTTTCAGGAGCCACATCCCTGAAATATCCATGTTTTGGCTGTTCTTTTCTCTTCTCAGCTCCCAGAGGAGCAGGACCCAGTCTCCTGATGAGAATCTGTAGCTTAAGTACTTTTGGAACCTGGCAATGTCAGTGAGGCCTTTGCCTCACCTGTCCAGTGCTACACTGGGCACCTGCTCACTGCTCCAGCAGCTGGCAGGGGAGACTCTCTGTAAAGAGCAACATTAGACTTCCATGCTCTAAAATCACTGCTGTTTGACTGGCAAATTTGGAACAGGATGTTACAGGGATCAGAGAGCGCTGTAACATGGGAGAGCTCAAGAAAAACTCTTTAGCTTCTTTACTGATTCAAATAAAAGGCACTTGAAATAAAACAGCTGCTGCTTCTTCTTCTGTGAAATGGATAAGAGAAATACTTTTATGTCCTAAAAGGAATATTTTTTCTGTATCTCTTAAAAGGAACTTATTTTCTAATAAGTTAAGTAAGTCTTTTGAGGTCTGTGATTAAAAGGCATATATATAACCTGTGAAACATCTGTAAAGGGTTAAAATACTCCTTTTGATGAGGAAGAAATTACAAAGGCAGAAAAGTGACCTACCTGCCAGAACCAGCTGCCTTGTAATATGCAGAGGCTTGTACGGAGCATCTCTAGCACAATACTGCCACGGAAAAAAACTTCCAAAAATATGCAGGCAGCAGCTCCAAAGATAGCAAATAGCAGTAACTGATGAACATGAACATCCAGCATGGCTCTCCCATGAAGATGGTAGCAGAAGAGAAAACCTGGAATAAATTGTGATCAGTTTAAGATCCTTTCTTCTCTTGCAATTTCCCTGCACCTGCTTTTAGAAAACAGGGAAACATTTCTGGCATTTCTCTTTATGCCAGTATGACCTTCACTCACGCTGGCTTTGGCTAACTAGTTGTGCACCATGTCAGTACCTACATCAAACACATGCCTGAGCTACTGAGCACTTACCCCAAACAGGCTTTTGCTGCTATTTCCATAACATTTCTGTTGCTGTCTGAGCCAGGTAGGAAAGCTAAGCTACACCTCTACAGGGCAGGATCATGACCTGGGCAGGGTAAGGAGGGCTAAGGCTGATGTTTTTGTGGTCTCTGTGAATTGTTCCAGGGAGTGAAACACCCAGCTCCCAGAGGGACATGCTGTAAGGCTGCTCTGACATTCCCAGACCAGTGATCACCACCCATGCACGGGATTCATGCCCATCCCTGCAGGGAAGGCAAACTGACCTTCAATGAAGACTGCCAAGGACAGCATCATCCTGTCCACAGCCGCCGGCAGCGCGTTGGTGCCGTGGGCCACGATGTCCACCAGCCCTGAGATGCCGTAGAAGAGGTACATGGTGGCATGCTGCCAGTTCATCAGGTGATCCCAGTGCTTCTTCTCGTAGTTGTACAGCTTCAGGTGAGGTCCATCAGGAACAAACTGCTCAGCCACCATCCCTGTGCATGACACAGGAAGAAAAACCATTTGTTCTGGCAGTTAAGGTATAAACTGATGACAAGAATTTACACAAGCAATAGAGGCAGCAATATATCCCCAGGCAGAGTAATGCCAGTGAGTTTGAGGTTTTAGCATCACGTAGTCTGGAGAGTGGAGAGCCAGAGGAAGTCAGGCTTCAGCTCCACTCCTGCTGGAACTATTTGCATCTTGCAGTTTCCAGCAGTGCAAAGGAAATCAGTTATTCTGTGCTGCTTTTTCTTCTTTTAAACAATTGCTATTGTACTAGTCCTCTGACCAAATTTTTCAGCTGCCTTTTCCAATGGTTCAAACATGAGCATAACACACACTAAAGTCTCCAAAAGAAAGATTTACCATTTCAGTGCCCTGCCACATGCAAGATGGCAGAGTTCAGACTCATAATCCAAAGGGGATTTTTCCTCTAAAGCCATAAAAGGAAACCCCTCCACCGTGCAGTGTTATTAAAAGTGCCATGGGAATGTACACAGAGTTAGTATTTGAATCTCTGCTCCATTCTCTCCCTCACCTTGGCCCCTCAGTGTCTTGCTGACTAGCTGAGATACTCCAGCAAGGGAAAACTGCTTTTAAATGCTTCATCTGATCAGTGAAGTTTGGGAAGACTTTAAAAGTTGTTCTGCTTTTAAAACATTAAAGCTGCATATATTGTTTATAAAGCATAGGCCAGCATCCTTATAAGTACATATGCTGTAGAACAAATGCAGAGTTGTTCCACCTTTATTTCCAGTTTTCCTACATGGAAACAGCAGTCTTTACTGTCTGTTTTAGCTTTTTTTTCCCATACTTTTGATTGGAGTTGGAATTTCCATATAATTTCCATATGTTAAAATAATAGCTTGTGGTTTCAAAGTGAAAACGAAAACAGTAGATTAATGTTTTAGTTGTCAAACTACCTCTAGACACAGACTGGGAGATTTGTAGGGAAGATGTTCACAGTGACATCTCAAGATGAATGCTATTATTTATATTTTTATCATTTTTAATGATAAAACTGTAGACACAACATCCCTTCAGTGATGATGTATCTTAACAGAGAGAAAGGAAAAGCAAGAATAAGACTCTGCAGCAGCCTGCACCTTGATTAGAAATGAGGCAAATCCAAAGAAGAGCAAACAAATAGATCTAGAAGTGCAAAAATGTTTAAAATTTAGATATTTTTCAACTTAAACTGCAGATGCTGAGCTCCACAGATCCCCCGTTGTTTAGTTTACTTACCCTCTAAAGCTAAATTGCTACCATACAGCCTGCCAGGCTATAAACAAGAACTAAACACTTCCAGTCAGCTACACAGCCCTCAAAGCCATCCCAGTGGGTTTGTACCCAGGTCTGGACACAACAGAAGGACAAACAGCTCCCTCACACCCCACACGTCCTGCAGAATAAGATCTGGAGTTCAGTCTTTGTGTGGGAATATTTTCACTGTTGGCTGAGATTAATTTAAAAAAATCATCTGCATCATTTACATATTTTATCAATAGATGAGTGGAGGCTTCCAACATCTGATGTGTTTGAATTCAAAATAGAAAAGGAACACCTTCACAGGCGGTGAACAGTAGCCTGCACTTGAGCACCCCTTGCCTAAATATCTTATTCCCCTCCCTGAAGAGTGAACAGTACATGAGAACTAAGATGTGATCAGGAGTGGTCAAGTGCTCAGGAGTGGTCAGGAGACCTCACAGGAGCTCCAGAGGAGAGCTGTGGATGGAAACCACGTTATGGCCACAGCCATAACAGCAGCCCCATCACCTCTCAGTGGTTAAAGGGCAAAAGAGCAGAACACAAAGAGATCCATTTCATCAGAGAACAAGATTTACAGCAAAAAGTGTTAGAGGGCACAGCCTGCCCTTATTCCACCTCACTTACCAATGAGGGCAAAGACAGCTTTGATGATGCCCTCCACAAACTCCAGGCGCTGGAACCCTGCCCTGGAACCAAGGTAGCAAGCGTTCTTGTTTTTTCGACAGGCATACTTCAGTGGATACTTCACTGACCACCACAAGCCAAAAAGAAGGAAAAAGCTTCCAGGGAGGGCATGCCCTTTGAAATTGCCCATGGTTTTCTGCTAGGCAATACCTGAAGGAAAAACAAACAGAGACGGATTATGGGAATAGTGGGAGAATTCTGTGGGTTATAATTTTAAAGTATCTCCTCGCACAGATCAAATGGGTGCCACTGAATTGAGGACTCACAGTTAATATGAAAAGAAATTCGAGTGCTTCTCTTCCCAGCCAGCCTCCCCAGTTTCATAGCTTTGCAGTAGCAGAAACAGAGACCCAGCTGCAGAGCAGCTGACCTGAAATGCAGAGCTGGCAGTCAGCAGGGCAGAAGGAAAAGCCATAGCACACTGTGTCTTGCTGAAGGAGTTGGGCTAGCAAAAGAGAGGACATGAACATCCACTATTTGGTGTTCTCACCTTTAGAGAAGGTTTTACATTTTTTTTCCTTCATGAAAGGAAACCAAGACAATACCTTACTGAAGGAAAAACGAATTGCATATCCATCAAGTGGGCAAATATTCACTAATAAATTGTATTTTTTATTTCAATTCAGATGTCTTTTTATGCTTTACAAACATCAGTAACTCTCATTATTTGATGGGTGGATTATGCACTCACAACTAGATATATGTTATCAAGAACAGCAAGTGCACTGTGTGACAAGGTTATTAGTTGGTCAGGATTATACATAATCCTAGTAATTCTGGTCATCATCCCAACATTTAGGATAGTTGTCTTCGAGCCAGTGGCTTCTCCATTAAAATGACAGTTCTAACATTAAATTGCAATTTTGCTTTAAGATATTATAAATTGAGTAGCTGTACCTCATGCCCCAAAGACATACTGAGTCTCTGCACAAGCAGCAATCAGGAATAACCACTTTAGGAGGATTGGCAGCCTGTACAATCTGTTATAATTGTTGCTGACTTAAAATTTCAATTGCCACACTGCACTGGAGCCAGCTGGCTATGAATGGAACATGGAAGCTCTGATATATCTTTCTCTTTCATGAGTACTTCCTGTGGTCAGCTCTGCATAAGAAGTTTTAAACTGTGGCTTCTGGGCAGTGGAGCCCTTGGTTCACATAAGGCTGTCTAGTCACGTAGTGTGAGCCCTCTCCTGTTTTGGGAGGCTCAACTCCACTGAAAGCACTATTTTGGGAAATTTTTTTTAAGAAGAGAAACTTTTCCACATGCACAGGTCATGGAGTTCTCCTGAGGCTATCCCATCTGCATGAGGAGAGGTGACCGCTGTAGCCACAAAGGAGAAGAAAAGAAAACACGGCTGTTCATGCGTAGCATGAGTCTGGCCTGATTTAAACAGGGTGCTGAAGAGGGTCCTGCAGCCCCTGCCTGTCCCCTCCTCTTCCAGAGCTGAGCTCTCCCACTGTACGGGCTGCTGAGTGGGAGAGGTGAGCTTTAAAAGCTTTCCCTGCATAATACCCTGCTCACCTAATCTCTAGGGAAGTACAAGAGCAGAGAAATGTGATGCTGGTTGCCCAAGCAGGCCCAGTTCTGGATGTGCCCCTGCAGGTGTTGCAGGGTCTGGTGTCTGCACATGGAAGCTGGGAAGGAGAACGTGGAGATGGGTGAATCCAGCTCAGGGAAGCAGCACCTGCCAGTCATGGGCAGCCAAAGGGGGCATGAGGGCCGTGTCTATGAGCAAAACATGAAGGACTCCCACTTGGGATTTCTGCTGTGTGGGGAAGGCCTCCTGCAGCTGAGGGTCCAGGGGCTGGGAGAGCCTTTCTCCACCTCCTCCTACCACTGGGTTTATGCCTGTATGTTTTATTGGCAGGTGGGGAAAGCACAGCTCACTCTGCAGCACAGTGGGGCTCTCACTGGGGAGGTTTGGGGAGCCCAGCCCCATTGTGGCACCCAGCCCCTGCTATCTCAGCCAAGTTCTTTCTTCATTTTGGGACACCTGCAGTTCAAAGGGTCTGACCTGCCTGCACATCCCTGCCTAAGTACAGGGCAGTACCAACAGCTTCAGACTGTAGTCTAAACTTTGCTTTAACCCTTAGAATACTTCTTCTGCTTTTCAAACCTTAACTTCTGAGGGGTTTTTTTTAAACATGCTGGCCTGGAAGGCATTGCTGTCTTTTCAGACACATTGGTCTTTTCCCTTTGACTGAAAGAGGGAAGGAGAGGGGAGTGGCTTTTCCTCACCGTGTCTGATCTCACGGAACACCGCTCATTGGAAAGACTTTATTCATTATTCATTATTATTCACCACAGGTACAAAGCAGTTCAAAAGGAACAATTTACCCTGTACTGCACAGCAAAGCAAAACAATGGATTAGAAAGGCAAATGAAACCTCTGAATAACCTTCCCTTAGGAGAGTACAGCTGCAGAGGATTGGAATGAAGAATTGTGTTGACGTCATTTGTAGGGCACGGTATACAAAGCTTCAAAAGTAATTCTTAATTTGTAAATTCACACCTGGGTTACTTAGGTCTTTAAACACTGGAGGATTTTTCTGCATTAAATCTGGGCAAGGTATAAAGGAACTTTGTTTTAAACTATTTTTTGCCTTTCAAAACAAGCAAAAAGAATAAAAGACTGATACAGTAGCTGATGTTCCACATCCAATGTAAACAAAATAGAACCAGAAAAATTACTTTTTTGCTAAAAGAAATATTATTAGCTTTAGAGAGTGTTAACTTCCGATTGAGTTCATCCAAAGGTGTTAGGGATTATTTGTAGGATTTCTCTAGAAAGACACACATGAGTTCTGCTGGCCAGCTGCTGTGGCAGACCTTTGGAATGCTGCATCTCTACACAGCTGGTGTCTGAAAGGACTTATACAACTTACCCTTCAAAGTTTCAAGTAAATTTGAAAACATTGTGACAGAACTTGTTTCAAACTGATTAAACTTCCCAATTCATGAGTTGAATCAGGCCTGAGGGTTACTTTTGTTGAGACCAAAGTCACATGCCAACACCCAGTTTCGATGTGAGAAATTTTGACTGCAAATAAACTGGGGGATATTGCACAACTTGGGGGCTTAGTATGGAACTGAGAATGTGGTGAAGCTGAGCAGAGACTCCTTGGTAGGAAAATAACTGTGGGGTCAGAAGATGGATCTGGGAGGTGGAAAGCAGGGGTGTAATGGGAAGTGAAAGGAGAGAAGAACAATATGTCAGGCTGCTGCCTTTCCATGTGGCACTTTGGCATCCCCCTGTGCAGCCTGGAACAGAACATCTCCTGCCAGCTCTTCTGCACAGCTTGAGAGCCAGACAGTTTTGGTACAGCAGGTGCTATTTACTGGATAAAGATGTCCTCAGCGTGTTATGACAATACTTGATAATTCTGAGGGCTTATTTTTACAGAGCCTTATCAGTCTACATCTGCAATGTTGGACTGATGTGCAGGTTGTACAAATCCAAGACCCTCTTTTTTACCCTCAGTGATTTCAGGGCCAAGGGTGTTGGCAGAGCCACAGCCACATTCTCAGCAGCAACATTCCTTGCTGCCCACAACCCTCCCAAGTGTTCATCATCTTAGATGGGATATTGGGAGAAATTTCTTCACTGGAAGAATTGTCAAGCCACTGCCCAGGGAAGTGGTGGGATCATCATTCCTGGAGCTATTTAAAAGATATGGAGATGTGGCTCCTGGGACATTGTTCAGTGAAGGACTTGGCAGTGCTGTGTTAACAGCTGGACTCAATAATCTGAGGTGTCTTTTCCTACCTAATCAATTCTGTGATTCTATGGTCTGCCAGAGTTGTAAGCAGAGTTTCCCCACAGATGGGGGCCATGAGGCCTGGCCCCAAAGCCACCCAGTCCCACCAGGTGCCACAGGCACTCCTTTAGCTGGTGACCTGTTCCACAACTTCAACTCTGTCCAAATCCTTCTCCTAATCCTGCCAGGCACAGCCAGTGGTTCTGACACCTACAAAAGGCACACAGACACCTGACATCACAGAATCACAGAATTACTAGGTTGGAAGTGACCTCTAAGATCATCGAGTCCAACCCATGCCCTGACACCTCAGCTAAACCATGGCATGGAGTACCATATCCAGACTTCTTTTAAACACCTCCAGGGATGGTGACTCCACCACCTCCCCAGGCAGACCATTCCAGTACTTACTCAGTCTTTCTGTAAAAAACTTTTTCCTAATATCCAACCTATATTTCCCCTGGTGCAGCTTCAGACTGTGTCCTCTCCTTCTGTCAGCTGCTACCTGGAGAAAGAGACCGACCCCACCTGACTACAAACACCTTTCAGGGAGTTGTAGAGAGTGATAAGGTCACCCCTGAGTCTCCTTTTCTCCAGGCTAAACACCCCCAGCTCCCTCAGTCATTCCTCACAGGGTTTGTGTTTCAAGCCCCTCACCAGCCTCGCTGCCTCCTCTGGATGTGCTCAAGCATCTCAATGTCCTTCCTGAACTGAGGGGCCAGAGCTGGACACAGCACTCATTGTTCTTCCTACACTGAGGGGCCAGAGCTGGACACAGCACTCAATGTCCTTCCTGAACTGAGGGGCCACAGCTGGACACAGCACTCAATGTCCTTCCTGAACTGAGGGGCCAGAGCTGGACACAGCACTCGAGGTGTGGCCTCACCAGTGGCGAGTGCAGGGGAAGAACAACCTCCCTGCCCCTGCTGGCCACACTGTTCCTGATCCAGGCCAGGATGCCCTTGGCCTTCTTGGCCACCAGGGCACACTGCTGGCTGCTGTTCAGCTGCTGTCACCAGCACCCCCAGGTCCCTTTCTGCCTGGGCACTGTCCAGCCACACCATCCCCAGCTTATAGAATTGCAGGGGGTTATTGTGGCCAAAATGCAGGACTCAGCACTTGAACTCATTAAACTTCATCCTATTGGACTGCACCCATCCATCCAACAGTTCCAGGTCTCTCTGCAGAGCCCTCCTACCTTCCAGCAGATTGACACACACTCACAGCTTAGTGTTGTCTGCAAATTTACTAATGAAAGACTCAATACCCTCATCCATGTCATCAGTAAAAATATTGAACACAACAGGCCCCAGCACAGATCCCTGAGGGACACCACTGGTGCCTGGCCCCCAGCTGGATGCAGCACCATCACCATCACTCTCTGGGCCAGGCCATCCAGCCGGTTCCTGACCCAGCAAAGAATGTTCCCGTCCAAGCCATGGGCTGCCAGCTTTCCCAGGAGTGTGCTGTGGGAGACAGGGTCAAAGGCCTTGCTGGAGTCCAAATAGAAAACACCCACAGCCTTTCCTGCATCCACCAGGGTCACCTGGTCATAGAAGGAGACCAGGCTGGTCAAACAGGACCTACCCCTCCTAAGCCTGTGCTGGCTGTGTCTGATACCCTGCCATGCTGTAGGTGCTGCATGACAACACTCACTATGAACTGCTCCATTACCCTACTGGGTACTGAGGTCAGGCTGACTGGCCTGTAATTACCAGGATCCTCCTTCCAGCCCTTTTTGTGAATGGGTGTCACATTGGCCAGCTTCCAGTCCTCTGGGACCTCACCAGTGAGCCAGGACTGTTGGTAAATGATGGAGAGTGGCTTTGCAAGCTCATCTGCCAGCTCCCTCATCCCCCTGGGATGGATTCCATCTGGGCCCATAGATTTATGGACATCCAAGTGGCTCAGCAGTTCTCTGGCTGCTCCTCCTGGACGACAGGGGGACCATTCTCCTCCCTGACACCATCTACCAACCCAGGAGGACAGCTGGCCTGAGGATAAGCCAGCTTCCCACTAAAGACTTAGGCAAAAAAGGTGTTAAGCACTTCTGCCTCCTCCTCATCTGCAGTTGCTAAGTTCTCTCCTGCATCCAGTAGAGAACAAAAGTTGATCTTACCCTTCCTTTTGCCATTAGTATATCTGTAAAAACATTTTTTATGATCCTTTACAAAAGTTGCCAAATTAAGTTTGAACTGAGCTTTTGCCTCCCTAATTTTTTTCCTACATGCCTTAGCAACCCCTATACTTCTGGAGAGACCTGACCCTCCTTCCAAAGATGACACATCCTCTTTTTATTCCTAAGTTCCTCCAAAAGCTCCTTGCCCATCCAGGCTGTTAGTTTGCTTCATCAACTCATTTTTCAGCACACAGGGACAGTGTGTTCCTGTGCCCTCAAGATCTCTGTTTTGAAGCATGCCCAGCTTTCCTGAACTCCTTTGTTTTTAAGGGCTGCTTCCCAAGGAACCCTCTCAATACGTCTCCTAAATAGGCCAAAGTCTGCCCTCTGGAAGTCCAATGTAAAGGTCTTACTGATATTCTCCTTGTTTCACCAAATATTGGGAACTCTGTAATTTCATGATCACTGTGCCCCAAGCAGCCTCCAACCCCCACATCTCCCACCAGCCCTTCTCTATTTGCAAACAACAGGTCTAACATAGTCCTTCCCCTGGTGGGCTCACTCCTCAGCTGCAGCAAAAAATTGTCCTCTACACACTCTAAAAATTTCCTGGACTGTCTCCTTTCTGCTGTATTGAGTTCCCAGCAGATGCCTGGTAGGTTGAAGTCAAGGCAAGATAAGGGCTGGTGATCTTGAAACATTCTCCAGCTGCTTGTAGAATAAGTTGTCCACATCTTCTTCCTGGTTAGGTGGTCTATAACAGACTCCCACCAGGATGTCAGCCTGGTTGACCTTCCCCTTAATTCTTACCCACAGACATTCAACTTCATTGTCATTAGTTTGAATACCTGTGGCATCAAAAGCCTCCCTAATTTACAGACCCACCCCTCCACCTCTTCTACTTTCCTGTCTCTCCTGAAGAGCTTGTAGCCATCCAGTACAGGGCTCCAGCTGTGAATCATCTCACCACATTTCTGTGATGGCAGCTACATCACAGCTCTGCTGCTGCTCCACGGCCTCCAGCTCCTCTCGTTTGTCACCCATGCTGCATGCCATGCATTAGTGCCCATGCACCTCAGCTGGGCTGCTGATTTCACCCCTAGCTCAAGCTTACCACCCTTGGGCCTGCTTTCACAGAGCCCAGCTGCATCCCCTTCCCCCTTCAGACCTGGTTTGAAGCCCTCTCAGTCAGCCCTGCCCATGCAGGGGCTGGAATCCTTTTGCCCTGGACAGACACATGGAGCCATCTGGCTCCAGCAGGTGCCAGGAAAGTTGCCCCATGATCAATGAACCCAAAATCCTGCCCATGGCACCAGCCCTTGAGCCACTTATTGATAGTGTGGGCTCTCCTGTTCCTTTCATCATTTCTCCCTGCCACCAAAGGCACTGAGCAGAGCACCACCTGTGCTCCTGCCCCATCAACCACTTCACCCAGTGCCCTGAAGTCCCTTTTAATTGCCCTGGCACTCCTCTTTCCAGTCTCATCACTGCCAGCCTGCAGCACCAGCAGTGGGCAATAATCAGAGGGCTGAATCAGCCCAGGGAGTCTCTCAGTGACATCCTGTACCCACACCCCAGGGAGCAGCAGGGCTCCCTCTGGAATGGGTCTGATTGACACACGGGGCCCTCTGTTCCCTCAGAAGGGAATTCACCCACTACAACTCCCCTTCTTTTCCTTTTGGTGTCAGGGGTGTGCTCTGTGTGACAGGGTGATGGGGAGGCTCACTGGCACATCGGTTTCTTCCCCTGTCCTCCCCAGGGATGAGAGGGTTGGCTTCCCAGCACATCCTTGCCCACTGCAGATCGAGTCAAGGCTGTTACCTGCTGTGTGCACCCCCAGGATTCCTGCGGATCACTCACTCCTCATGTCTCCACCCTGACGTGTCCCCCCTCAGGACCCTTCCACCACCCCCAGCAAGCAGCCATGGAGCCACAGCAGCCAGGGCAAAAGTAAATTTTGAGCTCTAGCAAAGCAGATTTTGGAGTCAAGATGAGGAAAGGTCCCCTTCTGCCAACCAGCAGGGCTGCTGCTCTGAGGAGCGTGCCCAGGAACGGGATAAAGCACACATTCCAGCCCAGACCCAGGCTTTTCACACATTCCAGCCCAGATCCAGGCTTTTCACACATTCCAGCCCAGACCCAGGCTTTTCACACATTCCAGCCCAGATCCAGGCTTTTCACAGAGTGCCCCTTGAAACGCTGCTCTCAGGAGAGTGTGGCACACGCCAGGACAGGAAGATGCTGTCAGGGTTCCAGAACAGCCACAGGCTTCAACTGCCTCAGTCCTACCAGGACCCCCATCCTGGCACCCCTGCTCAGGGGCCTGTGTCCTCAGGGGAACTGGGGAAAAAGGTAATTAGGCATAACTGTGGCAATAAACTCAATTGTTGAGGTGGTTTATAAATTTGAAGTACCAGTCAATGTTTCAGCAGCTGATTGGAGTAAAGAATAAGAATAATTTACAGCTACCTGTCAACGTGAGATGCTTTTTATTAATATGAGAATTCCAAGTATAATTTTTCTTGGAATAACCACAGAAAGCACTGCATGATTAAGGTTTTTCCAGCAATTAGAAAGCTGCATGGTATTGCAAAAGTGTTTTACATCCACACTGCCAAACCAATACAGGCTGTTCACAGTTGCCAACAAATTCCCAGTGTAGCCGTAATGCTTTATGTGCTTGGATTGTTCATCCCTCTTTTCAGGCTGCATCTTACTCCTTGGGGCCAGAAGGGAACATGGGATTCCACTGATAAAGGAGGTTTCCAAGTGAGCACTCAAGAAAAGGTGTGCATTTTTGTGGCTATTTAGAGCTGCCTTTTTAGCCTGAAATTTATCTCTCACCATCACAAGCATAAAAGGCAGGCAAGAAATAGACTCAGATGGTTGATTTAAATATCCTCTGGTGTTTTTGGGAGAGATGTTTTGTAACATTTACCAGTTTGATTTCTGATCCCCGCTTCTGTAGGGTCTGAGGCAAACTTGGAAGTGCTGTGGAGAAACCCTACACACCACCTGGTTACTCAGAGGGCTTCTCAGTTGCTTCTGGAAGAACTAGGTTAGTTTCCCTTTTATCCCCTTCCCCTTTAAAGGACACACACAGGGTTTAGGAGCGCAGCCTACATGGGACAGGGACCTGAGCAGAGCCCGCCCTGCAGCAGGCGGCTTCCCCTCCCTGCACATTCTCCTGCCACAGCAGTATGCCCTGCAATTTCCTGTCCCTGTCAAGCCCTGGGGGATGCTGCAGAGGACTGTCCACCAGGAATGTGGATTTCTTTTCCAGAAATGGCACAATTCATAAAGCCACAAACTCACTCTGCTGCAATGCTTCCATTTCTGTTACACAACCATATGACAACAAAGGTTAAGACCAAAGATTAAACATCACCAATTTTTTTCCATATGCTAGATTAGACAACAGGGATGTGGAGTTTATAATATTTGATGGGAAGTGTTTATTTATCCATGACAGCTGCAGGAATGGATTGTGGTATCAGTGAGAATGATGCACCCAGATAAGAGGAGGAAATGAGAATTGTAGGCATTTCCTAATCAGTGCCCAAGCTTGATCATACAGTTTTTACAAAAAATGGAAACCAGCAGAGCAGAAATGTGTGCAAGACAAAGAAAATCACAGACAAGTTCAATTCAGTACCCAAGTTTCCTACTTGCAGATAGAGATCTATTCAGGAGGCAAGTGCCTTTTGTCCTGCAGCCATTATGCTGTGAACACCACAGAGAGCCAGGCTGATCTCAAAACCTGTCTGCTCCAATTGTTCACTAAACACAGCCCTGACTTCATGTCATGACTGAAAGCATTTCAGCGATTACAGCTCCGTGTTGCCAGATGACATCACTGCTCTGGTGTTAAGGAAATATTCAGCCGGCACCTATAGCTGCTTTAGGATTAAACTGGAACTAAGTACTGTGTGTAGGAATGAAAGCAGGACACAAGGCTGTTGGAAATGCTAAAAAGTGATGGGACAGCCTTGGTATTTTTGGTTTAGGGGTGTGGGAGAAAAAGATTTTCAGGAAAAGAAAAAAAAGTAATGTCATAAACACACATCTTCAAAGTCTGTAGCAGAAGAATTTAGGCCTTGAGAGAATTTTCAAGCCTAGAAGACAGGGATGAAAACCAAAAATGCCAGAGGTAATGACCAGAAATCTATCTGCTGGCCCCAGAAAGGAGGAACTCTGGGACACAGTCTCCCACAGTGATGAGTTTGGGCCCACAGCTTGTACCACTCTATTCTATTCCAGTGCCTTGCATCTGTCAGAGGCTCTTGCTTCCCAGATACTTGTCAGCCCTCTGAGTGCTCCTCACTGTGTTTGTCATCTCTCATGACCCTCAGTTTTCTGGCTCTCTTTCCCTGTTCTCAGTGCACGTGCTGCCTGTTTCTGCTCCCATAGATGAGCAGGCTATCTCCAGGGGTTATCCAGGGACAACAAGTACTACATAATAATCTTACCATTGGCTCTTGATATCTGAGCAGCTGCTCGTCCGGGGATATGAAATTTTTTGGTCTTCAGGACTGCCAAATCAGAGCCTTTTTCAGAGCACCACAAATTCAAAAAACTTACACACACAAAAAGTAAACCTGGTAAGTGCATGGGACATATAAGAGTAATTTTTTCCTATGAAAGACTCATAGTTCCTGTATTGGCCATAAACCCTGGTATTTCCTGGCACTGAAATATTTATGGCTGCAATAAAGGGTGGAATAGCATGGGTGTGTCAGTAAACTGTTGCAGGTACAGCAGTGCTACCTCTGGTGGGACCAGGCTGGGCTCCATCCCATGGCGAGGTGCCTCCTGTGGGTGGCCCTCCATCTGTTCCCCAGGCAGGCTGGCAGTTTCCTGCTCCACAGAGGGTCCCAGCAGACTGCTGCCCTCCGGCTGAGGTGCTGCATGGCTCCTCCCAGCTTGGCAGGTTTTGGTTGTGTGGGGCAGGGGCAGAGCACTGCCAGAGAGAGGGCATAAGGAGAGACTTTCTGGGCTGTGGGAGCTCCTCACTAACATCCAGACAACCTCCCCTTTCCAGTACACCCAGAGCAGGATAACCTGGATCTCTTCGTGCTTCCCTATTTTAACCTATGCTGTGCTGGCTATATATGAGGTCACTCTCCTTTGGAAGTCAATTCCTTTTATCACAGAATCACAAAATCATGAAATCACAGAATAGTTAGTGCTGGGAGGGACTTCTGCACGTCATCTAGTCCAACCTCCCTGCTAAAGCAGGTTTATCTGGAGCAGGTTGCCCAGGATTACATCCAGACAGTTCTTGAATATCTCCAGTGAGGGAGACTCCACAGCCTCTCTGGACAACCTGTGCTCAATCACCTGCACAGGAAGGAAGTTTTTCATCATGTTCAGGTGGAACTTCCTGGGTTTCAGTTTTGTCCTGACACCAGGCACCACTGAAGAGATTCTGGCACCCTGCTCTTGGCAGCAGCCCTGAAGATACCTGTATGCAGTGATGAGGTCCCCTCTCAGCTGTCTCTTCTCCAGGCTGAACAGGCCCAGCGCCCTCAGCTGTTCCTCTGAAGAGATGCTCCAGTCTCCTGCTCTTCCCTGGTGGACCCTCTTCAGTAATTCCTTGTCTTCCTTGAACTCAGGAGCCCAGAACTGGACACAGCCCCCGAGACAGGCTCTCACCGGGGCAGACCAGTGGGAGAGGATTGCCTAAAACAGTCCTAGTCACTTCAATGGACAACCTCTGCAGGAGTCTAGCTATTCCTGGAGTTCCATGGTCCAGCAGAGGTTACACTGCCGCTGGGAAGACTGCTCCATGGCTTTGCCACAAAAACCAGTTCTGTAGAGTGTAGTCTCTGGCTCCTCTTTGTCTTTCCAGTTGTGTTCACTTAAATGTTCTCTGCTTCCTAGGAGAAAAAAGGCTTCTTAGGCTAGGAAAACGTCAAGAGAGCAAAAGTTTGATGTCTCAACTGACGATTTAGAGATCAGGGCTCTGCTCTGGAAAGGAAATTAAATAAAGTATGGTTTGGTTTCTGTTGGCATCCTTTTTATGGACTTCCTCCTAGAGCATCTTGACAGTACAGTTGGGGTTTCAGTCAAATGATCTTGTAAAACAGCAAAGCCGACAGGACTGCTATGGAAAATAATTGTAATAAATACTAATGACCCCTTGGGCTGTGAAAGATCCTGCATTTGGCATTTACAAAGCTCTTTACAGACTTTTTGAAGTTAGTGTAATTGCTATTTATGTCTCCAAACACTTCTTGAAGACAAGAAGACACAACCCCCAAAAAGGGAGGAGTCTACTGAGAAAACTTAATGTTTGAGTGGTCTTCAATGGGTATTTTCCACCAGCAAAGAAGCCATATCTGAAAGAGAACTCCGTGCTTAGGGGAGGTCAGGTCACAGAATCACAGAATTAGCTTGAAAAGCACCTCTCAGATCATCGAGTCCAGCCTTTGGTCACCACGCTGTCAGCTACACCGCGAGGTGCTGACTGGCATCTTCAATCTTTGCACACCTCCTGGGACAGTGACTCCACCACCTCCCTGGGCCATCCAATCCAGTGTCTAATCACCCTTTCTGTGAGGAAATTCTTCCTAATGTCCAGCTGAAACCTCTTGTCATGGGTTGGCACTGGCTAGATGTTAGTGCACTCATGAATATATGTTTTTTCTCTAACAACTCTTGTGGGATGTGATCAGGAACAGAGCAGAGCAGGCTTAAATCTTGAAAACAAAAAAAAAACCTACCAAAACTTTATTAATTACATAAGAACAGGGACAGAAATATTCTTAAACACACACAAAGACAGAAATAAAAACTTCTTAGAACATTTCTTCTCTCAGTTTCTACTTCTTCACCTATCACTCTTTACAGACTAACCTTTGGGTTTTAGATCAAACAATCACCACTTAAAAACAAACTAATCTTCAATTTAGCAAGGGAGAGAGGAGTCTCTCTTGCACTACAGACTGTTCTTCAGAAAACACGGGTCTACCCCTTATGTGTTTCTATGTCACCTATAGCACCGCTTGGAGAAGTCTGCTAAGGTGACACTCTCTTTTTCCTATGTCTAGCGCTCTCACTGCTGTCTCATAGGCTAAAACTGCATACAGGGCTTTTTTAAGGATGCTGCATGCTAAGCTCTCCCCCTTTTCACCCAGGGGCCGGGGTTCCAGGAGCAGGTCTGCCCTGAGGGCAGAGGGTGCCACTTCACCCTCTCCCTCTCTTCTTTGCTTACTACTCACTTCAAGTGCCAGTCACTGTAGCAAAAGCAAGGGGCAGCTGCATCTACCCAAAAATGCAGTTTATGTTCAAAAGAGACTCAAGTTCAGTCTATGGCTGACATTATGCAAGAAAAGTCCAGCTCTAAGGCTACTCCTCTCATTCTTCTATTGAGTTTTTTCTAATCATGCTTTATTATCTCAGTCTCAGGCCGCTTCCCTCTCTCTGAAAACTACTAGTCATGAGAATCAATGTCTAAGAAAAGTTTCTTTCTGCCAAGCAAGGGTTAACAGTTTCTTTTTGGCAGGGTGCAGGCTCAGGCACTCCTAGGCTCGGCAACCCCCTACGTGGCTGAGCACCTTCTCCTGGAGTTTGGGGGGAAGGAGGGGGGTGAGCACACACAGCAGGCACTTCTACAGTTTTTCACCCCTCCATCTTGGACGGGGTAGCTCAGTTTTAGTCTTGTCCCTTCTCTTCTCCCCCGCCCCGGGGGGGGCTCCGGCTTACCTGAGCCCGACCACGTGTTTCTCCTCCCCCACCCAGCCTCGTGGCTAGGCGGGGGGGGAAAAGAGACTGGAGACGTCTCTCTGCTGAAAACTCAGATTTGAAAAGAGGCTGAGCCCCTCAGACTCCTGCTTTTAACTCTTTGTGTCCTCAGAGGCGTGTCTAAACTTTTGAGTGACTAACCCAAGTGCCAGCAGAAAGGCTGATCACTGATTGGACTGCCTACATCCCCCTGGAGGAATTCACTTCCCCCCTCAACCACGACACCTCTCCAGGCACAGCTTAAGACTATGCCCTTTCATCCTGTCCCTGATAGCTTGGGAGAAGAGGTGGACCCACACCTGGCTACAAACTCCTTTCAGGCAGCTGTAGAGGACGTGTGAGGGCATGAAGGTGTGAAGAACAGGGCTTGCTGACCTCAATATCAGTTATCATGCTTTGGTTGCAAGGGTTGCTCCCTTACAATAACTCCTGGTGACTGTGCAGGGAAGGCATTAGAATTTCTCTTCATTGTGTACAATACCAGATGTTGGGATGACTGAAGCTTTTGAATGAGAAACTGGATTACAAGAAGGACCCTGTTTAAGGAATCACCAAACAGTAACACAGAATGGGAAGCAGAAGCCCCATGTCTGTGCTGTGTGTATTAGTAAGCTTTCATTTTAAGGACAGTCTCAAACTGACAAAAATGGGAAGGGAGCTCATATCAACAAATGTGAGGTCATTATTAAGTCCTTGATGGTTTTCATAGGAAGGACTTGGTTTTGTTACTGAAAAACTCCAAAGAGACTCAGTTTGCTGATGTGATGCTCATAACAGCTCATACTTGGGCAACATGCAGGTGGCACGTGTAAGAGCTGAACTTCTGTCTGCTGCAGGGGAGAAGGCTGGAAACATGGGCCACGTGTGTCCAGAATATTGCTTCTGCTGTGACACTGCTCTTCATTTTCCTGTCTCATCCCATAGAGAGCCAGCCACTTGTTCATGAATCTCTGCTTTCTGAAGTTATTCCATTAAGTGTTCATAACCTTATAATAGAATTATAGAATAGTTTGAGTTGGAAGGAACCTTTCCACCTTTCTGGGCAACCTGTGCCAGTGTCTCACCATCCCCCTCACAAAAAAATTCTTTCTTGTATCTAATTTAAATAGACCCTCTTTATAGTTTAAAACCATTACCCCTTGTCCTATCAACGAGCCCTACTAAAAAGTCTGTCCTCATCTTCAGGCACCCCATCTGTCTGTGCAGTAGTTAGGTAGTGTGAGCCCTTGTTGCAAACCAAGTGATTAAAAATAGATGTTTAAAACTTGTGGACTTGAAGATTGTAACCAATTGTATGAGTGCTTGGGGCTTACAGCATTTTGCTGTGATAAGAAAAAAAATACATAAAATTTTTCTTATCAGTAATTTCCACAAAGCTGCCCAACAGAGCAGGTGGGGTTGGTACCTAGAGCTTTGCCTTGGCTAACCTGCCTTTGTACCTCGAAGTTTTCTCTGCAGTCTTGTCTGTCAGTCTCAGGCTGCCTGATGATACTGCTTTCTCCAAGGGGAGCCAAATGCACTGTCTCTACCAACTATAGCTTGGGGGAAACACAATCAGCAGCAGAAAGCTGTGTAGATCAAAAGGAAAAAGAAAAACACTAATGAATAAATGAGAGTGTTGGCAAGGCAAACATTGATGCTGGCTGGGAGAAAAGAGCTAGAAAAGACAAAATGCTTGAGATGTGTAGTTCCATTCTAGGGAACCACCTCATACTCATTAAATTGGAATCATCTTGTGCTTATACAATGTTAGCAGAAACTGAAGAGTCCTACATGATACAAGGAGCAGCAGCTTCAGATCCTGCAACCCCTCCAACAACACAATTAACAGAGGGAACAGACCCAGCAAGATCCTCTTCCAAAACCACTGGCGTTACAGATGGTACATGATTTGTGTTAGAAATGTGTCTCAAGTGCAAGGTGATTTGGAACAAGAGTTTTAGAGTTGTCCCTCAGATAGCATTAAAGTGTTATAACAGTGTTATGCCTGATTAAGCATAAACTGATAAAAGGACTTAAGTCTTCTTTTTACCTCCTGGAGCAAAAAGCAGCGTTAGGGCCCAAGGTCTGGGTCATGCTGCATGATGGGATAGAACTGCCCCCAAGGAGAGCCACTCCACTAAAAATGAAGATATTTCAAAACCAATGTCAAATCATTTGTAATTCCTGGGTTTAGAAGCTTGTCTTCTTCATGGCTTGGAAGAGAAGGTCAAAATTGCTACTACTGCCAACTGCAAGTGAGCATGAGTGTGTAAGAAAAAGGAGCCAGCTGACAAGAGTTTCAGCTCTGAGAAGTCTTGGTTCATGTACCTCTTCAGACTGGAAACAAGGAGCCCATTTTTGCACTGCTGCACTGGCCAGCTACAGTGCTGACTAAAATGATCTTTGCAGGCTGATTTGTGTGCGAGAGGAGAGTAAACAGCAGTTTGCCTAAACACAGGCATAATTATTCCAGCCACTCCTCAAGGTTCATTTGAGTTTTCTCCTCCAGCAGTTATTTCTACCCACAGTCTCCACAACTGAATGAAATCTGTTTGGTTTGCCCAGCTTCATTTGTAAAGAGAAAAATACAGAAAAAGCCACACAGGCAACCCTGAAAAGCAGCAAAAGACATCTGGGCAAACTTCTGAAAGGTAACTCCAGAATGCATCTAAAATGGATACTGGAAACATTCCTTTAACAAAGTACTTACAGGGACTTGGAATATAACTCATGCCACCATTTAAAGAGTTCCATAGAAGCAGCAATATTAGGTGATGCAAACAAAGTTATACATAGTGGAGAAATCACAAGTCCTAAGTATGCAAATGCATGGCAATCATCAAACACTTGGTTTTAGAAGTAAAAAGCAGAAATAATTTGGTCTTAGATACTTCAGTTCCCAAACTTCTCAGGAAGCCCTTTATCAAAAAGATAATAAATTTTTGATACCATGTCAAATATTAAGTGTTATTAGGAGAGTAGAATATGATTTATTGATGGAAAATTGAAACAAAATGGAACATATCCAGGGACAGAAAGTGCTTTCCTGAGTCTTACTCTGTTTTGCAATGAAATAAAATAAAGAGACTAAGATAATTTTAGGGTTTCTCTGATATAGTAAGAAGTCATGAAGTTCATTTAACTTCTTTCAATTTTGCCTGGAAATTGGAGTTTGGATGTACATCTCCATTCGACACATCCAAGAGGGAGGGAGAGGAAAAAAAAAAACCCAAAAAAACCCCAAAAAACAAAAAAACACGCAGAAAACTTAGAACTGAGCCGAACACTTAATTTCCCCTTTGTTCAAGGATCCAGAACCTCGGCTGCGAAACCCCTGGCACACGAGGCAGAACGCTCCGGATCCCTGCAAGGGCCACCACGCTCGCCTTTGAGCACCAGCAACCCTCGCTAAAGCCATGGCTCATTTAAAAGTCCCGTAGGGGCTTTTGGCCTCAGAAGTGTCCCCGAGCCGAGGCAGGCTCGGAGCATTTGTCCTTTCACCGGGCACTACCCCCCACCCCCGGCCCCGCCGCCGCCCCTGCTGCCCTGCCCGGCGCTTCCCGCGGCCGGGATGGGGGCCGGGGCCCCGGGCTGCGCTTACCTGCGGCTCTCCCTCCCTCGCAGCCCCCTGTCCGCCTTCCTGGCCCTCCTGGGGGCTGTAGCTGCCGGCCGGGCAGCGCCGGGCAGGAGGCTCCAGCCGCGGCCCGGGATGCGCCGCGGCCGCGCCAGATGTTGGCGGGGCGGCCGCCCAGATGTTCCCCGGCGGCCCCGCGGGGGGCGGGCGCTCTCCTCTCTCCCCGCCCGGCCGGGAAGGAGCCGGAGGCAGGCAGAGGAGAGGGGCTCGGGGAGAGCCGGGCTTCGGCGGGATCCAGCCCTGCCCGCCCCCTCTCCTGCCCCGCTTTCCAGGAAAAGCGGCCCGGAGCGGGCAGGGCTGGCGCGGGGCTGGCGGCCGGGCACAGGAGAGGAAAAACAGAAAAAGTAGAGAGACTTTCAGACGTACAAACCTTCCTTTGATCGGTGCACATAACAGAGGCCTTTTTTTATTTACACACACACCGACAGCCGTGGTTTTCTCCACGAAAATGAGCACCCGTGGCTGTCATTCCTGTAATTTAGCAGGAATTTATGGTACAGCCCTAAATCCAAAAGAAGAATGTCTAAAAATAGAATTTAAAGAATGAAACCACTGCTTTATTTGCAGATGTCATCCTGTAGTAAACAGCATAAGTGACATTACAGAACCATTCAGAGTGTGAGGAAGGGCATCTTACACTGCAGCACCTCTGTTACAGCAGCCAGCAGGGAACACCAACGAAAGCCTCAAAGCTTTCATCATGGAAAAATCCCCCTTGGAGGTATTTGCCAGGAAGTTGTGATAATCGGGTTTTGAAGCTCTGTTTAAAGTACACCAGAAGACTCCCTTGACCCTTTTCCACCCCTGACACCATCAAGACCTTGTGTTGCCAGATTCCCCTGTGGCTGTAGGAATCACCAAGCCGAGGTGCAGCTCTCCCTACCAGTAAGTCACAACTTGGACTAAATTCTGAGACACACTCCCATCAAGTCCCCTGATATAAGATTTCTGCTTTTCATGAGCCAGAAGCACCTTTTTTTTTTTTTTTTTTTTTTTTTTGGTGGAAATTTGTGGAGGAAATCAACTCCATGTCAAGATTTAAACTTCTTCACGCTCACTTGTCTTCTCAGACACGCCTGCTGTCTATCACAAAGGGACACTTTCACTCTCAGATAAAAAGTACTCCAGCAAATACCCCTCAGCATCTGGCAAGCAGATGCCTTTGCAGGTTGGATGATGGAATGAGTACAGAGAAAGGGGCAATAATATTTTCCAGAAGGACCCCCTCTCTGTAAGCAGTGCTTCAGGAATCCAGCCTCATGAAAGCTGCTTCCTATCCATTACTTTTTCTGCTTTTTTTTTTTCAAACAGCAGAATGCATTTCACTTCACAACATTAAACCCTACCTAATAGATATCCTTCTCTTGATGAAGAGTTTCCAGTTAGACTGAGCTATATGAGTCAAGAATACTGATAATTGTAATTTCCTCATCTATTTACCACCAGTTTGATGCTTGTCTTGGCAGTGGAGCAACAATCGCTTCCTGGGATTCCTCATTTCCACCCACACTTAAAATTACTTAAAAATCATTCTAAGTGACAACCAATGTTGCCAATGTAAAAAAACCTCCAATTAGCATCCCTGGAGTCCTGCAGGGATCCTGCACTTCTGCGAGGCAGTGAGTGTCAAAGTAACCACAGAGACGTGCATGCATAAAATATTCTACAAAAGTGTTAGAAACTATGGGAGTAACATAACCTCTTTTGCAATGTTTTTACCTAAGGTCAACAAAAGCCAACAGTGCTGCCCCACTCAGTCAAGTTCAGACCTTCCTTCGTTTTGACCTTACTCTTTTTGCCTTATTCCAAAGTGAGTTAGGAAATTAATTCAACATTCCTCTTGCAAACTTAGGATACATGCTTGACACACAGAGAGGCAGCTGAGCTCCTCTCTTGCTGGAGGAACAGAGCATCCAAACAGAGCATTTGCTTGGTTGTTCACTGCTGATATTGAGCATTGCACCTGAAGCAAGGAACTAAAACATTATTTCAGGGCAAAGCCTAAGTGATGTGAGATGAATTTGCAAGTAGTGCTTGAACAACTTTCCACAGGAGTTATCCTAATGTAACATCACATGGCCAAATGTCTGTGGCTCCAAGACCCACAGGTCTATTACATGCATTTAATGTGGTGTCCAGTGCTTTTATTTCATCAGAGTTATCACAGATAGCAGGCACTAACATCAACCATGAAGTCACACATCTGTGCCTTGATCCAAATAATTCATGAGCACATTACAGACAAATTAGAGCCCTAGATGTTTTAGGATTATTGTAACATCTGCATTTTGGCCCAGAAGGAAGATAGCAGGTGAGCTGGTTTCAGCCTGGGTACTTGAGGGAACTCTATTTACATATCCATTACTTGTTTCTGGGTGAAAACTGAGGTGAAATGTTGATATACTCCCCTGAACACTTGGAGTCCAAGGTTTGCATTTGCTGCCTGTGGGTGTCTTTGTAAAACTACACCTAATTTATAGCTGGGGGAGTGAAGGCCCTCCCACCATAAGTGAAGAGCAGGTTCAGCACCACCCGATGAAAGTGAATAGCCATGAGTACCTGGGACCTCATGAAATGCATCCCAGGGTCCTGAGGGCACTGGCTGATGTTGTTCCCAAGCCACTTTCCATCATATTTGAAAAGTCACAATAGTCAGGCAAAGTCCCCAGTGACTGAAAAAGAAGGAAAACATTGCTCCTGTTTTCAAAGAGGGGAGAAAGGAAGAGATGAGGAATTCTATACTGAGAATTCTGTACTGTGAGGGTGCTGAGGCAGGGGCACAGGTTGCTCAGAGAAGCTGTGGATGCCCCATCCCTGGAGGTGTTCAAAGCCAGGCTGGATGGGGCCCTGAGCAACCTGATCTAGTGAAAGATGTCCCTGCCCATGGCAAGGGGTTGGACCTTGATGGTTTGTAAGGTTTCTTCCAACCTGAACCATTCTATGATTTTATGAAATGTACCATAGAAGTGTGGCTGGTAAAATAATAGTTCTCTGGATAGAGTGACCAGAAAGTTAAACAAATAATTCCTTAAAAAGTTCATGCAACAATTCAATAAAGAGCAAATATATGCATTGGCTATGACTTGAGGAAAAACAAGCATTGACATTCTGGTTTTAATACAACTTGTAACACCAAAATAAATAAAAAGTGCATTTGAGTACAAAGATCCATCTCACAAAAGTCCATTATTTGGAGTGCTATTAGGGATATTTGCTCTTGTATGGATTTTGAAGGTACAAGTTTAAATCTGTAAAGTTTAAAAATACTTCCAGGCCTAATCCTATCATCTGGGGGGGGAGTAGGCAAATGGTGACATTATACATAACATTTTTAATTTTTTATAATGTTGATAATTATTTGCTATGTTTATGTTGTCTGCTTTTTGGTTCTTATTAGTAGCCTATAAGACCTTTGTAGGAAATTTTCAAAAGGGGTACTTTTTCCAAGTTTGTATCCTGTCCATGCAATTTGTCAAGCTGATTTCTACATATAAAAATGTACCCTCCCTTATGAAAGTCTTTCATTCAGAAGAACATGCAAAAACAATAATGGAGATTTAAAAAGTCAGCAGAACTCATCTTAATGCTATCTACATGACCAGAGGAACTGCAGTGACTGCAGGAGCATTTCCTGAAACAATCTATAATTCACAGGTAATTGGCTATGTTTCAAGTTGATCAGAGTCCTTTGAAGTAGTCTAGCAATTTGGCATGGAGAATCCAGTGTAATAAAGCCAGAAATACCAGGAGTAGTAACAACAGGAACTTTCTTCCCAGACTTTCCTATCCCTATATTATGGTGATGAAGAACGGAGAAATCTGGGAAAAGCAGAAGCACCAGGAGCAGGTTGAAGGTTCCAAAAGTTTTTCTTCTCAGAGTTTCAGTTCTTGAAGCAAATATGTCTCAACACTGAGAGCTGTGCAGGTGAGGTTGTCCGCAGTGTTGTGCTGCTTTTGTGCAAACGTTAAACCATGATACAAATGCACAGAAAAAGGTTGAGCAAGAATCTTTGCTTTTGCTTGTCTCATTGGGTATAAGCTGAATGAGAGAAAAGATGATTTTAAAGCTGCAAATATCAAGGCACAGCTCTGAAAAATCATCTCTGAGCATGTGGAATGGCATTTCTTGTTACTATGCTCCAGCTCATGATGCAAGTTTAGTGTTAGAAAATGAAAGATTATTCACACTGAGGAAAATGACCCGGCAGTTTTTGATGAAGGACAGTCAGCAACAGAAGAGTCAAACAAGTTCACAATACATGACTTCTAAATAGCATCAGGTAGTGGAGAGCTCATCTAGTGTGCTCACTCAGGGTCAAATATGAAGCCAAGTCCTACCTTATCTGGGACATGGAAACCTAAGACAGAGGTTTGTGGGAAAACAGGGAATAATCTAGTAGCAGAGAAAGAAATGGCAGCTGAAAGAACAAGAAACTCTCCCTACTCCTATCAAGTTCCTTAGTCACATCTAGGTGGGATATCTTCATGTCTGGCTTATGGTTTCTTGGTTTTAGACACTTGGTAGGAGACATTTAAGTTATAGATTTATAAAAGTACCCAGCACTCAGAACAGCAAATGGAGTCTGCTGCATCAGTTAGTAAAATCATAAAGTATTCTGAACAAATGCCAGAGTCAATGGAGTATTCAAAAAAAACTTCATCAAATCATAATAAAAAGTTCCCAGTTCCCTGGAAATAGCTTCTCACCTTTAGGCACACTGTGGTGATAAACAGTCAGAGGCCGCAGGGAAGCCAGCCCAGAAAACCTCATGGAGAAGTTGTCAGCTCCGAGTTCAGGGCAGTGTCTGGGTTGGGTGGTGATAAACGGGGCTCCTAGTCACACACTCAGTCCAGGAAATGCAGAGACCAGCTTCATTCCCAGACACTGTCCTGCGTTTACCCTAAATGAGGCACTAGTCCTGTGGGAAAAATAGTATGCAGCCAAACAATTAAATCATGTCACATAATACACATTGTGTGGGGGAAGGGAAAAGGGGGCCAAACTATCCCTCCAAAGGCAGCCTTAGGTCTGGATTTGTCCAGCATTTGAGAGTGTAACTTTGTAAACCTAAAGGCGTTCTTTCCATCTTTTTTAAAAGTTGCAGTTTTGTCTTCCTCGCTGTTTTGTTAATTTTTGTCCTCTCAGTCTCTCTGGCTCACTTGCTGCCTTTCTGCACGTACCTCGGGTGAGTCAGGATAGTTAGCTGGGGAAAGACATCAGGGTGAACAACCCTCCAGACAGAGACACGAGGCAGAAGGAACAGGATGGGAAAACTGGCCAGTTAAGCAATGATAGGAAAAACATCAGCTGTAGCCCAGCCTAGGGAGAAAGAGGGGAAAATGCTTTTTCATCAGAAGAGGGAAAGTGGGAGCAGGAACACAGCTGTGGAAAGTGAGCATGGATGGATGAGGAGGTTGGAAATCCAATGTCACTGCATAGGCATTGCCTCCTGCCACCCTCCTCCCTTGGCTGCTCTGCAGCACAGCAGGAAAATGTCCTCCTGCCTGCCACGAGTGGTTGTTGCCTTCATCCCACAGGACACCAGGGCCATAAAATCTCTGGTGCACAAAAGCTTCCCCAATACACACACTGATCACTTAGAGGAAGAGAAGGAGCCATAACAAGGAGGGAGTCCATCGAAGTCACAAAAGCCTCTGTGACCAGGTGCAATATTCCCAGGAGACAAACACATTCCCCTCAGCCACTGTCCTCCCAACCAGCTCCTTACAGACACAGACATGTGTCCCATCTCACTGGGAGATGGATCCTTTGGTCTCCTGGCTGGCTGCCACTTAGGGAAATTTTGGCCTCCCAAAACACCTGAATTTACAGAGCACCTATGAACCCAAAACACCTCTTCAATCCAACTCCCTCCCAAAGGCAGCTCTGGGCTCTCTCCACCACACTCCTCCCCAGGGATGCACTAACCAGACCACCCCATGAAAAAGTTCAGCCTGAGCTCCTCATCCCTGGCATCATCAACTCTGCTCCCAAGCTGGGAAACCAAGTCACAGCTGCAGAGCTGCTTCAGCATTCATTCACCAGGGTCCTTCTCCTCTTTGCTTTAATCCAGAAATCCAGCTGGCACTGCCACCTCCACAGTGCAGACTCCCTCTTGTTCCTGCCTTTTCACAAGGTTTCCCACAGCATGGGAATGTCCATCTGCTCATGGGCTAGAATATATTGACACAGACACCTCATCAGCACTTGAACATGGGTTTGAGCTTGCAAGATGGTGTTGGATACAAATGGGGTCACAGGCAGTCAGCTAAGCAGCTCTGCAGGAAAAGGCAGTTGTAGGTAAGCTGGGGATTGATGGGGAGAAGGCTGTTTCTGATCAAGAAAGTTGAGGGAAAGCAGAGAAACCCAGGGCAGCTTGAAAAGTAATAGTTTGTGACCTGGCAGGACGAGAGGTGGACAGAAACCCACAGTACAGCACAGTTCTCCTGGGAGATGCAGATAAACAAATACCTAATTGTCAGCACATGTCTCTGAGTGTGATATATATATATAGGCATGTATATATGTATAGTGCATATGTTATATAAATATACATAAAATGTTATTTTGTACCTTGGTTTTCTGCTGACCATGGGGTAAATAATGCAGTCCCTAATACCAGACTAAGCTCTGCCATGGGTTTCAGTGTATATCAATTTCCTTTATATAAAAAAGTCATATATGAACAACACAGCAAAATTTGACCATTTGGACCTGGGCTGCTGCTGCTGCTGCTGCTGCTGGTTGCCTCCTGCTGGCACTGTAACTATTTTAGTCTCAGACTCGTGCTTGCACTGGACTGTAGTGCCTGTTCTCACTTGGTATGGACAGACTCCCTCTGCTGGAAAATGGCTATGAAGGTTATCTAGTTGATTACTGACCATAAGTGAAAGAACTTGCCAACAATGTATTTTGTAGCAGATGTGCAATTTTGATTTACACTGTCCAAGGAATTGAAAAAAAAAATTACTTCTTCTCTAATCACTGGGAAGGAGCTACAAGGTTTTATCTTCAAAATTCATCTCTGAACTTTGTAAAAATCCATACCACTTACACTAACCTTATAATGCATTAATGCACTGAGTAAAGATTGGATTTCTCTTTTCTTCTGCATCTAGAATCAAGCCTTGAATAGTTCATCTCTGTAATCCTAAAGGACCCTCTCTTCCTCAGTTCTCTATCACGGAGGACAAGGACCTGCCACTGACTTTACAGATGCACCAGGACATGACATGTGGGACAGGCTGGTTTCTTCAGCAGCAACTTTTGAAACCATTGTTTAAAGCAAGAGAAAAAGAGCACTTGCAAACAGGATTTTAATGCAAGAATTCCTGTTAATTCTCAGGAATTTTAAGAGGTGGAGCTGATATATTCCCTTCAGAAATTAAGATCTCTGGTCCAAATTATTTACTGGATCAGTGATCTTAAAGAAAGGATGGCTACTATTGTTAGATGAAGTCCTCTTATCATCAGAATAACTTCAACAGGATCCAGGTGGAAAAAGCTTTATATTTTTCTCTAGAAGAATGTGTTATGCAGTGCTTTCTATTTTTGCTTATTTGATATCAGACCAAAGAGTATTGAGATAAGATTTGTGTTTTAAAGCACTACTATAGCACAGCAGTTATGCCAGCTTCTCTCACTCCATCCCACCCCATCACTGTGTCTCAGATGCCACCTACAGAAAGAACCTCCAAAGAGAGGAGCACTTGGTGCCTTTCCTGAAGTTATCAATCTAGGCAACACCTATATCATATAATTTATCTCTACCATCATAGGATCACAGAATGGTTTGGGTTAAAGGATTGTTTGGTTCCAAGCACTGTGCCATGGGCAAGGAACATTCCAATAGACCTGGTTACTCAGGCCAGGCCTTGAACACTTCCAAGGAGAGGGAGTCCACAACCTCCAGGCACTTGTGAAAAGTTGCTGTCCAGAATTCTTGTAGGTCTCCTTTAGGTATTGGCAGGTGCTCTAAGGTCTCCCTGGAGCCTTCTCCAGGCTGAACAGTCCCAAAACTCTCAGCTTGTCCTCATAGGAGAGGTGCTCCAGGCCTGTGGTGAGTTTAGTGGCTCAGCTCTGGACTCGTTCCAACAGGTCAGTGATTTTCTCCTGTGTAGGAGCCTGGATGAGAGATGCAGAACTCCCAGGCAGCTCTTAATAAAGCTGCTGTTTATTGTATAGATGAAATTACAGCAATCCTGGGTTGTGGGTAAGCAGAGCCAGCTTCAAGTTGCCAGTCACAACTGAAAGCGTGCTTGAGAGACACTCTAGTTCTGGTTACAATACATTATATCTTCTTCTGTACTGAGTAGGCTAATTTACAACATCCAATCAGTAAAAGACACAAATCCTATAGAATCTACATACAGCCTGTTAGAAGTCCCACATTACCATACTGTGTCACATTTTAAGCCTATTAGAAGTCCCATATTACCATACTGTGTTACATTTAAAACCCTAAAAGCTACTTTCTAGACCCCTTTTTTTCTTCTCTGCTGTAAAAAACATGGAATATTAATTCGTGTTCTTATGGGTTATGGTATGTTAAAAATCATAAGTAACCACTGTAAATATGTTATATGAAAATGTAACCTTAGTTCCAGCCAGCCTTGGAATTCACTGATCCTGAGGCAGACACCACCCTAGAATTAACATTTAGGAAAAGACAAAGAATTGTTGGGAAATCCTGGCTCCTTCATTGGCATCAGAAAGGATGACACATTAAAATAAGCAATCAGTCCTTCCTCCCGTGGACAGCAGAGCTATCAGAGCACCATCATCGCCGGGATCTCTGGAGAAGAACGCCTTTCCATTCACAAACCTCGGTTTCCATTCACCCACGGGAAGCCCGAAATCGGCACCTCTCACTACCAGAGGAAAATCTTTTCAACAGACCAACGACCACTATGAATTCAAATAACCGGTCCCGGGAACAAAGAGACTGTGGGGAAATCTTGTGCCAGGGGCAAAATAAAGTGTATAAAACCTGAGCCCCAAACTAGGCAAACTTGTGAACTTTGGGGGGGCGGCAGCGTCCCAGTTCACCCTTTGAAGATTTCCCGGGTATATCGTTAACATAACTCCGCTGGGGGTTTTACCAAAATTCTGTTATTTGATCTTTCAATCAACCAAATCATATTTCCAATTGGACTTTTGGATTGGCATTTATAACATCTGCCAAACTGGCAGGGTCTCCCTGACCCTTGGATCCTTGGGATCCCTTTATTTGCTAAGGGTATTGTTCCATCAGCAGGGCTCTTCCCTTCAGCTCACTCACCCATTGTCTTTCCAGTTGTTCAGTAACTAACTGGCTTGGCACCTTATACATCAAAACTAGCTCTCGTTTTGATTTCACTTATAGGTTTCATATTCTCAGATTCTTTTGCCAAGCAATCATATTTATAAGACTTTCCCAACACACCTGTTGGGGGCCCCAGAGCTGGAGACAGTACATCAGTGTTATAAATGCCAGGACAATTTATTACCAAATTCAATAATTTGGTTTATTAAAAATTCAAATCACAAAATTTGGAATCAAATTTCAGAATTTTAAGCAATAAAAAAAAAAAACCCCACAAACAGCGACACTTACCTGACAGAGTTTCTCCCGGGAAAAAGAGAGCCAAGGGTGACCCACAGACATAGACCCTGGCCGTCTGTGTCTCTAGCTGGGTACACAAATTTGCCATGTTCGAGGCTTGGTTTTTATGCTCTTTATTCTGCCTCTGGCAATATTTCCCCATATTTCCCTTTGTTTCTTGGTTAGCTATTCAAACCCAAATTCGTCTCTGGTCGGATTGAAAAGAGCTCCCCTCCCAAGTCCATGTGTTAATATTCAGTTTTATGGATCCTTATAGTTGATGAATGTTCGAGATATGGGTGATATTGCTTGATGGTCTGTGAAGGTGGCTCCCGAGGTGTGAGTTGCTGATACCGGCTCATCTCAACAGGTCCCCTCCCAATACTTGAGAAGGCTGCAAAGTCTTTTGTTCCCTTCTGAATGGAGAAACCTCCTAAAACATAGACTTTTACCTGATATAAATTTATACAGCTTTATAATTTTCCAATTTACCATAAGAATATGAATTAATCATCTCACGTTTTTCACAATCAGCTAGCTGGGAATTAGGAGAACTGATTGCTCCCTCTCTGCAGCGCCAGCTCTGAACTGCACACATTGAAACACCCAGCTGCTTGCAGCTCTTTCAGAGCACTGTGCTCCACTTTTCCACTAATACAGCTGTTTAAAGAATGACACCCTCTGGTTGCAGCAGCTTCAGTGTGGCCCACCATCTTCACCTTTGGTCTTTCCATCAGTGCAAAACCTTGATAAAAGCCATTAAAGATAATACTGAGGGCTCTCCCACCTTGTAAGTGGCATCTGGCAATACAGGATTACTGCAGCAGCTCCAACACACAGATGTATCACCTGTCAGTCACCAGCATTCAGGATTTAGTCAACATCTGTCCTTCCTCTACTCTCTATACTGCAAGTAACAGAAGATAAGGCCCTGAGATTTTGCCATAACCCCTCTTTATGACAGCTGTGCATGCAGTGAAGTTCTGTGCTCCTGTCAATCCCCAAGACACCATGAGAAATTGCACATGGATCCAAACCTTCTTACTTCAACTGAAAAGAATTTTTTATCAGTCTTAAGCATTTCAGCTCAGAATTTCTTTGGATTAGGAAATCACACTGCAGTGAGAACCCTGAGTGATGGACATTGTGGTTGATGCCCACTGACCAGTTGAGACCCGGATTATCCTAGTGTGAGAGTCCTTTTGTTCCATGCAAAAGGCATTAAAGGAATGGAAGATATGTTATCTGAAGTAGCCTCATCTGCAGTTGTGGGCATGTAGAACTTGGCACAGTGGAGAAGGAATTCATGAATATATATTACGTATATCCCAAGTCCTGGGTAAACTGTGGTTGCCAGTCCTGCACAGGTGGAAGCAGCCCAAAGTTACTCTGTTCTCCCTGAGGATCTTTTATTGCTGCTGGGACAAACAGAGCAAAGAAATGCCCTCTAATAATTTCTCTTTGCCAGGCATGAACTTGTGCTAATCTAAAATCACTGTAGCTGCTTTCTGACAGACAAATTTCTCTGTATAGGAGTCTTCAGGGAGTAGACCCACTATATTTACCAATCTAGTGAGAAACATTGAAGATGTATTTTGTGTGTGCAGGAATAGCAGTTTACCAAATGAGAGCCATGGCACCATGTTCCAGGAAGGGTTGCTTTTCCAAGGACCAAATCTTAGCATTCACCTCGTATCATGGAATGTGGCTGCAGGCAACCATGTCCATGAATCCTTCTGCTCAAGCTTTAGAGCAAAAAAAGAGTTCTTTTTTGATATTTCATTATCAGGAACAGGACTAATTCTGCAGTCTGAGGACTCTCTGCAGGGGCCTCGATGGCTTTCAGGTACAACAGTTACAAGTTGATTGGTTTCTCAATAGACCAAAACTTCTGTCAGTTTAGAAATTGTATGAACTGCAGCATTTTGACAAACATGTAAGAAGGACAAGAATGCATCCAGTATGACAGAATATTGATGCTCATTGTGTAAATTCTTATTTTCTGACCTCAGGGACAAGACACAGCTGAGCCAAATTATCTTTTTCCAAAGAACTGTAGATACTGAGCTGGAATTCAGAGGGATGCTCCTAGTAGGAGCAATAGCATCTGTCAAACCAATCTAAAACAACAGTGAAAATGAAAATCAACATACTATGAGCAGTGTTTTCTATGATGAGTGGGTTTATTTTCACATTTGTTCTCACACAATTACCTAAAGCTCTGGTACAACAACTGCAGGCAGGACATTCTTTATGAAGTTTGTTGTATTTCAGTGTTCTATTTTCTCATTGAATGACGAGATTTTGGCTGGAAATATTTCAAGACCTGTTCATTTACAACAGTTTTGGCAGAAAGCTGCAAAAAGCTCAAAGTCCCATGATTATGATTCATTGCTGTGTGAATAATTTCAGTTATCAAGCTTGATTATATCTCTACATATTTTTGCACTATTCACATGTATACTGAGTGCATTCAGAGCCAGGTCTGTGCTTACCCTGATACCATTTTTTGTGCTAAAGAACAAAAAACTGCCAATTAATATTTTAGTATTTTTTGTATTTAATAATTTCTTTTTTAATAGATATTAAATTGTTCTTCAGTTATACATTGTGGTTATTGCATTTCTGTTTTATTCATGCATTTAAATACTTCCTATTTTTTCCCCAGAAAGGGTTGTTGTGAGCATGTACATAAATACAGCTGTTACACCATTTAACCTGTATAGGGGATGGTATTTCATATACCAATACATGATAAGTTAACCAGCACTCAAAATTTAATTTAACCTCCAAACCATGCTGCAATTAAACAATACCTGAGAAGCATGCATAAATATTTTGCTTTGGGAATGACCACCCAACACATGAGGTAACCATAACTAATGTCCTCTTCTTAGTCCTCTCAGAAAACACTGGGGTATGTCTCTCTTGCTCTTGAAAGGTTTGTGTGTACTTACATCTTCCCTTCCCACAGGAGCACTTTCCAGCTAGCCTGAGTTGCTGGAAGAATTCACATGGATGAGCATTTTATCAGACCATGCTCTTCTACTTGTGAGACACAGCAAGTTTAATATTTCCTTCATGGGTCCCTGAATCACACCAGTTTTCATGCTCATTCCCCTTTCTGTTTCATGTTTTCAATATTTCTTATTAGTAAGCATATGGACTTTTTTATCCCTTTGTCTTTTCTTCCACTGAAACCTGACCTCCTTCATGTCCAGGCTTTGGACTCTGATACAACTTGCAGCCATCCCACTCTTGGAAAGGGCAGAAAAAGCAAACAGGAATGGGTGGGCAGAAATTGACTGCAGCCAGCCCCGTTGCTCTCAGAATTCAGGATGGATCCAAGGCAGTGACTATTTTTTATGTCAGTCACAGCAGAACTAGTGGCCTACTCTGAGAATGGAGCCCTCTGGAATCTTTCTGACCACTTGTATATTCCACTTCCTGTGGAAACAGAAATATCAGACAAGCCATTGCAATCCAATTCCTCTTTGGATGGTTACCTGCCTTCCCAAATGCCTGATTTGTGATGGAGTAGTTGTTAATTTCTGTGGAGAATTATTTCATTGCAACATGCAAGCTCCAGTCCATCTAAGTAATCCTATTGCCTCAGACTGGAAGGGGCTGAGCTGGAAAGGGCTGTTGGTCTAATCAGCCATGATACAAATTTTGATTTGTGTTTTCTTTCCATCAGGTCTGGTGTACAAATATTGGTCTGATGAACACAAGCAAATTCTGCTGGGGCCTGTTGAGTTGACCTGTCTGTAAAACTGGAGGAGGCCTGAAATCCAGGCAAAGCTGATGCAGCCACAGCATTCAGCTCTCCCAGGATGTGAGGGCAGGCTCCTACCTGAAAGGATGTATGTGAGAGGTTTTATCTGAAGAGCTCAGACACTGTTGGCCATATTCTTTTCTATCCTGACCTTCTGTAATGCAGTCTTCAGATTAAGGTTGTAAAGGAAAAGTCATTTGTATTTAAGTTTTGGCTGACAGAAGAACTTTATAAAAATTCAATCTGGATCAGGAAGGACAGGAACTATGCATAGGAACAACATTTTTCCATTATTAATTTATTAGTTTATAATATATGTTACCAGGCAAGAAGCAATTTACAAGCATCAGTAAGGGTTCAATTGCATCTTTATATAGCCCCCAAACCCCTAAAACAACATCAACAACAAAAAACCCAAACAATGCAATCCCTTAACTGATGTAAGTGTTACAAAGTTTTAAGGATGCCCTAAGCTTTTAAAGGGCTGAATATTCAAAAGTAAGGCTCTAAGGTAAATTAGTAAGATCTTTGTTAATTACAGAAAAATCACAGGAAGAATATCCATCAGACCTTGACTTTGGCTCATGACTTCATTAGTCTTCACTCTTTTCTAACCACACAATCCAAATCAGGCTTTCTCCATACTAGGCCTGGGGAGATGATTCCCAAAGAGAGCAGGGCTGTATCTGCAGAGAACACTGGCACTTTGAAGAAAGGGAGGCATAGGGGAGTGTGTGTGTGTTTGTGAGCATGTGGAGCTGAGATTTACACCTGCGTTCAGGAGATCCTCAGCCAGAAGAACAGAGCTTTCCTAGATCCTGCTATAACACATAAACAGACACTTTGGCCCAAAATCTGGAAAAGAAAAAAGGGTTGTAATGCCTCAGCAACCCCTTGATGAAATTATATGGAAATATGCGAGACAGAACATCTCTTGTTTTACTGGTGAATTTTCAGCAAGGCTCAGATGTTGATGAAGTGAAAGTAGGGATGTAGCAAAAGAGATTGGTAGCTGCAAGGCAGTAAAGTAGTAAATGGAGAGAGGAAAGGCCACAAAAGAAGCAAGGTAAGGAGGGTGAAGTTGGGAGAAATAATTAGTTGTGTGACTGGGGAAATGGGACTGAGGACACGGGAGAGGGCTGGGAGATGCCAGTGAAATGAGTCACATAGCACAGTGAAAGGAAAAGCAGAGAGAAGTGAGACATCAGGGAGGTGTAGAAGAGAACATGGGCTGCTGTCCTCTTCTTTACATAAATTTGGAGCTGAAAGATTGTCAGAGCAAAAAGATACCTGTTTTCAAGACAAATCTTAGTGAATGTCAGGGCCAGGAAGCAGCTGACTGTTTATGTGTACTTTTTCCTTCCCAAACCTACCAAAAAGCCTGTTTTCAATTAAAAAAGAAACAAGGCTTTGCATGGCTCTGTGACACACAGACGGTGGTGGTCTCCTCTTAAAGGAGCACATCCACCATTGTCCTGCTGCAATGCTAAATATGCCTGAAATCCCCTCATGATGGTTAATCTCTAACTGGGATCCTGCTACTGATACACTCCTATGACAAAGGTCACATTTCTAATGAAAAAAGTGAAGAAAGGAAGGTAGTGACATGGTGCCAGTGATGCAGTTGAATTTCACTTTTATTTTACAACTTAGGGGTTATTCTAGCTAATAGACCTCTTCTAGTGAAACAGAACAAGAATGCTCCCTCTGCTCTTCAGGGGGAGTGCTAAGATTGGTTATCTCAATGGATTCTAGCTGCCTGTGCACACATAACCTTTCTGAATGCTTCCTTGTGATGGAAACTGTTTGCTGTGTTTTGCAGGTACTTCTGAACTTTCAGCTTCTTCCCGCTCTCTCCTTGCTTCTGATTTATCTCCCATTTTCTTATGAGACTTGCTTTTTCTCAAATGCAATTTTTCTCTTTCTTGTCTCTCTTTTGCACCTTCAGGTTGCTAAAAGGAAGAGAAAAAATAGCAGGGAATTAAAAGAGATTCCTAAAAGAACAAAAAAATTAAAAAGCTTATTATTTTATTTCACTGTGTAACAAAATATTCCAATAACCTGCCTCACCAAGATCAGCTTTACCATCATGGGCTCAAAATCAAGGCCCAAGACAATCACCCTAAAGCTCAGAGAGAAGCAACAGACTGTTTTGATTTTACTCTGTATGTGATAGGAAGGCTAAGTGGACTTGAAGAGGAGAGCAGACAGGAGGGAGAAAGGGAAGAACTCTGAAATTTCAGCCCAGACTCCAAGTTTCTATCCCTTCATGTGATCCATTTTAACATCCCTGAAGGCTGCTCACTGCTAGCTGCAAAGACCTCACTGAAAACAAGGTCTGAAGGTTCTCAAAGACACATTTATATGAGAAAAGCAATAGGCAGGAAAGGAGATGAATTACCTTCCCCACACTGTTCACCTGTCTGATCATGGTGGTTTGAATTGCACCCACAGAGCTCTGAATGCAAAAAAATGCTCCATTTGGAGTCACAGGTTTAAGCTCAAATTTCCTTTCAGATCTCTGACCTATTGCTCAGTTCTTTGAGATTCACAAGTCCTCCACATCTCCCAAACTACAGCTGTGACTGATGGAATGGCAACAACTTGGTCTGCTTGAAAACCAGATTAAAATACAGCTCAGCCAACCTCACTGCTGATTACAGAGGGGCACTGGAATCCATGTTTTTAACTGGAACCAAAGCCATATTTAATACATTATGCTCACTAAACCTAATCACACATCAACTACACACTCACAGACTTTCTAGCCACAGGCATTTTTGAGAAGTTTTAAATGATAAACCAGACAACCACTGGTGAATGATGGCACATGAGGCAATGTAAATTTCCAAATGAAATCAATTGAATAGCTCCCAAAGAAGAAAAAGAAGATTAGGGAATGCACTTGACATTTTGACAATGGTGTAACAGTGCTGTCATCATCATAATTCTCCATAGTCTTAGAGGACTGGTCATGCAAGCACTATAATTATGGGACTGATCATGTAATTATGGCTGCTTACTGAAAAGAGATTTTTTCCCCTCTTTTGCTGTGCAAAGAGAGTTGAAAATTACTTTTCCATACAAACTGTCAATAACAAGAAACTGGGAAAAAAAGATACTTCCTTCTGTGGTTATTTGATGCTAATGTCAGGTGTTATTCAAGCACAGTTTTTTGAATGAAGTGACAATTTGATAGTATTTTTCTGATACATTAAAAATTAGTTGGGATTTATTACCCTTTCTTCCATAGCATGATACAGCAGATACTATGGATCATAATAATAAAAATATATTAAAATGTCAGAGACAAAAAGTTGTTATTGGCTACTTCATCAGCACACACTAGACAAAATGCTCAAGGCTCTGGGCAGAATGATGGGGAGAAGGATGAAATGTGGGGAGAATCCCCTGCTGCCTGCACGCTCTTCCAGTGAAAATATGTTCCACCACTTATGACAACAGCTGCAGCTGCAGGGTGACACTGCAGAAAGCAGATGGATGGAGTCCTGAGGGGTAAATGAGAAGCCTCTCAAACACTGCAGTGCCTGGCAGTATTACACATAATTCCACACAGGTTAAGTCAGGTCAGCAGCAGTGAAAAAGGAGCTGGGTCTTGCAGCAGGAGTGAAGCAAACCTGGGTTTGTATTGTCATATTTTGAAGTCACAGCCATAAAAACCTCTGAAAACATTGCCACGTGAGCCCGTTTGGTGTCTCATTTTGAGATTAAGCATTCCTGAATAAGCCTAGACAGTAACACCACATCAAGAATCCCTCTACTAATGATACAACTTTTACCTTGTTTGTGCTACTTGCACTAATTTGACACCACATAATATAAGAAATTCCAATTGGAGTCTATTTCTGCACTTCCCCCAGCAAAGTCACAGCAATTACACAAAGGATGGAGCTGACTTGGTTGGTTGGGGTTTTTTCTTCTGTAGTGATCTTAAGTTGGTTGTTACCTACCAAAGAAACTGAGCGTTTGCTTTTGAGATGCAATTGCTTTTCAAAGGACTCTGCAAATTCCTGAATGGAATTTGATCTTGTCTCTGGACATGAGCTGTCTGCTGAAGGTGTTCTGCTTGCCTTCCTGTGGCAGTGGCACTTGACATCTTGGTCTTCTTGAAATTCCTTGGAGCCCCTGAGGTGGCCTGAAGATGAGCCTTTGGCAGAAGCATGAAGTCGTGTTGTATGGAGGGAGGAAAGCTTGGCCTGAAAAACAAAAGGTCTTTGTTGACTATTGAATAATAACACAGAACACACAAGGCAGATTTTTTCTGCCACAGACACTCTCCCAAAGAGTGGTGCAAAGTGAAGAACCTTCCCCAGAATTCTATATTTTTCAAGTGTAGAAGAATCACACTGCCAAGAACTTGCTTTCTGGAGGCAGCAGTGGCAGAATTTCATCTTATTCCTGGGTTTGAGGACATAAGTTTTGGCACACAATGAACATTTCAAGTGCACTGGGTCCTCTTAGTGTTCACTGACACTAAAAGGAACTGGGACTCTTCATAACCTCAAAAACTCAGGCCTTGAACCTGGCTGCAGTTTCTAGGCAGGACTCTCAAAAAGCATTACCCAGCCTTTTTCAGCCAGATGAGTCAGGCAAGAGGTTTGATCCATGAGTGCTGCGGGTCTTATCAGCTGTTTGAGTTTAGAGTGTGACAGCAACCATTTCTCACCAAGTTCTGTCAAGTTTTCAGCACGGCCCACATGCAGACAAGATGCTTTAGTGCCCAGACTTGAATTTTCTGCTGGATTCTTGGGCACATTTGTCTTGAACTAATGAAGGAGCACTTTCAGGGTATGAGGGACACATCCCTACCAAAGAAGTGGTAGGAAACAGATTTGTACAATTATATTTGCAGGTCTGAAGTGGGGAGTGAGTAGATAGTTGTGTGAATTAGAATTTAGATTCTGTGTGAATCAATTTTCCGAGGCCTGGCATGCAGATAAAAGCTATTGATCTGCATCAGCTGTATTTAATTGCATGTCTGCAAAGCAGATTAAACTGATACAGAACTGCTGTGTCCTGTGGAGTCATACTGGTGGTTTTAGAAAGGGACAGACATATAGAAGAGAGGCATGAGAAGGACACCATACAGAGCCAGGGATACCCCAAACCTGCCAGCTGTTGGTGGTTTTCAGGATGAGTAGCTGAACACTGGTAAGATGCAGATGGTGAAAGTTGTGAGAGATGCAAGAGACTGAAAATTACACCCCTGCAGGTGTCAGATTAAAGCACTCCAGGCACCCAGCTGCTGCATATATTTTTGAATGCATATATATTTTGGACATTATGAGGAATTTACTCACAGAAAGGATGACCAGACATTGGAATTGGACTGCCCAGGGAGGTGGTGGAGTCACGGTCCCTGGAGGTGCTTAAGGAAAGACAGGACATGGCACTCAATGCCAGGGTCTAGCTGACATGGTGGTGGATTAGTCAAATCTGGACTCAGGTCCCTGATGCTCCCAGGGGTCTTTTCCAACCTACCTGATTCTGAGATTCTCTGTTTTGTATAAGCCTGGTGCTAAGCCTTCAGCTACCGAGTAACCCCATGAAGATCTGCTTTAAGGGAGCTGTGATTGTTTATAACAAAGGAGGGTTTATCCCACCAGTTCTGCAATGCTTCCTAAGAAAATCCAGCATGAAATCCTACACTCAGCACAGGGTTTGGGGTGTGTGTATTGGTTGTTTTGTTATTTTAACAAACAGGGAAACTAAACCAACTCGGTATAGCGTTCACATGAATCTACAAACCTTGGACTGCAAGGGACCTGAAACATGTCCTGCACACAACTTCATTCACTCTGACCCAGATGCTACTATAAATCCATTGGCACAACAGGGACCCAAGCAGCCTTCCTCTGAATAGAGAGGCTGTGCCTTCATATGGCTGCAGCTACATCACTTTAGACAGCCTTGATGAGAGATGCCAACAATAACAAATCTCACACCTGACAGAAGTACCTAATACTGAAGGGTGTTTACAAAATACATGGTACGGGTTCCATTCCTTTTCCAGGCATAAGCTTACTATGTCCAGTATTAGGGACTGCCTCTGAGAGGAGTGTTAATGATTGCTGCCATATTATTTTTACTTTGGTTTCAAACCGGTCAATACAGCTGCAAGTTCTGTAAGGTCATATTGTATTGTTACTTTAGAAAGCATCAAAGCAATTGCATTGTGCTCGAGGGACAGGAGCACACATGCCATGCCAGGCTCAATAAGCTAAGTATCTTCTCTGTCCTTTTAATGGCACCAACATATATTCTTTCCTGGAAATAAAAATTGTCTCATGGTAAAAATCCCTGGTATCTGTTCCTAGAGGGTGTGGGAAAAAACCAAACCAAACACAGGAGGACAGTGAAATGGGGGATTGTATTCTATCAATCCTGTTTTGCCAAGTTCATAAATGTTTTCTTTTACTAGGACATTGCTTTTTAATTTCCCTTCACAGACCGAATTACAGTTAAGCCCTTAACAAAAAGACTGCAGTTTACCTACTGATTTGGCAGCAGTGGTCCAGAAAAGGGACAAACTTCCCTCTGAAATGCCCATCTGCCTCAGTGGGCTAAGGCTACACAGACAGGTCTGTGCAGTCATATTCCTGTGACTGCGCCTTCTCTCACAGTGCCTTTGCACAACACACTAAAGTCTTCACTATCAAAATGGGGATTATTTGCCGGTGCTGGGAAAGCCAGAAACACCAAGGGATCTCAGGGATTGTTTCTCAATCCCATTAGTGCTCCTTTTTCCTGTGTTGGGTAAAGGCCACTCATGTTCAGTGTATCTATTTACAAAACAGCTAATCTGCTAATTGCCCATCTCAAACACACAAAAGGTACACAAACAAAAATACTTCACACAACAAAAATTGCTGTCAGTATAATTTGCCTTATCTCTTTCCCAGTTTCTGTTGTAGACAAGTTAATCGTTTACATCTTTTGGGCTTGATCTGAGAGCTTGCACAACTGTCAGTAAGAACATTAATCTTCAGTGTCAGTACAAGTGTTCATTGTTTGTTGGAGTTTACAAAATGACAGAGTATTTTAGGGATATTTTGGAACATCTGACATTCAGATGCTCTCCTATGGCTTCATTTCCTTCCAAGAAAGCTTACAGAAAAGCATATATTTCTTGAAAATGTTCTGGTCTGGCCTTCAATTGGTCTATAGTAATAATATTGTGGTAAATGTTCAGTCTAAGTTTAGTTTAAATTAAATGTCAGTAACTTCAACAGCAGTCATTTGCTCTGCTCCCACTCTCAGCTGTTCTTAGCAATTTTCTCCTGTGAGCAACCATGTCTTTTTGAAGGTGGATACATGTGTAGGGTTGTAAACTTCTTATCAGTTCTCCTTTGTCTCCAATCTTTTCCTTACAACAAAATGTCTGGGAGGTAAGAGGTGTTCTGAACCAAAATATATAGGTTAATTAGAATGTGTCAAGGAAAGTCATAGCTGGAGGCTTCAAAAAGGGTATCACAGTTAATTTGTCTAAAGTTTGCCAGGGGAACAAGTTAAATAAGGGAGATGGAAACAACTGACTTAACTATCCCCAGGCAGTTTTTATGTTCAGTGTTGGCCCACAGCAACACACACAGCTCTGAGCTTTCCAGGAGAGTGGTGCTACATGTTGTTTTAGCCTGACAGATTGGAGTTACATGCTTTAGCCTGACTTGCAAGTGACCCAGTGAGGGATGAATATAATTTTGTGTTCCCCTCTGCAACGGGTGAACGACAAGAGCAAAAGCATTTTTTAAAACTCATCTCAGTAGTGTTTGTGAGGTATACAAAGATATTTGGGGGAGAAAAAAGAAAACCGTTGTTAGTTTGGAAGTTATTCTTCAAAGCTTTATCCATATTTAGGGTGGGAGCTGTACCACGATAGGATACCAAAGGAGTTTAGTTTTGTCTTTGAGCAGTGACTCAAAAATCTCACTACAGCACAGGAAAAACTCCAAAGACCAACACACCAGTTTGGAGCTGGAGTGATATTCCAGCAGAACCACCTTTTGTGCTATCCTGAGAGCACTTTGCTGTGTAGCACCAAAAGGCTTAACATTCACATGGGCAGGACTGCTCTGCTGCTGATGCCCTCAATTCCTTGGATATGAGACCAAGTGAGCTGGCAGTGCTCTTCTGGCAGTACCATTGTATCTGCAGAAGGAGCTTTTCCCAGCAGCTGTGTCAGAACCTGCTGAGTTGATCTTCACCTAGACAGTGGAGTTATCTCAATTTTCAATGCTGAGACAGAAGAAAGGGTACACTGTGACCTGCTGTGGAGGTATTAGCTTTCAGAAGAGATGCACACTAATCTCAGTTATTATTCCTCCTGATAATTAGCACTGTTCTGATAAAATGAAGACAATATTTAAATAACAGTATCGGTATTTTGAATCTTACAATAGTTATAATTTGCAATAATGAATCTTACAGTAGTTATAATTTGGAGTAACTGTGCAAAAAACACACATCCAGGTGCAATAGTTCTCAAGCTACTGCTCTCAACAAGGAGATGCTCTTTCTGGAGGTATTTCCAAGGCATCAATAGTGCCCATTTGTTTAACCTCTGGCTTTGGTTAGACAACACATAATAGTGCTCTTCACTACCAACTACTCAACTTCCAAATCAAGAGTTTGTTTCAAAATGTATCCCTAAATCATAAAATCCCCAGACAAATTTTCCTGTCTCATTCCTCCAGTCAACATCTGGCACTGAGAAGTAAAGCAGGTAAAATTTACATCCTCTATATGAAACTAGTGGAGCAAGACAAATTTGTGTGAAACATTAATGTAAAGGCCAGGTATAATTAGGTGTCCACAATATCTTTAGCTTGTTAAACAGTGACATCAAAAAATCATTGCCTTTCTGTCAGCTAACTTCATCTAAATTCTAGGTATGGATTCAGGAATGTAAGTATAGCAAAGTATTTGAATAGCTATTAGCTAAATATTTAAATAGTTTTTGAACAAACTGAATATAAGGACATGCTTCAAATGAAATGTCTGTGCACACACAAACACAGATGCAAACCTATGCGTTCAGCACCTTGCTGAATGGAAAGAGATTTCAAGTACATTCTTACACTCCAGTTTCTCTTGAGGCCTAAAGAAATCACATATGCATGGGTCTCTGAGTGAAAAAAGTAAAATGCAGTAAAATTAATTAACCTCCTTCCTCTCCCATTAATAAATGTTATGTATTCAGCATTCTGATGGAATACAGCAGCAAAGCTCTGGCTCAGAGTCTGTCTTGCAGTCAGTGGCTGGGGTGAAATATAAGAGTAAATAACAAATGTGGCTGATCAGACCAGAAGTTATGAATGAAGGTTACCTCTCCAGCCTGTCCATGAACTCAGACAGGGAGGAAGTGGTTTTGGAGTCATTTGTTTTTCTTAGCTAATTTTTTTGGAAATGAAAAATCCCACAGCTTAGAACCTGACAGATGTAGAGGAGAATTTTGCACAGTGGAAACATAGAATGGCACCAAAAAAAAAATAGTTTGTAAGAGATTAACTGTTTCTCCCCCAATATATTAGCATTTGCTTCATTCTAGCCATAATTATCTCAGGATATAAGTAAAAAATGGTTTGTAAGGAAACATAATACCTTTGTTAAAAAAACTTGTGTAGCTGGAAAAAAAGAAGACATGCTTGGACCACCTAAATATTCTTTCAAAAGCTGAAAGGAAAGCAACAACCTTTGAATAAAGAAAAGGCTGTGAACAGCTGTTTTCAGCTTAACCTAATTTTGATAATCGTTTAGACACTTGTGAGCTGCCTTCTGCACATGAACCTGCCCCTTTCCAACTATTTTGTCTTAAGAATAAAGAATGTACTTCTATCTTAAAATCTTGCTTCACAGTTTAGTAAGCTTTGTTATGTGTTGTATCATTGTTTTCAGAGTCAGATGTTTCGAAACAGGAGGGACTGCCTCCGCTAGCTTAAAATAGAAGTTGCATTTACCTGAAAACAGGTAAGTCCCAAGGGGTAAAGGGCAAAACTTCCTGGAGACAATATAGTTGCATAATTAGGTCAAAATCCTTTTCATACATATGGAGTTACACAGTTTTTCACATGAGAACAGACTCGCTACAGACAGTCTTTATGTATGCAGGTGCAAAGTGTTTTGATCTCTACCAGGTTGTGTTGAGCAGCCAGAACAGCACTGTAATACATAGTTAGGCAGCTAATACAACCTTGTCCTTACATTTCTGGTCCTATCATCACTTCCCTTGGAGTTTGCCAGTTTTCTGTATTCCAAGACCCAGAGGCTTGACCCTGTCAGACAGTTAAGTTCAAAAAGCAGCTAGCAGCTGCCAGCAGGAACTGAACTTACTTGGCAAGGTGTCCCACACTCCTCATACATCCCTGGGGCTGTGCCTCTGGGGATGAAGTTATATTTATACACACACCACGTGCACACACAGAGAAAGCTGCACACTGCTCTTACCGGTAGCGAGGCTCTCCTTTCACTACAGAATCGTGGCTGACGTTTCTTGTGGCTTCTGCCTTCTTCCTCCTCATCAATCAAGTTGTGGCCCCAGAAGCTACTCATCCATTTTGCAAAGAAAATATCATCATCCTCATCATATTCCATGTACAGATGCTCCAAACTTGGGGGGGATCTCCCAGCCAGACAAGGCAAAGCAAGGTCAAATTCCACCCCCAAGCCTGTAGCTCCACACTGTTCTGCCAACAAGAGGAAGCAGAGACACAGTTTCAACCTCTCTTTCTGCACTCCCCCCCAGAACATGTCCCACTGCAGCCCCGGGCGCTGTCTAACCATAAAGTCAGCCCTTTCTCATCTCTTTTCAACAAGGTTTCCTTTAACCTTTCCATTGCAGCGATGTCCAATATGACACTGCTGCAGGGGGTGGGTGGCAGGGCTGTGGCTGCTGCCTGTGCTGCTGCTGAGTGCCCCAGCTGTCAATACCAATGCAGAATTGCCCACAGTTACATGCCTGCGGGGGGCAGAGCCAAAGCACGACTGGGATTTTTGAGAAGCGGAATTGACGTATTGATGTTGGTCAGAAACTGGCACAGCTGCTTGCAGAGACCTAGCTGGCTCTGCGGGAGGGAGCACAAATGGCCCACTCTCCCCCTGTTGCTCTCTCTCCCCTGACTTCTGTTGCCTCTGCTCTTCCTTCAGTATTTCAGAAACATCCACTGTCTAGGTAGAAACCCTCCCTGAAGGAACTGCTCATTCATTTTTGGGTTACAACAGACAGTGCAAGCTTGCAGCTGCTGCTTTTCACCTGAGTAATTTCATCTGCCATATCAGGGGGTAGGGGAGGCCCTGGCTCACTTGAATGCACTCAGGGTAAAATGTGCTGGTTCCTCCTCACCAGCCCTGGGTGTAAGCTGTACAGGCCCTGCCTATACCACGGAACAGGGCCAGGGAATGACTTCTGGCCCTCAGACCAAGTGTCTGCACTGACCACACGTGGTGTTTGAGTTGAGGGAGTCTCCTCGAGGCTCTGCCCTGTAATCACTGCACTGTGGCTGTAATACTTCATTGTCATTTTTGTGTCTCCTTTATTTCAAAATCTCTGACATAACACAAAAACTGTTGTGGCCCACGAAACTGTTGTCTGCATGGTATGAAATTAGAAGATGTGTTACATATTTTGGGACCTGTCAGGAGGACAACGAGGGCTCTAAGGCTGTAGAGCTTGTTGGGATGATGCTGGAAGACTGCATGGGAGGAAGAAGCCAAAGTTCTTACTGGAAGCAGTCCTTGGTGTGTGCTGGTGTTCTTCTGGTGCTCAGGCACTGCTGTGGAGATGCTGGCTGGTTGTGGCCAGAAACATGCCAAAAAGCTTGCTGGTAATTTAGCAGGATGGAGAATCAGTGGTCCACATAAACATTTTCCCCAACCTGTTTAGAACTACAGATGTAGCTACAGAACTCCAGTTTCATTCTTGGGGGTGCAGGTGTAAGTGCAGTGTGGGACTGTTCATTCTGAACAATACAGGTGAAGGGAGTGATTGGGCCAATTTACCTTGTCCAGGGCAGGCAAGAGTGTGATGAGCAGAGGGACCTGAGCACACAGAGGGTGTGCAGATGGCATTGCCTCAGAAGTTCTGTATGAGAGCCTGGAGACAGAACCATGCAGGCAGCAGCCTGGACAGGAGCAAGAGGAATACCTGCAAAACAGTGCAGTAAGGAGACACCTGGAGCAATGAAAAGCATGTGCAGGCTGGTTTTCTAGGTGGGGAAGGATACTCCTGGCCATCTTCAAACAGCATGAATTTGACTGACATCCTGGAGGCCACCCATCTGTACAGGCATGGCCCACAGGAAGCACAGTGTGGGTGGAATTGAGGCTGTCCCAGCAGGAAGTTATCGACCTGTTGGATACATATTTTCTACTGTGAGGTGACAGGGAGAATGGGGAGAGAGCTTGTTGCACAGCTTTGTCAAAATATGCTTACATTAATAGTAATAATCCATCTATTAAAGGACATTTTTCAAATTGTTTACTACTAGGCACATGGATATATTGACTCAGAGCACAGCAGGGCAAATTTTATTTGGGACCCTGAGGTGTTTGCTTTGCAATCTTATTGTTGTTTTTACTTGCAGCTGTTTATTCTTCTGTGCAATGTGTGTCTTTTCACATTTCCCTCCTACCTGCAATGAAATTTCCAGGCATGAGATGACTGGAGCTGGTTGTAAAAACACATCAAAAATGACTCCTCTTCATCTTCAGCTGAGTGCTCCACAGAAATAAGTGGAGACAGGAACATGAGCTTCCTCTGCCTACGGGTAAGGATTTGAACTAGGCATAGACACACACACGAACAAAATTCCAGTATTACACATTAATTATTTTTATGACAGATTCAATTAATAACTGGGGAGAAAACAGAAAGATTTCATTCATAACAAGGATTACTCCAAAACTCCTAAGTACGAAGTCCTAGGAAGTCTGAATCAGCCACATTTGCTGAAACTTCACAGAATTAGAGAACCAAGCAGGTAAGGTTGGAAGGGGATCCTCTGGTCCAGGGTTGTATCCAGACAGGTCTGGAATATCTCCAGTGAGGGTGACTCCATAGCGTCTCTGGGAAACCCGTTCCAGTGCTTGGCCACCTGCACAATAAAGAATTTCTTCTCCATATTCTGGCGGAACTTCTACGCATCAGTTTCTGCCGCTTGCCTCTTGTCCCACCGCGCAGAGCCTGGATCCACACTCTTGGCATCCCCTCTTCAGGTACTTGCAGACATTGATGAGAGCCCCTCTCAGCCGTCACTTCTCAAGGCTGCACAGCTCCCTCAGCCTTTCCTCTTAAGGATTCCCTTCATCACCTTCGTTGCCCTCTCCCGGAGCCGCTCCAGGAGCTGCACGTCTCTCCGTACTGGGGAGAACTGGACACAGCGCTCCACATATGGAGCGCACTTCTCGTGTGAGCGGCTCAGGACTCCTCCCGCACGGATCGCTCCGGCCCCGAGCGCGGCCCCGAGCGCGGCCCCGAGCGCGGCCCCGAGCGCGGCCCCGAGCGCGGCCCCGAGCGCGGCCCCGAGCGCGGCCCCGAGCGCGGCCCCTCACGGGGGCTGCGGGTGCCCCTCCGCGCCGGCAGGGGGCGCTGCGGGCGGGCGGAAGCGGCGGCGCGCCCGCGCGCTCCCGGCGCGCCCCGCGTGTCCGCCGGCGCTGCCTCCTCCCTCTTTCCTCCTCCTCCTCCCGGGCGTCATGGCCGCCTCGAAGCCCGTGGAGGCGCCGGGCGGCGGCGGCACGGCCGGGCTGTCCCGCTGGCAGCTGGCGCTGGTGCTGGGCGCGCCCGTCCTGCTGGGCGCCGGCGCGATCTACCTGTGGGGGCGGCGGGCGGCGCGGCGCGGGAAGGGCGCGAACGAGCGGAAGACCCCCGAGGGGCGGGCGAGCCCCGGGCCCGGCGGCGAAGGCGGCTCCGGGCAGCCCGACGGGCCCGGACACGAGGAGATGGTGAGCGGGGAGCGGCGCCCCCGGAGCGGCGGCTGGGGCCGGGCCGGCCGCCGGCCGGGCCGCCCGGGGCGGCGTGGGGATGCCCGGGCTGCGGGCGGCAGGGCCCGACGGGCCGCTCCGGCCAGCGGCGGTCAGGGTGCCGGCCCCGACCGAGCAGCAGGCGTGTGATGGATGGAGCTCGGGTGACATCCCGGTCGTGCTGTGCGTGACACGGCCGCCAGGTCACGGAAGCACAGGCTGGGCCGTCGGAAGGGCCCACAGTGGGTCCTCTGGGCCAGCCGCCGGGGTGGAGAGGGGCCATCCCAGAGCACATTGCACAGAATTGTGTCCGGGAGGTCTGGAATATCTCCTCTGAAGGAGACTCCACACCCTCTCTGATCAACCTGTTCCAGTGCTCGATTACTGCTCAGTAAAGTTCTTCCTCAGGTTCAGGTGGAACTTCTGTACATCAGTTTCTGCCCATTGTTTCTTGTCCCGTTGCTTGGCACCACCAAAGAGAGCCCGGACCCATCCTCCTGACACATTCCTCCAGATGCTGATAGATATTGATGAGATCCCCTGTCAGCCATCTCTTCTCAAGGCTGACCAGGCCATTCTCCTTTTGGTCTTGCTCCTATGGGCGATGCTGCAGTCCCTTAAATCACGTTTGTCAGCCTTGGCTGGACATGCTCCTGGTGCTCCGTGTCTCTCTGTGATCAGCCTGTGTCACCCACAGAGCTCTCAGCTGGGCATTCGGGGTGGCAGTTCTGCCCTCGCCGCACAGGGATCAGGAGAAGTTTGTTCCAAGGTCAGGCACGGCCAAATGCATCTTCTCATCAGGTGGCTGAGCACGGATCTGTGCTGCTGAGGGGAGAACATACCTCTGCCTCTGATGTCTAGAATAGCTGTGAGTTTCCTCCAGTAAATTTCCTTCCTTTTGAAAAGGAAATCTGTGATCTGTTGTGTGTGAGATGCTGGACACAGCAGAGTGGAAAGAAAACACAACCAAGATCGTTTGAAAATAAAATATGTTCCATGAAAATATAGAAGCCGCACAGTTTATGAAGCATAGACTTTGATGTGTAGAATTTGCCTGAGTAGGCATGCTCTCAAAACATACATTTATCCTGTTGTAAATTACCATTCTGAGAACTTTCAGATAAAGTGATCTGTGCAAAAACTCAACACAACATGTAAGGATGGAGTCCAGATCAGATCCATGGTTCTCTTGCATATCTGTATTGGAAAAAATACCTCTAAGATGCACTTTCTGCACAGCTGCAGTCCCAGATGTGCCTTGCCAGTCATGCAACGTTACTGAGGTGAGGTTGTGGTTGACAAGCATGTTTAAAGTAATGGATTTGACAAACTGATTGGCTTTGATAAGAATATCCCATACTGCATTCTCTTCTCCCGTTCTTGTGTATCACCCAAGGTGCTTTGAATTGTCAGTTTAAGCTTCCCATCTGAAATGGTCAGGAGAGAAAAAAAAAAATCACCTCTTGGAGACTGGAAGAGGTCATTTTTAACCTTGGTGGTTTGAGTGATGAGCAGTGACGCGCCTGGGCGGGCAGTGCAGGCACACAGGGGAGTGGTGAGGAAGGTGGCAGCTTCCCCAGCTAGTGAATCACAGCTGCTCTGGGCATTCCTGAAAGCACAGCCCTAAAGCCTATCCTGGACCTGGAGGCACTTACTTGAATGCAGTGATTTGTTCCTTCCTGGGCACCAAACAGGGCTGAACACTTGTGTACACAGGATGAATTCAGACTGTTCACTGTGGTCGCTTTGGCTCGTGGCTGCAAGCAGCATCTGGAATATTTATGGGAGTGTGCTTGCTGCGGGTGAGCTCTGGTTTGCAGGCTGCTTGTGACCTTTGTCTTGCTGCAGTGACTTCCCTGTTAGTGCATTCACTCTGTATTTCTGAATTGTGTTCCTGACTTCCAGCAGTGTCCAGGGGTTTATAGTCATTCTGCAGTTGTAGGAAGGAAGCACTTAAAACATTTAAAACACTTATGAAGCATTTGATTTAAAATACTGTGTGTTGCTCCACAGATGGAATTACCAGAAGGCTCTGTGCATTTAAGAGTAAGTTGAGCGATGCAAAGTTTCTTGAAGAGTGTCATTGCTTACTGTAAAGAAATGAGAGATATTGCTTAGGAAAGCTGCAGAAGTTACTAGATTTGATTGATTACATGAGATAATTGTCTTGCTGGTCAAAATATGGCTGCATCAGGAAAATAAATGTGGCTGCAAGTTCCCAGGATTGCTTTATGTGTGTGTAGAGGATTGTCTTCCTGTTACTCATATCCAAAACAATGATACCATGTAGATTTTATGTTTCCTCTCATACTTTATTGGATATGGATATTAGTGATTGAAAGACCCATGATTGAAAATGCAACCACTGCAGGTGCTTCATTTGTAAAACTGCCTGTATTGTATTAATCTGCCTTTCTAACATGATGGGTATTTTTTGAAACTCAGTTGGATTTCACGTACAAGTCTGCACAGTGAATAAGAGCTGGTAATTCATTTCACAGTTGAAATACAAGAGGAAAATCTGGTAAACACATGGGTCAGTAATGAATCTGCTACCAACAGCGGTGTCAGCTAACTATTCTTGTACTCATAAATGTAACTTAGGACTCACACTTTTTTGTACTTTTTATTAAATCAGCCCCTTTATCCATTTGATGTTCTGGTCACTGTTTCTGAAGATACAAACTTGAGTTTTTTTCTTTGTCCTTTAAAGCATGTAAGGTCCAATATCTTCCCTGTTCTTTATTAAGACTTGTTACTATTTTGCATGCAGTTCAAGCTTTTCTTTCACCTGCTGCTCAGGCCTCACATTTTTTCCCAGTCTGTGTCTGCAGCAGAAGATTCTCCTGACATCGGTGCACTGGCCAAGTGTGTGATCTGTGACTGACACGGTGTTGGCAGAAGCCCTTAGCACAGGTGCTATGTAGGGAAAAGCTGAACTGCTTCTGAGAGTCCTTCTCCTGTAAGCACAGCTCCTTTAACAGCACAGTAAACTGGCATTATTGGACCAGTTAAGTGATGATGATAAAACTGCGCCTATGGATGGCTCAAAGGTGGTAAAGCCCAATTGCATCTGTTAATGACAATTGTCATTGTTTCTTATAGTTTAGATGGACTGTGTTTTAGTCACTCGGTAGCAGTTGTTTTTTATGTGCTCTCCTGGTTTGTAGGGAGGATTGCATAACTAAAACACGGAGTGCTTTGCATATACTGCTTTAGTTGGTGCCCAGTTGATTCATTTTTTTAAAACTTATTCCATGATAAATTCTTAGCAGGTTTTTATACCCCCCCTTGTATTACAGGAGTGAGCACTGGTTAGTCAGTGAGGTGATGTGTTGGTTGCTTCAGTATTTTTTCCCCGGAAGTTGGGTTAAATTCCTTTTGCAGCTCTGTGATAGTCCCAGTTTGACCCCTTAGCTCTTCAGCAGGTTCCCAGGGTAGCCCTGTGTTTGGTGTGAGGAGATGAGCTGGGTGCCCTTGAGTGCTGCAGGCAAAGCCGCTGGGGTCCACAGCCGTTCCCTGTTCGCGCACACTTTCCGTGAGCTGGGTACCGTCCTTGAGTGCGGTGGGTGAACGTGACAAACGCCTCGGCCTTTGTGGTGCCACAGATGGGGACCAGCAGCCAAGTGGCGTGGCTTCCTTCCAGTGTCTGTTTTAGCAGCAGTCGCTGGATGCTGCCTCTCTCACTGCGTGACATTAGATCAGGATATGAACGAACTGAGCCCCTTAGTCTGGATACACTCACGTTGGTTCTTACTCTGAATTGAGCTAAGCAAAGTAACTAAAACGTCATTTCTGTTGTACCATGCACCTGTTGCTTAATAAATCTCACTGTCAACCTACTGTAAGTCTTCTGTTTCATGCTAGCTGTAGTGGACAGGTGTAGAGAACTCCTAAATGTGTGTGTGTATAATAGCAGTAAAACACTTGTTACACTTTTGGTTTACTCATGGAAGGCATGGATGGCAAATTCATTTAACAGGAACGTGACTGACTGAGAACACTGTGAATTTGTCCTGTAAACTTTGTTTCATTTTTTTCTGCCTATAGTACATCCTTGCTTGGGCTTTGAATTTACTTCTAAAGCTCATGTAAACATACTTTTTCTCATAACGGTTTTAATGCTAAAAAGACTTTAAAAACCATTTATATTCAGTTAATGCCTTTGTTTGAAAAAAGACTTGAGGTGAACCTTAATCGAAAAAAAGTAGTGGAAAGATAGATATTCAGAAAAAAACCAGGATTTTTTTTTCTCATCTCATTAAGAGAGTACAAGTACCTCATCTCATTAAGAGGGTTCTCTCACTTGGAAAGGATGAAAAAGAGGTCTAGACCAAGGCTTTATTTTCTGGCAGTTTGAATTAAGATGGCTGAAACAGTTTTTGCCCTCCATGTCATCTGTCAGACAAGGGCTCATGCAAATCCTTTTCAACCAAAAGAAAATGCTGAAACTCTCTGCTCGTGCTTCTGTTGTGAATCACTGTCATCGTTGGCTGGCAGGAAATTTCTTGTTCTGCTTTGAATAACAGTATCCCTGAAATATATAAGGTTCTGAACTGCTAGTTTAACAATACTGGTATTGGTGGGAATTAATAAGTGTTATTATTCTTGCAGCTAGCAGTCTGTTGCTGTTAAGTTGCTTTTTACACGCAGTTTCTGAACATTTTGTGAGGAAAGCACATTTGCTGAGGTTAAAGTAAAAGTTAAGAAAATTTTGTCAGTGTTGTCTATTCCTTAGCCAGTTAGCAATCTGCTTTTTCAGGTACCTGGGTAAATAACTCAATTTCTCAAGTGTCCTTTGGCTTAAGTTCTGTTCTAAGACTTGTTAATGAACAGTTGCTAAAGCAGCCCTAAGTACTGAGATGTTATTTTTTTGTGCAGCTGCAAATAACTTTGGAGTTGAGCTGTTATGAACTTACATTCATTTTATTGAGCTGGTTTGGTCATTGCACAGATTCTTTGACCAGAGGATGACAAACTGGAGAGTTTTTCTTGCTCTGTATGGACCTTCACCTTGTGGATAAAAAATGCCCAGTGTGCCACATAGGATGGTAATGGGTCAGATGAGGAGAAGCAGTGAAATTTGATAATAATGTCTAGAATTGTTACTTTGGCAAGAAAATGGAAGAATGAGGTTTTTGATTACTTGTGCATGAGGTACATGAAGTTTGTTTGCATAATCAGTTTCTTATCTACACATCTTGTCTATGTCCAGTGTACCAACTGAGAAGGAGTTTTTAAAAATATGCTTAAAAAATTTGTAAGGGTTAAAGTTAAGACTTGATAAACCTTCAAAAACTGATATTATGTGAAGAATTAATTTTCATATTCTTATTTGTGCTATCACAAAAAGGTGTTGCAGCATATAATGTGATGTGAGTTCTTTAATTTTTTTGTTTTTAAATAAGCAGCCACCAAAAAACCTCCAAACCAACAACAGCAAAAAACCCCACCAAAGCAAACAAAAGCATACATTGGATTTGGTGGTGTTTGGGGCGCATACTGAGGGCTACAGCAGAGTAGTTTGAGTAAGGGTGCAGAGATAGAACATCTCAGAGCACGCAGTCTAGTTTAGGGCAGCATAAACAAACAAGTGGATTTCTTCCTTGCCTTGGGCGCCACTGCTGACTTCCCTGCGTGCGAGCACGTTGTGCTCTGAGTTCTGCCTCCTTGCCCCACATTTCTTGCCTCATGCCATGGGTGCAGCAGGGGTAACCAGGGGTCAGCAAATGTTCCCTGGTTCGATTCTGGGTGATTGGTGCGTGGTCTGGGATCCTGCAACTGTTACTGGAAGTTGACTCACACAACAGTTACTGGCCTTAATAACTTCAGCGTCCTGTCTGCAGTCTCTGAAGTTTTTGATCACTGTAGTGTGCACTCTGAAGGCTTGTCTGAAGGCTTGATGCTTCCCAAAAACCAGCAGAGCACCACTGAGGGCCCCAGACCTGCACATGTCCCGTTCCCATTACAGTTCCCCCACCTGACACTGGAGCAGCTGCTGCACTGGGGTTATCCCGCAGCCCTCATCCGCAGCTTGTGTCTTTACTCAGGGATGGAGCACACGGACTGCTCAGCCTGGGGCACATACTGGGATAGGAGAGCCCTGGGATGAGGCAGCTGGCAGGGATCATACAGTAGTAATCCAGGTGCCCTTAGGCTTAATCTCTGCAGTTTTAGGTAATTGTCTCACGAGGAACACAGATATGAATGTTACAACATGGCCCAGATCACATATCATGTGTTATCTTTTTCTACCCAAGTTAATAGGAGCAGCACTGAATTTTGTAAGATTATTACACAAAGGCATTTTTAATGTGGTTTGCTCTAGAAATGCACAAGGAAAAATTCAAGCTGACTAGCATGCATTTAAGTTTGCAGCATATGCGTAACCCTTCCCTTTGTTAAAAGAAAAGCATTGTTGTATTTGGAGGTAAATTTAGGACCTACTCAAAATACATTTAACCTTTTGAGATTTTGTTCAAGTTTTAAAGAAACAACTTATCAGATGCATAGTTACTTTTCAGCAAAAATAGTTGCACTCTAATTTTGGTTTGGCGTTCCATAGAGTTACACATAGCGTATGGAGTGCAGTTAATAATCTTTTATCAAATTAAATTTGAAGCTTTACAACAGAAAAATCTGAAAGCCTTGCAAATTGCCTTGTTCTGTGAACAGTAAAGATGGTGCAGATTGATTTCCTGTGAACCCTGTGATTAATGACTTGTGAGAGAAGAGCTTTGCAGGCAGTAGGGATATTTAAGAAATTCACTCCCTTATATGGTTTCACTTGTAAGTCTCCCCTCAGGAGAATGTCTTTTGTTCTATTTGGATGCCTAATTTTATGTAGGAAGTGAGGCTAGTGCCCATTAACTGATTTTCTCTGCCAGGATAGGGATCCAGGCCTTAAAAGACAGGTTGTAGAGCAAGTCCTGGCTTCCCCTCAGGTTTTCAGTTTTAAAGTAAATCACTGAGATGCAAATATGATCAGGTTGGAATGAAATGAGCAGACATTAAGGGGAATGGGCAAATGAAGTGCAAAGTTACTTTCAAATTTGTGTTACAGCTGTCTGTGTGTATCTGTTCAGTTTGGCCCTGGCAGTGGATAAGTGGGTAGAGGAGGCAGAAGTACGGTCAAAGAGCAGAGGGACAATTCCCAACAAATCCTCGATGATCTGAAGTGCAGGTGGTGTGTAGTGAATCCTGCAGCTGTTGTTAAAGGCACTCCTGCCCCCAGTGTGCAGCCTTGCCCTCCTCAGAAGGGTTGGTGGAATGGCGTGGGCGCTCATACTGCTGTTCATTTTGGTCTGGCAGAACTGCCCCAAAATGTTGTCCATGAAGCAAGGCTGGGACAGAGGAGCAGGAATCCAGAAGATCAGTGTTAGGATCTTTTGCAGCTCTTATTTCTTGAATGTGGGTCACACCCCTTTGATAGACAGAGCATTTTTAGATCTGATCCAGGGGTTTCAGGTAGGTAGCAGTGTTAATTTCTGCAGAAATACCGATCATCAACATGTGGTGCAGAACATAAAGATGCATTCAGCAGGATCTCAGGCCAGTCAGCAAAGTTTCCCAGTTTCCCGTCCCAAGATGGTGATGGTCCAACACTTGTCATTGCATGAAGCAGGGTGTGTGAAGCTGTGCAGGAGGCAGCTGTAAAGTTGATTTGCCTAGTGCATGAAAGGCAAACGAGCTTTATTTTCCTTACAGGTTTTATTTGTCTTGCTCAGTAGGTCTTTCCACAAAGTGTTTTCCGTATTTAATTCATAGTCTGAGAATCTCCTCTGGTCTTATAGGCTGTATGTATTTCAGAAGGAAACTTCTGTTTGAATTGCTTTGAGGGCTTTGTTATCTTTGCACATTTAGCCTTTGAAAAAACAACTTACCTCATTGGTTCTTCTGATCACCAGCCATGTAAAAGATTGCAATCTGTTTAGCTTTCCAAACAGAAATCACTGCATCATTTATTACCATTGTAGTGAATCTTGTGAAAAAGTTGTCTTCTATCTGATACACTTGCAAAAGAAAATTCTTGTGTATTTCCAGGAATTGAAATCAGTGAGATTTTTCAGAAGTCTGAGCTACAGTTTACAACTCAGGTCCATTTTTATATCTTTGAAGATGAGCCCTAAAGTGCATAGCTTGTGTGCTGTGATGCATTTTTAATTTGAACTGGCCTCTCGCTTTCTTTTCCAGAGTCCTCTTGGTAGAGCCCAAGCAGCCAAGAACAAAGGAAACAAATACTTTAAAGCAGGAAAATATGAGCTAGCTATTCAGTGTTACACTGAGGCTATCAGCCTGTGTCCTCCTGAGAAGAACCTGGATCTTTCTACCTTCTATCAAAACAGAGCTGCTGCCTATGAACAACTGGTAAGAAATTAAAGATAGTTGTGTGTTTATTGTAAAAAGTAGCATTATCAATTTGGTGTTTTGTCACTTTCATCCAGTGAAAGGTCCCAAGTGATGACATCTGCTGCTTTCACAAGATGCTGTTGTAGGTGTTTTCAGCTCATCATTCTTTTCTACATATAAATAAAATTATTTTCTGTTAACTACATTCAGTCTATCTTATGTAATTCTTATGCATCCTGTTTTTCCAAGACAAAGTTTTAATCTCTTATTCTCTGGAATAATTTTCTTGTATATAAGTTAATTTTACTTCTCTCTACTTGAGTGTTTAACTGTGAAAGAAAAGTGAAAGGCCAAATATTTTGGAAGGATGCTACTTCAAACTTTAAACAAAAAAATCATTGAAATCGTAGTAAAGGCCAAGGCCTAAATCTTGCACATGGGGAAGTAACATTTACTCAACAGCTGAGTATACTTGGTGTTATTTTAGAAGTCAGCCAGTGTTGCTTATTATGGTATGATGGATTTGCTTATGAGGTCGAGTTGGTGAGCTGTATAAAGGAGTGGACAAGTTGGCCTTGTACAGTCTGAAGTATCAAGTGAGAGACTGTGCTTACATAAATTGTTGTTAGATTTAGTTCTTGTCTGACACAAATTTGTGGCATAATGAGTCCCAAATGTATGTGGTTCCTCTATTAGAAAAGCCTGTTTTGATTAATAGAAATAACTTAAAAAAAAAAAGTTTTAGCACTTTGGTAATCTTGTTTGCTTCCATTATATTTCCATCGTTTTTCTTCTAGTTGTTTTACAGCATCTTTCAGTCCCAATGTTGCCTCCTGCAAGCATCTTTGCATCAACTCCCTATCTTCCCTGATGGGGTCTGTACGCTGTGTGGTGTAATATTTTGTAGGAGTTCCATTTCTGGTTTAGGTGGTTCGCAGTGTGCCCAGGCAGTTTCTCCCTGTGGCTCTTGCAGAGCAGAGGGAAGCCGGGAGAGCCCCGGGAGCCGCGGCTGCCGCTGGGTGCGCGTGACCCCGGAGCTGGGGGACACAGGAGCTCTCACTGTGTTGTTTTCACTATGTTGTTTTCCTGCCCACAGCAAAAATGGACAGAAGTGGCACAAGACTGTACAAAGGCTGTTGAGCTTAACCCTAAATATGTCAAAGCTCTCTTCAGACGTGCGAAGGCCCATGAGAAGCTAGACAATAAGAAGGAATGTTTAGAAGGTGAGTGGCTCATGCTGTGTGTACTGAAAAGTGGAATTAGCTCTGCTACTTTGGAGATGGCAACTTCTGGAAATGTTTTGTTTTACCTCTGTAGCTACAGTAATACAGAATTATGTATTTTAAACCCTTCACAGCTTCTGCAAATACATATTCTTCTCTTGTCAGAGAAAACCTTTTCACATTTCTCAAGCTTCCTTCTGCTTACTTCTGAAATGACTGCTAAGAAATTGATGTTACTGTAGCAACTCAAGGTATTCTTTTTCCAGGAAACTCCTTCACTTTAGAATAGAATTCATCTAACTTGATGAGTGGATAACCAGGACAACACTTGTTCTATTTCCATGCAATAAAGAGACTTTCTTCTTCTTCTCGAAGAAAGAGAAATCACACTACTATAGAAATGATGGTGTTTTTGCAGGAAGAGATACATGGTCAAAAATAAAAGTATTTTAAGCAGTAATTTAAATGCACTGGGCAGGTATTAGAGGGAAAACAGCTTCAGTAGCATTTTTTTTCTGATGCATAGCTTATGAAAACCAGAACAGATTGATTTTTTTTTTAATATTAATACTTTGTATTCAGAAGAAACTACTGTGTCAAATCCTTCCAGTGCTATTCCTGAACAGAATACATTTTGAACTGTCAGGAAGATGTCACTGAGAAGCCATGGAATTTAAGAATTACAGGTCAGATGTGTTGTCTCATGGCACTTTTGAGCTACACTACACTGCTTGAAGTTACCCTAATAAATTTCATCAAGTGAAACCATTCCTGCTGATGTTAGTTTAAAAGACAGATGAAATTTTCAGCTGTGCTCATTATCAAAGAAGGACAGAAAATAAGGCAGTGCTTTGGCTGGCAAAGCTATCTGTTAAATTAGTTTCATTATGTGTAACAGCTAAGAATTAGGTCTGCCAAATTAGAAGGTAAATTAGATGTGGAAATTTTATCTATGTGTTTATCTGCTGGCAGAATGCCTTCTTGCCCTTTGAGACCATAGTGACTAGAAAAGAACAGCTTTGTTCATTTGGTGCACTCCTTTGCAACCACTGTGTATCAGCTGCACTTCCAGAGTGCTGTAATAAAATCTAAGCCTTATGTAGCTGCCAGGTGATAAAAGCCCCAAGAAAGATCAAGTGTCCCTGTGACAGTAGGACAGTGTTAAATATTCTTTTTAGTGTTAATAGCGGTAATGTTAGTGACAATTATTTTTAGCCTTGATTTCTATTTGATTTTTTGCTTGCAGTTTTTTCAGATCTGAAGCTTTCTTGCTTTTTTGAACTACACTATTTTTCTATAACCTTGCTTTTACCTGCCAACTACATATGGCCAGTAAAATCCCAGGAAGGAGGGTATGCCCATGTAGTGGACGAAAGCAAAACCAAACAAACCTCAAAACGCCAGCCACTACCAGCAGAAAACTCCTCCAGTGATCCCTGGCAGTATAATTTGGGAAGATGCTGCTGCTGCAGCCAAGCCTGGAGTGCAGCAGTCTTTGGGCAGAGTGTTTGTGTAACACGTTCTTTCTGGGGGTGCCACATTTTCCCAGGCACCCTGATGTGCTTCCTGACCATGCCAGAGGTGCAGGGAGTTTCTGTATAAGTGATGGATAAAAAGTCCCTCTAGCAAAGTAGATTTAGAGAAATATACTAAAACTCCAGGGCAAGACATTTACTTTTCAAGCATATTCAGACAATGCACTACTTGAATTTCAAGTCCAGGCTCTGTCCATCTTCACTAATGTTTAAATGAGAACAAAACAAGGAAAATCCCTGTGGTAGCATTGCATTAAGTGGAGGATCCAGAGAAACTGTGTGTGGTGAGAGTGCATTTCACACTGGGAAGCTTCACTCGGACAGCAGTGGGTTAACATGTGCAGAGGTTTCTCTGTGTGAATGAAAGCCACGTGATAGGGGCTGGCACTTTAAATGGGCCAGCAAGGTATTTCTCCTTGCTCCCTTCCAAAGTCATGGAGGTGAGCAGAAAAATTTGAGGTAGAATTTAGGCAGATTTCTTCAACTGAGGAGTAAGTGAGATATGATGGGACTGAATATGAATTTTAGAAGTAGAAAAGAAAAAACAGTCCCAGAAGAGGGGTTAGCACTTTCAATGTGAACATCATATAAACATAATTACTCTCCTCAAAGTTTCAAAATGGTGAAAGCCCCTGATAGAGGTATACATTTTCACTGTTGATTTAAGTGTGTTTGTCTCTAGATAAAAACATGAACAGAAAAATAAGTGTGATTTGTTTTCATTCACTGTCATGTAGTCCTTTTATCCCAGCAAGATCATTTTGGATACAAATACATGTCTTGAAAAATACAATAAATACAGCAAACTGGAAGCAGAGGCTTCTGCCTGAGAACAGGACATGTATTAATTTGGCATTGCCTTGTTGTACTCAGTGGCACATTTTATAGTGTACTTCAGTGACTATCAGAATTCCTTTAATCTCACTTCCCTACGTTGTTTCCTAGATGTCACGGCCGTCTGCATTTTAGAAGCCTTCCAAAACCAGCAAAGTATGTTATTAGCTGATAAAGTTCTTAAACTCCTTGGAAAAGAAAAGGCCAAAGAGAAGTACAAGGTAGGACTTGTGATACTGCTGATAGTTATTTCACCTGACCAGTTGTGGCAAAGTCGGTTGTTGGCATTCTGTCAGTGCTGTAAACACGTCACTGTCTTCGTCTGCTCAGGCGTAACAAGCGACACAAACTGGTTTCTACAAAGCTGCCATTGTACCAGTGCTACTGTCCTTTGAGACCTCTGCTGAGTTTTTGGAACCTCAGCAGGGAAAGAGATCTACTTCTTGCAGTGGTTTTCCTTTAAGAATGAAATTTGTTACGACATTCAGGAGACACCCTGAGTTGGTGTGCTGCCCTGCACAGGGCTTTTCTGAACTTGCAGCTTCGTGGAAACTGGGTGTGTTGGAACAGACAGCCATGCATGAATGTGTGGGAACGCAGAGAGAGAACTGTGGAAGCACAGTGGTAGCCAGGAGCAGTCATTTTAATTGGCTGTAGGTTTACAAAAAGGTTGGGACTGATATTAACACGTTCTTGGTTGTTAGTAAAGCATTGTTATTAAAGCGTTCTTGCTTGGGTTTTGATGGTAGTTGAAGTACTGAAATCCCTTGTTGGTTTTGAGATGCTGAATTTCTTTCCTGCAGAAATTCACATAAATGTGTAGTGTAGAGGTAACAACAAATAATGTTATGAGTGTGGTGGACGTAGATGGATGGGCTTCAGAAGAGTGCATTCAGTGTTTTCCTGCAGGAGAGATTGACTTGTAATTCTTGTGTGCAGTTTATTTTAAACAAGAAATATTTTTTGGCTGTAGGAAGGATTCATTACCTGAGAGGTGTTACTTCTGGGACTTCAAGATGTGTGGTATTTGGGCCAAGTTCCACCCAGAACTAGGGAATTGCCTCATTAATTTCCAATGTAACAATGACAGCTGCTTCTCCTGGACAGGTTGAAGAAAAAACTGCCATTCAGAATCTGCTTGAATTTAGGCTCATGCTTAAATCACCAGCTTGCATTTTTCACACACAATGCTTTAGTGCCTCTACCCAATGTTTTATGATATCCTAAGAGTCCTTATTTCTAGCTACATATGTGGAAAGATACAATCTCCCTCCTCCCCGAATGTCATCACTTTGTTTTCACTGGTGATGGGTATTGCACTGTGATCTGAAGCTTAAAGAATCCCTAAACCTCAAAATGGCAAATCCAAAACACCAGGCTATCAGATGACATAGTGAAAGTCATACACTGGTTCCTCCATCAGGTTTTTTTAATAATCATGTTTGCTGTTCATTTCCATCTTTACCATCTGATCTGATCACCTCATGACTTGGATTACCTTTCTCTGTTTCAGAATCGGGAGCCTCTGATGCCCTCACCACAGTTCATTAAATCCTACTTCAGTTCTTTCACAGATGATATAATTTCCCAGCCTTTGCTTAAGGGTGAGAAATCAGATGAAGATAAGGACAAGGAGGGAGAGGCTTCTGAAGTAAAAGAAAAGTGAGTGTACAGTGCAGTTGGGAATTGTTTGGTACTGGAATTAAGTTTTCAGTGATTTGGACGTTCTGCTCAGTGTAACGTGCTGCTGTTTGTGTAGTACTTGGCATGGAGGTTCCTTTGATATTAATGATTTCAGTATTGCAAGTGAAAGCTCAGTGAAAGCTGACTGGCTAGGTCCAAACTTGCACTAAACAGAAGAAGGACAATGAGACTGGGAAAATATCCTGAATAATTACTGCAGTATCACCGTAAATCTTAGGAGATGGGAGAACTGGAGAAGGCTGAATGATGACTTGGGGGAAAGGAATATTTTATACTGAAGGAGCATTTCCAAGGAAAAGAGCAAGTTAGCCTTTGGACTGGCAGGGAGAAGATGAGCTAGGAAAAGGGGATTTTTAAATGAAAACATGCATTTATAGCAACTGAGGCTGAAAGGGTGTTCTGTCTTTCTGGAATCAAATTGCCCATAAATGAAAAGTGTTGTGGCATTGAAAAACGTGGTTTTGTTTTGTATTTTTTTAGTGGAGCCTGAACACCACATAAATGGTTCTTTAATTTATTTTGCTACTTTCCAGATTATTTTTGGAAGATAGCAGTGCAGTCAGTTTGGAAACCATTGCAAACAGCATTATGATTTTTTTTTTTTTTAAGTAAGAGAGAGTGTCCTGATCTGCAGGCAGATTCACTGAAACCAGGATACAGATGAGAACAAGGGAGTGCTGTAACTTTTTGCTATTAAACAATTTCTTCCACATACAAGCTGCATTGCTAGGTTGAATATTTCACATTCCTGTCCATGAATTCAACTTTAAACCAAGATTATTGCTGTTCTTCATGTGAAAAAATACCTCAAGAGACAAATGAAGCTTACATTCAAAATCTTTAAACCATTTTTCTTCTTTATTTCCAATGGGATTTGACCATATTTTGTGCAAACTGTTTTCCACCTATGATGGCTCCATCCAGGAATGGATGTTGCAATGGGACTATGCTGGTGTTGTAAAGTATAGCACAAGTTAGTGTTTGTAATGATTTGCTGAAACATCTGAATGGAAATTGCAGTGTTCAGTGAATGCATGTATATATACAACTGTTCTTACATCATTTACAGCTCTGGCTATTTGAGAGCAAAACAATATATGGAAGAAGAGAACTATGACAAAATTATCAGTGAAAGCACAAAAGAAATTGAAGCAAAGGGAAAATACATGGCAGAAGCTTTGCTTCTGCGAGCTACTTTCTACTTACTTATTGGCAATGCAAGTGCTGCCAAACCAGACCTAGATCAGGTCATCAGCATGGAAGATGCAAATGTGAAGGTAAGACTCTGTCACAGCTGGATTGTAGTTGGGATTGAGAAGTTAGATGATAAACATGCAATATACTTCAAGAAGCTGTTTGTCCAAATTTTCAGATGTATTAATGGGAATATTCTGGTTTATTTACTGTTATTGACAAATTGTTTTTTTCAAGGGCTTGTTGATTTTTGAGACAGCTGTAGTGAACTAAAGGTGATAAGTAGCACAAACTAAAGAATGAGGGAAGTTGAATGAATTGGAGGCTTATCCACTCTGGATAAGTGAAAAACCTTAACTGCACTTGCACATTCAGCTGCTTTAGAAAACACTGATGTATTTTTAAACATAGGAATTGAGAAGGATTTTGTGGGGGGCTTGGAAATCCACTGAGATGGAAGCATAGGCTGACATTTTTGAAATTAAGTAAGGGAACTCATTCATTAGGGTCAACATGAAAATCCTGCTTAGAGTAATTGAAACCTGTCAGTGGGAGAACGTAGTGAAATGACACATCTGCTGTGACTGTAAGGAGGTGTTAAATGTGGCGATCCCCGGTGGCTGACGTTCCTGGCCTGTTTTGCAGCTGCGGGCCAACGCTCTGATCAAGCGGGGCAGCATGTACATGCAGCAGCAGCAGCCCGTGCTGTCCACTCAGGACTTCAACATGGCTGCTGACATTGACCCGCAGAACGCTGACGTTTACCACCATCGAGGACAAGTAAGGAACTCAGAGGTTTGGTCCCCATGCTTGGCTGTACACACTGAAGGGAAAAACGGTGTCACTGGAGACACTTGATACTGTGTGTGGCAGAAAAACATGAGCTCCTAACTGGGAACTTCTGTGGGATAAACACACAGTCTGGTTTGGAGGTTCAGGTCAGGCAGAAGCAGTTTATAGCTATAGGAAAGCCCTCTGTCAGTATGAACTGAGACTGAAAAGTGCTGGGGCTTGTGTACATTTACAGCAGATAAAAGGGTTCTGTGAAGGGGCCTGGATGGCAGAGCATCATCTGCACAGCAGGGAGCTTTGGTACAGCAGAGGAAGCGTGTCCCTGACAACACCTGCAGCCCTGTGGCCTGGACTTGGATCTCTTCAGCACATCCCTCTCTGCCTTGTGACACTGCTGTGTCCTTGACTAATTTCTAGCCCTAGAGAAGCCTGCTGCCACAGATGTGTAAGATGAAGGGTGCTGGAAGTAAAAAAGGAACACTAGAATATGCAGATAGGCTAAGTCATATTTGTAAGGAAGACTTCCATGGATCAAGGGTTTTTCTCCATGTGTTGACTGAAGGGAATGAAAGTTTTCTGCAGATTGAAATTTTGTGTTTTACAGTGGCTTCACAGTAAAGTGTGAGAATGATGAAGTGAACTCTGCTTCTGTGGAGGAGTAAGAATGTCAAAACAAAACCAAAAAAAACCCAACCCAACAAAAAAAGTTGAAATACAAGCTGGAAAAGCTGAAATGTTTCAATGTCCATATAGTCCACAGACACTGGCTACAAAGAGGCAAAACAACTTGAGAAAATATGGCAAAATTTTGGAGACTGGTCATAACACTGGCACAATGATGGCAAGTCTCAAATGCCAGCATTCTCAATCCCTACACAGGGTCACTGCCTGCTCATGTAGGTAGCCAAAGTTTCACTGGTGGCTTTGATCATACATTATGACAGGCGTTTTTAGTTACAGATTTTGTAGGTTTCTAGACAGTTCTGCAGCTGAGCTGGAGATGATAGGAGTAACTGATGCTAGTTGAATTATCATGTAAATGTCTGAAGCACAGATGAAATAGAGAAATAGGATTCTTTTTCATTCTGGCTAGCTGAAAATCCTGCTTGACCAAATTGAGGAGGCTGTGGAAGACTTTGATGAATGTATCCGATTGCGACCCAATTCCGCCTTGGCGCAAGCACAGAAATGTTTCGCTCTGGTAGGTAACGTGCTGGGGTTGATGTGGGTGCTTCTGCTTTAAAGAGTTCTGGAAAACACCCTGTTTCTCTGGTTTATTCCAATTCTACAGGAAAGTAGGGCAGCATACATCTCTGTCATTTAATAAAAAGGCAAAGGAATAATGCAGCCGTTTCTTCAGCTGGAGTATGGGTTTGCTGCTTTCCTTCAGGAACACTCATTATTCAAAGAGCAGAACATCTGTTCTGTTCTGTGGAGAGGAGCAAAAATCTTGATTCTAACTGGAGCATGTAAAATTGATTTCAATAAAGCTTTACTGTTGTGGAAAATGGTCATCATCAAGATATTAAAAAACTATTCCAAGCTAGTACAATGACTCAGCGTGCAAGAATCTTGTCAGGACAGCTTTGCATGGTGTGAACAAGCAGGAATGCCAAGTTTGGAATTTCTAAGCATTTGAAATATAGGGAGGCTGTCACAATTATCAGGCCTCATGACTTCCTTCTTTCACCTGTTTTCCTCTCTAAGTCTAGACACTTGGACATGTGGTAGGTTCCCAAAACCAGATTTGCTAGGAAGTACAGGCTTGTCACCTTCTGGAACTTATCACAAAATCCTACAATGGCCTGGGTTGGAAGGGATGTAAAAGATCATCTCATTCCAACTCCCCTGTCATGAACAGGGACACCTTCCACTAGACCAGGTTGCTCAGAGTCCCGTGCAACCTGACCTTGAACACTGCCATGGATGAGGCATCCACAGCTTCCCTGGGCACTGTTCTAGTGTCTCACCACCTTCACAATAAAGGATTTTTCCTAATATCCAATCTAAACCCGCTGCCTTTCAATTTGAATCCCTTCCCCCTTGTCCTGTCACTACATGCTGTTGTAAAAAATCCCTCTCCATCTTTCTCATGGCTCCCTTCAGATAAGTGAAGGCCACAATTTGATCACCCCAAAGCCAGGCTGAACAATCCCAATTCTCTCAGCTTATGTAAAATAACTTTGAATTATGATGATGCAGGCAACTCTTTGGGAGGTGGGTAGAGGCCTGATCAGCCTTTTTTTAGTCTGTTGATGATGTAATTTTTTTCTTTCATTTTTTCCCTTGGAACAGTATCGCCAGGCTTATACAGGAAGTAATGCTTTGACTGTGCAAGCAGCCATGAAAGGCTTTGAAGATGTCATTAAAAAATTTCCCAAGTGTGCCGAGGGCTATGCACTCTATGCTCAGGTATGTTTTTCTCTCTCTTAAAGCAAATGCTGCATTCTCTTGTGCTTTTTATCTTGGATATAATATTTCTTCAAAGAACAGATGAAGATTTTTGACACAAAGTTCTGAGATAATAGATGCTGCCTGGAATAAGCTACTTGCATTTATGGTTATGGGTGTTCTGAGGCAGAGGAAGTACAGGGACAATGCGTGGAGCAGGATATAAGTAATGAGAGTTGAGGGTGGTTATTAGGAGACAGAGGTTATTCCTGCATGATTCCCTCCTTCCTGCATGTGTGTGTCATCTCAGTTGATGAATGTCAGGGATTCTCTGGGTAATTTGAGAGTCAGATGTGTGGAACTAGGGGGACATTTTTGTTCTGCTGCCAGTGGCATGTAGTGGTTTAGAACAGCTGCTTGGAGTACGCTTGTAACAGAGACTAATTTCTCCTCTAAGGACATACTGCTGGTTTTAGTAGGAAGCATGAGACATTCTGATTTTAAGTAGGTTGGCAATATATATGCATTTCCTTCTGAAAGAAGTATATTTGAAAAAGAAAGAGTTGAAGCTTGCAGGTACAGAGTTTTAGAATGGTTTTTATTTTGAGCACACAGCATGTTGCTTGTGGATCTCCCATTACAGGTGACACTGTGGTCTGTAATTTGTGCACTTAAAGCTCAGAAGCTTTCCAAAAAACCTCGATTTTGAAACTTTACTCTGGTAACACATGTGCCTGGCCTGCTCTACCACAAATGAACTACATCCAGCCTCACATTGTCAATACAGTTTTAATTAGAATTAGCTGAGTGCAGAGTGCATGCTTTGGTTGCTTATTGACAGAATTCTCTTTTGATTCAGGCACTAACTGATCAACAGCAGTTTGGCAAGGCTGATGAAATGTATGATAAATGCATTGACCTTGAGCCAGACAATGCCACTACCTATGTTCATAAAGGGTATGTATTGAATTTGCAGTCCCTTTGGTTGAGAGCAGTTGGTGTAGTTAGATGAATCAACCTGAATTTAGTGTTTATGTTTAGAAGTTTATAGAAGTTTTAGAAGAAAAATAACTTTGTGAAATCATCTTTGTGCTCTTAAATGTATTTCTATATTTGCTCTTGACTAAGCTGCAAATAAGTTTCAGGAAAGTTTCATCAGTGTTCGTTGCTAATTGAATAAGTACTTGAAGTATATCTGACTTTTCCTTTAGCCTTATTAGTTCCAGCTTTATGTTGAAGTTTGTTTTTTTTTTATAAAACAACATGTACCAAGTCCTCTTGGGAAAAATTTTTTTGAGTTATTAAAGCAGTAAAGAATCTTATTGAAAGTGACTTTCACACAGGTGTTTTTAAAAGTCATGAAGTTACTAAGTTACTGTGTACTTGCATTAGAAATGAAATACATTTGGGATGGTTTTGCTTACCATGATGAGGTTTTCGAGGAGTATATAAAGCCTGTTTGAAATTGTCTCTTTCTTATAGTTTACTTCAGCTCCAGTGGAAGCAAGATTTAGACAAAGGATTAGAACTCATAAGCAAGGCCATTGAAATTGATAACAAATGTGATTTTGCATATGAGACCATGGGAACGATTGAAGTGCAAAGGTAATGCTGAATTGCAATGTTTAGAATTCTTAGTTACTTCTGAAGTTCTTTAAATTTCCTCATGGATCCTAAGTCTTGAGATCTTCTCCCTGGTGTCCTGTAAGGGCAGCTCTTACCCAAAGTCCTGATTTCTGTTCTGTAACTCTTAGGTAAAGCCCGCCATTCTCTGTGGCATAATTGTGATTTAGGATCTGACAACTTACCACCAATTTCATACTTAATGGACAACATGCAGATGAGTCCATGTATGTTTAGATACCTCCCTTCTGCATTTAAAGTGACTTCCTTAATCATTACCTGGCTTTGTGTGTATCTGCTGTTGTCCTTGGACATTGGACTGTCTGTACTGAGGATCCTGTGCTGTTTTCTCCCGCAGCCAACAGGACTCCAGTTTACAGTTCTTGGGGGAAAGAGGAATGCACTGCTCTGTAGCATTGTATTGCGACTGTGCAAAGGTTTGGGGTGTAGCTGACAGTGCAGGCAAGTCTCTTTTTAATAGTTTGTTCTCTAGAGGACAGACAATTAGACCATTGCCATGAGAAATTTTGCAAGCGTTTCCCTATTTAAATAACGTGCTTCTGTCTGTGCTAGTTTTCCTCTTTTGTATGCTGAGTCCTTTCAGGGGAGAAGAGACTTCATTCAGTTGCCCAGCATTATCTTTGTGGTGAACTTGGTGTCCTGTGGAAGATATTTTATCCTGCACCACCACGCATGGGGACTCTCAAGGGGAAGGCTGTTTAACAGCTGTCCTGGTTCCTTAGGCTTGTAACAGCTTCTCTGAGTTTACTCAGCAGCACTACACGTTCTTGTGGTGGTTCCTCCCAAAGGCCTCTTGAGTTATTAATGGTGGAGAGTGTACGTCCTGAAAGAAACAAGATGTTCTAGAGATGACAAGATTGCTTTGGCAGTCTTAACTGGGCTAATTTTTTGTTTATTTCAGAGGTAATCTGGACAAAGCCATTGAAATGTTCAACAAAGCTATCAACCTGGCCAAATCAGAAATGGAGATGGCCCACCTCTACTCACTCTGTGATGCTGCCTATGCCCAGACAGAAGTTGCAAAGAAGTATGGATTGAAACCACCAACACTGTAAAGAAACAAGGAGGAAATGACCTTCCAAAGTGAAGCTGCCCACTTCAGCCAGCCCTAAAGACGCTGTTGCAGACCATGCTGAATGGTGGAACTTAGTTTTTTCCCGTTCGTGGTGTTGTCATTTGCTACATCTGTTAAATGTTTAGGTGTTGTGGGAGTGGTTGTTCAAGGAAGTATGCAGTGCTGCACCTTGTTCCTTCTGCAGCAAAAACCTTAGAGTGTTTTAAGGGAAATAAAGTCGCAGGGGAACCAAAGGAACATATTCTGGCCATGCAAATAAAAACTTCATACTGGTTCATTTTGGGTGATTATGTTGTGGGCGATTTTTGCTTTATCAAATAATATTACAGCATGTGGGGTTTTTTCCTGTTGATTTTAAAGATAATACTAGTCAGTGCTGTAAAATAGGTTTCTTTTTTATATACAATTAATCCTTGAGGGTTGATTTTAATTTTGCAAAAATTAATTTTCAAACTTTATTAATAGAGGGTTTTTTAAGTCAGTAGACGTGGAGAGAATCCCTGTAAATATATGCAAGCATGCACAATCTTCCCCTAAATCCCCTTCTTCCACCCTCTGCATAACTTAATTAGAAATAGTCCTGTGGCAGCTATCAGGGAATTAATTTGATAGTCCATATTCTCACCCCAGGAAGCCCTACAGTACTGCATAGGAGAGCTAGGAAAAAGGTTGGCTGCGGAAGGAGGTCAGGTAACATTGCTTCAGTGTAGACTTTACTGGAAGAAAGAATGTATTCCTGTGCAGCAGTCCTTACTTGAATGTCAGAGGAAATTGTTCTGGAGGGTTCAGAAAAGAACCCTCAAGAACCTCAAGAAAAGAAAGCTCTGCTGGGAGTCAAGCTCCGAAAGGTAAGGTCATGCTTGCATATAATCTTTGGAATCTCTGATGCTTCTGCATAAATGTAGCAGCTGATAGACTGTCTAAATTCTCTTCACTCTCTAGAGATTACTGGGTTATGATCTCCTTTAAGAGCCCCTTGGCAGGATTAAGTGAGATAAGGAACAAAGCATAGGCTCAAACTTCCAATAATGGATTCGCAATCGGCACTCATCTCCTTGTTCTGTAGACCGTGTCTTGTCCAAGATTACAAATACTGTAGAAAGGAAGCAATTGTGCTGCATACAGCAGACAGGCAAATTATGAAAGTTTTCCTCTTGTTAGGAACTTCACAGAGGGCCCTCTTGCTTTGGGTTCATCTTTCTGGTGTGGAAGTCAGTCCATCTTGCCTTTCCCTGGACTGATGTGGCTGGACAAACCTCATGCAAATAATGTAGCTTAATTTATGACACACTAGTTTGGGTTTCTTTCCATCCTGAAATCATAGATGTGTTTGTGGTGAATTGTCTAATGTATTTAAGCTTTTACAGAAATGAATGATGCTGTAGTCAAACTGTCTTGGTCTGTAGTTGTGCCACCACACAGCAGCAGCTTGCGTTTTCAACTTGACCTTCCTTTCTCCCAGCAACAGGAGTACTGTTGAGTATTCAAATGGTGGAGAGTAGACATAAAGATTGAATCATTACTTTAATGGGTCATTAGGTGATCTGAAATCATAGCACTGGTGTGGAATTGAAGATATGGGAAGGTACTGGCAGCTTCTAGGGGCACTGAACGTAACAAGTGTCAAATGTCTTCTCCAACTCCCAATCTCTATCAATTACCTGAGAACAAAAATATGCCAGACTGACGAGTCCTGTTCTCTGAGGAGTTTTTATTCGCATGGCCTTACTTACATTGGCATTTTCTCCTCATCACCCCATCTGTACCCCATTCCTTACCCCACCCAATCAGTTAAGGGAAAAAAGCATGTGCTGTCAATTACTAGCATTCCAAATCATCACAGACTTTTGCCTGTTCTGCAACTAGTTTGAAACTGCACTGAAAGGATGCATTGTCTGTAATTTTTTTGTAAATGACATATCACCTGTAAACTGAAAAAATAAATACTACCTTCAAGTATCTCTCTCTGACATGTATAAGAGCAGGTTTGGATGAAGGTGTTCTCTGCAGTGGTGAGCTCGGTGCTTATGTTCTAAGTCTAGGAAGAACTGATACTTGACTGACTCCTTGTCATCTTCTCTCACTTCAGCCTTTAAGAAAGAATGAGGAGACATAGAATCAATAAATCCAATCTCTGTTTGCTTCTGTCACCTTCAGAGGTGTGATCTTGAGTGCTGAAGATTACAGGGAAAAGGGAGTGGAGCCAGGAAGGCTGGGAATCTGAGTAGCTGAGACCCTATTAATGTGTGTACACAGGTGCATCCCTGGGATGAAAGGGACTTTTGTAAATGGCTGACACAGTTGAGGTTTTATTTTAAGCCAGGTGTGCATGTGAACTTTGAAATGAAACAAGTATTATTGCTATTAAAAAAAAAAAAGTTGAAATGATGTAGGAATCTAGTACTGAAGACTTGGATAAAGCCTGTGTATCCCTAGAGGGATACTCTGTGAAGTTGCTTCTACATACAATTGTCCAGCAACTTCATCCTCACCATGTATGGTCCCTGCTGTTCACAGGGACAGTGCTCTCAGGCACACACTGTCATTCTTGGGATGTCCTGCACAGGGCCAAGAGCTGGACTCAGATCCTGATGGGCCCCTTCCAACTCAGCATATTCCATGAGTCTAAGCTGTGCTTGAATTCCCAGGATCTAACTGCGGATGGAAAGGGAAGAGGGAACTAACATACACTGAAGAGCTGTACTGTAACTTACTCTGGAACTATCAAGAGCAGCTTAGATGCAGCTTTAACCAGCAATCCTAACACTGCCCAATTCTTTAACAATAATTTAGGTTCTTGCAGGCTGAAGTTGTGGAACTGTTTCAGGGTTGTTACTGATTGGTTCCCTGTAATATTCTGTATGTTACAGAATACTGGTGCCTGTGTGTCACATGGATATGAAGAAGCGCCTGTTGGCTGCCAGCACAAAGCTTGAGCATTGCCTGCTTCAAGTGCTACAGCTAAGAACTGACAGTGCACTTTTTTTCAGTGAAAGCCTCACAAATTCAGAGTCTCATCTGTATCACTTCTGACTGCAGCACACTGGAGCCCCTACTAAATACCCTACTAAAAACAAGGTGCTTAGAAGTTGTCCTGACAGACTGAAAAGAACTGAGCTCATGTCAGCTCTTCAGCTGAGTTCACCAAAGGAGCTTCTAATAGATTTTCATCCATCCTCTCCCTTTGGGATTCCAGGGAGGAGAGTTCAGACCACAGATTCTGGAACCTGTTGCAGTCTGCACTTTGCGTTTCTCAGATTGAAGTGGTCAGCCCATGAGAGTCCTGCATTACTCTAATCCTCCAGAGGTAGCATTCATTTACTTCTGTGTGTTGAATGAGTAGAGGGAGGGGAGGGAAAGAGTTAAAATAGTTGAGTTAGAAGTTGGAGCCCAGCAATGGATGTGGGTTGTTGAGTATGTGGGAAGCACTAATCTAATGCAGGAGACTCGGCTCAAGTGGTAAATTGTTAAATTTTTAATATTTATTTTTCAACAAATAAACCTTCATTTCACCTTGTGCTCTGTGGCTTGTTTCTTAGAAGTTCCAGGGCAGCGTGTACACCAAAATGCAATGAAAAGTACAGACCAAAAATACCTGCTGATACAGAATGCCACTGAGGGGAATGGTGGGATCTGCTTTTGAGGGAAGGGTGTGTCAGGGCTTGTTTTATAAAATATACACCAAGCTCATTGCAGAGAAGACAAAATGTTAAAAAAAAATACAAAACCACAAAAACCCCCACCAAACCAAAAGCTGTGGGAACAGGAGGATTGCTGAACATGAATAAAACGTAAGATGGTTTTGGGGGAAATGTGGTTAGCTAGAGCAAGATAAAACTTTCTCTCCCTCCATTTTTGTATTTTGAAATCTCTTTTGGCCTTACAGCTGTTTCATGCTGCAGGAAAACTAAAAGCTTAGCAGTGAAGGCTGATCAGTTGCTTCTTGTTTTCAGCCCAAGGAATAAAAAGCATAAATTTTAATTTTTTTACATTAAAAGACATCTTCCTTCAAAAAAAAAAAACCCAAACCAGAGGTGCAACATGCTTGGCTGGTTTTCAGTGTTTGAAAGGCACCTTTCCCAATCAGTTTGTGTCCAGCAATAAGGAATGTTTCTCCGCAGGGGATGGGCGCTGCCCATGGTAGCAGTGATGCATTCAAACACTGAGCACTGTTCTGGGAGACCGTGGCCACAAGGACTCGGTGCAACAGCGTTTCCAACCCGACGCCCCTCAGCCTTTTCCAGGCACCACTCGCACATTCTGTGAAGGAAGCAGAATTGAGCAAAGGTGTGGCAGCTGTGAACTGTAACACAGTAACCCGTGTCCCTTCAGCAATGAACAGCACTTGCCGTGAGGAGAATTTAATACACACATCCAGACAAAACATAAGAACCAAAACCTGGTACAGATTCTTCTACAGGAGCAGCTCTGTCTGGCAGCTTCTCGCAGTGTTCTGAGTAATGCAGAGCAGTATTTGGCCTGTTTTGCTAAGTGTGTTAAATTTTAAGCTTCCCAAGTTAGAAGTAGGGCATTCAAGGACTTAGGTTAAGTCATGTACATCTGAAAAGGACAGAGTAAGAATCATGCTTTGAGATTTTCTGACAATTCACTGAAAAATTCATAATACCAAAGCTGACTTGAGAGAGAGTTTTAGAGAACAAGATCTCCATTTCTGTGTTCTACAAAACAGCCCTCAGAAGGCAACTAAAACATTATGATGCATAAAAATCAAAGTTAATCACTGTGTTGAACTGATTTCATCTCCATCTTTATCCTAGCTGTAAAATACTATGAAATACTTAAGTATGAGAGGAGATACAAAAGTTCTATTTCAATCATATTAGAATTGCACCAAGTTTTTTGTTATGTGGTGGTTTCTTAACTGGCACATTGGGCAGTAAATTGTGGAAATCCTTCCAAAGATGGAGGCAACAGCCATTGTGACAGCTGAACCTTCCCTCTTCACCCAGCTTCACTTTTTCATCTCTACACCATAGAGATCACAGCGCTTCTGGCTTAAAATAGGAATTTGTTCACGTATTTCTGCAAGTTTCTTTAGATCTGTGGGGGAGAAGAAAAGAATTAAGAGAACAGCAGCCAAAAAAGAAAGGTCCTGACTTGCTCTGAGGTAAGACAGGGAAAATAGCAGCTTTGATGGAGAATGGGGTGGTCGGGCACTGCAGGAGAGCAGCCAGGGCTGAAGGAAGCCTCAGCTTTGCTTTATCCTGATGTGGCACCTTCTTCCTAAGGAAGTGATCTAGAAGGGCACAGCTATAGGGTATTATATAGAGAACAGTATAGGCAAGTGCTGCTGCTGCTTGCTTTAACCCAGCAAAGTGTGGTCAAGGCAGAGGAATGCTGCAGCATCTGCAGCTGCATGTGTAAGGCCACAGACGTAAAAAACTGTCTCTCCTTAGTGCCATGACCTGTACTCCAGAAAAAAAGTGGGGAAAGAACCAAAACAATTCTTCCCTTACCTATATCTGTGTATACAACTGTTTCCTCAGCCCCAGCTTTGGCTATGACTTCACCCCTGCAAAATCAAGCACATTTGTTCACAGGATTAACACACTGGTCTCAAGGCATCAGCCCAGTTGCTGCAATTTGTACAAAAAGGAGTTCTCACCATTGATGCCTACAGCTGTAATGACAGGGCTGTCCTAAAAATAGCATCATAATCCATAACTGGCATGATAGAAATGGCTTCCAGGCTTTATAGATGGCACTTTTTACATGTGATATATACAAACTTAATGTAAGTGTCCTTCAAAGATCAGGAATTGTGCTAAGAGCCACTCTGAGAATCACTGCCTATGAGCATGCAACACACCTCAGGGGGAAAGGAACAACCACACTGGCAAAGATGAACACTTTCACCTTGGAAGATCCTACTGGGTTTTAATAGTGTGCTTTTACTCTGCATGAACTACTGAATATGACCATGTCTCCCCCAGGTGTTCTGTCACTGCTTTCATCACATAAAGTTAAAAGCTCAAGACAGACAAAGTTTTTCTTACTCTGGAAACAACTGGAAGAGAACTATCAGTAGATTTATCTGAAGGAAAAAGAACTGCCTGAAGATTTGGTCACTTTTATCTCCTGTGCACCTGCGTGACTTCTGCTCAAGTCAGAATCTCTCTTCTCTAGCTGAAGACTTTCTTCTTGTTCTTTCTTATGTCAAAGCAGTGTTGTTCTTTGAGGAAACGAGATCGTTCTGTGTAAGCTGTTTAAGATGGTTTGCTTCTGCACAGAGAATTACCATATGCATGGCATACAATGGACTGAACTTCAGGGACAAGGTGACAAGGTCAGCAGTTCAACTAAGGCTAAATACCAGTACTAAGTAACATCTTTACTACCAAAATGAATACATACTCAAACTAGTGCTAGTTCACTTCTTGTTTTTTAGTTTGGCTGTTTCAAATGACGATCTTGAGAATGTAGGATCAAGTCTCATGTGCTTTTTACCAAGAATATGCACTTTTAACAGTATATGGAAAAGTAGGACTGAAGTGTGACTGCCAACTAAAATACATTTTTTAACCAAAAAAGGGTGGTGTGTTTTATTTTATTGAACTCACCAAGGATTTACTACAGTGCTGTGTCCCCAGGCAACATAGGATGCTTTTTCATCTCTAGCAGGAGATACAGTAGCTACGTAGAGTTGATTATCAACAGCTCTGTGTTGACAGGAAAATGAAGGAAGGGGGGGGAAAAGTGAGAAGAATTGTTTTTTATAATACCATTTAATTAAGCAGAAGAGAAAGAATCCACTCTGAAGGACAAGCTATATATATCCTCTAAATGACTAGCCCAAACTGAATGATACAAAGGTCAGAGAAAGAAGAGCCTGGAAACAGAAGTCTCTAGCACCTGGCTCTAGAGTTAGAACCTACATGATATTTCATGTAATTCTCAGGGTCATTCAGTATGTAGCAAAATTGATTGAAGCTGACCAAATTAATAAATAATACTGCATTCAGGAATCTCAGAGTCTATTTCTACTAGTGAGTAGAGCACTTCCCAAATGGTTACTGGCTCTCCTCTGTAGAATTTGTGTGTGAAGGGTGCTTATAAAGCCAGGGGAAAGGGTCATTGAAAGGGCATAACGGGCAGGCAGGAGTAGAGGCTGCTTTTCTCCTTGGCAGTAAAATCATTTTGGTGTCCCATGCAAGGCTTGAGGGGTGGTACAGCTGCAATGGCACAAGTGTCATTTGCAACACAGAAGTTCCGTTCCATGCACCAAAACTGCTCTAGAACAGGAGGATAAGCTGCAACTGTGATCTTACCTTCCTCTTTGTAACAGTTCCCAATGAGCTGGTCCTGTTGTCATGTTAAAAGCCCCAGGATATATCAGCAGCTGGCAGCCTTTGTTAAGACACAAACAGAACCCCAGCATCATTAAGAAGAAGATGGTTTGCTCTAGAGTGGCCCTTCACACTGCAACCCAAGGTGCGGTTTCTTTCCATACTTCCCAGCCTCTGCCCAAAGTGGAACCCAACAGAGCCAGTCCACGTGTACCAGGTCACACCAGCCAAGAGCTGTTGTGGGATACCCCCATCTCCATCACTCCACCAGCACATGTGCATCAGGAAGGGATGGTTACTTTAAACCCTGAGAGGAGTCGCTCATCTGAGTAGAGTCACTGGGGGCATTTTGTGTTACTGGGCAGGGATAAGAACGCCTGATCACAGGGATCACCCAGTGTGTACCACCCAGAACCAGCCCAGCCCTGCCTGGCCCTGGCCTTAGGGCTGCTCATGCTCCCCTAGGTGACCCAGCCTCACCTTTCTGGCCGTAGATTTGAGCCATCTCAGCAAACCTCATATCATAGCAGATGCCCAGGCCCACTTTGCAGTATGCTGTTCTCAAAACACAAGAGACAGCAGTCACATCACTAGCACAAGTACACAAAACAACAAACTCCCTGTAGCCATCCTGCCAACTGTTATTTTACATGGCTCACAGCAACAGGAGGAGCTATATTCAAACGTGTGTCCAACAAGCATTGGCTATTGTGGGGGAGAATTCATGCTTCATGATTACAAAGACTGTGAGAAGCAGTCTTATCTACCCCTTAAAAACAGCCATTTCCACACAGTCATGTTGTATCAGGTCCTTGTGTAACATATTCCTCTCTCATTTGGCTGCAATTTTTTCAACTATTTTCTTTTCAATAAAAGGAAACACTCCCTGCTTTTCATGGAGTAAAAATACTATTGTGTACTTTCTGAGAGCATGCACATTGCAAGGAGGAGAAAGTGACTGTGGCAGGCAAGACTCTTTGGAGAGCTCAGTAAACAGACTGTGCCAGTTTCTGAGCAATATGGGGTGGGGAGGAGTAGGTATTTTTGCTTTTTTATCTGAGGTGGTTGTTCAACCATCTCGATTGGTTCAAGAAGGCTGGAATGAGATTCCTGATTTAGTTAATTGTCTCCATTATGATATCATCCTCACATGAAGCAGTGTACCAGTGTTGGCTGTTACATATTTTCTTTCTACGCCTTGTTTTATAAGAACAATTTTCAAGCTCTAACTGCTATAAAAATACAGTCACTTCTCTAACAAATCAACAGGATCATTCTTTAATTAAGTTAAGGGGGGAGACATATGTTTCAACCCTTTCTGCTCCTCTGTCCTTGTGCAACCACAGTGCCTTTTTAAAAGGTTCAGAAGTGACCCAAACACTTGAAAGAAACTTCAACTATATTTGCCATGGTTATCAAATGCCCAATCTGACAGTCTAAAAATCCACTGCTGGGAATGAGGAGGGGGAAGAGAACTCCAGAGTGACTGTAGTGTTACTGCAGTAGAGCTCCTTAAAGAGAGGGCTTCTCTTATACTCACGCGTGTCAAACATGGAGAAACTATTCCCTGGACTCAGTGTTTCAGACTCTTTGAACTGTATCTTCCCAGGAACATTAATGTCAAACAAATGAACCTGAAATTACACTATGATTAGTAACAACTACTAGCTATTTCTCTGCTTGGTATTTGAGCCTCTTCAGGCATGTCTTTTCTACTGTTATCCAGACTACTCTTTTGTAAAGATTTAAAGTAAAAATTGCTTAAGATTGTTAGATCCCCCGAAGATGACTTAGTGTTCCCTTCCTTACAGAAATATACATGTCTAAAGTTGTAAATACATGCAAAGCAGCTAGATGTCTTGACCTAATGAGTTTTTTCTAACATTTGAGTCTCATTCCTGTAGAATTTCTCAAGAAAATCCCTTCACCAAGCCATTAAATTCTCATGACTTCAGCTATGCAGATGCCTCTGGGGGCCTGCAGCAGCCTTTATCCCTCCCTTGCAAAGGAAGGTGTTGTTCCTAACAGCAGAGCTGGTTTTATTTTATTTTTTGTTCATACTTAGCACAAACCTGCAGTCATTCTACAAGCAGCTCTTGTGCTTGCAGACTGCTGTGCTGGGAGAGGTGGAAGGTAACACAGAACTGCTCAAGGTGATCTAGTAAGTGATGCTAATGTAGAAGCAGCAAACAAATAAATGAATCCCTGCACCACCGAGGGATTTTGCACCTTATTTGTTCCAAGTAACCCTGCATTATCTTTTTGGCTTACCCTTGAAAGAAATAAGCTGTTGTTCACTCATGGAGTGATCCCTGTTTGCACAGTCCCATGAACAGAAACTGGGGATAAGAATGAACAGAACAGTCCCATGAAGAGAAACTGACTCTGGGGTTACAAATGGGAGGCACTTTCCCAGAAGACACAAAGCAGTGTTGAGGTGAAGATGACAGCAGGCAAACATCTACCACAAACAGCAGTGACAGCTTAACTTGGACTCTGCATGTCTGCACTAATCACATGTATAGCACAAAGTATGTAAAGAACAGTATTTATTGTAACAGAAGGACTAAATCCATCAGGAAGCTGAGGGAAAGTCTGATCCCACTCAAGTGGCACTGTGTTTTAGACTTGGGCCAGGGTACAGAGATATCTGAATTAGATCAGTTTTTATTCTTTATCATGGTTTTCCCAGCATGCCAACTGGGGAAAACCAATTACACCTTCTATTATTTTGTCATCCTTATCCAGAACAAATTTATGACCATCTTTTCAAGTGGTGTTTACATGCCCCAAATAACAGTTAAATTTCATGGGTGATGGTACACAACTTACTATTATTGCAAGGTTCTACTAATTTATATCTCCTTTAAGTACAGATGAAATAGTTTGTGTAACTACCAAGAACACTTTTCATGGCAATATTGTGCCATCTTACCTTCCTGTGCTTTGCCAGCAGAGCACCATCAGGCCCAAAGACAGTGCATGTATTGTAGAGCTTCCCACCATCCTCTTCTGGAATGGATCCTTTGCAAAGGCGAGAGCAGAGATTTCCCCCTCTGTATTACTGACGGAATTTGGATGCAATGGCAGTAACAGACACTGCCCATTTCCCCCCAGTGAGATGGGCACTAAGAGTAAACTACCTCCAATGAGATATATGCTGCACTCCTTTGCAACTTCTGACAGCTTTTGGGTTGATTCCCCAGGGATCTTCTCTGCATACTCCTTAAAGTATTGGGTTCCATATGGAGAATTAAAGCATTCCTGGAATTAGATGGGGAAAAAAAGGCTGAAATCCAGTAACACCACTATGAGATGTACCTAACTTTCCAAACTCCTCTCTAACCATGTTCTGAAACAACCTTTAGTTACAAGAGTTTAGTTTATAGGAGCTCAGTAAGCAAACCAGAAAATGCCAGGAAGGCCAGAGAGACTTGAACAACTGTTGAAAATACAAGAGGTGTGTTTGTGGAGTGCACACCAAACAGAACACGAGCTAACACTACCATGCCAGCTGCAAGGCTAGCACATTCACTGCTCTGGGCTTAGCAAGAGCACAGGGGATGTTCACATCAGAAGGAGGAGCCAAGTTCCACACAGCTCATTTGACAAGTTACATCTCAATAGATCCTCTCAAAACTGTGAAATGCTCATGCTCATCCACAGCCCATGATTTCTTAATTTTTAAAAGGATATCTGCAAAAGCATGCATTTCTCAAAATTACTTATTGCTTTGCTAACACAATCCTTTAAACATGATTTCCTCACAACTGAACAGTGTCCTCCACCTTAGGCCCTGGTTAAAGATTTGCCATCCCTCAGAACCAGGCATGTAATCTTTACAGTGTCAGATCAACAGAGCAGTTTAGATTCCTAAGATAGGCGGGCTAGTGGTGTTTGAGATGCCAAGATATGAGGAACTTCCACTCTGCCTTGCACTTGCCAGCTCTGTGAGGATGTGAGACACCTCACCCAACACTTCTTTGTCCCCTGAAGGCGGACAGCTGGAGGCTCAGGCTATCAAACTGTGGCAGCAACTTCTCTTCATGAGAAAGAAACTCCCAGCCCAGACACCTCCATTGTTCCCTTTGCCCATCAGGAGTGACAAACACACCCCCACCACCGCAAAGAAAAAGGGAGAAAAAAAATCTAGCTGTGACTAGCACAAAGAACATTCCTGCTTTATCTGCTCAAGCAAAGTCCTTAACAACTGAGGTAGGTTCTACTGAACGGGCATGAATGAACCCAAGCTGGAAAGGCACTAGGCCAGCAGGTACCAGCTCACCCACAGCACAATCTGTGGATGGAAGAAGCAAGAAGGGAGGTCTGCAGGCTGTCAAAATGAGCTTCCCAGGCTTTTGAAATCTGGGCTGAACTTCCAAGAATTGAAAGCAAAACCAGCTGCCTCCATCTTCACATATGCAGTGTGAGTTATTTTTCTCTATATAAAGTTATTAAAGCAAACAATGAACCCCTAAATAAACAAAACAGAGGGAGGACAATATTTCATGCCCATACCCTAACATTAATGCAAAATGTATATCTCCCAAAAGTCTGTGAAATGCCTTGCCCATGTTTGACACCTTGTATTCTAAAAGCATAAATCATGGTTGGCAAAGGGAGTATCTCAGCTAAATAAGTCTGGAAAATTCAGTGTTTGTACACATGGTGAAACCAGTAAACAACAGGTATTCTCTATGCAGGGAGAACACTGAATGGTCACGTCTGCAGCACAAGAACCACGTTAGCACAGGGTGCTGGGAAGGTTGCTCAACTCTTCCCCCGTGACAGCAGGACAGAAAACATTCTGTGTGTAGAACTGAGACATAAAGTTCACCCAGACGAACTTTGCACTCCTGTGTCAGACACTGCAGGGTGCAGGAGTAACACAAGTACCCATGAAGGGAGGAGAGAAGCTCAGAGCTGCACTGGGAAGGCCACCCTGTGTGAAAATGCAGGAAAGTAATTATGGCTGAAGTTCAAAAAATAAGCCAGAAGTGATTGCCCACTTTAAGTGGCTATTTATGATTCTACACATGGAAGTCACAAGAGAAATGTGTCTTAATCATAATTCAGCCAGAAATGACCAGCTGGAAACGTGTTTTAAGTCTATTTTGTTTCTCATGTATCTGGAATGCTTACAGCAAAGAGAGTTACTGTGTACCATCTTTCACCTTCACGTCAGCATTCCTTAGCTGAAAATTGTCTTTTTCTACACTTCTTCAGTAAAGATTCAAACTACAGCGTCACTTACCTGAATTCAGAATACATCCATGATACCATTGCCTAGGATCTAAACCATCAAAACTTGACCAGAATCTTATCAACTTGTTTTTTGTTTCCCTTTTCATTCCTCACCTCTTAGTGTGCTGCCAGATACAACCCCTGTGATTTTTCAGTTTTATTTTGAACCTTCATACAGCATCTAAGCTGTCCAGGGAGGAAGAGGAATATATACTGCATTAATAACATTACAAAGAGGTTTGAAGCATAAGGCCTAATCTTTACTCACAGGTAGAGCCACAAGTTTTGCTCCTTTAGCTGATGCTTCTCTCACCAGGCCACAGGCTCGTTGGAGATTATCTGATTTAACAGCAGATACATGCAGCTGGATAAGAGCAAGGCGGAAGGCTGATGGCAGAAAAAAAAAATATTCATCAGAAGTCCCCAAGGAAACTCTTCAAAATTTGAATTCAGTAAGGAGCATTGAAGAAAACAGATGAGTTTATATATAAACATATGCACAGACCACTACCAAGTCATTCTGCAGCCTATGTGTCTTAACACAGGGGGAGCACTGAAACCCAGGATTGCCAGGGAGCCATGCATGGCCAGCACCCTGCAAAGATCACAGAGCCCCTGTGCCAGCAGCACCCAGTGCATGTTCCAGGGGAAGGGCCATGCTACAGAAAGGGAGAGAACAGGTCCTCCAGCCCCTCCTTCCCAGGCTGCTGCCCACTGTGGGAGCCTCTTCTTGTTGCACAGGTCACCTGAAATGTCACTACCACACCAAAGGACTGGATAATCCCAAAAGCACCAAATAAAGGAAGTGTTTGCTTTTATCCCTCAATTCACACCTAGTCTGGGAAATGGCTATAAAAATCAGAAAGGTTAACATCTTTCCTTAGCAAACTGGTTTCTGGCCAAGTTGCAAGTGTTATCAACAGCTTCTACTCCCACAAAGCAGGATATACATTTGCAGGCTCTCCAAGCAGCCAGGTCTTGTGCACACCCCTTGGACTTCCTTCCATTAACCTCTGAGTACCCTAGGTTGTAGGGAAACACACCCTGAGCAGGTAGAATAGTTTCCTTTAAAACAAACACCAACCAACCAACCTTCTCTGGCTTCATAAAAAAAAGTATCCCAGTTTCATAGCACTTCTCCTGTTTGAAAAACTCCCCCATCATACAGTCAAATATCACAATAAGAAAATGACAAAGCTGGAAGTAACACAGTCCCAGTGGTCAGGGAACCTGGAAAAGTTGATTCAAGTGAAAATGAGACTGGGTCAGGAGCAGTTGAGATACAACATTTTTCCTACTTAATTCTCACTTCAGTAGCTGAGCATCTGATTTCTAGAGGTTAAGCAAATGATTAACTGTTCCCTTTGCCATTCCTCATGTGAGAGACTTTTACTGTTGGCTCCACTGAGCAAACAAAGCTTATCTGGTATTCTGAACAGGTGTAACCATAGATCCAGATCCACCGAGATAATCGTACTAAGGATCTGACAAAAACTTCCCAGTATTTGTGGAGTGTGTTTTAGTTCAGAGGAGTTGGCCACTTAGATTTACATTTCAGTATAAAAGGAAAAAAAAAAAAAAAAAAGGAAAAAAAAAAAAAAAAAAAAAGAAGAAAGAAAAGAAAGGCACTAGGAAAAAACCCCATGATGTTTAAAACATAAGGAAATGTAAGTAAGGTAATTAATATTATTTTCCTATATACGAATATAATATTCTATGCCTCAGGTTTGGTGTTTGATAAGGTGCGAAACTGAAGCTCAGCCACAACAGAACACATGTATTTAAAATTGTACCACAGTTTCGTTCACAAACACTCAGATATGGAAGCCACAGAAATGCAGAGAAATGTGCAGCACTGCCGTAGGGATCTCTGCTCCCAGCCTTGACCACCTGCCTCAAAAACTTCTTCAAAAGCAATTCTCAGGATAAGCCTAACGCAACGCAGGCCACAACCAGGTAAAAGCGCATCGGAGTAAAACAATGCTTCACATTCGTAGCACTATATCACAAAACATGCTTTTTTTTTGGTTTTTTTTTTAAAGCCCTGGAGCGAAGCACGCCCGGTTTGTTCGCATTTCTGGCGGAGCTGAGCCCTGCAGGGCGAGCGCTGTATCCCGGTCCGAGCCCAGCCCAGCGCCAGCGCCGCTCCCTTCTCCCTGCGCCGCTCCCAGGCCGTGCCAGCGCCCAGCACCGAGGCCTCTCCCGCTCTCCCCGGGGCCGGGCACTCCGGGGAGGCGCGGGGCAGCCGGCACAGCTCCCCGTGGATCCTCTCCCGGCCGGGAGGGGCAGGAGAGGGACGGGAAGGGCTCCCACTCACAGGCCATGGCTCCGGCGGCCGCCCGCATTCCCGGCACCGCCCGGGCCGCGCGGGCTGCCGGGACTCGCCCGGCCCCGCTCACCCAGCGCCGCCCTCGGCCCGCCCCGCGCCCCGCTCCGAGCGGCGAAGGGCAGCGATGAGGCACCCCCGGCCTGCCCGCCCTGCAGCAACAGCGGAGCCCCCACAGCTCCGGCCGTGCCCACAGCCGCTCCGGCCGTGCCCACAGCCGCTCCGGCCGGGCCCACAGCCGCTCCGGCCGGGCCCACAGCCGCTCCGGCCGGGCCCACAGCCGCTCCGGCCGGGCCCACAGCCGCTCCGGCCGGGCCCAGAGCCGCTCCGGCCGGGCCCAGAGCCGCTCCGGCCGGGCCCAGAGCCGCTCCGGCCCGCCCTGCGCAACAACCCCTGGCAGCCTTAAGTGTGCCAAGGGCTCATCCCAAGGCACCTGTAACCTTACTGGTAACTCGTTCACCTGGGACATCCCCGTCCTTCTTTACAAGAACAGCATCTCCCAAGGTTCGAACACCTCCACAGAAGTGGAGCAGTGTCCAGTCCTGGGCTCCTCGGTACCAGAGAGACAAGGAGCTATTAGAGAGGGTGCAGTGGAGGCTACAAAGATGATTTGGGGTCTGGAGCATCTCTCGTATGAGGAGTCTGTGTGAGCTGGGCCTGTTCAGTCCAGAGAAGGGACAGGTGAGAGGAGATCTGGTAAGTGCATATAAACATCTCACAGGCATTTGTCAAGAGTGTGGTGCCAGACTAATTTCAGTGGTGCCCAGTGACAGGACAAGCAGCAATGGCCACAAACTAAAACACAAAGTTTCACCTCAACATGAGGAGGAACTTCCTCACACTGAGGGTGGCAGAGCACTGAACAGTGAAAGTGAAGTCTCCCCTTCTGGAGACATTCCAAACTCACCTGGACAAGTTCCTGTGTCACCTGCTCTAGGTGACCCTGCCTTGGCAGGGAACTTGGACTAGATGAGCTCCAGAAGTCCTGTCCCACACTGCCAATTCTGTGAAACCAACACACCGAGTACCATGCTGCTCTTCCTTGGCCTTAAACACCAAGGGCTCCTCTTTACTCAGCACAAAACATTGCTGTCTCACGTACATATTTCCCAGCCTTGGGCTTTTTAGAAGCATGTTTATAGAATTGTAGAGTTATGTTGTGTAGCAATATTCTCACACAAGATTATATCTGTAAGCCGAAAGCACATAACAGCAGAATGGGGAAAGATAAAATGGGTGACCCAGGGTGATCAATCCCTTACACACCTTCCCTTTCAGGAAGCACGCAGAGAGATAAAGGATGGGAAGTGCATAACCACTGTAAAATACACAACCATGACTGTGTGCAACAATTACAAACCTTCCTTCAACCAGAGAATTGTTCAACCTGTCCCTGGGGCAGTAAAGGAAACCACTCATCCCAATCTGACCAAGCCAAAGGATGGCAGGACAGACAACGCAGCAGCCCTCAGCAGGCCTCCCTCCTTTTTATACATGTCCATAGTGGTAGAAAGAGCATATAATTTTTAATTTTTTTCCCCAACCATCACACTTTGCAGGGCTCCAGGTGCAAAGAACAGCTGTCTCCCAACTTCTTCCCAAATAAGAAAAAGAATAAAAATTTAAGTTGTATCATCCCTTCAAGGTGCAAGGCAAACCCAAAAATCCAGCTTCCCATGGGTCAGAGAGATAAAGTGTATTTTTCAAGTTTCCAAACAAAAGTATCTGAAAGCACTAAGTATACCCAGCAGAACAACATAGTACCACCCTTTTCCTTCCCTAAAGGGAAACTTTTCACACATTCAGTAGACTATGCCTACACTGAAAAAGGTTATTTGACAGTATTTGACATTTTGAAACTACAGCTGACATGTAGCTGGAAGGAAAAGATACAATCACAGGTGAGACCCATGTGTTGGGGCAAACAGGAAAAGGCAACTTTAAAAACTGCAGCTTTGCAATCAACAGCATTTTTGGTGGGTAATACATGTAAAGTTCTTTACAAATTCTCATACAAATCAGAACCTAAATTAATTTGTGAGATGAGTGAAGCACAGATGAGTGAAGCACCAACTCTCACTGTGACACAAAGGTAAGAGCTTTCATTTAGCAGGGAAGTTTACTCCAAGATTTTTTCCTACTCCAGATCTCATTTCTATCACTCCTGCATCATAACAACTGTCACCTTATATTCAACAATATAGACAGGGGTGCATGCAGAATAAAACAAGAGCCAACACATCTCTAGCAAATAATTTTTAAAAAAATCCTTGAAGCTAAAATGGACAGGAAGTACCATACCAACCTTTTTGATTTTCCTTTTCAAAAAATGTCACTGCAGCACTATAATTAGAATTTCTGCTTAGTAATACAAGTATTATAACAAAAATAGTAACTATGGGTATGTACACTAAGGCAAAAATGGCCCTTAGACTGTAGGTAGAGACACACCAAAACTTGAAATTATTCATAGTTTGGGCTGAGCTTTTTAAGATGAGAGGTCTGTTGATAACTTGTACATTGCCTTAAAATTTACAAATAATTAGCCTTGAAATGGCTTGCATTATATTTTCTACAGAGAAGGGCTTTAAGAACTGACTTCCTGTTGCTTTGCTTGCTGTAGATCTCCAAGGCCTGCTGTATTTGCTATCCTCATAGTGAAGCACACACATTAGCCACGTTCCACATTTAATACTCAAACACACCTGTTAAATGACTGTCATTCACTTTTCCCCCTCCTGACTAGGAGAAATATGTTGTATCATTCTGTCAACACTTTCATAATAAAAATATGATGCTGAGAAGTCTGGAATTTATTGCAGAAACCTTTTCTATAACTTGATTATTTCTTAATTCACTTTGACCTTTCTGTGAATGCTCACCCAGGAGTCCTTAATGAAATTAACTTAAATTCTGAAATACTTATGCTAAGAGGTCACTGGTGGTAGCTCCCTATGATCCATAATCAGCTTCTTCCACTCCAAAGATCAAATTCACTTCCATTTACAAAACACCTTTAGGAAAAACTTTTAATTGATTCAGAGAATTTACACAGTATGCAACTAAATGCCTTCTGACAGAACAAGTTATGTTCAAATTGTACTGGTTTATTTACAACTGTAGTTTATAAACAGTAGCACAAACATCTTTACATGAAAAAGTCTTGTTGCTGAAGTAGGCACAGAGTCAGAGACTCTTGAGGATATTTTCAGAAGGGATTAGGAAGAGGAAAATGTAATACAACAGCTGCTGGGCAAAACTATAAATACATGAGCATTGGCCCAGGTGCAATTTCATGCAAATATTTTCAACAGTTCAAGTTCTATTGGTGTTTACTCAGATAGTAAGAAAAAAAAAAGTTATTAGTTCCAGAATTAAGGTGCCCTAGCTTGATTCCTAGTAAAATAACTTAGAATAAATGTTTTTTATAAAGGTCAGTTTAACTTATTTTACCTTCTGATGAAGTACCAAATCATAGACTTTGATTCAAGTACTCAGAAGATTTCATGCAGCAAAGCTAATCCCCATTATCTTTATTTCAGTTTTTGGTGATTTCCCATCAGTCTACAAAGATGCTCTGCCTTGTCCATAAGAACATTTCTGTACTGAGCTTTGAACAACAGAACCATTCTTGAACAAATGGAAAGCTTATGATGAACAATCATACAGTTGCCATCTCCCAAATATTTACTAATATAGAAGTTCTTACTCAAAATAATAGAAACAAATGCTTGGATCAATGAAGGCAACTGGTTAAGAATACATTTATCACAGGTATTTACATTTACATTTAGCACTGGAATTTCTTCCCTGGTTTTGTGTGCATTCATCTTCTTGCTGAACACACCTTTGGTCAGTGTGTACTCACTTTTGTGCTGAACTGAAGGGTTTTAAACATCTACGTTTCTCAGACATTTTGTTTCTGAGGAGCAAGGTAACTTGTTTTCAACTGTCATATTCTATCATGAAACATGCATTTCAATGCACACACTCATCTTTACAAGGGAAACACCCTCAACCTATGAAATGTAAAATTCTGCATAATTTAAAAAAATCACAACCCTGTAGAAAAAACTACAGTTAATTTCAGTATTTAAAAATAATCCTCACCACGAATTCCAGTTATTTAGCCTAGTAGCTGGTAAGACTTTAAAAAACCCTTAATTTTACAAATTGCTTGTATTTTTTCCATTTATCTGCAGCCCAAACTGGGCTTAACCGTTTTTAATGTGAAAAGAATGTTTTTAAGATTTGTATCTGCTGTGCTCAAAACCCTAAATTTTTAATTAGCCTCTGATACTACCTGGTAGGCAAAATCAAATTTCTAGACTGTAGGCAATGGAGACATTTTATTTGCAAGGGATAATAGTTTAAAAACCAATGTGTTTTCAACTGCTTCTCTGTATCTCACAGTCCTTCACTGCTTGAACACAATGTGAACCCAGCTGCATCTGCTCTTGCAAAGATACAGATCACTCCCATTAACGCTGCATTAAAATGAAACAAACTGACCTTTATAATAAACACTTCTCCAAAACAAAACAAAACAAATTATAATTAAAAAATACTAAACAAAAATCCTGTTCAGAAATGGATAATAATTTACCCTATCTTAAGCCTGCTACTCAGGCACTCCCACCAGCGAACCGAAAACTCTTAAGTTAGTATTCAGTTGGGAAACAGTCAGCTTGAGTCCACATACAGTATCTTGGCTGCTTCTTCTTTATAAACTGGTCTCTACAAAGTCTTTAGTTATTAACTCTCCAAGGCATCCAATACTTTCATGATCTGTTGTTTTATGGCTTTGGTAGCATCACCTGCATTTGGAATCAAATACCTTCAAAAAAATAGAAAAAGCCATCATTAATTCACTATAAAATTTTTGAGTATAAATTCCATAATTCTTTTCATTCTTCCTCTCTCTAGGAGGAAGTGAAGAGGGGAATACATTAAAATGGAAAAATACTAAGAAAATAACGTTTAATTCCTGATTATACAATGCTATGAAACTTTGTGAACTTAGAACTGTTGAGGAGTACTTCCCTGGCCATCTTGGCAAGAAAAATTCACAATGGGATTCAAGATCTCTACAGACAGCACTGTCTGACTGAAGCACAGCAGTCTTTGCTTGGTTTTTGGTTTGTGGTATTTTGTTTTTTGTGGTTTTTGTTTTTTTAATTCCTACAGATAGCTCTAGATCAATCTGCTGCGGTCCACAGTGAGGTGATGAAGTAATTCAACAAGCAGTAAAGATTTTCTGCAAAACTTTAATTTCTCTTTGTTGATCCACTACAAACCTAAGCAGCCAACAGGCACAGAACATTCCCAGTTAGGTAGGAAACTCATCTCCCCTCTCTTGTGAAAACAGAGCACCCACTACACACAGTTCTCTCCAAGGAGGAGGATGAGAAAACCCCAGCTGGGATCAGCAACCTTCTTAGAACAGTGCCAAGAAAGGGCAGGATACACCAGTGGGAAAAAGCCTGAGACACTGCTCCATCTGACCCCTTCCCCCTCTTAAGCACGCAAATACTGAGCACTGCAATATGTAACTTCCAGGAATCAGGTTTCAGGGAATCATGGTTTTGAGTTCAGGCCTCTGGACTCCTAGCACAATGTGCAGAGAATGAGAGTCAGATGTCAAAAAAATACAGTTCCACAGAAGAATGACCATACTCTTAAATCCCACTCTTCCCAAATCCATAGTTTTGCTGCAGAGAACTGTCCACTTTATTTTTATTTAAGACCTATTACAAAAAGAAAACACACACACACATCCCATCCCCAACAACTGTAGCTGCAGTAGTTGCAGTTCCTCTCTTCTGGGCCTCACTAGCACTTATCATTTTGCTGGCAAATCTTTTTTCCTAGGTCATATCTGAATTATGTATTCCTAAATAAAACCTATTATTTTGGACTCAATTCTGGGAATTACAGCACACCCCTGATCTCCAGTGTACAGTATCCTGGATATCATTACCTCTGCTTACCTTTCAACTGCCAGGACTTCTATGCCTGAAGTATTGCTATTTCCATACTTAAAGGTGATCAGTTCTGGGTGTTTCTTCTTGGATGTGATTTTGACTACAGAGTTGAGTGCCTGTCGAGACTGTATGTAAGCCAGTCCCTTTCGTGATGGAATCTCCCTCAAACAGTACATGTGAGTTGCTGTTACTAGGAGATGACTTGAAGGAAAAGAAAAACACAAATTACTTTTGTTAACAAATTAAATATCAGCTATTTAGAAAGTTAAACTACATGGAGAGAGCTATATAATACAGCTACTAAATCTAAAAAACAGTTTTAATACTTTCATATTACCTAATTAAGAAAGCTCTATAAAATACTTGAGATTTTCCTTGAGGACTATAGCATGGCCATTTCTGAAAACAAGGATGGTATCACCCCCAGCATTACTTGTGCACAGAGCATGGAAAGTACCTCCAGCTCCTCTCTCCCCTTCAATTTTTCTTACTATCTTGTTCTTCAAAGCAAAACTTTACACCAGGTTTTATGCACAATTACTATTCTATAACACTGCAAATACAAGAATGCAAATACAGTAATACTTTGTTCTAGGTTGTTTCATACTTTAATTTCCTAGTTTAACATAAAGGATAAATTAAGCGACCAAAACATTTTTTTGAATGTATATCAAGATGGATGTTTTCATTGAACTTAGGATTAATTTTAGTACCTGGGAAACATATGTCCATTTTCTTTTACTTCATTACATGGAAAGTTGTACTTCACATCAGGTTTATTTATCCACGTTTGGATGTTGACGACCTCTTTTCGATCATCGTCCGACATTGAGGAGCTATCAATTTCGTCTGTTTTGAAAGAAGGAGGTAAAAATGTTAAAAAAAAAAAGAAGTATTTTCACATCCATCAGCCAACTTTTTGATTCACTTGAACCCCCTGTAGCTACACTAGTTCAAAGCATGTGTACCTAACCATCCAGAATTATTGAGAGGGAAGAAAGAAAAAGGCATATCTGGTATTTCTCTCTTAATTTTCTCTCAACAAACAAGTACTTTTAGGTCAGGGGATATCTTAGGCTGATCTGATTTCTCCATTCAATAAAGTTTCATGGATTTCTTTCATATGGACTTGTCCAGACTTTCCTTGAAGCCATATAAACCCTTTGCATTTAAAGCACCAATATCTTTTGGCAAGGAGTACCAAAACCAAGCCAACTACAGTCCAAGAGAGTCTCTTCTTGTGGCTTCTAGTTTCTTTTACAAGGAGAAATGAACACCTGTTGATCCCTTTCATGGCCAGACATTATTTTTGTGGATCACTTTTCCTCCCTAAAAATGCCTCTTTCACATAACAAAACTTCTAACATTCAGCTGTGCCTCTTGTGAAAGTAATATCACATCGTTCCTCACCCTTCTTACTCCTCTCTGAACCTTCTCCTGTTCAAACATTGTTTCTCACATCACAGGCAGAAAACACACGATATTTAATGTGTGGGTGAATCATGGATTTCTGAACATTTGATTTGCTTTTCTGACACCTAAGGACTGCTTACTTATTATAAGTAAGCCAAAAACATCTACCACAACCAGATCTGAAAGCAGAAGTGGTTGGATTTTTTTTAAATGACTTTCTTGCATTAAATTCATACTGAATTTCATGTGCCATTTTATTACCTAGTCATCAGATTAGCAAAAGACTCAGTCTGTCCTTGCTATCTCAAATAACCTTGGATCATTAGCAAAAATTCTTGTCTTTGGCTTCACATTCATTTTTCAGGACATTTGAGAACATATTCCAACCCCATATTTTCAGCAAAGACCTCTGTGAAACACTCAAAACTCCTGCATGTGTTATTACTTAGTTGCCAAATACTGTTTTGATGTCTAAAGATGGTGATTATGTTTACATAGTAATTTTGGTGCTACATTAGAAGAATTTAGGCAATCTAGTTATCTAATAAAATCAACTGTATTAACTCCATACAAATTACTCCCAGAAATAACTCAGGACAGCTCTTTAAAGAGCCTTTTTCAAAGTCAGTTCCCTGCACTTGTTAAACTATTTACTTCAATGCAATTCAGAATTTGAAACACACTTTGGAAAGCATTTTCACTGAAAAATACATTATGGAATTGAAGCAAATGGAACAATAATCCACCCTCATGTCACAGAATGGCTGAGGACAGAAGGGATCTCTGGAGGTCACCTGGCCCAACCCCCCTGCTCAGGCAGATATACCTAGAGCAGGCTGCAGTAATTACAGCTGACTGCAATTACTTACTACAGAAAAAAACCAAACACTACAACTTCACAAAACCAATTATACACAAACAGATTCACATTTTCATTCTTCTGTATCAAAATTATATATATTTCATTTCATATCTGTTGGCTTTGCTTACTCAAATTGCTCTGATTCTGCTTACTTACCAAGTGTAATAGTGCTTTTAAAAGCAAGTATTAAATACAACTCCACAAACAACCATTACTGAAAACGTGTTCTAGACAATCTGCTTTTCTGAAACTACACAGACTTTGCCAGACACTATTATGGATGCTCAAAGAACTGTGCAACTAATTACATGGCATTTGGAGAAAAATCTTGTTAGCATTAAAGCTTCCACCTGATAATTTCACTTTGCTCCTTCAAAATTTTTATTGCAAATAATGTTCAAGTGTTTGTCATCCATGTTATTTAAGTCTGTGACTCTCATTTATCTTCCTGAATTGTTTCTTTTGCATGTCAAAGATTCTCAGACTAGTTACTTGTTTCTCCACGGAAGCCAAATATGCCTTTTGGCACAGAAGAGTTATTTGTGAGATGATGACTGGGAGTGGGCTAAAACTACCAGAGCAAAACCAGGGCAGCAGTAGGGCTGCACCATTCCAATGTTAGAACTGCTCTCAAAAAACCTCCAAACAAACCTTTTTGAAATGTGTGGTGCTCCAGTTTTGCCTGTAGAATTTCAACTAGATAAAAAAAAATTCAATAAAAATTGTACTTTTTTTTCTACAGCAATCTGCATGCATATCAAGAGATGAATTCATTAGTAATAGATTCAGTGCTGAAAAGCAGAGTCTGAAACACTGGAGAGGTGTGCACACATCAGCCATTTAAAGTCTAGCTCCAACTATATTTCAGAAATTCAGGTCATTACACTAACTGACAACACTAGACATTTAACCTGAGATACATCAGCCAAACTAGGTTTTTTACATTTTGCTTACTGTTGTGAGTAATAAAGGCACAATTGCCAGTTTCCATGTACAAGATCAGTGTAGAAAAAGATCTTTACCACAGAAATAACGAGTGAGACAAAAGATCCACTATATCTGCTTATTTCAATTTCTTCCTGTTGGCTGTTTGGTGCCTATCACAAATTATTTTTTATTTAATCTGCTGCAATATATTTGAAGAGGGCTGGTCCTAGACATCACCATAACACACATGAACAACAATAATAGACAAGTATCATACTGCAAGACAAAGAGTTAAGAGACACTCTTTGATTTTGTCCAACTTAATAATTTTGTCTAAATAAGATAATCTAAGTAAGAGGAAAATCTACTGTACCAGTATCATATTCTTCCTCATCTCCGATGCTGAATACTGGCTTCACACCACGGTAGGGTTTTCCCACTCTGTCACTGCTGCTGACATGTCTGTTGGGAGAGGGCAGGGGACAGGAGAAGAACAGTAACTTTCAAACTGATGGGCTGAGCTCCACAGTGACATACTAGCAAAATGTAAACACAGCTGTGTGACACACAAGGACAAGAGACTGTCATGAAGCTGCCTGCAAGGAAAGCGGGAGTGACCCATCGAGCAACTTGGTTAGTGAAAGCACACAGCTCAGTTGCTTTGTGAGGCTGACTGTTGGAATAAAGAAAGTAAAAAGAAATGCTGTTTTGTTTTAAACACCCCCCAACTTCTGCTCAGCTTCTCAAATGGCAGCATACATTAGAGACCTGAAAACTGACAACATGCTAAGTTTCTAGCATGAAACTAAAACATATCTGGACAGTCAGGGCATGTCTGGCAGTTAGATTTTTCTGGTTAATTCCTCAAAAGATAACAAAATGCCTTAAGAATTACACAGTGGGGTTATTACAAACCATCCACTGTAGTCTAAGCCCTGACTTCCTGGTTATTTCTCCCAGCTTGAGTCAAATCTTGAAATATTTGCTCAAACAATTCCTACTGCTACAATCCCAGCACCATTGTGATATTGATGTCAAAAATCACATTCAAATTGTTTCTACAGATCATATCAAATGACACAAACACAACAACTGAGTCTTAATGTGAAGAATGTTGTGATTACATGGTCACAGCTGAATTAAAAGTTCTTGCCCCTTGAAAAATATGACAAAATATGAGAAAAAACACGTAAGTTCAGAAAGCAACAATACAGGCAATTTGTGAAAAACCCAAACAGTTCATAATTTTAGCCTTTAGAAGTGAGAACGCTTAGCAGTTTTAAAGAACTCAAAACAAGACCAAAAACCTTGCCTTTCCCTTTCCTCTAGTTCAATAACCTCCTTCCCCACACTGTTTATGTTTCCTACCAACTCTAGGCCTTGGTCCCTGTTTTAAGTACATGCACAACTCCAGTTTAAATGCTACTGTAGAACCAAGCTGGACAGGGAACAGGTTTAGTAACAGGTAAATTAATGTTACTACTTATGGATATCTGAAGGTAGAATTGAAAGTTAGAAAAGAAAACATTTTCTATGGGTAAAATTTACTAATATAAACAAAATAAGGAAAAGCTAAAAAACCAACCAAACAGAAATGTGGTCTACAATGGCACAAAAATAAACATACAATAACATGCTCATTAGTGTTAAAGACAATAAGCATCAATGACACTGACAATTCAAGAGGGCAGTGCTTCCATATGGAGGCTTCTGTAAATATGTTTTAGTAATGCATAACCAATTGAGTAAGAAGCAGCACATTTAATCAATGTCAAATTGAATTATACCCACAATCTAAGAGCAGATCTCACTGATGTTATCAAGTGAAGTTAGTCAGGACCAGAGAGTAATAAGAGAGTAAAAAGCTACTTTATAAAAGCCTGGTAACATCTGAATCCAGAAATTGATTCCTTTTAACCCGTTTACATGGAAGGCCATCATTACATGGTTACAAATTGAATGCAATGTCCTTTGGTGGCAAACCTGCCAAAGGGAACATCCTCCTGATAAAACACAAAGTAGACCTAGCTGAATGGATACAGAAAAAATGCCATTCTAGGTTTTAAAGAACTGTAATTTTAAGAAAATACTCTAGGGACATACAGTGTGAGCTAATTTATTATTGCACCTACCCAATGAAAGAAGGCGTGCAATAGGAGGGAAAGGAATAAGCAAAATAACCAAAGTAAAACCTCTCAAGACTTCTTGGTTACAAATACAGATTCATGCATCTCTGAGCCATTGGGAAGTCACCTTATATTTAATTTGGTATTTTAACACTTTCTTACTATAGTCTAGAAACAGGTCAACAAAATGTGGGGTACAATCCCCATGATCTTTAGTATTTCTAAATTAACAAAACGTACTGTGTGCTATGGGGCCATTCCCATTGTTCTTTTACAGAATACTGGTTAGCACTACTAGTGATTTTGCTCACACAAACCTCACCTTTCTGTGATGCTTTTGGGTGAATCCCAGCTCAAATTATGTGCAAACTACTTGAACGAAAAATTAGTCAAAAATCCTTGAAAACCCACTTTTAAAATTTTCAATAATTCATCCAGCATTAATCTTCATACATTGCAGTGTAAGACAGTCAAAAGCTACAGAACTCAAAGTATAGCCAAAGTTCCAAAGCAATTATGCATGAGCTGCTCTTCAATTATCACAAGGAATTTTATAAAAACTCAATTGACAGTTTTTTATTTCTGAAATAATTATAAGACACTGTATGTGAGGCAAATGTGAAGGGCCTCCACATTTGCATGAAATGCAGTAGTTATGTGAACAAGATGAGGTAAATTGCAAAGCATATTTACTTATAATATTTCTTTTCCCAGTAATGAGCATGTCTGTTTCTTTCAGTGTGTTCTATCATTATGTGATAAGAAGCATAAAGATTTGAGACTTCCAGACAGAATTTCCATATGGGTTCCCTGTCATATCTAAGTACTGATGATTTTTTATGAGAAGTTTACTTTTCATATTTATAGTCTCTCTTGTTAAAACCTAAAGCCGTAATTTGTTCAGCAATTGCTTCTGGTGTCTTCTACTAGTACAGGTTATTAATAAAATGTATATAGAAAATGACAGATTAAAAAAAATTCATAAAAAGCAATAGTAAGGAGACAACAGAAATAACAAAGCAGAAACTATGAGAAGAAAGCACTGCCAATACATTCTTTTTCTTCCTTTAGTCTCTTGACCAGTGCTTGTAAAAAGCAATAGTTTAAATATAATTCAAAAAATTAAATTAATACCAAAATACTCAAGCAATCTTGTCAGTGTAACCAATGCTTACAAACATTGTGATGCCATGCTAAATACAAGAAAGGTGGTTTTAGTCAGACTGCTTAATTATCAAGCTTACCGCTCCATGCTTGCTCTGTCTGGCCAGGAAATATTGAAAGGTATTCTACAGTACATTGGGGCAGAGGACAGAACAAAAGAATTAAAAAAATGTAAAGGAAAAACCTAGATAAATAGCTGAAATTCTCTACATTGGCAATGTATCTTCTTCAAGGAGGATGCTTGTAAATAAAACCAAGGCTTCGTGAAAGCTGGACACAAGGTAGAAAAATATTTGCAAAAAAATCTACAAAAAGATGCATTTCCTATGCTACTCCTGGCTTACATGTAAGCATTACTTGATTTCACAGCATGGCTGGGGGTGGAAGGGAGCCCAAAGCCCGTCATGTTCCACACCCTGCCCTGCACAGGGACACCTCACACCAGAGCACTCTGCCACTCGAGCATTGCCAGGTATGGGGCAGCCACAGCCAGGGCAACCTGTGCCAGCACCTCACCACCCTCACTGTCAAGAATTTCATCCTAATAGCTAAGCTACATCTACTCTCTTCCACTTTAAATCTCCACGTTCATTCGGTTTATTTCTTCACACAATAAAAGCTACTATCAAACGCTATTGAAGAATTTTTTCCACTAATTGTGAAATAAAAGTAATAATAATAATTTAGAAAAACATTTTCCAGCACAACAAGAAGGAATGATCTGAGGTATAAGACTATTAAAAACTTCTCTCCATTTGATATTTTAAATGCTGCTATCAAGCAAATGCTAGGTCTCTGAGATTCCTGAATACCAGTGTCCCGGTATTCAACATACCAATCCAAAGACTGGAATTTAAAGTACTACAGCAAGAGTTTCATTTAAAGCTGTGACAGATGAAAGCTGCTATTCCTGTATTTAGTTAAAACAAGTATTTGGAATGATGACTTCCAAATTTGAAAGTGTTCTGCAATCTACTTGTACATTCTCATTCCTTGCTGTACCTGAAGACACAAAAACCAAACAGGGTGGATTCTGAGTTTGAAAAGCTTTACAAAAGGACTTGAAAAAAAGCAAGATCTTTAAAAGAGATAAACTCAATTTGGCAAGATGCAGCAGTGAAAGAAACCAAACCAAACCCAACCAACCAAAAAAACTTATTCAGAATGCCGCTGTCATTATTTCATTAGAGTCAGGATGGGGAGGAACTGAAATCATTGTTCACTTTTAGAATGAACACAAAAATTACACATTATAAGAAGTGAAGTTAAATGACAAATACTAGATTAACATTCAAGGCAATAGGAACCCACACTGGCCCTGCAATAAATACTAAGGAGCACAGTAGGCTCCCTGGGTCACGATAAAATTGTGAGGAGGGCTCGGGCAGAAAATCAAAAAACTGAATATGGAAGATCACTTTTTCCTAATTTGCCCAGTCTTCTCTCTCAGCCACATGAAACAGGAAGTCACTTCTCCCAGGTAATGCACAGTGAGATATAAATGACACACCTGTCCACTGGAGTAGATGTATTTTCAATAAAACTGATAACTTTCTCTTTCACATTCACAGATTTTGTCTTCAAAGCAACCGTCATTTTATTTACCAGGGACTTCACTCCTTTCCCATCACCTGAACCGTTAGGAGAATCACCCTGTAAAAGTAACTCCTCTCAGGATTAATCACATAAAAGTATGTTATTTCATCTCAATGAATTTATTAAAAAAACCCCAAAAAACAACAAAACAGCAACTTACTTTTTGGTACTCAGTAGAACCTTAATTACACACAACTGTGTATTTCTTTAGAGTTCTAACAAATAACAGCTATTACATGTGACTGAGGAAAATATCATCCAATAAAGCAAACTTGACAAACCACATTACTGAGCACTCTGCTATGGATATCTAGACAAAGGAGTCCTATTAGTGATACATTGCATCTAAATTAAAAGCTTAATTCTACACATAATATATCAACTGTGATCATAGTTTGAAATTAAACACACAAGCGAAAACAGTCATGACTTGCAATAATGCATTTCACAGAACAGAATGAGGAATGTGAAGAAAAAAATCAGTACCTAGGGCTCCCATCCCACTGTAACACACTGAAATTTCACTTACATCAACAGAGCTGATGCTATTTCTTGAGCCTGAGGTACTAGCAATCCAGTGGCCATATCCATTTTCTGGTCCTTCCACATTGATATCTGCTAAGTGCTGTTGGAGGGCTGTTAAAAGGCCATCAAAAACACTCAGAATTACACTGGACTTAGTCTGTTGATGAAAATATTGTATACACCCAAGACTAAGCAGTAACAATTTTTTCCCTTCAATTCAATAAAATAGATAAATTCAGCAATCACTATAATAATCCCTGGCTTTTCTTTCACTAGTACAAAGGCATTAAGATAATCTATTTAACTACCTGATACACTAATTATTTTTGTAAACATTTAGAATACAGCAGCAATTAAAATTAAATCACTGCTTTGACCTTGAAGGCAACTCTTGCAACACCACAGGTATTGATTAAAAACGCCTCTATTGTCATACTGTAGCACAGATATCTCCACTGTTGCAGAGCCTGATTATTTCCAGCAACATCAACTGCAGAATTACGAACTCCTGATTTAAGAAATTGTAACAACAGTAAATAGTAATTATGAAGTTGCATCTTCGTATGAATCTGCAATCCACAGTGGCTAAAACATCAAGAATGACGAGTTGGAAGAGGGAATTTCCCTAATTCCTGCATTGATTTTTCACCACTCAGAAATTTGGGTAAGCCCCAAGAGTTAACCACAACTGTGTAAGTCCACAGTGTTTACTTACACAAAACAAAAACCTGACAAATGAGACCTAGTTGTTATTCATTCAGATGGTTTTTAGCAAAAGCCTCAAAAATACCAACAGTGTTAAGACATCAAGATTTTTCAAGTCAAAGTTCATTATTAATAAGCTTACCCATAAAGCCTCCTTTGGCAATGCTTACGTACTCCTTATTTTTCTGCAACAGAAAAGATAATTCTGATCAGAGCAAAAACCTGTGGCATGAGATTGGCAAGTATGGTAATGAAACAGGGGTCAGTCTGTTTACCAAAAACTGTAAACTCAACTAATGTAAAAAGCAGTTCAGATTTTAAGGAGAAAATGTGTTACCATTCACCATCAATGACACATGCAGACACCCTTTACTCCAGCTGTTAAATCAATAGCAATTTAACTGTACCTGTAAGAAATGTGCTAACACCATGTTCATATACATATCTTCCTCCTCCCTGCCACTTCCCATGAAGCAGAGATGTTCCCCACCAGCTATGGAGCCAGACTCAATGGATTGTTTTTGTGCTTCTAACAGGGATTTTACAGACTGTGCAAATTCTGATGGGTTTTGAAGCATCTGTGGAACGAACAAACAAAAAATGCTGTTTGACACCAAGATATTGTAACACAAGTTGTGAAAGGAGACAAACTTTGAGAGTGGTTACAATCTGAGCACAAGCAAGGCAACATCAGCACTGTGCAAGTCTCACACAGGGAACCTGACTGAGACCTCATGTTACACAATGAACACTGTGAATGCTCCTTTACTTCCTCACCCCACTTGCTCTCCCCAGGAAAGACATACAGCTAACATTTGTTAGTTTATTTCTGAAGGCATCAAGTAATAATGGAACAACTCTTTGCAACTTTCATGCTGTGTTAATTTGGTGGTAGAGCAGTGGGACTGGTTTCCACATTTATACATCCTTGGGAACCCCACATTCAAACTTTGGGGATTTGAAACCCTTTAAACTACCTCGAATTTCTAGATGCCAGTAAAGTTTTCCTCTTGTTGCCTCCCCACTAAGCTTTTTCTCATTTACTTATCAAGAACTGGGAAAAGAAATTACACTGAGAGTGCAAGGAGATATCTGTGATTCTTTGTACCCTCAAAAAGTTAAGGCTGGGATACATGAAGGCTTACTATGTATGCAAAACCATGAGTCCTATATAAAAGAGGTGGAGAAACAAGGACCTTCTCAATACAGCTAAAATTTTAACCTGTGTTTGTGGGGAAGGTACTTAAACTCATAAGGGAATTTTGACCTGTAACTGGATTGAAGGGGGGCAGGGAGGGGCCAGAAGGGAGTCTCATTATCTTGTCTGTGCGGTGGATTAAATGATGAAGGACAATGTCACAAGTACACAACCTAGCCATCAGTAAGTAAGGCTGAATTTTAACTGAGGTTTCCCTAGAGATAAAGGCTACTGCTTTATTACACAGGTCTTAAATCTCACTCCTTCCTCTAACTATAGATGAGATGGATTAGAAAGTGTTTTCTTTCCCCATTGTCTCTCAATACAATAATTTTTGTAATATTTTATATATATATGTATATAAATTATTTGGGAATATAAAATGCACTGAAATTCCATTAATGACTTTTCATCACAAAGACTTTTCCCTATAATATTTTCCTAGCATTGAACATTTAAAAACAAGGATGAACCTGATGACATTCATCCACCATTAATTCCAAAATACAATTTAAATACATATGAACAGATCACATCTAATTTAAGACTTGTTTGCATGGATTCCTTTTTCATATACTATCTACTATTTGTACTACTTAATAATTTAAAATACTTATTTCTATTTCATTGAAAATGACATTCAAGTAAGTCTAGCAGAACACTCACTTAGGACAGGAGAAGTTTTTTCCTAAATGATTTTTGATCTAGGTTAAAAACCACACTGTATCAAAGAATCATTCAGGTTGGAAAAGACCCTTGTCATCGAGTCCAACCATGAATCTCACCCTGCCAACTCTCCACTGCCAAGCCACGGCCCCAAGTGCCACATCTGCAAGTAATAAACACCTCCAGGGATGGTGACTCAACCCCTTCCCTGGGCAGCCTGTTCCAATGACTGACAACCCTGTTGGGGAAGAAATTTTCCTAATATTCAACCTTAACTTCCCCATGAGCAAGGTGAAGCCACTTCCCCTTGTCCTACTGCTCGTTACTTGGGAGAAGAGACTGACACCCATCTTGCTCCAACTCCTTCAGATAATTACAGAAAGCACTAAGGTCACCCTTCAGCCTCTTTTCTCTCCTATGTCATTACATTTAATATTATATTTACATATGTGCATATAATACTGAATAATGCAACATTTAATTACAGAGATAAAGATATTAGATGCAGGACTGAACTTAACTAAGGTATAAAAGTCTTTTGTGGTGTATATCCAAATAAATCATTCCATATAGCTTCCATAGGCTGCTTAAAGTAAAATAGTTGAGGGCTAATCTAGAAGTGATGAATATACTGCTGAAATGGAAGTGATTTTAGGGAGAAAAAAGGACAGAGAAAAATACAACAATTCAATTAAGAATTCATAATCAAACAGAAAGTACAAAAATATTGAAGTTATTCATCCATAGCACATCTCAGTGCTAAAATTAAGCACTTTTTCTTTCCTATTGTACAGCAAAAAATTTAAAGAAGTGACCAAATCCTTTTCAAGATCTATGCCCTGTAAAAGCAGACTGTAATAAGACTGGCTGAGGCAAAAAAAGAAAGTGGCAAAGTAAAAAAAGTGCTCTTTTAAAAAATTAATTACACCTTTCACTGTAAGTTAGGATGCTAAAAAGATTTCTCTTCCAAGCAATATTTAGTCTTTAGTCTGTATGGGTTTCCATTCCTAACCAAATAACAGGAAGTCTGGAATCCCAAATTCTAATGTCACTAAGGACTAAACTTCTCAGTAAAATGATGGTTCTACCATCTTCTTTAGAGAAGGTAATTTTTGAAACTTTACCATCACACAGCTAGACACTGCAGTCCAGAGACTAGAGCCTAAATTAAGGAAACTTTATAAAGGCAGGCATTTCTCTCCCCTTCTACCTCAGTTAGGATTCAAATATCAGTAAAGAAACAAAAAGCATACAAACCAAATCTGAGTCTAAATGAAATGCTGTTGATAAATGCCCAGCATTGTATTGCTCTGCAGGACGACAATCCACGACAAAGAATCTCACTCCTTCCTGAAAGAGAAATTGATATATTTTAAAATTGCATAATTATTGACAGAATCCAGTTACATTCTAATACTAATTCCAATACTACAGGAACTGCTCAGAGAGACCAAGAGCTATTAAAAGATATCTTACTTCATTTGAATAATCTGAATTTTGTCTACAGTTACCAGACCTTCAGTAGTACTCTAGTATCAGCTTGTGCATGGAAATACATCATATTGATGCATATTAATACATGAGTTTGTGCATGGGAAAGGATCATTATATGGGAAATTATATAATTTCTACTGAGAGGAAACATAGTGGGTATGAGACAATCCAAGAGTCCACTACTAATCAGCACAGCACATAAGGATGGGTTTATATCCCACCAACTTGGACAGTATATAAACAGATGCTTAACTTTATTTGGGCAAGGAAGAAATTCTAACTATGCATGACAAAACTAGGGCCTGGAAACTGCTACAAGAAGGCAGTAGTCAATAAGAAACACTGTAATCTAACTACATAATGATCCATATATGGGTCTTAAATATTTCTAGTGAAGTCCCAGCATACGGGCCTCCAATTAACTTTTACTGAAACAGGTTCAATAAATTTTATTTTTTTCATTTAAACCTTTCATTGACAAAAGACAGATATTCCTTAACAGCGTTCTTCTCAAAGGTACTGAGTGGTGAGTTTTAAATTTTCCTCTACAGGAGTTACATTTGGAAAGGAATTCAAATTAGTAAGATACTACCTTCAGCTCACACTCATCAAATTCAAGTCAGCTTAAGTTCCCCTATGCTCCTTTCTACAGCACAAATGCACTGAAGACAGGAGATCAATTATAAGGGAGAAAATTTCAAGACAAAAATATTCTTCCTGAAATAGCAAATAATCATTTGTGCTGTTAGCAGTTAAAATTTATGGTTGGTGATTGATTCTTCTCCTTTTCTACAAAATTGAGGGGGAGGATTAATTCAGTATACTGACTCCTTGTTGCTGATTTGCTTGCAGAATCTCAGACACAGAAACTGCTAGACAGAGAGCCTGGCTCAAGTCCGTGTCATCATCTTTGAGGCCCAGCAAGCTGCTGCCAAAAAGACTGTGGTTGTCCTAATAAGGCAAGGAAAAAAAAGATTAACTGAAGGCAATGTCTTTATGTGTGAAAGTTAAAAATAAAACTATATCCACCAAGTCACAAATATTAAGTATCCTGTGCACATAGTACTGAAACTTTTGATTAACTGAAATTCTTGCCAAGGTCTGCAGTTACATTACAAACACGCTTGTTCACCACTTTGGCCATGCCAACAGAATGCAGTGCCTCTGGAATTTGTGGTTTAGTTGTTTGTTTTGTTTTTTCCCCACAAAAACCCCTCCCATACCTGCCTACACACATCAGAGAAAGTACATACAAGCCGAGGGCAATGGCTATCAAATACTTTGATTTCATTCATTCACTAAGTCAGATATCATGAGTAAGAAGAGCTGCAAAAACAGTGTAGGTGATAACAGATTTATCTCTAGTAAGAGACTTTTTCCTCTTTGTTGTAAATACAGCTAGCACTGCTGTGCAGTGTACTACAATGCAATTGTGCCAATGTGAAGTTTAGCCTCATCAGTTTTTACAAGAACCTCGTTTGGAAAATGAGGTTATCAGTCATCAAGTGAGAATATTGCAAGGAAGCTTCTCTCTAATATGTTTCATTAACCTTATCTTTCAAAGATCCTAACAGTAAATTCCACTAGAGTAACAACATGAAAAAATTGTTTAAAAAAAACATTGCAATGAAATACTCAGAGTTACTGTCAGCAGGAGCTTAAACACTCGCCAAAAAGAAGAGAATTTCAAAATTACTGTTATTACCTTCCTGAAAGAAGCCGGAGTTTTGCTACAGTAATATTGTGCCAAAGAGAAGAGATCTTCTATATCCTCTAAATTGAAATTGGCTGGTGATGTTTCTAAGACTTCTGAGACAGACAAACAACATAAATGCAACACTATTTCAGGCACAGAAATCAAGCAACATAGATCATAAAAGAACTTATTTTTAATAAGGCATAACAACCTAGTGTACTGATTAAACATGAATATTGATCCACCCTCCAGATGAAAAGTGAAGATACAGGAAATACTCCTTATTAACTTATAAAAAGTTATTTAAAACTTATTACTCCTTATTAACTTATAAAACTTATACTAGATGTTTGAACCTTGGATACAAATTATTTTTACCACATTCTTACTTCTGTACAGTTTCAGCTTTCAGTTCTAACTCTAAGTCAGCTACTTTTCTAAAGAGCTCTGATCATGAGAATCCTTTAAAATGAGTACTTAATCAGTAGCACTGTTCTCTGTCCAGGATAACTCAAGGGTGTAGTTCTGCAGTGTATGGAAAAGCCACAAAATTCCAAGCATTCTCATTTTGAACTACTAGAGATTACAAATTACACTGTACTATGTATGTAAAAAAAAATACAAAGGCAAGAGTTGTTTAAATTTTCCACTGAAATTTAATGCATTTTCTATAAAAACAATGAATTAGGCTCAAATCAAGTGTGCATGAAGACAATCCAGAAAATACAACAGGTGCAGTAGATCTAAAGAAGGATTTGACAGCTGTTGCTTTGGGCTTAGAAAGACCAGGTTTTGGTGATTGTTTCCAGTACTTCAAACTGAAGTATAAAACTAGGTGTGGGAATACTAAAAGGAACAAGGAAAGAAGGTCAAGGACAGGGCAGCAAAAGAACAGTAAGAAAGGAATTAGTGGGTGAAGGGATTCATTAATGAGAAAAATCAGATGGAAATTAACAACCTAGCTCTTTAGCACCAAAAATAGTAATAAATGGGGATTACAGTATATAGTAAATATTTCACTTGCAGCTATGTAAGAGAAGTACTTACTTATCATTTCTTCTTTATCTGATTCTTGTGCTAAGATAACGTCTCTGAAAACAGTAAAGTCACAGGCATAGATTGTCAGTAAAACCAAAATGAAACAAACCTGGATTAAAACAGTGTCAGCAAAGAATGTCCCAAAGAATTAACTATACACTTACTTTGCATTGACAAGGATGATCAACATCAAGAAATAAATAAAGAATGGATCTGCTTGTTGTAGGTATCCATCCCATATTGCCTGAGTGACTTCAGCTGAACAGTAGTATGAGAAGAGGCTTCCAAGCTAAAAATTTGGAAAATGATGTGAGAAAAAGCAATTACCAGGAACAATCTCATCAGGAATACATTTTTAACAGAGATACCAGATATCTAAAAGAAAATAAACCCAACAAACTTATGACAAAACCTGTGTCTGCACAGCATCCTGAAGGATGGTTCTAATTTCTAAAACAATTTTTATGGAAACAGTGCACAAGACTACAGATTATCTGTGAATAAATATGACTATTGTGAAGGCAAAGTTGGCTGTACACTGCCAGCCTTGCAAATTCACCCACAGATAACACAATGAAGCTGGAGTACTGTTTCACTCACAGCCACTGCTAAATACCAATTACACCAACAAGATAATCATAAGAGAATATATTTACTCTAATAGCATAGCAATTAGGGCTTTGAAAGGATCCTGCAAACATAATTATTTTTATTTTCCACAGTAGAATTGGGCTAATTGAACATGGTTCACATTAGTTTGACAACATCACTTACTTAGCATTACATTATGATGCTTTATGACTGAGTAATTAAACATTTGCAAGCATCAGAAAATTTTCATTACCATTTAAGAAACTCTTTGCCTGTTCCCATGCTCCCACTTGGAAATACATCCTCTCTGATATACCAGGTTCAAAGCAGATAAAAGGTAGGAACTGCTTCCCATACATGCCAGATGGGTCTACAACCACACCTAAATCAAATACAGGCCACCTGACTTCACAGGGCTCTTACTGAACTTGCTGATGCACACAAATTCTGTACCAACACAGCTACAGCTTTCACAAGCTTGGTACCTGCTTTAAAACACTATCATGGAATATTTCAACACTTCCTAGTACAGTTTTATGGCAAAAGATAAAAAGAACCACTCAATTCTAACTCAAATGCAACTGAAGACAAAACATCCATGAACAAGATGACAGTGGCAGGTCTCTGTATGTTGCTTATGTATTTCTAAGTATTAGAGATACACCTATATAGACTGAGATTTTTCACAGATGAAACAGGGAATTTTACTGTAATCTCATTACATAAAATGAAACTGAAGGTTTTTTCCTAGAATTGTACACAGGAAGCATGGCATTGAGGACTGGCAGCCACACCAGCTTACTTCACTACCACCTTTCAGACAGAAGATCCTTTTTCTGATTAGGTTGCAAAATTCTAGTATACAACTTCAAAGAATTTTATATTTACTAAGGAAAATTCTATTTAAAAAAGGAAATTGAGTGGCCAAAAAAGACCTGATTTCTCTTTTGAAGGCTCATTAGACTGGCAAAAGGCAGATTTTGAGAAGATGAAAATTTTTCCTAGATGGACTTTTATAGTAAAATTGGCAGTAGCCTTAAAAAAACCCACCAAAACACAAAGCCAAAACAAACAAAATAAAAACCAAAACCAAAATACAGACCTCACAGTTTAATAATTCATTTCAGTCTTCTTTAACTGAAAATACACAAAGTTGAAAAAAATTTCACATAGCCAATGAGTATGAAAGAAGAACTTAGAAGAGTTCATGGGTCAAAGCTTTCTCTATTAAATTACAGACTTGGCCTGTGCAAGCACAGTATCATGATTTTGTATTGCATACACTAAGTACCATTGAAACAAAAATTTTGTTGTAGTCCTGATATAGAAATTTTATAAAAAATTATTGAGGTAAGCATCGTTGTAACTACCCACAATCTGAGGCAGTTTTGAAGAGGAAATGAGTAATGCTTTAAAGGTTGTAAAATATAGGTGCCTAAATTCTAAAAGACTTATATGTCTTAGCAGGGAGGTTTTTAAAATAATTCAAACCTCAGCTTTACAAGACCTGTTAGACTGATGTTTATCCATATCTACAACATACAGCTGCCCACAACCAAAACTACCATCAGGGCTTCTTGCTTTTCAGTAGTCAGCTGCTCTCACTCTCCCTTACTCCAAGAAGTTTCGAGCCTCTGATGCTCAATAAGGTCTCAGTACAACACAAATGTGACATTAACAAGACCTCATACCTCATGCTAAACACTAAAGACAAAAAGCCCACAATGTATTAAAACATGCAATTTATTTTAATATATGCAGTTCTAATTGCTTGTACTACTCTTAGATAAACTGGCAACATAAACTTAAATTGTAACAGAAATTTATTTTTCATTATGTTTCCCTACTTTCACTTTATTACCCAGTTGAGTGCATACGAATCTGGAGTCATCTTCTTGGTATCAAGGAAGGAGCAGAGTTCAGGCTCATGGTACTGAAGCAACAGTCTAAATAGATGAAAGGGTCTTCCCTTCATAAAACAATCCCTAAAAAGTAGCAATGAAAATAATAAACTCCTCTGCAATATTGCAGTTTTCAGACTTACAGTAGCAATTGTTTACTATCTGTGATTATGTAATTTCCTGCACATTGCTCTTTTAATTCACAGGGACTGATCATGAAGTCAACTTGCCTCAGGAGTCAAAAGACCAACCAACCAAATCAAACCAACAAAAAACCCACAAACACTGAAACACCCACTAAACTAACAAGGCAGCAGAGTGAAATACTGTCAATACTTGACAAATTACATAATACAGAAGCATCTAAAACAGATTGAAATCCCAAACCAAGACAAGCATGGTACCAATGAAGCAGAGAATCACTGATCTACTATAAATTGCCTTTCTATATCTTTCATTCTCCCACTGAAGAGAAAAAACCAGGACAACAGTCTACATCTCCTTGAAACACCACCTAGATTCCTACACAGAAGCTCAAATGCCAGATACTCTGCAAGCCTTCCACAGCTGAAAGCACACGAGTTATGTGACCACAGTGCCACTATCCCCAAACTGCTCACGGAGCCCAAGAGTGTTCCAGAGCAGAAAGGGACACGAGCTGAGTCAAGTGACAGGAATCATAAATGCTTCCTGCCACTACAGCAAACATGCACTTTTCATATTTTGGGCACATATCCATCAGCCAGGCTGGAATCTCCTCTCCAGGCAATCAGACTAAGGTCTTTAATTACAGATTATCCAGCCTTGTTGAAGTATTGTGGTTCTCCAACATATGTAAGAACTTACTTTAATGAGAGCACCTACATAACAGCATGAAAAGCACAAATTTAGTATTTGTCATTAAAAATATCTAGCAACTTAAAAAAAAAATCAGACCCAACTCAATAGAACATAGGGAAAATATCAACTACTTCTAAAGAGATTTTAAGATTTAATTAGTGCTTATGAATTACTGTTTCTGAAGGAATAGAAGTATTTTAGATACCAAAAATGCTAGGAAAGGGAACAAACCCCCAGTTCTACATAAGCTACGTGAATTAGTTCATAAACACATGTTTTTGATATTGCATGAAAGGACAGTTCTTTAAAAGGCATACTGAGTCTAGATCAGTCACATGTTAACTTTTGGCATCTTAAACCAACACAATCATGTCCTGGATTTCAAACCAACAGGTACTGACATTTATGATCACATGAAGGAATCTGACCACATGGCTACAAACCGTGCTGCTCTAGCCAAAACCAACATGCACATCTTTCACAGAACACTCCTACTGCCAAAAAAAAGAGTACCTATGGAAGAGTTTTACCTTGGAATGAATTTATTCATGATAGCGTAGAAGCAGTTGTACAAATCACTGCGGGGCAAATGAAGGTGCACCAGGGGTTTGAGCAGGTGTATCCAGCCCAGGCAGGAACTGTATTTGACATTGCGGGATTTACAATAAAAAGTAATGATGGACTCAATATCCAAAGTTAACACTGACTTCTCCTCTTCTGGCACCGACAGCTGGTCTGAAACAGGCACAGTGATATAAACTGTGTTAAAGGCTTTTCAGAGAAACTGGATGAGATTATTTCATAGCAGAATTGCACCAATAGGGACTGCTCAGGGAAAAAACCTGACAAAACCAGACAAACAAACAGCTGGCTATTTGGATTCTAACAGAAAGGCATTAAAAAAGGTATCAAAACACAAGTGATTTTATAAACCCAGTAGGATAAGACATTCAAATATCATTTAAATACCACAAGAGGATGAAAGTAGTTTGGGGGTTCCAGATTCTGCATGAAAGAAGGAGGTAGATTCTTTCAATGCACAGAATGCTGCTCTTCTACTCCTATTTGGTGTGCTCAGCACACAACTTAGGCTCAACTCCATAACAAATTAATTTGAATTTCAACATGGATCAACCACAATGCATACCTTCAATTCCGCAAAAGCTGACTGACATGCAAATTTATCCAAATCAGAAGTTTTTGTTCAGCTAGGCTTACAGACTCGAATTTGAGCATTAAGTTATAAATCACAATTTTTTATGTCCAGGATGCGGGAAAGAGATCTGTACCTACTACATTAACGTAGTGGCATTAAATTTCTAGGAAACACCTTTCCCCCTCAGTTACAAGAAGACCACAAGTCTCACTACTGTTAATAATTTTTTATTACGGAAGTCTTTAACACTTTCCCATAAAGCCAGTCAATATTTGGCATTCCTTTTCTCTGCCTCTCAGAAAAATGAAACAGTACATAAAACTCATGCCAACTGAGGATATACTTTAAATTTGGAGACTACTTGCTTTGCTGAAACATTGAAATAGAAACAAGCCAACAAAAAAAATGAAGTCTCCATATAACCTTCTTTCTGAAGTAACTTTACATTTCTTCCCTTTATCAGTTTAAATCCTTACATATCACAAAACATTTGCCAATAAATACAAAAAGAGAACTATCAGAAACCGAAGTGCTTAATTTTGTATGTCATGAATACAACCAGGACATTTTGCATCTTCCTGAAGAGAGACTGTGATTAAATAAGAGTGGAAATTCCACCCCCATCTCTTTCCTTTATAGGACAGAGAGAAGGAAAATAAGTCCTACTAGACCCTAAGGCTAGAAAGTGTAGAACTGCATTTCAAAAATGGTAGGTATGTACACATGCATCAACTCCATCCTCTGCCTTAACTTTAGATTGCACAAGAATAAATAAAGTGATAGGTAATAAATTAGAAGATTCTCTTATTGAAGTCGTGAGATGCATCTTGATTTATGATTTATCAGCATTGATTCCCTCAAGTGATCACTGCTATCAGTGTTGTTGACAAACTCCAGGGGTTTGACCAGTTCTGTAATGAGCTGCCAAGCAGATCCTGTGGCTGCTCCTTGCAGACACACCAGAGTATTATTCCTCTCTCCTGGCAGCCCCTTGCTTGCACAAACACTGCCTTGCATTTTAGCTGAAAATGCTATTAAAAAGTAGCTTCCTTTAAAAGAGTTTTTAAAGTCCAAAATGTTTAATGTGTTTCTTCTCTCAAATATTATATGCATTTTTTGTGCTACAGCAGGTTTTCAGATTAAGAACCAGGCCTCCCACAAATAAAAACCTGACATTATACAAAGAATGTCTGCTTTAAAAGATGGAGCTTAGAAAACAATTACCATGTTTTCATCTCTCAAAGCTTTCTGACTATGCAAACTATCATTTACAAGCTAATACTTTAAACTCCCACGATGTCATCTCCCAAAACGTCTGTGTACAGTTAAGATACTATTTGTTTTCTTACAGTTTCTTAGTGATTTTTATCTGCTCTTTCATCTTCCTCCTCAAAGCTTCCTCCAAAATGTAAACATCATTCAGATAAATTAACTGAAAAAAGTCTCAAGACAACTGAGAATACAGAAGTTTTCACACAGATGATCTAAATGTAACAGAACTTACCAATGAGCTCTTGGCAATCCTTATGAATTATACTCTGCTCAGGTAGGTCTAAGGAGCCATCCCAGGATGCCAGGCTGTCCCCCTTTCCTACAACATTAAGTGCAATCTGAAAACAAAAGTAGAAAGCCCTCTAAATATTTTAGTGTCTTTTTGCAGTTGTTGAATTACTGAACCCAGTAACTAAAAAAAAATAAAAATAAAAGAACTATTCTTAAACTGAATCAACACAGACGCATATTAAAATCCCAGTACTACATCTCTTCTAGATGTAGTAGAGATGCCTGGCAATTAAATCTTTTACCTCAAATGAAATACAACTTCTAGTGTTTCCTGCTTCTTGATTTAAGCTCATATTTACCTTCCAGACTTTGGCCCTTAGATCAGCGGGCAATTGCCTTCCTTGGATGATGTTTCTCACAGTTTCAAGATCACAACCTCCTTCTTCTAGAGCGTCTGCAAGATCTTTTATCCTAAAATAATGAAACATAATTTAAAAAATCAATTATACTATTTTTCAATGTTTATGTAGACTGAAGGCTACTGTCAGGCAAATCCAACACATATGCAAAGGTATAAGACAACTTGAAAATTACTAAAAACAAATGCTTGCAAAATGTTATTTTTTCCTCTACTTTAAGGTTGCTTGTAACTCCATTTAACTTACATAAAAGAAAAAAGAAATTTGCTTTTTTGTTTTCATTAAGTGACAATGTTGTAAAACGTATCATAAAAATGCAAATACAATTGCAGTTTACAACTTTCAATTTCAATAAGTTTTCACACACACACAAAGCAAACATTGCACCTAAATTAGACAGTGGAGTTATTTTAAATAAAATATTAGATGTCCTAGAAAACAGAACACTTATTTCCAAGGTTTAGAACAGTCAGCTTTTAACCTCACCTTTCCCCAAAATGGGAAAAATCCTTTTAGTCAAACTCAAATTTTTATATAGTTCCAGTATTTTAAGTGTGGACATATGCACAAGTCTGAATTAAAACATACAAAAACGTTAACATAGAAAGCAGAAAAATACACAAGCTGACAAGGCAAACATTAATGACGACTGCTGTAGTAAGACAACAAAAGTTCCCAAGCATTATAGATAAGAAGGAACTCAGCATTCAGGAATGATTACTTTACAATCTCTCTGACAGCTTCTGCAGCCTGGTTCAATGTTTCCATGCTGTCAGCAATGGGAGAACCACATCTGATGATTTCAGGATTTCAGTAACATGTAGCAGAGCAGTGGCAAAACAGGTTCACTGGAAAAATAGCAATGGCAGTGACACATAGGCCCCACAGGCAAAACTTCTCCCTTGCTATATCCTCTTAATTCTTCTCTACTTGCTCTGACATCTGCCTTAAGAAAAGCTTTGCTTCAGATACCTAGTGAATTAAACACATCCAGGAGGTTTACAGCCAGAGCAAAACAAAGAACAGGGTTGTTTCTCCAGATATTCACGTGGGAAGATGCATTCTTGGTGAATAACACATCTATTTATAGACATGCAGTAACAGATGTTGAACTGTTATCAGTACAATCTCTATTACTCCATGCCTACCATGTAGTCAATTCAAATAGCCACAGAAAAAGAATGTCAGCTGTTGAACTCCTGGCTACTTAAATTTCCATTTATTCACAACTAACTCCTTCACGTAAAGGTTCACAAGCTTGGTCTCCTGAAAACTTCAAACACACATTGCTGATTTTCTAAATAACATCCTTTTGCACAAATAGATTAGAATCTTAGACCTTGAAGAAAGTATGCAGATATTTGGCTAGCTTTACTCAAGCCTTCTTGAAATATTTACAGGTCTGAAGAATAAGCATTTCCCTTGCTTTGTACCAGCCAGTTTCTTTGTCACTACTTTTTGGTTTGCATTTTAAATCATATTTCAAGTATACACTGGGGTACAACTCTATTTTCTTCAAGTAATTTTGTAAATTTGGATGAAAGAAAACATAGATTACAAAGAGACTGACTTGCCTTATTTTCTCACATTTTTAATATTACAAAAAAAAAAAAAAAAAAAAAAAAAAAAAAAAAAAAAAAGAAATCCCGAAGTCTGTTTTGTATAGGGATACAGGTTGCACAGGTTGGCAATCCCTTCCTCCAGGCAGAAATGGAGGGAAAACAGAATATGGAAGCACACTTGCACTTCCATCACCTATCCTGTTGTCCAGTTGTGTACATAATGGTCAATGCCTGCAAAGTTAAATTAATGGATCGGTTAGCACTGAATAAATTCAATTATTTCCAGGACATCTACACAAAGAGACCTCCTAGCTCTCAGCAGAACTGCATGAACTCTAGGATGATCTAGCTTCAACAGAAGCCAACATCAAACACCAGCTGGAGAGAATGAGGTGCACTTCAACATATTGCACGTTTCTGTGAACACTGTGTATGAAAAACAGACTAGAGAGCAACAGCCAGGCCTTGAATTACAGCACACAAAACATAACCAGCTGATACAACTATATCCAAGAATTACACAGGTATGTGGAAATGAATGCAACAGCTGTGTACAAGTTCCATTTCTAGTAGAAAGGTCCTAAATTGCAAAACTTTAACTTTGTTTCTATGTCACCCAAAGAAACTCTTTTGAGAATAAAAAAGTAATTTTTAATTGAAACAACACTTAAAACTACATCTACACTAATTACAGAATCACCTGGCAAAGAATGTTTCACAAACCCACAAGTACTAATTCTAGCAGTTACTAGTACCCAGCATTCCAAAAGCTGTGCATGGGTTAACACCGAGTTCAGCGTGGTATCTGCAAATGTTTGCTGCTTCTGCTTGACAATATACTAAACATTTGCAGAAACTTCTTCCACGTGCTGTCACCCTCACTTTCTATACTGTAAAGGTGAGAGGCAAATGCCTCACAAAGCAAGACACTGACATGCCCATCTGCCACACGAAGAGATGGGATGCATTACCAACAAGGAGTTAAATGAAATAGTGGGGGGAAAAATACTTTGTTCTGCTGTGATTCAATTAGGTGCTCATTTCCTCCATCAAGTGCAAGATTGCTCACAGGCTGTAAGTAAGGACTTTTCAAAGATTAAGTAAATTCTTCGCTAATAAACTTTTATTCAGGCTAGCTTGCAAAGTACAAAACATGAAAGTGACTTCAACACTTAAACACGTGTCCACTTGCTGTTTTACCTCATTTCTCTCCGTTGTTTTATAAATATTCCAGTAAACCCCTAGCAATCTGGATCCTTGTCTTTCATGAGTGAAGAGCAGCTATAAAGTCTTCTGTTCACATGGACAGCTATGACACTTATTTTGAACAGAAAGCAGCACTTCTCCCTAGGGGCAAACTCCTCCAACCCGAACATCTGCACTTTCTGCTCTGCCATGGCTTCAGTGCCTGTTCCTAGGTGCTACTCAAAATTTTGGTTAGATGTGTAGAATTCCAGAATTCTACACTCGAGCCATGGCCTGACAGGTAAATTCCCACATGATACACTGTTCAAAATGTCAAAATACGTAATGTTCCTATTAGTGTATCTGCAGTACATCTCCACACTTACAGAAGGATCTCTTACATTCATGCCAGTCTGGTGACATACTATAATCAGTAAGTAGCTATCTTCACAGATATTAAACAGGACCTTTTTAAACTTAAGATGTGTCAAGTGGTGGCAAGAAAAATTGATCAACTGTTGGGAATTCAGCTTAAGCCACTTTTTCTAAGTATTACTTGTATATGACTGAGATACCTGGTAATCATCACTCATAAATACTAGTGAAGGGAATGTGAACAGCAGGAAAGATAATAGTAAGTGATCAATAAACTCCATAAAGTGTTAAGAATATTACAATCAATTTCATACTTTTATAGAAGTTATTACTAGAAGCTATTACTATAGAAGCCATTATACTTTTAATTCAGGATTTTCCTGACTACCAGGAAAAAGCCTCAACAAGAGCCATATTGAATTGAAATTAATGAGTGTTTGTTCTCTATTGAAAACAAACAAACAAAAATCAATCCCTCACATTTGCTTCAAAATAGCCATTGTACCCAGCACACCACTGAACCATCTATTATTCTCCTACAGAATTTTGGAAAAAAACAATTCCCTGACATTTTTTCTTCGATTTCATGCTTAACTGGAAAGGATTGTTCTTGTTCATGGGCTTTCAGAAGAAATACCACAGCTCCAAGGTCTAATTAGCCAGATTGTGAGAATGGGAAAGATATATGGAAACCAGATTTGTCCCCCTGTTGTCTTAGGCAGTTGCAGTGCATTTTGGGTCCCTTAAGATGGGTTATTCCAATGCAACGTTAAACACACAGGAACAATTCCATCTGTGGTTACAGTTATATTTAGTTACTTCAGGTCCTGATTTTCCAAGTACAGATCTTAAAAATTACTACTTGAGCAAGTTTCCTGAAGCTTGAGTATTAAACAAACACTTGCAAAAAGGTTTTAGAAATTAATTCATAACCATTAATCTGTTTGAAAACCTGAACAAGAAAAATAAGGTCCAAATCATCGATTTCCTTGATAAATGAAGAGAGAAAAATCTATAACTTCCAATTACAAACATTTTAACTAATAACAGACCATCTTATTTGTGTCTATACAATCTACTGACTAGATGTACTCATCAACTGAAATTATGAGGAAAATAAACAAATAAGCAGACTGAAAAAAAAAGAAACAAAGAACACTTCACAGCAGCTTGAAAGTAGCCTGCCTCCTTTGTGTTTCACAGCATTCTTACCTTTGGACAGATATGTCTTCCAGAACAAAATTGTGCTGGCAATTTCCCAAATTAGCTTTTGAGTATATGCCAAATAGCTCAAAAGAAACATTTAGCAAACAAGGTCTATCCGGTTTTGCTCATTTTTAAATCAAAACTGTTGACAACAATTTCCTGTACCTACTGAAGAGAAAAAAATTACACTCTCATCTTTCTCTATACAAAAGTTTGGGGTAGTGGTGATGCTGGGTTTTCTTCTTAATTTTATTTTGTTGTGCAGTGGCGAAGTACCCTGGGTTTTGTTGCGCAAAACACCAAGCAGTCAGTACACACATTGAAGGGTTTAATTAATAATTAGTTTGTGACACCCTCACCCAAACCCCTTACACCAGCACTGCATGACAAGTTAACACAGGGAAAACAAACAGGGAATTTTATGTTAGCAAGCATAGATCCACATCTGGATTCTACACACTCAAGGTGCTGCAACAGCCTCTGAACACAAAATTCCATCTGCCTTTTAATCCTCCTAAGGAAGTGAAGAGAGGACACGGAACCAGCACTGCCAGTTTTGCTCCTAATAGGCTCAGGCATACATATGGATCATTATATGTTTGGGTATTTTTTAGATTTGAAATCCTATATACTTCAAAATACGATAGTGTAGTAATTTACACCAAAAAGCTCTTTCAATAACAACTGTTCACAGCATTGAAACATGAATACAAGACAACACTTATGGATAAATGAAAAAGCAAATACTCCACTGAAACTGGATACAAACAAAAAACAGAACAGGAAAACAAACCCAAAATGCCATGTAAAGTTTCTAAGCAGGCAATAAGGAATGCAACATTGTCACTCACAGCACACAGCTCTAGTAACAGGATGCACTGTCACCTATTAATGTAGCATTTAATCATAAAACTCTTTAACTGTTCCCATAAAGCCTTAAATCGGTTTTAACAAATGCCTTCAAGTTTGCATTTTCTAGTACCATCAGCATATTAAATTCACTCTAGTTTTGAAGCTGCCAATCAGAATATCAACAATGCAGGCTGTGCCTTGAAATGTGTCTGGAAACACACTTGTTCTCATCCTTAACAGAAATTCTGGAGAAGTTTTGTGATCTGGGAGACACCAATATTATTCTAATATTAGTAATGGAAGTCATCTGAAGTATTTTTTCCAGATGTATTTGAAGTATGTCTCTTATTCAGTGACCAGGATTATATTTCAAAGTGTCAAGAGTGCACTGTCAGTGAGTCCATCCTCGTATTTGTAATTATAGGGCCCAACAGTCAGGCCTGTATTTAGAAATAATGTCTATGCAACACTGTGCTTATAGAAGTAGCTTTATAAATTTTGAGGCTGTAACTAAAAGTAAAAAAAAACAAACCAAAAAACAACAAGAATAAAAAATGACACCAACTAACTTTCATTTTCTAGTTAAACATACTCAGTTGTTTTAACCAAGAGCTGTATTTGTAGAACCAACCTAGACCAAGAAGAGGTTCCACCTACACCTGTGTGTGTGTTCTGGCTTCTTTACAGTGAGATAACTAAGCACAAAGAAGCTAGGCTCAGTCTGCAGCAAACTCTGAATCTGCCACACCAAATAGAGCCTAAAAGCAAAAACATCAGCTTGGAAGTGATCATAGAAAGCAGCTCTGTAAAGTGACTGCTTGAAAAGCATATACGTGGAGAGGACAAAGAGCAATGGTGTGGCACAGAGCCACAGAAGGAAATCACATGCAATGCAGAAGCGCAAAGACAAAAACAAAGTGAAGGCGCAAATGGATGTGCTGGATGCAGTAAGAATAGTTTCAGTGTTTAAACACAGTGTTTATTTAAGCCTCGGCAATCCTGAGTCAAGACACATGCAACAAATACTAAAATCACATCGCTGTTACCATCAAAATGATCCTATACACGCTCCAGAAATAGTCTCTATTCTTGTCCTAGAGGTTCAACGTAAAATCCATTATAAGAAATAGCTGTGCTAAAGGAGGGTGCAAAATCATTCAGAAAACGAGGCAGGACCCACTGCTGTCACCTGTTCCTGGGACCAAGCACGCAGCGAAAGGGAAAGCTGAACTGAACAAAGCAACTCCACTCCAGGCAGACTCCTGGAGCAGCTCCTACCGCATATTAAAGCTGTCATTTAAACTGGAGCGACCGCCTGGCTCCAGGCTGGGCACGGCCCTCGTTTTGTGTCTCGCCCGTGTTTTGACGGGCCCCCTCCTCTCTGGGGCGCCGGAGCCGCCGAGCAGCGCCGGCGTTTGCGGGGGGCTCCGGGCGGGCTCCCAGCGCGACCCCGCACACGCCCCGAGCGCGGCGGCTCCCGGGGGGAGAGCGGCGGCGGGCAGGGCGCTCCGGCCTCGCTCCCCTCGTCCCCGCTGCAGAGGGGAGGGAGGCGAGCGGGAGGGAGGGCGCCCACACCCCCATAACTCACCAGCTGCCCGGCGGCGGCGGCGCCTCTTCCCCTTCCGCCATAGCTGTTGACGTGCCCGCTCGCCCGGCCGTAAAGCGCGCTCGGGAGGCGTTTCCTCGCCGAGGCCGCTCCTCCCGAAGCCTGTCCCTTTCCCGAAGCCTGTCCCCTCCTCCAAGCCTGTCCCTTCCCCGGCTCCTGTCCCCTCCCCGAAGCCCGTCCCCGCCTCCCCGCGCCGCCGGGCTGAGGGCGCGGGCCGCAAAGCGCGGAAGCCTGGCACGGGCGGAGGGCGGGGGCGGTGTCTGAGGGGGCGCCCGCGCAGCGCCCCTGCAGCAGGGCAGGGGAGGCGCGCTGTCGGAGTTTTGAATGTTTTCGGTTTTCGTAGAGCTGAACTGCTTTGCCACATGTAGGCTTGATCATTAAGTGACTTCCCCCATGGTGTTTAATGTACTACAGATTGGACGTACTCCGCGAGTCGGGAAAATCCACAAATTTCACGCCGTTTCCGAGGGCTAAAAATCTCTTGGTGATGTCCATTAACAATCCTGGGCATAACAACACTAATGCTCTCTGTCATGCACGTTCCTTACCCACCTGTATCCTCAAAGGGGGAAAAAATAGGGTATACTTCAATGGAAGTTGAGAAAAATCACTGGGGCTGGCTGTACACGGAATAACAGTGCCGCCTTACGAGGAACTGCAGTCCTTACACTGGGCTGTGCCACTCCCCCGCCGTGGCTCGGGACGCGCTCAGCAGGTGAGGCCCGGGCTGGGAGCGGGGAGAGACACCCGGTGGGGACGCGCATCCCGAGGGAACTGCACCCTCTGCAGGCGCCCAGCTGCTCCTCGGAAAAGATTACGTGAATTACCTCAACCAAGAAAGTGGGTGTTTTACGGTACGAACCCGGGTTGAGGCAATTAAGTGAATGCTGTGAAGAACGGGATAATAGTTTTAATACCTTTCTTGTTTCTCTCACTTCTATATTTTCCACTAAAAAAAGAAAGAAAGGAAAAAAAAATCAGAATGCCTTTGAAAGCCTCCTTCTCTTTCAGAGGACTGTCGTGTGACTGTCAATGTCAGCTGCCGTGGCTGCGGCCGTGCCCCGGGCAGCGCCGCCCCGCCCGCCCGGCAGCGCGGGCAGCCCGGCCCGGCCCGGCGCGGCGCGGCCCCGCGGCAGTGCGCAGGCGCGGCGGCGGCGGCATGGGCGACACGCTGGAGGAGCCGTGGTGGGACAGCGAGCCCGCGGCGGGCGGCACTCCAGGCACTCCAGGTACTCCTGGAGCTCCCTCCTCACCCTGGGGTTGAAGCGTTTCGCCTGAGAGCCTGCCCCCCACCCTCCTTTCCTGCCCTCCACCCTCCTTTCCTGCCCTCCTTCCTTTCCGTTGGATTTGGGTGGGTTTTTTTTCCACTTCCACCCTCCGCCTTTCCCTCCTCTGCTTTTAATTTACTTCTCCAGGTTTTCCACTCTCGGTTTTTTTCCCCCCCGTTCCTGCTTTTCCCTGCTTGCTACCGAGGGCGGGTTTGTTTGTAAGCAGAATCTCTGCAGCGAGGTGATGTCCAGTCTCTGATCAGAGCCCTGGGGCAGATGATGGAGCGGCAAACGAAAATACCAAACCCTAGGTAACGACAGGAACCCACCTAACACAAATTTATGCAAAGTTTAAAAAGCGGGGCGACGGGAATGGGAAAACCTCTTGCTTTGAATTCAGAGCTCCCTTGCATTCCTTTACCTTCCAGACTGTATCTTCTTCCCAAGAGTTTATTTGATGAAAGGCTTTTGCATAATGTGTGGTCCTTGTGGGTTCCTTCCACCTCAGAATATTCTGTGATTGTGTTTGCCATTACCGTCGTGAACTTACTTGCAGTCCTGTAAAGCCTAGGAAACAGTAAACCCATAGTAGAGCCTTTGGAGGGAAAAGTATCAGTGGTACTTGAAAAGCATCACCCATGTACTCGCTGGGGTGTGTCGCATCACCCTTGCCATGTGTTACTGTAAAAGGGCAGGAGTGAAAAAGTTCTCTCCAGCCATTGCTCTTTGGAGTAGGGTGCCGTGACTGATTTGTCTTTTTTTTCTCTGATGGTTATGATATCTGGCTTGTATACTTATATTTTTTCAGTGTGTCTTGAAACAACAAGCTGTAAAATGTTTTATCTGTAATGCTTATATTTACTGTGAAAATTTAGGTAGATCTAGGCACCTAAAATGACTTTAAACTTTATAGTGCCCTATTTTATTGATTGTTTTTTAAATTTCTTTTAAAATACAATATGGGCAAGGGTTGGAAACTACTGGGAGTTATCTGCACCTCTGCAAAGACTCCAGGTTTTGAGTATCTTGATAATTGGTGTTTATTTCCTGTGAAAAGCTACTTGGAGAATAGTTAGAGTGGAAGCAATATAAAAGTTGTATGCATGTAATAAAGGGGGCTCACAAGACCTAATTAGACTTCTGAGCATTTAATTTTTATTTTTAGTCTCATGTGGGTTCCTTAAGCAGTCCCAGTTCCAATGCTCTTCGTTAGGGATTTTTCTGAAGAGCCCACCTGCACATTCTGCCACCACAGGTTTCACTTGGGGTGGGTGGTTGCAATGTTGGCAGCTTTCCTTTAGAAACTGGATACAGAGCAGGACTTGGATGATAAACTTTTGACATAATGGATGAACCATCGGACTTTGAGGTGAGACTGTGAATGACAACCTTTCCAGCTATGAAAAATTCCTTGGGATTTTCACAATAGTATTTTTGAGCTACTGAAAGAATCCAGGTGGAACGCAACCTCTGGAGGTGCCTAACCCAGTCCTGTATACTTTACTCCAAGAGCATTCTTTGGAATGAATGAGTGTTATGAGTAGTGATTACAGGTGGGTGTTGTGCAAACCAGGTACTCTGCTGTCTGCAGCCCACCTTTGGAAACTTTTTGGCAGGTTCTTTTTATGGAGCCTGTTGTTGGATGAAGTTGACACAAGCTATCAGTAAACATAAAACATCTGTTACTTTTATTTTGTGTAGCTATTTTTCACGTAAAACAGGTAAAATCAAAGGTTAATTTGTACAGCATCTTATTGATACTGTAAAATGCTTTAAATTCAGTTGGCGTAGAAGAGGAAATCAGGGTTCACAATGTATGATGTAGGCAGCAATACAAGAAAATATTTGCACATTACTGAGCACCTTTGAAAGACTTGGTCAATTTTATTTCTGTGAAACATCAAGTTTCAATAAAAAATACTATTCAACCTCCTTTGCTGACTATTTAAAAATAACATCTCTGCCATAACTGCAGGTGCGAAGCAGAATTCAAAATGTACTTTTGAAATACTGATCTTTTGCCACATCCTTTAAAATTAACCCTAGAATAAGCTCTGACTACAGAGTATTCATCAGAACTCAGCTCTCAAAGGTGTTTTAGATTTTAGCCACTTGTAGTTACAAAAGGCTACTTTTAAAATGAGTATGAACATTGTTCATACACTCCACCTAAAGAATATGAAAACACAAAATAGATATAAATACATATCCTAGTGTACGGATATGTAATTCTAAATTTGCTTTTGGCCATATCATTGGAAGTCATTATTTTAGAGTTCATATTAAAGATTGAAGGTAATTACTCTCACCTTAAGACATGAATGTTTACCCTGCTGCAAGTGATTTTTAAATGTACAAAAAGCCCGCTAAACCCAAGGAAAAACAATGTTAAAGGGATTACCCATCTTTTTACCTTGTCACATGACAATAACGAAGGAATCTTGCCTAACAACGGCTTCAGCAAACCTCAGAGATGCGATTTGTGGAGGGACTAGTTGGGGATCATTCCCTGCTTAGCAGCGTGATTTAGTATTACATGACCCACGTCATGTAACTGCAGGACTTCCTTACCTTCCTTTTTCCAGTTTGTGTCACAACTTTGTCCAGTTTTTCATGTGATTTTTATATTGCATTTGGAATTGCAAGGGAAAGGATAAGGAATTCAGAGGAGTTTATTTCGTTCTGATGAAGGACACCAACTTTCTCCGCTTCCCTCTGTGAACAGAAAAGAAATTCTCACAGCGCTATAAATGTCTGGATCTTGCCTGTAGCCAGTGTGCCTCATCTCCCAGTCAGTCAGAGGGAGAGGGATGCAATTCTGTTTTTCAGAAATTCTTCCAGTTTCCTCCTTTTTAGTCACCACTCCTTGTCTTTCATTTTCCATGCTTTCCATATTGCCCTTAATCCCACAGGAGTGTAGTATCCCCATTTGTCAGTTTTAGATCCTTAAATAGGATCTACCTGTGAGGGGCATGGCCCTCTTAGGTAGAAATTAATTGTGTCATTGCAAGACAGGAGCAAAACTCTTGTATGTCAGCACTACAAGTAGATGAGAAGTGTAATATAGGACCACAGGATGATTTGGCAGTGCTTGTGGGGTCCTGTGTGGGCTCTAAAGCAAAGGATGCTGTTGCAGGAGTTGATTTCTTTTGCCAGGGCTTCTGTTTTCTTTCTTCATGCTGAAGGGTGCCAGTTAACATCAATTTTGAATGTGTGATTTGCAGCCATTGAGAAGCAGGCTCTTCACTGTAGTGCGTTCAGTGGGAGCACTGTTGCTTGATCAGAGCTGAGGTCTGTTGCTGGGCTCTGTATGAAGAGGTTTGTTTCTCCTTTTTGGCTCATCAATGACTTGCTGTTCCTTGTGATAGAACTTGGTCAGTACTTGAGGATCTTTCTGATAAGCATGCCAAGCTGACAGCTGCTTTTTGAAATCTAGGTTTCTTCACATCAGTGTACATTCGTTCTGCTGATTACAGTGGTGGGCTTCTGTGAGCTGTGTTGGGATCTGAGCATACATGGTACAGACTCTCAGAACTTGATAGCTGCAGATTTAGTGAATACAATGGGAAGCCTTTCCTTTTTACTGAGGAAAAGTCAATCTTTATTGTCTCCATATTAACACAGGTGTGTCTTGTAGGACACAGCTGAAATAATTTTTCAGTAGATTGATCTTTTAAAACTTTTTAAAGTACTTCCAGAGAATTTCTTGTGAAGCTGTTGAGAAAGGCATAGGTTTCTTGTGGATTTGCAAAAACAGTCACACAGCAGTGCTAATGTGTTGTACTGTCTCAGTGCTTAAGGTAAACTTTTAGCTGTGAAATGAAAGGGAAAAATCGGGTAACTGAATGCATCAGAATCTCTCCTTGCTTCAGCAGAAGGATTGCAGTTCTGGCTATGGCACTGTGATCACCACCAGCTTTTGCTTTATTTAGGAATTAGGATTTGGCAGTTCTTAAAGAAACGCCTATGTGTAAGGAGTTTTGCCACGTATTATCAGTTGAGCCATTTAGACTGTTGGAATGCACTCTGTTAGGGGAAGAAGAATGAGGGAGACATTAATGCCAGAGAAATAAATTAATTTTTATATTTTAAAGCAGTAACTAGTGTTAGTTGGTATTACAGGACTCTTGTGGGGGGTTCCTTGCTGTAGTATTTTGTTAGTCTTTCTTAACATCCTATAGAACAGTGAGAAATTTTCCTGCAGAGCAACAAAAGCTGTTTATCTGAAAACTGGAAACAACAAGCATCTCTTCTCATGTTTTTGTTTGTGTTTGTTGTTTGAGGTTTTTTGCATGTGTATGTTGGCTGAAGGGAAACCTTGAATTTTAAGTCTTTTAAAGAAGTTACGCTTTAAGAAAAGCACAAACGTAAATTCTCCCATGGTTGAACTAGAATTTCTTGTGCAAAGAATTCAGTTAAAAAAAACCCCTTCACTAGGAGCAATGAATCCAGTTACATATTATAAGTGAATGTGAGGAGTTGAAAGGAAAGGCAAAATTGTGGAGGAATGCAAGAATAAAGTTGCACCTCTGTGTAAGCCACAATTTACTGTTAAGCTTGATACTAATATTAATCAGTTCTAGAATACTGTTTAAATGAACTGAAATCTAAATACTGTAATCCAAATGGTGAAAGTTTATGTAGCTGATGCAAACCATGTCCATCTTGATTCTCACATCTGTTTTTCTAATACAACCTCTGCATGAATTGGAGATAATCACACTAGTTAAGTCCTTGAGGAAGGAGTTGCTTATCTTCACATCATGCTTTTAAAGTGATGCTTGGCACAGCAAGGATTGCTGTGCATTTCTCTAAATTCAATATGTTATACAAGAGCAGATTTCTTGAGCCTTTCTTCATTCCACCCTTAAAGTTGAACTTAGGATATCCATACCGAGACACTTCTTGGCTAAACCAGTTTTGAAAACATGACACCTTCTGCAACCCCTCTTCATGTGATTAACCATGTTTTTATAAATCTACTTAGATGACCTTACTATTGTTATTTGTAGAACATGTCAGAACTGAATTTGTAGTAGAAACCTGTTTGTGTCTTGTGCTCCTGTGCTGTGAGTGGCAAAATCTGGAATTGCACCACAAAAAAGGGAGCAGGGCACGGTTCCTGCAGATATGCAGTAACTTTGGCTCCTAAGGATTTGGTTGTCCTGGTGTGCTGTGCTTGGTGATCATTGATGTGCTGACCATGCAGATGGTTCCAGTTGTTTTTTTTTCCAAACAACTGCTGCTGAGATTCAGATGGCTTAAATCCATTTTAATGTCACAGATCACAGAAAAGGATTTACCTTCTCCCTCCACTTTGAAGGCACGCTTTAGACACGGTCCTTACAATGCGTATCTTTCCAGAAGGGCTGTCTTGGAGTGGTTTGTTGAGGTGCCCAGCAGGAGTTTTGCCAGGTGCTTTGGTTGTGCTTGCAGGCTTGGGTTTGGGGATCCGAGTTGGGATCGAACGACGGAACGTATTGGTAATCTGGAAATAAACCGAGAAAAGAAATCATGCATTAGGGAGGAGAAACAAATGGTGGTGGTTTTAGCTTGGTAGGGCTTTTTCTACTTTGTAAACCTGACTGCACTGCTTTTAGAACTGTTTGTTTAAACTTCCTTTATCTTGTTGGTAATGAGACAGAAGCTCTGTGTTTAACTTACCTACTTGATTGGTGAATGTCAAAGAATCTCGATGGATTGAAACTCCGAGTATAAATAAGAGGGATTTCCTGTCTGTCAGCTATCAGCCCTGGGAGCTGAGTGATGCAGTGCAAACTCTTGAACTGTGTGGGTTCTCTGGGTGAATAATCAGAGAACTTCCACATGCAGAAGCAAAAGTTGATTCAATCCTGAGTAGAAGGCAATACCCAGGTTATACTTTACTGTGAGAGATCATTCTTTGACAGTGACCAGTGTATGCAAAATTAATGAATTTGTGGGACAGCGCACCCTCCAGAATGATCATAGTCATATTTAATTGCAAAAAATGTAAATATGCCCCCAAAAAGTTATGATGTGCACTGAAGAAGGGGTGAAGAACTATAAAGGCAAGAAGTTTGTTTGAAAAGTACTGTTATCTGAAACCAGGATTAAACATGTGCTACTCATGAGAAAACCTTTTTGCCTCACAACCATTTTTTATATCTTTTTCAGTCAAGTTAAGGGTAAAAGAACTTCACTTAATGTTTTTGTAAAAAACCCATAAAATATAAATGGTGTTGTATATGAGGACAATAGAAAACAGTGTTGGAATTCTGATGACTTAATTATGAGTAAGAATGAGCTAGGTCAAAATGGATTTTGAGAAAACTTCCTAATGGTCTGTCTGGGCTGATGAAAAAATAATCACAAATCAAAAGCTTGCCATTTACCTGTAGATAATTATGTATGACAAGGGCTTTTTTGATAGAATAAAGCTGAACTAACATCAGATCATTGCATGTGTTCAGCATGGAGGAATTTGGGGGAAGTTTGCACTTCACAGATGTGCTTAATGAATCCTGAATAAGGAAAAAAATGAGCCTGGGTTTAAATGAAGTTTGATAACAAAGAGACAAAATAGTAATGATCTCCCAAAACAATGTGATATGTTTCTAAGAGTAGTGAAGGAGATGATTTTTAACACTGCAGAATCCTTTTTAGTGATATGTAATCCACCATTGAAATTGTTGGTGATGCTAGAAGGGTGCAATGCCACTTTAGAGTAAAGCTTCACAGAAGACTCATAAAAGTAACTGCTGGACTGATCAAAGTGTAGAAATGTCAGTTAAGTAATATGTTTGCCCTCACGGTTACCGATTTTGTGAAAGCATTCACATTTCTTGTCAGGGATAATTTTTGGGTCTGTTAGTGAGATATTGTTATATAGGTACATGCTATTGGATTGTTTAGTGATGAGACCCGTGTGGGAGGAAGAGAACTAGGTAAGTTTTAAAAAAATCCCCTTGATAGTGGTCTCTAATGAAAGAATCTTATGAGAGCAGATTTTGTGTGCAAACTCTGGAAAAATAAGGAAATTTCTCAAGGTTTATAAGTGGCAAGTGGATAGGTAGCAGAGAGTGAGCTAGTTTTTAATAGTATAGTGGAGATGGCATCTGAATCTCACAGACACCTCTGATACTCAACATAAACTACACAGAAAGACAGTACTGAAATGATAAATTTGTATATGGTATAACAGGGAGAATATTAGAAGCTGACAGTAGTTTGCATTAGTGAGTAAAAATGAGTGTCAGTTCAGTGTTAACAATTGAAAAATAATATATGTAGGGAAAGCTACTTCATGTACTGTAGTGACATTTATTGTCAGTCAGAACACAGATCTTGGAATCCCTGTGAATTGTCCTCATTGCTCAGCAACTGGCAGTTGTCAAAAAGGTAACAGGCAGGTTAGGAATGACAAGGAAAAGAATAGAAGAAAACAAACCCCATTTTTTAGTGTGTGAATCCAAACCATCCTACACTGTGAATGTTTTGCTGCGTTTTGTCCAAGCAGCTCTAGAGAGGGTAAGCCAAAATGCAAAAAAGGTGGCAAAGACCATCAATTATGAAATGTCTTCTGAGTGAAGGTTAATAACATACACTAAACATTTTCAGGACTGGAAAATAGATGGTGGTGAGAAAAATTAAAAGGCAGTGGAAATGTAGTATTATGGTGAATAGGGCAATTCTCTAACATGCTTGAGGGGGCATACACTGTGGGTGGATTAAAGATGTGAAAAATGTTTTCCCTTGTCAATGAGCCATGAAACTCATTGGGACAGACAGTTTTTGAGGTGGTGATATAAATTGGTTTGGAGAGAATTTGTACCGATTTGGGGCATCCATCAAGGACTGCTAAACACAAAGATCTGTGGAGATTCCAGCCGTAAGTCGCAGCTGCCAGAGGCTGGGTTTTCTTCTCTGTGTGTCTGGTGCTTAACATTCACAGACATTTAATACTGGTCACCACCAAAGAGGAGATAGTAGTCAGAGTGTCTAAAACCTCTTTCACGTTTCTGTTTTTAAAATCAGCATGGTTCAATTGTAATACTTCTAATTTTTTTTTAAAATGCATTGATAAAGGAGATTGGCTTTGAAAGTGAGTAAGGGAAAAAGAGATGCATTTTTCTTCCCATGTTCCTTCAAGATTTTACCTCTAGGTGGCAGCGAAGATTTCCTTTTGTATTGCGTCCCAATATTTCACTTAAACCTGACTGAAACTCTTCGTTAAATGCTGAATAAACAAAATTAACATGCATTTTCATGCTAGGCTGGAATTTTAGCATTCATATTGTTAGTAGGAAAGAAAGCAAAAAAAAAAAAGAATTCCATCCCTTGCCCCCAAACCAAAAAGCATTTTGCTTCAATTACTAAAGGTGCTGTGTTAAGAAAGGAATTGATGTTGGAGGGGATAATTATGTTACTGCTATGTGGCTTTCCATGAGTACTGGGTTGGAAGAGTTTGCCTCTGACCATATGATATGGCCTGGTAGATGAGGCACAATATTGAGAGTAACATGTTTGGGTTATTTGGGCTATTACTGGCAGTGCTACTGCCTGATACAATTATGGAGATGATAGAAAACGTGTCTGTTTCCCAGCTATAAAAAGAATGACATTAGCTATCACTTGCTAAATATATTGAGGTGAATAAATAAAAATATTTATCTAAAGTCTTGCATAGTGAAGTGAGATTGTATCTCTAAGAGTTGTTTTTGGTTGTTTGGTTTGGGGTGTTTTTGAGAAGTGTTCCAGTTCAGAGATTACTTAGGTTGCAAAGTGATTGTAGTATTGTCTGGAGTTGCTTGACCAGCCATGTTATTACTTCAGGAAGGTATTCATAGACCCAGATTTTTACAGGTTTTGTGCATCTGACTCTGGTATTCAGGCCATAAAGTTTTATTGAATCAGGGAAAAGTTAGGTGTTGAAATATGCCTGTGCTCTGGCCTATAATTTGCACCAGTGTCTAGCCCATTAAAACCACCATTGACAATATGGCCTTCTGCAACATCAGACTTAATTTCAAACAAAATTTTTTTGTGATTCAAAATAATGTATTTTGCAGTTCAGAATGACAGTATTGAATACATCTACATTATTATCACCTAGTGCCTAGAGGTGCATTATAACTGATGGACTTGTCAAAGTTTGATCTGCTTACAGAGTTTGTATCGCCCTCTTTTGCTTGTGTCATGTTTGATTATAGCCACAATAACTGAATTGCTCTAACTCCTGGCATAGGCTCAAACCTGAGGATAACAGTGGTATTATGGGGCTTTTTTTCCTATGCAAATAAACAACGGAACCCTGCACTTCAGTGGTTGTACCAATCTAATTTCTGATGAAGGCAAGGATTTAACAAACTGCCCATCTAGTTCTCTTCCTTCTCATACTGCTCTTAAAATTTGGTTTATTTTTTCATCATTTGTGATATAAATTCTAGAGAGGAAAGAATGAATATTTTATATTTAAGGAAAACACTTACTGACACTTAGCCTTTTGAATTCAATTACACGTGTAGCTAGATCAAGGACTAAATTTGATTTATTTTCTGAAACTTGTACTTGACAAATTATGAATCTCAGATAAGAGCTGTAAACAGAACATTTGGGGTCAGTTAACTAGATTGGTGCTTAAGCTGCTGTAAGATGTACTCATAAAGAGGGAAGGGTACTATGTGGGAGTTGTCTGGAAAGCACTTGAAAGTAACCATATAAAAATTCAGCATTGGTTTAGTTGTATGTGTACTCAAAATCCTTGTGCAATACTCCTAGGCCCTTCCCTACTGCTTAGTCTAGAGGCATGTAAGCAGATACATTGGCCATAGCAGGATTGTATCTCAGGATGTCTGGTTTGGTTTTTAGGCAGACCTGAATGACTGAAAACCCCTTATATATAGATTTTGATGGGCATTTTCAATTTGATTTTTAACTTTGTATGGGAAATCTGTGTACACAACGTGAATTACTTCAGTTCTCTTTAAATGCATGCATCCTTTCTGCCAGTTCTCCTGGTAGAAAGAATGTACACATTTGAAAATAAAAAAGTTTTCTCCTTCGAGATGAATGTTTTTAGTCTCCCTCATTCTTTTTTGGACTCTCATTTGTATTCTGAATTTGCTGGCTTTGTGTTCATCTTTGCTGTTTAGCTATATCTCTTGAGTTCCCATATGCAGGCCACTTTTTATATCTGCTATCTTTCTAAGTCAGAGAAGAGAAAAAAAGTTATGTTTGTTCTTCAACAAACAAGCTGAGCTGCCTTTCATGTTCTGGAGATCCCTTCTGAGTTCCCATTAATGCTCTTGAAACACCCCCAGAAACAAAATGTTGCCCAGGAGTGACCTGTCTGAGTGGTTATGCATTTTTCCTTTACTTAATGTGTCCAAATAAGCATTGACAAATAATCAGTAATCATTGCAACAGCAATGACAGCCCCCAAAGCATTAAACTGGCCACTTTTAAATGAGATTATGTGCTGTGTCTGTCTGTAAGTATAATAGCACCATAGTGGTTCAAGGCATTAGGCTTGGAAAATAGCAGTGTTTAGTTGGAGAAATGAACAGATAAAGCTAAATTTCAAGGCAAACAGTGATCTAAGAATCAAGAAGGCTGCATTTTAAGTTCATTTTTAAATTAACTTCTGAAACAGACATCAATTGCCTGTAATAGGAATTGGCAGAAGAAGTGTGAACTCTACAAAGGAACTGCATTTGTTGTCTCTTAGCAAATGACAGTGGGTACTTCAGGGATGGGGACAAACACTGGCACAGGTGACAGTTGAGAAATTTTCACACATTAATGTGAAAATGGCCCTTCTAATTTCAAGAAGACAATAGAGAAAGCATGCTCTTAAATATCAGGATGTATATTCCAAACCCACCCTTTTTTTCTCCCCAGTGGCAACAGAGGTGGCTTATTTGTATGGGCCAGCTTTTAACACGATGCAATGCTTGCTTTAGGGAGTGGGCTAAGGAAAGTGTGTGTGGGAACCTCAAGGAGGGAAAATATTTCTGTTTCTGTGCTGTTGAAGTAGTTCTCCTGCTTTTGGTCCTAATCCTTTTCCTTTCCTTCTGAAAGTATGTTGTGTGCTTTGCTTCTTGTTTGAACTTTATTCATTTAAATGGGGGGAGCATGGAGTATTTATGCTGTAAGTTTTCTTATTTGTTTTCCCATGTTATAGTAGCACTTGATCTAGGAGAAATAACTTTAGATAACGTTCTTTTTCACTGCAAAACTTTTAATTTAAGGTATTTGAGTAACAGAGTATCATTTGCAGCTTTAGTGAAAGTGTCCAGGGGATGGTGCTGAAGGTCCTTTACTCAGAAGTCCATGTCTCTATGTGCACAAACGTGCCTCTTGCCAGACTTAAGTTTGTTCCTGGATAATTGAATGCAGTCGTAATGAAAGCCAGGTCTGCAAGTGAGAACGAGTTAAGATTAAGTGATAAACTTGAATATTCCCTTTGGTCTCCAAGCCAGACAGCTTTGGCTAAAATTTCTGGTTAACTGCACACAACATTCAGATACTTCCTCTTCTTTACTTTTCTTTCACTAGATCGTGGCATTTGTTTTCTAGGAATCCAAAGTGAGAGGTCTCAGTGGCTCTGAATTCCCTTTTATGCAGCACACCTATGTGTGTGTGACTGTTCTGAGATGTGTGAGCAGGAGCAGTGCAGTCCTGGCTCTCAGTAACTCACTTAGGGCAAGACCTGAGCCAGGCTGGTGTCTGGCCTGCCTCACTGCATTGTCACACCACTGTAAACAGCTCGGCAGAGGGAATGTGACTCTGCAATGGTCTAGAGTCTAGTACTTGAGCTATTAAGTGGGAGAGCAATTGGGTTTGTTTAATCTGGACAAAACAAAACTGAGAAGAAATGTGATAATTGTCTTCTAATATGTGTTGCAGAGAAAATAATTTTCAAAGTCCAGTGGAGAGACAGGAAAGAAAATACTGGAGCACAATTTCAGCAACGTAAATTTAGTTTGGAAATTAGCAAGATTCTTAATGGCAAGGATATTTCAGCCCTGTTCTGGATTCCTGGGTAGCTGTGAAATTGTCATTGTGAAAATTTTTAGAACTGTATGAACCAGGTTTTTATTTGGATGGTTTTAAGCCAAGTTATAGTGAGAAAATAGGCTCAAAAAATGTCCTGAGATCCTTTTTAAGCTCTATTTTATGCACCATCTACTCTTCTGCTGCTATTTGCTTTATTAGAGCCCTCTTGATTTCAGTAATATGGCATATTTGACAGAAAAATCTGTATTAATATTAGAAATTATTTCCATCTATGTGGCACAATTTGCACTAATGCACTTACATGTGTCACTGTGATCTTATTTCCTGAATGCAGAGTTTAAATCACCGTTTTGCTGGTGGGGAAAAGAAGAAGGGCTGGATGCAGATGTTGTATTTACAGTTTCTAAAATTCTGTTGCGTGCCTTGCTTTTCTTGGGACACGTCTTCATTGGCAAGTGTGATGACATTATTTTAAATTCAGATAGCTTAAAGACTCGTTTCTAGCAGGTCATTGACAAGATGCAGGGAAGGGCAGGGTTATGTTGTGGGCTGACTCCTGTAGGATGAGGTTACCTGGGGCTGGCCGATCAGCATGGTCATGCAGCTACAATGATCAGCTGTTTGTGGTTTATCTTCCCTTTGCCCCTTGAGAGTCCAAGGGGTCTCAGGCACCTTGATAGGGCACTTGGGGATCCCGAGGAACAGAAATGTGTGGCCTTTTTAGAATACTACACACGCTGCAATAGCAGTTGTGTCCCACACAGGGGAGTGCTGGCACTAAAGTGCTTCTGCAGGCACTTAGTGTCCGTGCAGTTGGACAGAATACAGCCTGCCTGAGACCAGCAGTCCAATTGCTTTAAAGCTGCTCTGCCATTTGTTGAGTAAGATTCTTGGCAGTGGAGGATCATCTGTACAGACTGGGGGCACGGAGGGATATTTGTGTTTGGGTGTTTTTAAGGCAGTTTTTAAAGGTGTGTGAATCTGCGCTTATAGCCACACACGCCTTTGAACGTGAAAACATCTTCATTATCATTATTGTCTGTTCAAAAGCTTTGAGGATGTTTTCCCCATTTTAGC